>NC_000081.6:85562450-86162450 GCF_000001635.26 Mus musculus | reverse complement strand
TTGTGAGCATAGATCCCAGTGACTGAGCTGGTCCTGGTGTTTGCTTTGAAAGCATGTTATCGAATGCACCATCTCCCCGGCCCCGCTTGACATATTTTTAAAATTCTTTTTCACATGCATTCACTTTATTTTTTGTGTCTAAATGTTCCATCTGCCAGTATGCGTGTGCACTATGCTCTTAGAGGTCAGAAGCAAGCATCCACCCTGCCCGGGAATTTTTTTTAAGGTTTATTTATTATTATATGTAAGTACACTATAGCTGTCTTCAGAAGAGGGTGTCAGATCCCATTACAGATGGTTGTGAGCCACCATGTGGTTGCTGGGATTTGAACTCAGGACCTTTGGAAGAGCAGTCAGTGCTCTTACCTGCTGAGCCATCTCTCCAGCTCTGCCCCGGGAACTGTTCCTTTGTGTGCAGTACCTACAGTGTCCAGAAGAGGGTGCTGGATCCCCTGGAACTGGAGCAACAGAAGGCTGTGAGCCCCTGTGTGGGTGCTGGGAACTGAACCCAAGTCCTCTGCAAGAACCGCAAGAGCTCTTAACCGTGAGCCCCTCCCCAGCCTTGCTTTAATGTTTTCTTGAAACAGACAGAGAAGTGGTTGTAATCTTTCACACTGAGCATTCTGTAACAACAGCATGGCAGGACACTCAGTGAGTCCCTAGGCCCCCACTCCTTCACAGATGTCACCGTGACCCTGGGAAGGTCTAAATAACTAGACCTGCTTTTATGCCTCATATGTTCATTTGTTTTCACAGGCCAGTTGTTGTGTTCTCTGGTGAGAGTTCTCACTATCTACTTCAAGTTCAAAGCTTCAAACTCATGATCCCCCTGCCTCGGCCTCTGAAGTGCTAGGATTATAGGAGTGAAACAGCATATCTGACCCACGGTTTTCTTGCTTGCTTGCTTGCTTGCTTGTTTGTAGACATTTAATAGAAGTTCATCATTGTCCTTGACAGATCTACTTATTGGTTCTAAGGCTTGCATGGGTCACCTCCTTCTTTGTCCCTTCCTATATAAGTGCTGCCCAGGCTGGGCCTCCAGTGCAGTGTGACAGCAACACCAGTTGTCTCAGTCCTGACCTGGGGACATACCACAGGGAATGCAAGGGACCTGCCAGCTTCCTCACAACCATGGATTTCCCTTCTAAGAATCCTAGTCATCCCAGAAGGGGACGGCTGGGGGGGGGGGGCGGGCAGGGTGGTCACAGGTGTTGGATTTGAGGACTTCCCACTCTGCGTCTGCTTGTTAATGCTCTTCTCAGAGCGGCCATCCTGCCGGTGACCTCTGCCCTTCTCTGTATCACTGCATCTGACTTCCTGAAACTTCACTTAGGAGTGTCTTATCTAGGTTTAGGGATAGTACGCCTGTGACTTCCTTTCCGTGACGTCCCTGTCTGGTTGTGCCTCAGAGGTCACAGTGACTTCTTATGAATCACTCAGAAATGCCCCCCCCACCCCCCACCCCCCACCCCCCGCGTCCTTTGAAAAAGGTCACATACAATGAAAACTGGTTTTCTTTTTCCTTTCCTTTCCTTTCCTTTCCTTCCTTTTCTTTTTATTGTCGTTGTTGTTCTTTTGAGACAGGGTTTCTCTGTGTAGCCCTGGCTGTCCTGGAACTCACTATGTTAGACCAGTCTAGCCTGCAACTCACAGAGATCCGCCAGCCTCTGCCTCCCAAGTTCTGGGATTAAAGGCGTGTACCACGATTGGCCAGCATCCCCCTGGCTTTTCTGTAGGTACGGAGAATCTGAACTCAGATTCTCTCGTGTGCACAGCAAACATTTTACCGAGCCATCTCCTTGGCCCTGCACCTGGGTTTTCTGTACAACCAGAAATGATAAAATGTGAGACAGACATAGTATAAGTCTCTTCATTTTGTATTTGTTTCCTTTTACTTCTTTATTTTGAGAGTAGGTCTAATATACCCCAGGCTGGCCTCAGATTTTCTATGTAGCCAAGGCTGGCCTTGAACTCTTGATCTTCCTACCTCTAGTTCCCAAGTATTGAAATTACAGGTGCGTACCACCATGCCTGTCAGATTTAGAAACCTTTATATCCCCTGATTTTCCCTTAAGGTTTGATCTTCCTTCCTTCCTTCCTTCCTTCCTTCCTTCCTTCCTTCCTCCTTTTCTTCCCTCCCTTTCCTTTTTTCTTTCTCATTCCCCTCCCCACCCATCTCTCTCTTTTTACCTTTTTTTTTTGTAAGGCCCAATTCATGTTCCACCCCCCCCCACCTCATGCTCCACTCCCAACACACTGTATTTCCATTTTCTCTAGTCATAAGAGCAGCCTCCCAGCTGGCTTTGCCTTTTTCACCACTAGAGCCTAGTGCAAATGGAGTCACGAGGATGAGCTGTCTTGTATACACCCGTGGTATACATCCACGGTGCTTTTGACACCTGTCCATTGGTGATGCCCTACCTCTGGGTGTGCACCTGTCCATTGGTGATGCCCTACCTCTGGGTGTGCACCCACAGTTAGCCACTAGCCCACCCTCTGAGTGTGTGCCTGGCTACTAGAGGTTAGCCACTCATTCTTTCCATGGGTAAGTGCTCCATACTTAGCTGTGAGCCACTCACCCAACCCCACTGGTGTGGAGTAGCCCCCTGCTGGCTAACCTAAACAGCTCAGCGATGAACACCATGTCCAAGTTTGGATGTAGACTTTCATCTTAGGGTTTCCTTGGGCATCTTCCTTCATGTTACTGTGATTCGATACACCTATGTGGCTGTGCACTTACATCAGCCAAAATAGATGTATGTGAGTTTCATAGGAAAACAGGGGTGTCTCAGGAGACCCAGCCACTGGTGGGGACTGAGGGAAAGCCTGAAGCCAGGCTGTGGTGCTGTGGGAACCTCTCTTCCCGCTGTGCATCCAGTCAACTCCTTCTGTCTCTGCCTGTGCCTGTCTTCCTCTCCTTGCGCTCCTTTCTCTATTCCCATCTTGTTCTTGTCCTCAAAAGCCTCGTCCTTCCCATGGGCAGAAGGAGCCTCAGCCACCCACACCCACATCTCATGAGATTCGGCCAGGATAGGGACCTTCCAGGTGCCCCACGCATGTGCAGAGCCCTGCCCTCACCTCAACAGACGGTGCCCTTCCTCCTTTGATAACCAAGCACGCTTTGTCAGAACTTATCAGCTTTTTACTGGCAGCGGCAGCAGCACACTAACCGAGTTGGAATTTATTGCACGCATCGTGACTGACCCCGTGTGCGTGGATGTTGTTTTGCAGCTTCAAGACCGAAGCACTTGCTGGTATTCATCAACCCTTTCGGAGGGAAAGGTCAGGGCAAGCGCATCTATGAAAAAACAGTGGCGCCTCTGTTTACCTTGGCTTCCATCACTACGGAGATCATCAGTAAGTGTGTCGGGCACTGGGGCATGTATGCAGGAGCCAGCTCGAGAGGGACTCACATGCCACCCCTGGAGGAGGCTTTATCCTAGAGCAGTGGTTCTCAGCCTTCCTAACGCTGCGACCCTTCAATACAGTTCCTCATATTATGGTAACCGCCCCCCCCCCCCCCCGCGCCAACCATAGAAGAACTTTTGTTGCTATTTCATAACTCTAATTTTGTTACTGTTATGAATCATATAATGTAATTCTCTGATAGATGACACCAGTGGGGGTCGTGGCCCCCAGGTTGAGAGCCACTGCCCTAGATGGTCATTTCGAGCCCAGTCGGGGGTGTTTTATACACTCGGTTGGAAGAAGGCAAAGGAAATAATGTACTGGGGGGAGGAGTTTGGGAGGGTGGTACTGGGAGCAGGGCTGGGATAGGGATGTTAAGTGAATAAATAAAATAATGGGAAAAAAACCTCTAATGTACTCAATGTACTTTGCCTATATATATATATATGTATATATATATATATTACTCACAGGAACAATGAGGAGATTTAAAAAACAAACAAACAAACAAACAAAAGAAAGAGTTCTTAGACAGGAAGTCCTTTCAGGAAAAGATACAAGTAGTGGATGTCTCAGAATGTCACAGCATAAGTCATTTTTGTAACCCCACATCATAGCACTCTTGTCATCAGAGGGATGCTGGTTTCAGAGGGGGAGACAGACACGGTCCACTGCTCCTGCAGGCCTTCTGGGGCTTGGTATGACTCTGTTAGTAAGACAGTGCAGCTGGGAAGGGCTGTCACCTCAGCATTCAGGAGGTTGACACAGGAGGACAGGGGTTGGAGGGTTGGAAGCCAGCCTGGTTACACAGAAAGACACTGCATCCAAAATAATAATAATAATAATAATAATAATAATAATAATAATAATAGCAATACAAGTCAAAAGTCTAAAAATGAAGAGGTTATCCCTTTATCCCCTGCTTCCAAATCTGCGAACAGTCAGGTACACCAAGATGGGCACTCAGGTATCCCTGGCACACTTCATGATAACAGCACACTGGTAAGACTGCAGATGCTCCCACCAGGAGATGTGGGGCTCCAAAGGAACACTAGACAGCAGCTTTATTAAAGCGACCTTTCGGGGGCTGGTGAGATGGCTCAGTTGGTAAGAGTACCCGACTGCTCTTCCGAAGGTCCAGAGTTCAAATCCCAGCAACCACATGGTGGCTCACAACCATCTGTAATGAGATCTGACACCCTCTTCTGGAGTGTCTGAGGACAGCTACAGTGTACTTTACATATAATAAATAAATAAATCTTTAAAAAAAAAAGCGACCTTTCCCAAGGGTTCTCCAGCATGAGGGATTGTGATGTGGGGACACACAGACTCAGAGTCAACCATGTGAGCACTAAATTTCACTCGCAATTTTGCCTTTTCACGTTGGGCACAAAGACTGTGGGCTAACCTTATCTCCTCCTTACATGTAAACGTATTTTAAAAACAAACAAACAAACAAATAAAATGACCTGTATAGTAAGTAATAAGTGCAACAAGCTACTCTTCATTGCTGTCAGTGAAATTCTCTGTTGGGGCTGTTAGAGAAATGGCTCAGTGGCTGAGAGCATTTGCTGCTCTTGCAGAGGTCCAGGGTCCCATCCCCAGCACCCACACTGCAACTGTGTGTATCACTTGTCTTCAGGGGCTCCACTGACCCTCTCTTTCTGTGGGCACTGCATGCACACGGTACGCATACATCCGGGCAGGCAGACACTCATGCACATTAACTAAAAAGAAAAGAAATTAGTTTCCGACATGTGCCAAGTGTTGTGCTGTGAGAGAGAGAGAGAGAGGGAGAGAGAGAGAGAAGAGTAGAGGTAGAGGAGAGGAGAGGAGAGGAGAGGGGAGGGGAGAAGAGGGGAGGGGAGGGGAGGGGAGAGGGGGGGAGGGGAGGGGAGGGGAGGGGGGAGGGGAGAGGAGAGGAGGGGGGAGGGGAGAGAGGAAAGAGGGGAGAGAGAGAAGAGAAGAGAGCACACAGGAGCAGAGGCTGGGCCAGAAACACGTGAAGAGAGAGGGCGGGAGGGGGAAGGGGAGAGGGAAAAGGGTCAGAGAGAAGAGTAAGTAGAAAGTAAGAAGAGAGAGTAAGAGAGCGAGGAGGGGACAAACAGCCCCTTTATACTACCTGGCTGTTGCCAGGTAACTACTGGGCGGAGCCTAGGAGGAATATCAGGTCTTGGTAGAATGGATCCTGAGATGGCCGTTTCTCACAGAGGCCGCCTTACTCTTTTGTAAAAAGGCAGTGAGGCAAGTCTGGGGTGGGACTTCTTGCGAGAAATCTTCCTGGGAGCTTTCTGGGACCTCTTATAAAATAGCATCAGTTGGCAGTTAGCTTACACATGGGTTCCAAGATGTGAAGATAAACGGTCCCATTGCAACATTTCCCCCCCACAGTTACAGAGCATGCCAACCAAGCCAAGGAGACTTTATACGAGATCAACACAGACAGCTATGATGGGTGAGTTGAGCTTGCTTTCCTCTTGGTCACAGACAGTGAACACTATCTGAGACCTACCCTGTGGGAGCTCTTGGGTTGCCCTGGACTGTGGGCATGTCTTCTGCCTTCCCTCCATGTCGTAGGACACGTTTGTCTGATGTACACATGTCTCCATGACCCTCTCCAACCATCTCCAGCATGGACAGCACACTGTAAACCCTATCCTGACCACCCAATATCTCCCCTTAGTTTTCCTTACCCACTTGTTTGACCTGGCTCTCACCTGGTCACCTCGACTCCTGTTTCCTGAGCTCCCAAGACTGTGCCCAGGGCTGGGGTGGGGGGCGGTGTTTGACAATAGGAGCAGGCTTCCCCTCTTATCTGGGCACAGCAAGGCCACCCAACTCGCTAGTTCCTCCCACATCAATCAAGGCAACCTCTCACAGACTTGGATGGCCGTAGGTCAATCTGATGGAGACACTTCTTCAGTTGAGATTCCTTCTTCTCAGGTGAGTCTAGGTTGTGACAAGTTGACAGCACTGGCTGCTCTTCTAGAGGTCCCGAGTTCAAGTGCTGCCAACCACATGGTGGCTCACAACCATCTGTAATGGGATCGAATGCCCTATGAGGGCCTCTCAGCAGCTACCGTGTGGGGTTGCTGTTTCTTCCTGGAAAGCTTGCATCTCAATTCACAAATGTCTTTTAACTTTTAATATCTATTTTTGCAGTATTGGGGATGAAACCCAGGCTGTTTGTATGCTAGGCAGGTTCTTTGCCACTAAGCCATCCCAGCCCAAGTTAGAGTTTGTTTGTTCGTTTATATTGTGTATGTGTTGGTTTGCTTGCGTGTATGTAAGTACATGTACCATATGCAAGCCTGATAGGCAGAAGAGGGCATCATCTTCTCTGGAATTGGAGTTATAGAGAGTTGTAAGCTGCCACGGGGATGCTAGGAATAGAAGCCAGGTCCTCTGGAGGAGCAGTGTGTGCTCTTGACCACTGAGCCATCTGTGCAGCCCCCTAAACCATAGGCATTTGATGATGGCTGACCAGGCACATGTGTACTCTCTGCTTAGAAACCACCAGAATGCCTGATCCCTGGCAGGAGAAGCCAGGGTTTGTGAAGAATCCCATTTGGAAAAGTAAATTAAGCCGGGCGTGGTGGCGCATGCCTTTAATCCCAGCACTTGGGAGGCAGAGGCAGGTGGATTTCTGAGTTCGAGGCCAGCCTGGTCTACAGAGTGAGTTCCAGGACAGCCAGGGCTACACAGAGAAACCCTGACTCAAACACCCCCCCCCCAAAAAAAAGTAAATTAGGCAGGATGGCCAGACCTCATCACGCAGGGGAGGGGGGTGTTCAGAAACCATTTCCAAATGTCTGGTAGGCCAATCTTGCAAGCTACCTCCAACCCCCCCACCCTCCACCCCCACCCCCAGCTACTGCAAGAAGAGGACTAACAGGCTCAACAAACCTATGCTTCTCCTGCAGCATCGTGTGCGTAGGTGGGGACGGCATGTTCAGCGAGGTGCTGCATGGGGTGATTGGGAGGACGCAGCAGAGCGCTGGTATCGACCCCAATCACCCCCGAGCCGTGCTGGTGCCCAGTACCCTCAGGATCGGCATCATACCCGCAGGTATGGTACACAGCTGGCTTCCTCTCCCTCTGCAGTTGTTAGGAGGAATGTGAAGTCAGATGGTCACGCCTCTGCTGCTCCCCCACCCCCCGCCCCCTTCATTAGTAAAGCGTCCATCCAGGATTCAAGTCAGGGGATAATCATTCCTGGTTCACACTTCATTTAAACTGTGATTCTGCAATCAGGAGGCAGAAGCAAGTTCCAGGTCATTCTCAGTTACATAGTGAGTTCAGCCTAGGCCAGCTCAAACCCCCTTTTTGTTGTTGTTCTTGTTGTTGTCGTTGTTTTGTTTAAGTGATTTCTCAGGGGACTAGAGAGATGGCTCACAGTTAACAGCACTGGCTGCTCTTCCAAGGGACCTGGGTTTAATTCCCAGCACCCCCATGGCAACTCATAACTGTCTGTAACTCCAGGATCGTGCACCCTCACCCAGACATACATGCAGGCCGAACATCACTGCAGAGAAAGTAAAAAATAAACGCATTATTTTGAAAAGCAATTTCCATAACTACACTCCTTTCTGCAAGATAATGCATGGAGAGCAGAAGGAACTTGACTGTGTGTCCGGGAAGATGCTGATCCCAGTGTGACCCTGATTATACAGACGGGCCGTGTAAAGACACCAGATAAGCAATCTCCGCATGCAGGAGGCAGAGGCAGGCGGATCTTTGAGTTCAATGCCAGCCTGGTCTACAGAGTGAGTTCCAGGACAGCCAGGGCTACACAGAGAAACCCTGTCTATAAAACCAAAATAATAGGAGGGTAGGGGTGGGAGAGAAATCTCCTAGTTCTTAGAAAATCCAGTGTGATGATCTTGATTTTTACCTCCACCGGGTTACTCAGGAGATTGCGAAAGCACACTCCTGGTGTGTCTGTGAGGGTGCTTTGGGGAAAAGGTTTGGTGGGACATTCGCTGTGTCTGAGGTAGGAGCTTCGTCTACAGGCTTGGTGAGCATGCTCACTAGAGACCCAGTCCTCCTTGATGAAAGCAGGTTGGCTGAGAGACCCCGAGGGAAGACGAGTTGGTTTCCCAGCTAAAGATGCAGAGCCCTGTCCTTGTGATAACTCTAGTGGTACCAGCTTCTACTGAGCACTTCCTGCTATTCATAGAGCCTCGGGGAACTGACCTCTGCTCAGTAGGTGCTGTGTCCAAAGCCTGGTGAAAGACCTGTGCCACCAGGACTGAGTTCCAGTTGGCTGCTGGCCTGTGGGTTAGGCAGGCTGATCACTCCCAACATCCTGTGTGTAGGAAGTGCCAAGTGTCAACCGTGAACACAGATCACGCTTTTGAACTTGACCCTCATTGCTAAGGTCACGCTCGGCCCTGGCGGTAGGGTGGCAAATGAAAGCCCATGGAGGCACATCAGCCTCGTCACAGAGGGACAGCAAGTGGCTTTTCATGGCCGCCACTACTTCATTAAAGCATAAAATGAGTCTGGCGGGTAGAACGGGGGAGGGGGGAGCGGTGCTGACTCAGCTCTGACTTCTGCCCAAGCTCCGTTTCAGTCAGGTGACAGCTCCCATGCTGAACAGCACATAGGCAGTCATTCTTGCTTGGTGCCACCGTGGGGACTGCAAGATGGGGCAATATGGATGGGGGGTGGGGTGGGGTGGGGTCTGGGCTGCTGAAGATTCTCCCTCGTGCATCCAGTAAAAAGGATGGTGATGATGCTCCAGCAAAGCTGGGTCATCCCAACCTCTAGTTCTACTTCTCTGCTACTGCAGTAAGCCATTCTGACCATAAAGCGAGTTAGGTTGGAAAGGCTTTGTTTCGGCTATACTTCCAGGTCACAATCCATCCTTAAGGAAAGGCATGGCAGGGACTCAGGCAGGAACCAAAGCAGAAACCATGGAGGAAGGCGGCTAACTAGCTTGCCCACTGGCTCGTGCTCAGTTAGCTTTTGCCTAGGGATAGTACTGTAAGACCCCCGAAGCTGGGCCTCCGCTCAAGTCCCGGGATGATCTGGCCAACACCCCAATGTCCCCAGAGAAAACCACACCTGATGCAAACTGCAAGAGGGTTTTATTATCAGCTAGCTGAGGACAAAGTCCCTCCACCACCACAGTGCAGGGCAGGGGAGTTTGACCCTGAGCGGTGACAGTAGGGGGCTTTTAACAGCTAGCTGAGGAATTGGGAGGAGTTGGGAGGAGTTGGAAGGAGTTGGGAGAAGTTGGGAGGAGAGTTGGCTACAGCTCCTTTCCGGCGGGGGTGGGGGTGGGGGTGGGGGAGTGAGCTGCAGTCTCCTCTCCGGTGTCTATCTCTATGTCCTTGTAGGTCTTCCTACAATTATCGCATCTCTGGCTGTAAGGCACAGAAACAAAAAGACTTTTTGCTGGCTATAGTGAACAAAGAGCTTCTTTCTGGCTGTATTTTTAGAGATCAGGGAAAACAAGCTTGGGGAATGTCCAGGGGCTTTACCTTCCAGGGAGAAACATTCTAAGTCGGGGTCTCACAGTACCGCCCGCAGTGGGCTGGGTCCTCCCACATCAATCAAGGTAACCTCTCGCAGACATGGCCATAGGTCATTCTGATCGAGTCGGTTCTTCTGTTGAGGTTTCTTCTTCCCAGGTGAGTCTAGGTTGTGACAAGTTGACAATAAAAACGAAGACACAGGGGTGGGGGGAGGCTGGAGAGGAGAGATGACTCGGAGGTTAAGAGCACTGGCTGCTCTTCCAGAGGTCCTGAGTTCAAGTCCTGGCAACCACATGGTGGCTCCCCAACCTTCTGTTATGGGATCCAACGCCCTCTTCTGGTGTGTCTGAATAAATAAATACTACTACTTAAAAAAATAAAAACCGAAGACACTTTACAGTTAACTTTGTTTTGTCTGCTTCCCCATGATGACGCTCTGTGCAGGCCCCCTTTGTCCTTAAGGTCTAGGCTGGGCTGTGAGGAAGTACTTCCAGCTATATAAAGGTAGGCAGGGGCCACATACCTTCCAGAGCCTTAGAAGGGAGGGAAGCGGTTGCTGGCATTACAGACATCTCTTAGAAGCTCCAAGAGGGTTCAGGGTGGACTCCGTGTCTGGGTTTGCTGCAGGTCACGTTTTAGAGCTCTGAAACATTACCATAAGGCCTTTCTTTGTGTAGCCTTGGCTGTCCTGAAGCTTGCTCTATAGACCAGGCTAGCCTCAGACCCACAAAAGATCCACCTGCCTCTGCCTGTCAAGTGCTGGTATTAAAGACATACACCACCGCCACCTGGCTGGTCATAGGGCATTTTAAATATTTTTTAACATTCATCTTGTGGGTAAACTCTTATTCTCCAGCTGTTTCGGGGCCTCAGAGGGACAGGAGAAGGTGCCACTCACCTGACTGGAAGTCAGTCACATCAACACTAAGGGCTTTCTTGTCCTCTCTGCAGGGTCCACAGATTGTGTGTGTTACTCAACAGTGGGCACAAACGACGCAGAGACATCGGCTTTGCACATCATTATTGGTGAGTCCCGTCTTTTCCTTTTTTCCCCGAGTTTTTATTTCTTTTAATGTCATGTGTATGAGCGTTTTGCGGTGTGTGTACATCTGTGTACATCTGTGTGCCACGTGTATGCAGGGTGCCTAAGGAGGTGGTGAGCCTCCATGTGGGTGCTGGGAATCGAACCCAGGTCCTTCTCAGCAGCAACAAGTGCTCTGAACTACCGAGCCAACTCTTCCGCCCCAAGTCTCGCCGTTGCCTCTTAACTTTTTATTGATTCTTTATGAATTTCACATCGTTCACCACAATACCACTCACCTGTCCTTTGCAATGCCCCCTGCAAAAGAAACAAACAAACAAACAAACAAAATAAACAAAACCATCTTGCTGTGGAGGCTGTGGTTTGTCACCGTGTGTCACACAGTTTACTCTTTTACCCACATAGCTTTACTTGCAAGTGTCCCTTGCAGTTAGTCATTGGTCTGGCTCTGAGGCCTCTTGCTTCTTCTACACAATCAATACTGGGTCTTCCCTGGGGCTCCTCAGAGCTCTCCCGCTGTTGCCCTGTGTCTCAGAGATACCTCAACTACGGATCTGCAGGCCAAGTCCTGGTTTATACGTGAATGCCCCATAGCCAGCCCCAGGTCCCTGCCAGCTCCTTTGTGGCCCTGTTTTCTCAGCTCTCCCTGCTCTCTTCCAAAACCAGCTACCAAAGCTAATCCCCATTGTGAAACACCTGCAAGGCCCCAGGGTGAGTTACTCATCAGAGGACACACCCAGCCCCTCTTCCAGTCCCACAGGAGGTGTAGCTCTGGGGCTTATGAGAAATGGCTGGTGTCCCCGCCCACCCCATCTCTCTTTACTGTGTCCCGTCTTACCTGCAGTCATGGAAGTATGGAAATGCTCTATTTTTAGATGAACACTTGGGATTTTATTGTTTTGTCTTTTTTCTTTTTCTTTTTCTTTTTCTTTTTCCTTTTTTTTTTTTTAAGACAGGGTTTCATGTAGTCCCGGCTAGCCTAGAACTTACTAAGTAGATCAAGCTGGTCTTGAACTCACAGCATTCTGCCTACCTGTTTTCTAAGTGTAATTTTTATTTTGTGAGACGATCCTTTTCTAAATAGCCTCAGGGTCCTGGGTGCAGGTGTGTGCCTCCACAGCTGGCAGATGTTGTGTTTTAAGTGCTGTGTGATGTGTTTATAAAAAGATAAATCGAGGTAGAATATGTTCTATGGCTGTGTGGTGAGGTGTGGGGGTAGAGGGTGCCTTAGCAGGCCCATGCTGAGGCATCCCTTCCCTGTGAAGGACCAGCCACACAATGATATAGTATAGAATAGAGTTTACTCAGGGCATGGGGAGGGGAGCCAAGAGGGTAGTAGAGGCAGGGAAAGGCAGAGAGAAGGAGAGAGTAGAGAAGTAGAGGCCGGCCATGAATGTGAGGAGAGAGGGGGAAGGGAAGAGCCCAAGAAGGCAAGAGAGAAGCAAGAGAGCAAGAGAGGGAGGAGGGGGCAAGCAGCCCCTTTTAGAGTGGGTCAGGCCTACCTGGCTGTTGCCAGGTAACTGTGGGCTGGAGTTAAGACAGAATGCTAACACTGTATACCTGTTTTCAACCTCAACCCTACTTTTCTTCCATTCAGTAACATGGATGCCCCTCCCCCGGGCACATTCTATTCTGTCCGTTCAGAACGATTCTTGAACCTTGCTTGGAAATATCACATTTTGTCATTGGAGAGCTCGGTTTTTTGTTTTTGTTTTTGTTTTTTTGAGGTTCCACCGCATCCATACCCTGGGCCCAAGAACAATCCTCCTTTATCCAGGACTGCTGTTCTCTTGGACAGAGTGAACAGCTTGGGGGGGGCACAGATTAAGAAATGAAGGACGAAGGGGACCCCCACCTAACCAGCCAGATCAGATGAATCAACCCTGGTGTGTGCAATGGTGTGACAGATGTCGCAGCCAAAGAGCCGTCACATCTGAGTTTTGTCACTCCAATTGCCACACTGAGCGTGCTCTGTTTCTGCTGTTTGCAGCAAGCAGACACCTCTGACACCTTCAGGGTGCTGTCTGGGGCAGGGTAGAGGAGGTCAGAGTGGGGACGGGGACCCCTTATAGCTCTCTTCTCCCACAGGGGACTCACTGGCAATAGACGTGTCCTCTGTGCACTACCATAACACGCTGCTGCGGTACTCGGTTTCTCTGCTGGGCTACGGTTTCTACGGGGACTTAATCAAGGACAGTGAAAAGAAACGGTGGATGGGCCTCGTCCGGTATGATTTCTCAGGTACACCGCCGTGTCCCCAGACATCGAGCCAATCCACAAAGACAGCATCCCCAGATGCTGACAAGGTGCTCGGGGTCTTGCTTTCCAGAGTGGGGGTGTGACCTTGAATCTGGCTAGTGTGACCCAGATGATGCTCCCTTGAGAGTCACAACACAGTGTCAGAACCACACTGAGGGAGGCCGTACAGGACTGAACGATTTGTTTTTATCAGTCAGTCACGTGATTGGTACTAACCCAAGGTACCAAGGTAGATGGTTTCAGAGAAAAAGATTATTTTTTTGTGATCCCCCTGAGACTACAGCAGATGAAGTAGGAGGACGCTTCCTGGTGAAGAAGTTCAGCCCTGGGCATCTGCGCTTCAGGCTCAGGTTCATTTCTTCCCCTTCCACAAATGCACTGTCTCCCTGAGCTTCTACAGTGGCCGGCCATAATCCATCCGGCTACGTCAGTGAGCATGCGCAACTGTGAACATGCGTAACTGACCAGGACAGGAGAGGTCAGAGGTCTGCATCTGCTTGGGTGGGACTCAGTGGAGCAGGGGAGCACTAGGCAGGGGTTCTCCTTCCTCCCTGCCCTCCTCTTGTGCTCAGTCCCCATTTCACAGTGGAGACAAGAAGCAGTATGCTTAAATGACTTGCCCAGGCCTGGTGTCACCCTTCAGTGGCTCTCAGAGGGGGCAGACATCGGTGTCCCTGGGAGGCTTGTTAGAACCCAGACCTTGGGGCCTTCCCAAAGTGCTGCTGCTGTGCCGTGGACCTGCAAACAGTGTGTCCACCCACACCCTACGGATGCAGATAGAGCCCTCAGTGACAGCCACGTCCCCTTACCTAGTCACCACCAGCTAGGAGGAACAAGAAAGGCAGCTCAGCTTCGGGCTACATAAAGTCACCACCAGCTGGCTTCAGGTCAGGTGTGGGTGCTCCTCCCTCCCCCATCAGATTTAAAATGCCAAGGAGAGGAGCTTAGAAGAATATTCAAAATGCAGTGTATGGCGTTCTGATGGTCCAGATGAATGGCTTTCCTGCGTTTACTGCATTCCCTTGTCTGAGCCCTATTCTCTGTAGTTCACTGTTGGCAACACTGGGTAAAATCTAATGACTCCAAGTACCAGAAGCTACCCTTTTCCTTGTGAGAGGAGGGAAGGCCACCCAGAGTGTGCTAGGTAGCTTAGACACTGTTGTGTGGCAAAGGTATATAACATATACACAGCCATCCTGAAAAGAAAGGGCTCTGGGTGCTGGGCAAACTGTGACCCTTTCCATATTGAGGTACTATGCCTGCCCCATCTGCCAGGATGCCACCTGGCAGGCCTGAAGAACCCCCGCTGTCCACAGCCTCTGGCCAGTGCCTTCCTTCCCGGTCCCCTCAGAACACATCTGAGAAGCCCCATCTTTCCTCTCAGACAGAGCAGCTCTCCCGGTCTCTGTCCCCAACGCATGACAGTTCTGATGTATCCACTCGAGCATGTTAGCACACACTGGTCGGTGTTGGTGTTTGGCTGCGATGGGTTGGGGGTGAGCGGGCAGGGGGAGCACTGACCACTGTGATGGGCAGCTGTTTTATGAAGGAGAACGAAGCATGAGATGAAGCCTTCCGTCCTGGACACTCGGACAGTCTAGGGTCAGCTGACTGAAGCCAGAGGTGGGGACCTAAGGGCTGGAAAGAGAATATAATGCCAGCGTGCAAGCAGAGACAACAGAAGCCCCATGATCCGCACCCATTCTCCACAAAGCTCCCCCCTGGCATACTATCTACACCTAGCACCCGGCATAGGGGAGTAGCACCCGGAGGGGCACCCAGAACATGGTGGGAGGAGCTGGGACCCTCCCCAGGGGTCAGGTGCTTGTGGCTCTGTGGGTGAGGGTATGATGAAGCTGGACCTGGTCCCTGGGTGGAATGGAAAGGCTCAGTATATTAGGGGTCAGATGATGTGGACTCCTCAGGGCCAGCGTTTCTCCACCGTGTTCATAAACTAGACAAAGAGGTCGTGCAGGACCAGGGCAAGCCTAGCTGGTCCCAGGGCAGGTGGTCACCCTGAGAGTTGCAGGGCACCCCTGGACTCTCCCGCACCTCCTACCCACTCCCTATCCCCACGTGCTATCAGAGGTCCAGCAGCCCTGTCTGCTGGCCTTGCCCATCCCGGCCTGCACCATGCAGCATGGACAGCGCGGTTCAGTAGGCACCTTGGGAGGCAGTGCCACCCTGACCTTTGTCCTAAATTCACCCAGGGGGACACCAATGTTGTGGATGATAATGACTCTGATGGGAGTTAAGCACACAGGAGACAGGGGGCATTGCTGACCATGTCAAAGAGGGGTGGTGGAGACTCTGAGCCGTCAGGACACAGGACAGCCCCCCCCCCCCCTTGAGTTCACTCAAGGTCACTGCTGCCAAATACGTAGCAGCCTTAATATGTGACCAAAGCCCTGACCACACCTCTCACGGTGCTTTTTTTGGTGCTATGGTACTTGGAGCCATTGTGAGGAGGGCAAAATTTGCACCTCCTTCTGGTATAGTAACAGTGTCACCTGCAAGGGTCCCCTGCAGACTGGTTGGCTCCCAGTTTTCTTTAAATTGTTTTTTGTTGTTGTTGTTGTTTTGTTTTATAATTTTCTGTGTCTGAGGACTACATATATGCCCAGTGTCTGTGAAGGGCAGAAGAGGGCATCAGAGCCCCTGGAACTGAAGTTACAGGTGGTTGTGAGTCACTGTGTAGGTGCTGGGAATTGAACCAGGGTCCTATGGAAGGGCAGCCAGAGCTCATAAGTGCTGAGCCAGCTCTCCAGGCCCCTGCTCTCTGGATAATGGTGGTGGTGGTGGTAATCTAAGGACACGCATAACCAGGTAGTGACAAATGGGTGCTCTTTCTCTTCTGCTCTTTTCCCAGGGTTGAAGACCTTTCTCTCTCATCAGTACTATGAAGGGACACTGTCCTTCCTCCCAGCACAGCACACGGTGGGATCTCCACGGGACAATAAACCCTGCCGGGCTGGGTAAGCAGGCGCAGGTCTGGTTAGGTTTCCACTGTAAATCACTTGACCTGTGCAGGGCTGGCGAGGAGCCTGTTCCTGTTAAAGGACAGTGGATGCAGGAGGACTTTGCAGATGTAGAGGGGAAGACGCCCGAGTTTTCATAGGTTTGTGTAGAGCTTCCCAGTTCATAGATGCTTCCAGAAGAGCTGGCCTGATGACTCCATTCTGGCGACGTGCACAGCAGCTACGTTCTCCTCAAGGTGCAGACTCAAGGGGCAGGTCCAATACTAGGCTAGTCTCACCCACACCCAGATGAGAAATCTGCTCCAAGTTACTGACTGGAGCATCGGCTCATGGCGTCTGTTCCGTGAAATAAAGGCACTCTCACCTCCATTGGTGCATCCTGAGCTAGGCAGTCAAGCCTATCTAGAGATGTTTGCAAGCCCCGGAGAAGGAAGCCGCTGATTAATAGGTGTGGATTTAGGTCTAATCTCGAGAGTTTGAAAGTAGTACCCTAAAGAACGATTTCTGGTGGAGCCTTTGAAACTCGAGCCTCTTATTGTTTGAAAAGGAATTTAAATGTGTGTGTTTGTGTGTGTGTGTGAGTGTGAGTGTGTCTGTGGGTGTGCATGTGTGTTCATGTGTGCATGTGTGTGTGCATGTGTGTGTTGAGATGGGGCTTGGTTGTTTAAAGGCACTCGGTGCATGCACTAGAGGCAAGGAGAGCATGCTGTCTTTCAGGTGCTTCGTGTGCAGGCAGAGCAAGCAACAGCTGGAAGAAGAAGAGAAGAAAGCCCTGTATGGCCTGGAGAACGCCGGTAATCATTAGGAGTGTATTCTTGTGTGTGCCCCACGGCACATGACCACTCCTGGCTGTCCACGCCACCTCTCTCTCTTCCTGGTTGTACTGTGTCAATTTTTCTGGGTAGCCCCAGGCAGCATCGAGTCATTTCAGCTCAGGAGATGCTGGAGAGCCTTGATATTTGTAGGAAAGCCTTCCATCACTGTCACAAGGCTAGGCCAGAGCCACGGCTGCCATTCCAGCTGCTATGAAATATAGGTTGGCAAATGTCCTGCTTGGCCTTGGCTGAATGCGTGCCTTCCACTATACTCACCACAAGGTCTTCGTTACACCCCTTCCCTGCAAGAATGACAGCTACAGTGTGTGGATAAGTGGGCGTGTCGTGGGCCTAAAGCATTGTCTATGGACTCTTGAGACTGGAATTTTGTGTCATATTCTTCTACAAGCTATTGCTCTTTAAAAAAAATTTTTTTTAGCCTACCCAAAATCTGTGGCAACCACTCCTAGCCTATAAGCCATATAAAGAGAAATGGTAGGTCAGATTGACCCCTGCATAGGGCTGCTCACCCTTGTTAAACTCCTCTCCAAAAGAGACATAACCTGCTCCCTATAAGACCTTCTGAGGTCCCGAGGTGAGTGGGTGGTTCCATGGTATATACTCAGGCCAGAATGAAAGCATGCGGCAGGAGAGAGAGCAGCTGGCAGGCACCCCTTGCATGCTGTGCAGCTGCCTCTGTGCCACGTTGATCTTAGCGCCCACCTGCTGTCCTCCGCAGAGGAAATGGAAGAGTGGCAAGTGACATGTGGGAAGTTCCTGGCCATCAATGCCACCAACATGTCCTGTGCTTGTCCTCGGAGCCCTGGGGGCCTGTCCCCATTTGCCCATCTGGGAGATGGGTCTTCTGACCTCATCCTTATCCGGAAGTGCTCCAGGTTCAACTTCCTGAGATTCCTCATCCGGCACACGAACCAGGAGGACCAGGTGAGGCGCACTCTTGCCCCGAGGTCATTCACATTTGGACAATTCCCCACACACTGGTTCATAGGATCTGTTGTTAACTTCCCAAAACAGACATTTTTGGATGCATATTTCACACTCCTTAAGGTCCTTGGCAGTTCCTGCATGTGGATTTTCATTTAAAAATATGGATCTGGGTCCCAGAGAGACGGCTCAGCAGTTAAGAGCATTGGTTGTCTTTGTAGAGGAACTATGTTCAGTTTCCCAGCTCTCAACTCTCTATAACTCCAGTTCTAGGGGACCCAGTGCCTTTTTCTGGCCTCCACGGGCACCAGGCATACACACGGTGTACAGATACACACATGCAGCCAAACCCCACCCCCCAATACACACACTTAAAAATAATTTTTAGAAACAGAGAATTCTAAAAATTACCCCTAATGAAGTATAGGATTCTTATGTATGTATGTATTTTAAAGATTTATTTATTTATTTTATGTATATGAGTACACTGTCACTGTCTTCAGACACACCAGAAGAGGGCATCCGATTCCGATTTACAGGTGGTTGTAAGCCACCCTGTGGTTGCTGGGAATTGAACTCAGGACCTCTGGAAGAGCAATTAGTGCTCTTAACTGCTGAGCCAACTCTCCAGCCCTCTTTAAAGTATTTATATCTATGGAGGATTTTTAAAAGTGTGTGTGTGTGTGTGTGTGTGTGTGTGTGTGTGTGTGTGTGTGTTAGTGTCCCAGAATTTTCCCTGTCCAATTACATTAGTGCAGAGGAGGCCTGTGATTGGACAGGGAAAGGGAAGGCGGAGCTAAGAGTTGCAGAGACAGAGAACATCTCAGGGGAGAGAGGAAGGAAGATGGCTGCGGACTTGAACCCGAATGGCGTTTACCAGCCACAAGTAGCTATGATGATTTCACAAGGTTAGAAATATTGGAATAAAGCTTTTATCATTATCAATTGGCTCTGAAATTATTGTATTGGCATTTTGTAAATTGTGATATGATTGATATATAAATTTGATTGGTTAATTAAGCTTTAAGAGTTTTGATTCTACTGGGTAATTAGGTGTTGAGATGGCTGACCATGGGGTCTGTGGGACATTGTGTGGTAGCAAGAAGAAGAGGGGCCACCGCTGGAGAGATGGCCCAGCGGGAGCCCTGTGGCCCCATGGTATGGCTAGAGAGTTGGTGGGCCTGAAGGAGTCCAAGAGCCTTAGTTCAGCCCTGAGGAGAGTTGGCGGGTTCGTTTTTATATTTCCCGCAACATGTTAGTGCGATTGCTCAGAGAACAGGCGTGTTGGATTCCCCTGGAACTGAAGTTACAAGTAGTTGTTGAGCTGCCTAATGTGAGTTCTGGGACCCAAACTTTGAGTCCTTTGCAAAAGTGGTCTGAGCTCTCAACCTCTGCACCATCTCGCTAGCCTCAGACCTGAGATTTCAAAGGTATCGGCAGTCGTGTGAAGCTCCCAGGAGGACAGCGCACATCCGGTCTCTAAGTTGTTAGATGAGGAGGGTCGGCGGCCTGGAGACACTGTTGTCTGCGTCTTCACAGGACCACGAGTCCTGGCTGGCTGAAGCAGCCGAGGTGAGAGGCTTGCCTCACCCACTCCACTCACCACCGCCCCACCATGTTTGCCTTGACAGTTCGACTTCACTTTCGTTGAAGTTTATCGAGTCAAGAAATTCCACTTCACGTCGAAGCACGTGGAAGACGAGGACAATGACTCGAAGGAACAAGAGAAGCAGAAGTTTGGGAAGATCTGCAAGGACAGACCCTCTTGCACTTGCTCAGCCTCCAGAAGCTCCTGGAACTGCGATGGCGAAGTCATGCACAGCCCGGCCATTGAGGTCAGGTGAGTGGGCCGCACCCCCGCCACCCACCCAGACGGCTGTCCACAAACGCTGTCTCCGCCCAAGGGTGCCTCACAGATGTCACCGGAGCTCCCTGGGGATCGCGGCAGAAAGCACCAGGCGTTGCTTCCCCCGTGTCCTTATGCCAGGCGTGGAAGCTGTGTGATCCGACCTTTGCATGGGGCAGGTGCTGACTCTGTGGCACTATGTGTTGCCGACAGGGGTTTTGAGGCTCTTCTGATCTATATTCTCTTTCTTTGCCATCCTTGCCATTCTGTCCTTGGTGTCTGTCAGTCATAGTCCCCCCTCTCTAGTTAAAATAAGCAAAAGTGACTGGCTTCCTAGGTACTTTCTAAGTCCTGGACTCCCCACCCTCCCCACCCCCCCCCAATTCCCACCCTCACTCCCCACTCCGTGCCCCAGGTGCCTGTGGTCAGTGACAGGTGCTCAAGGTTGGGACGTGGAGCACCAAGCAGGAGTCAGAGGGATCAGGACGGGCATGCTGATTCTGTCAGGCAAAGAGCGAGCACATATGAGCTTCAGAGGAGCCCACAGAGGCCACACCACACAGCCTTAGGGGCCTTGGAAGCCTCTGGTAGCCCACAAGGACATGAGCAAGAACCTGGGGCCAGGTGGCTGGCTCTGAGTGACTTCACCCATTTAGTCACCGAGGTACGCAAAGGCAGCTCAGGGTCACTCTTAGCCAACAGGGTTGGTACTGAGCTTTAACGGGAGCCGCCCCTGGAACTTGCTAACTACGCCTCAAGTGCCCAGCATCCAAGCAGCAAGATGCTGGAGGAAGGCTCTCATGGCCTTTCTCGTTGGTGGAGGGCACTTGTTCCCCAACATGTGGTGCTGGGATAGAAACCAACAGAACTGGCCAAGGAAAAGTCTCTCCCCACAAGAAGAATAAGGCATGCTGTCTTTTGAGAACAGACTGTCAGTGCGGTTGTAGAGCACATTCGGAGACCTCAGGAGAACTGGGAGATTCTGGGAGGTGCGGGGTTCGGGGGGTCGGCTGTGAGTGATGAGACACACGTGGAATCTGAACACTGCTATTTGTGCCCGCAGGGTCCACTGCCAGCTGGTGCGCCTCTTTGCTCGGGGAATCGAGGAAGAGTCATAAGCAAGAACCCCAAAGCCCAGGAGCTGTCGGCCTTGAGCTCGGGGAGTGTGGAAATTACTTAAGAAAAATTCGACAGACCAGTTATGTTGATATATCCATTTGAATTTAGAAATTTATTTTTGATAGGTAAATCTTGGTTTTTAGAAAAGACAGCTTTGTCAACAGTTCTGTATCCATACCTGGTACCCTCGGCCCCGCTTCCGAGTCGCTTTTCACTTCTTCTCAGCAAATGGCACTTGCTGGTTCCGGGCATTGGCTTCCTAGATTTTAGCCATGCCGACCGTGCATATTTCAAGACAGCCCCTTAGTGGGCTACACTGCAATAATTTTTAGGGACATTATAATATGACTACGTCCCAGGAATCAGGTTACACCATCTGGTCACATGGGTAAAACCCGGTCACCTTGACCCCTTTGGTGGGACTTCCTCTGGAATTGTCCGTGGCCAGGTTTGGGAAGGTAAATAGCTGTCTTGGCCTCCGCTTTACACACACCTTCATTTACGATCAGGACGTCGCTATGTGGCCCTTGCTGCACACCACAACTGACTCAGCGAGGTCCTCCGCACAGCCATGCCTGCAGAGCAGGGCCATGTCACAGCGAGAAGACACCCAGGGTGACGTCTCATCCTCAGGATCCCCCACGTCTGCTGCCATCACAGCCGCATCCCGTGAGACAATTCAGCAAAGCGCCCACTTGGAAGCTTCATTCTGTCAGCCCTGGTAGCCTGCACACCCTGGCCAAGGCAGTCTGAAGCACTGGCTAAGAGGAGGCTCCATTTGGAATCAAAGCACTTCTACAGCTGGGTTTTGAAAGAGGTAGGGGGTGGCGGGGACAGAGAGTCACTGACACACACAGAGGGTACTCGGTGAGTTCGATACCACCCTCAACCTGACTGTCACCAGCGAATGGTGGGTGATCTCGGGTCACCCCCAGGTACTCTGGTGCAAGCCTTATGTCTACTCCTGGTTCCACATCCATTCTTCCGCACTGTGGATTCTGTTCTTATTCATAGCTTTCTCCCTATCCATCACGTCTTGGCTATTTGCTCTGTCTCCACAAGGGGGCGCTAAGCTGCTCAGGCCGAAGCCCTGGGCGCATGACCAGTTTTCCTCTGAAGGCATTCCCAACCCAGGGGCTTCTCGGCCACATACTATGGCCTGTGCTGTGTCTCCAGATGGATGCATCTGAAATGTGTATAAAAGGGTTTTATGTGAAATTCAGGCCTACACAGCTTAAACTTGACTTGCAAACGGGGAAGGGCACTGACTGTTACAAGAGCTGGTTTTAGGTTCTGCACTGGGGGAAGTGTGCATCTCGTGCTGGTCCAGTTACTCGCTACAGAATTCTGCAGGCCACACGGCTTTCCAGGTCCTCTTGCACTGACTTCTGTTTCGAGGCATACACAAAATCCTCTGTTTAGTATTCAGTCCCATCCAGACAAAAGAGCAGCTGTAAAGGCGGCCATGTTCAGGGACCACTTTAAAGGCAGTTGTGCGGCGGTGCTATTTAATGATTGTCGAGTAGAAAGCTGGCTAGAAAGAGTAAATGAACTAGCAGTTTCTATCCAGATCTGTCCCTGGATGGGCAGAGCCCAAAGGTGCCAGCCTAGCAGCTCTGTGAGTAGGTAGGCAGCCCTGGAGCAGCGTGAGGGCCGATGCTCAGTTGTCCACCTCAATGTGGCCCCTCGCCCCCGGCATTCCAGAGGGGGCTCAGGGCCCGAGGCAGCTGTGGGTGCCCCTGGATCTCAGGAATTGCACTGTCCTCCAAGGACTCAGGTCTTCACTGACCTTGCTACATGATACCCACGCCCTGGTCCACCCCTGCCGCTGCCAGGGCTGGAGGAGAGATGCAGTCAGAGGATGCTTTGCCGGTGCTTAGCAGTGCAAGCCACGCTCGGAATCTCCAACCCCGGCGCAGTCATGGAGCATCATGAGTGTCAGACACTTAGGGCCCTTGACACGGCTGCGCAGGATTGGGGGGGGGGGCGTGCTGACATTCACAAGCAGTAGACAGTCTTCATGATGCTTTTTAGATGCAATACCCCAAACTTCCCGGGTCTTAGGTATTTTAGGAGGAAAAAACAGGGGTAAAGGTTAGACAGTGGCAACTTAGGATCCTGTTAGGGTCTGGCCCATGTTTTAACTCCCACTGGTGCATACCAATTAGGCAACAGTCATAAGCTGTAACTTATTTTTGTTTATGGAAACTAAGTAGTGGGAACGGGGACCGGGGAGCGGCTGGTTTCCCAGAGGATGCTTCAGCCAATGCAATCTCCTGGAGCTGGGAGCACTGACTGGGAGCACTGACACAAGAATGGCCCAATTATGCCTCCTGGTCTTGCTGGCTTCAAGATTAGAAAGTGGCATATTTGATCTGGTATATTTGAGAAGACAAAAAAAATAATAATAAAGTTACTTTGGGCAGACTATGGCCTCCCCTCATCCTCATTTACAAGTTCTTTTCAATGCAGATTTTTTTTTAAAAAAAGAGAAATGAAAACACAGTTTAATGAATTTTTGCTAAGAAACTGAATGCCACCCTAAATACTCATGGTGTTCTTCCTGACTTATCTGCTCCCCCCACCCCACCCCCACCCTCCTGGGTCACTCTGCTGACATTTTAACATTTGAGCAGACCCTCCTTGTGTCACCTGGTGTGTGTCTCCCATTGCATTGTTATTTAGCTAGTAGGCTCTGCCATTAGCCTGAAGGAACCGCACGGATACAGCTGTGCTCATATGGTACAGCTATGCTGAGTAGAGCATGAATGCTGTCTCTGTAGAGCCAGCCACAGCAGCATGTATTGGGGTCTGCATGCACTGCGCCTTCAGACACTCTGCCTGGCCTAAGGGAACCAGATGAGCACCTCAAACAGGACTAGGCATGGTGGCGTTATACAGCTGAGAGGTCGTGCCACAGGCTCAGGAAGGACAACTGCAGAGGCACAGAGAGGGTGAAAGAGGAGTGATTAGGATCAAATGGTGGGATGAGCTCTCGGGAGAGCTGAGAGTATTCTATTTGCCAAGTTCCAAGGGAACTCTGACTATGCTATGGCACAGCACCAAAGCCAGTGTGTGCTATGAATGGATGGTTGGATGGATAGGACGGTAGGTGGATGGATGGATGGATGGATGGATGGATGGATGGATGGATGGATGGATGGGTGGGTGGATGGATGGATGGGTGGATGGGTGGGTGGGTGGGTGGATGGATGGATGGATGGATGGGTGGATGGGTGGATGGTATATGTTATGGATAGAGAGAAGATGGATGGATGAAGTACATGTGTATGAAGTGTGGATAGATGTCAGGATGGGCCAGTAGCGGGATGATGTGTGGGTGAATGCACAGAACGTGCAGTGCCCGTCCTATGGCCCTGTAGCCCCTTTCCAAAGATGTTTGGGCAGCTTACTGGCCGCTCATTTGGGGCAGAGGTGGGGCCAGGCACCAACCGTGTGCCCATCTGGGTTTTGACTCCCAGGTTTTCTCGTATCTCCCCTGTGCCCAATGTCAGTATCTGAATCAATAAAGTCACAGCTTTGCCAGAGACCCTTCTGTTCAGAATCCCAGGGTGGCAGAGACCACAGCTCAATGGAGCCAAGGCCAACACTGCAACCCCAAGGCACTGCCTGGTCCAGACTCCCCCTCACACACCCAGGGCCAGCTACTTTTCCGGTCTGTCTTCTGGGATCCCCAGGACTACCTCCTGCTCCTAGCTTCCCTCACACCAGGGGGCGCAGTAGAGCAATCAGCACCCACTCCCCATCCCATTTCATACCCAAGCCTTCAGTCTCATAGACAGTTTTGTGCTCGACCCAAATGGCACTAGTGGCCACGAAGACTCTGGTATGGTATAGACCTGAGAGTTACCCAGCTGATCTACCAACCAACATCTACACACTCAGCTAAGAACAAAGGATTCCTCAGACTCAGCACAGAGCATTTTAGGTTTATTAAATAAAAATTATAATTTATACAAGACTTTGTATCTAAACAAGGTTTTCTTTTTTTAAAAAAAAAAGTGACAGAGGATTTTTTTTCCTATCAGTTCTTTATAGAATATGATCCTTTTGTAGAACAAAAGTTACACCAGCAACAATTATGTACAGATCCAAAACAGACTCAAGCTTCACACATACAAAATTGAACATTCTAGGTCAGTGATTAGTGAGCAATTAAACACCTGCCCAGATCACACAATCCAGTACAAACCCCAGTGTCTCTGTAAGGATGCCTAGAAGCTACATAGGCCCCTGGCCCAGCCCTGACCCCCTAAGCTCTACTCAAAGATCTGCCGGTGGCTAATGGTAGAACTTGGGGCCACCTCCCTGACCTACTGCCCTGACCCATGGTCAGTCTTCATCTCTCTTTCCCAAAGAAAGAGACTCAAACTAAACCACGTATTCCACCCTGAAAGCCTTCCCTGCTTAAGGCCTCTCTGTAGCACACCGGGGTGGCAACACTCACAACCCAGGCACCGCCAGGGTCCATGAAGTGTTAGCCACCATGTGTGGCTATCACCCATGAAGCCATCCTCACGGACAGGTCAGAGGCCATGTTGCCTTCCCTCTGGCACGTTGGGGTGCTCCTTCTCTGATTCCGTGCTCTTCATAGCACAAGCATATTCCAGGGGCCCAAGCCACGGCCCTGGGTCGAGGGTCCCGCCTCCCCATCCAGACTCCTCCGTCTATGTACCTGGAGCTGTGTGGCCTCTGCTACGCATCTGGAGTGGTATGTGTGCTTGATCTGGTTGCCTGGCAAGCCCTTCCCACCCCCAGTGTGTGGCCTGAAGTCCCCTGGGAATGAGGTGTCATGAGCCCAAGCCACCGGGCCTCACACCTACGCCGGCAAACGAGCGTTGGAGCAAAGGTAAAAATTACATTTGAAAAATGGTACAAAAATAAGAAAGACAGCTTGCTCTCTGTAAAAAATATAATCTTCTGTTTCTTCAAAAAAGCAATCTCAGTGACATCTGAAGGACTCGGGACAAGCTGAAGGAGACAAGAGTGGTCCACCTGGGAGATTCACAGGTGGCGTCGTGGTTGCCCCCCCCAGAGGCCCAGGCCTGCAAGATCGCCCACCTGTGAAGTCTCCACCTTTGTCGGGGCAGGGAGCATGGGTGGGATGGGATGTGCCTTACCCCTGCAGAGCGTGCAGTAAGAGACAATAAATACTGTTAGATGTTAGAGGACAAGGCAACTCTGGCCCCTAACCTCTAGGCTCTGCCCACAGCTGTCTGCTGTGGCACAGGGTCCTCCCATAACTCCAGAGTGACTGCAGCCTGGAGGCCAAACGCCAGCCAGATGACCATGGAGTCTCTCACTTAACAGCAGGGTGGAGAATGCTCGCCCCGAAACCTTCCAAAGAGCCAAGTGTTAAAAAGGTGTGCTTTTGCCGACACTACGCCAGTCTGGGCCCTCACAGGACACCAACCACTGGCCTGACCTCTTAGCTGGAGTGTCAGGCCAAGACGAGCCAGATGAGTGATAACTCATGCCCAGACACTGATGGAGGGGCAGGTACCCCCAAAACACCAAGCCCTAAGAGGCCCTACCCACAGCCTCGGAGTGCCCACAGCAGGTCCAACGTGGAAGGAGGGTCTGAGGGCTGGGTGAGATGACTGGCCATTTCTTCACTGGAGAGGGGCCTCCCCACCATTCTCTCCATCTTACCACCCCTGCAGGAAGGGGCCACAACCATTCCCAGCTATGGCTTTGGTGGAAAAAGCCTCTGAAGAACAGGGGTCATAAGACCAAGGAGCCTCTCAGGATGGCAGGGGCTGGGTCTGCACCCAGGCCGGGAAGGAGAGTGAGGGGCTGTGCTTAGCAGGGCCTGAGGACCAGTGTCTTGTGTGCCATCCTTCAGACTGGTTAAGAGGATCCTCTGCCCACCTGTGTCCACAGGTGGTCATGAAGGTGCTTCATGCGCTTGGCACGGGCCAGCCCGGCACCGTTCCATGTGAGTTCCAGCCCTTCTGGTCTGCAGAGCCTAGGCCAATATAACCAGCCACAGTCCAGGAGAATTATTGCCGAAGACTGCGAGGATGTCCGCTCCTCCAGCCAGCGGTTGGAAAGGATTCCAGCAACACCCCAGAGTCAATACTAGCTGTCACCGCCAGAGGCCGCTGCAGACGTGATTTTCACATACTGGCTGAAAATGGTCTCAAAGGCTTCATCTCTGTGCACCATGGCACCGAACACCAGGGGCTGGTGGAGAAGAAATGGATTGTGGGGGGGATGTGCGCTTCATAGCCAGGCTGGGGGGGCTACTATGGCCCCTATCAGACAAGGGCAGCAGCTTGGCAGGGTGTAGACAGCCTGGCAGATGGCCAGATACTCTTTTCACCCAGAGGACTCTAGCCCGAGGACCCAGCCTTTTCTTCTTGAATGGCTGCAGGATCCGTTCCCTCTGGGCCTCCTGTAACTGTATGGCGCCCACCCAAGCTAAGCTTTCTGGACCTTGTGTCCATGGAGTAGGGTCCTGTGTTGAGGGGGAAGAGAGCTTCCCCTCAAGCTGAAACCACATCCCAGGGAGGCTCACTCCGGTCCCCTGGCCAGGGGCAGGGATAGGGGTGGGGGTGGGGGCTGTCACCTGCTGGGTACTTACTTTCTGGGTTGATGGTGTAGAAACAGCAATTCCCATGCCTGAGCCAGGGAGGACAGACAAGACTTTATACTGAAATGAAAGAGTACAACCATTGCCACCGGGCCACCAGCTTCTCCTAAGGACAGGGGTGATGCTAGTCCCCACTCGTCCAGGACGCTCTCCTCCTACAGGATACACTCCTACAGGTCAGGTACAAGGACACCAAACCTGCAGAGGCAGGCCTAGGACATCCTAGCAACAGGAGGTAAAAGGCTGTGTCTTTTGATTTTTGTGGTGCCCTCCCCGCAATTCCCGGTGTGACTGATAGTCTGTGTAAGGCATGTGTCAGCATGGCTGGTCCCTAAGGATAGGCTAGGACGATCTTGGCCCTGGCCTGACTGTGTGCTTTCTGGTTACCTGACTGTTACCTCGGGGAGTAAGTAGATAGCCATGGCCTGAGCCAAGGCAAGAGAGGGACCCTGTCTTGTACTAGGACCATTCTTGACTACTGCCAGCTTGGACCCAGGCTACTTCGTTGGGGAAGCATTCCTCTGAACCTTCAGTTTTCCTCTGCTCCACTCCCCAACCCCTCCAGACATTGTGTACTCTACAAACCAACCCGTGGGGAAACCGCTAAGCCTCACTCCACGTGTACAAGTGCCTGTGGCAGAACCCTAACGTTTCTTGGGGCGGGGGCGGGGGAGGAGGGGGAGATCGTCTCGGACCCAGGTGGAAGGTCTGAGTCTCTTTTCACAGCAAGGGCTGGGATGTAGCTCAGCTGATAGCTTGCTTGATTAACACGTACGAAGCCCTGGGTTTGATTCCCGGCAGTGTACACAAAAACAAACGAACAACAACAATAACAACAACAGCAACAAAAAATCCAAGACAAGCAAACAAACAAAAAACTGACTTCAGGGTTAGCCTGGACTACATGAGATCCGAGAAGCAGGGTGGGGGTGGTGGGGGTGTGAGTCCAACATGTCAGGCAGACGTCGCTCTTGCTCCTTTCTGCATGTATCATACTGACTGGGCCAGATGGTGACTCCCAGGGACATGGGAGAAGGGAGACTGCACTGTGGCCCAAGGTACTTAACTATCTCAGAAGATCACACCTCCCCCAGCCCTGGGCTCATCCCCGCAAACCTCCCCATCTCTGTGATCTACTGACTCCCCAGGCTGTGAGCGAGGCGGGTCGGGCAGGCACACACCTTCTGGATGTCTGTGATGTCCATCAGTTTGATCACCTTGTTCCTCTTTGATGACCCAGACTTGGAGCTCTCGAAGCACAGGTAACTAGAGGGGGAGGAAATGCAGAGGTGTGGGGTGGCCGCTGGGCCAGAGGGGCTCCTGCTAAGTAGGGTCCTCCCCGACAGCCTCCACAGCCCCCGTGGATGGTCGGTGACCCACCACACTCAGCATCTGGAAGAAACTGAACTTCTCTGTGCTACAGCTAGGCCTTTCTGCTAACAGGAGTGGCAGGGAGGTGTCCTGAGGCCCCACCAGGCTTTCCTGGGCAGACTCCTTTGACAGGGTGAACAGGTAGGGACCTGGGGCTATGACTATTGCTGCAGGTGTGGGGGACAGGATGGTAAAGGGTCCCATGAGGATGGCCATTTATGTACCCTACCCCTGTTGTAGCCCTCCCTCAGATCTCACAAGGTGCTGAGGCATAGCATGGACAAAGTGCTTTATAGTCCCATGGAGTGGAGAAAGGCCAAAGCTACCGTTAGCCTAGCCTCAGACAGCAAGCCACATGGACTGGACCCTCAAAGGTCACTATAAAGCCCACTTTCTGAGAGATTCTACCCCTTGTCCATCTGAATAGCCACGAACCCCACACGAGCATCCCAAATGAGAGAATTCATGAGCCCAAGGGAGGGCAGGGCTGGCCAGGGAATGGAGTTAGGAAGTCCAGAGAGCTAGGCAGAGTGTGGAACAGAGGTTGGGCCAGAGCACTGCGGAACCTGCTTGCTGGACCTGGGCGTGTGTCTGGGACCCGGGGAAGACCCTCTCCCACTTCCTCCCCGACAGTCGTGCTTGGGCCTGTGGCATCACTCACTTCTCTGTCACATACAGAACCCCGTTCCTGATGTAGTCCGTGGGCATCTTCCGGTCTCGGTTAATGAGGCAGCAGCGCCAGCCATTCTCGCACACTGATAGAGGAAACAGACCTGGGATTTCCTTCCTCTGGGAATACCTGGGCCTTGACCTAGGCTGGTGCCTGGCAGCACCAACTTGTTAAAGATGTAACCACATCCACGAGGGACCAGCAGAGCAGGTCCAAGTGTGGGCTGATGGTGACATAGTGTTCACCCGGCACAGGCCAGCCCTGGTTCCATCCCAGCACCGGGAATACACACAGAGTCCACGGAAGGGGTGGGGAAGGAGGCCTGTTAGGAGTGAGGTCGCCTAGTGTCAGGGCGACGGGGGCTTTCCTCTGACGGTAACCAAACCAAACTGCAGTCCTTACTGACTTATGGCAGCTTTCCCTACACCAAGCCTGCAGCAGAGGAGGAGACTCCGCATCTCAGGCATTTACTGGACACCTTTCCAGAAGGCTGACTGGACAACCCAGTCTTGAGGTATCTGTGACAGGTTGTACCCTCAAGCCAAAGTGTCAGGGCACGCTTGGGCTGGCATCAGGTTGGTACCTTGATGCTAATGATATGAGAATTCCCAGCAAGTGGGCAGGCAGGGCTGAGCCCCACTCTTTGGGGATTCTTGCTTCGAGGAGGCTCGCCTGAATCTACACTGAAAACACAGTTCAGGGACTATGATGTCACGCCTCCTCCTGATCCCTGGAACAATCCACGACCCCACACTCTTATGTCACCTCTCCTGTGAAGTAAGTTTGGGCCTTTTCTTCAGTCTGTCCTGGAGGCGGGGTCTCCTGTGTGGGCTGAGACCCCCTGCCCTAGTCTTCCCTCTACTCCATGACGGGCTGGGTCAAGGGCTCATCGCGTGCTTACCTGCTAGCGGGCGCTCGTTTTCAGTCAAGTTGAAGATTTCGTGGAAGTTCCCCTTCTTGGTGCTGTGAAAGCGTCCAGCATCTTCGTCCTTACTCAGACCAGCTGGAGCACTGGAGACGTAGCTCCGTGATGAGGCTGTCTGCAGCTGCCAACAGCACACAGTCCTGGTCAGGCTCTAGCAAGAGGCAGCTGGACCCGCTGCTGGTATGGGACACACTGGCCTGCCTGCCTGCCTATACCAGCTGCAAACTGACAGATAGGCTCTACCCACTCTGAAAAAAGTAGGGTGTAGCTCCCACAGGCCCCTTTCAGTGCAGTGCTGCATTGGATAGATTCTGCTTGCTACCTGGGCTAGATGAGATACTTCACCGCCCCCCACCCCCCTCTCCAGGGATGCGCACAGTGCTGGAACCAAGCCTGGGCTCCAGCACACACAAGGCCACGGCTGCCCGGCATGGATTCTGCACTCGGGCAGTTGAAATTGACATTTCACAAGTCAACTGGCCACACAAGTCTAGAAAATCGATCACGGCACGGCAATGTCATAGTATCAGCTCACAGCAGGCCCAAGGGGGCTTCCACACGGACCCAGTACCTTGTCATGCCCTGACAGCTGGCCAGAAAGGAGACAACAAGCATACAGGTGACCGTCGCAAAAGAAAAAGGGAGGGTAGGTGTGATGTGAGCTTGTGAGCGCAAAGAGCTGAACACATGAGGCCTGTGGGACACAGGGGGTAGCCTCCACCAGGATGTATCAGCCATGTCCTCGCTTATGATATGTGGTCTTGAGCCCTAGGAAGTCCCTGTCCCAGCCAGTCCAGGACTAACATGGGCCCTTGATTTGTCCCCAAAGGCCAAGCTGTGTCCTGGGTGACCCTCTACTTGTTGGAAAAGACCCAGCGGTGCTTCTCCAGGCCTGATCTCAGCTTCCCAACAGTTTCTGCTATCCTGAGCCCCAGAATGTGACCATATCAACCCAACTCAGTGTTTCACTCTTTAAAAAAAGCAGCGGGTCTCTGGGGCACCCCCTCCTGAGAGAACACGCATATGGAGACTCTAATGTAACTTCGTACACATCCCCGAGAGCACTGCTGGGCCTGAGCACCTCACGTGGCTAAGACCCTGAGGAGAACACACTGGTCCGCTCCTCCCAGGGCTGGCTGTCCCTGAGGTATACAGTAGAGTGGTCACAGGGGAAAAACTTAGGTGCTTTCCACTGTCTATCTCAAGGCTGCTAAGATCTGGAAAACACCAGGCTCCTCGTGAGCAGATGCAGAACCAGAGGTCGGGGTCCATCAGCTTGCACCCTCCTCAGGGCGGCGGGGGTTGGAGGGGACTCACCCTGCGTGACACGGTGGCACCAGCACGCTCTTTGAGCTGAGGGTCAGTGGGCAGGCTCCTCCAGATGATATAGGGGGTGTCATACTTGGCTCGAAGTCTTGGGCAGCGTTTGAAGATGAAGTCAATTAAGAAAAACTTGATGCCGGCATAGAGGCCTGAGGAGAGAGCAAGGGATACATCCATGCAGACAAAGGGGGGGCACTCTGGCCCATCCCACCCCCACCCCCCATCTTGTGTGCCACTTTCTTTAACCGTTTCCCAGGACGGTGGTGGCATTTTTTTTCCCCTTACCAACAGCAAGCCCCACCAGGCGGTAGGGGAAGAAGCAAGAAGCCAGAAAGGCGGCCCACAGGGCAACATAGAGCTTCTGCGTGGTCTCAGGTTGCACCCACATGAACAAGCTGGAAGGAAGATGGAGGTCAGGTGGGGCGGTGCACACCACCCTCGCTGCAGGGACAGCCACTTACTTCTTGATCTTTTCCAGGATGTCGGCCATCTTGCCGAAGAGATTCTGCAAGAAGAAGAAACTGACGTGACCATGAGGTCGAGGGCCTGCCAGTCACACAGACACACCCAGAAGGCACCAGGGAAATGCACAGCCCAAGGTCACCAGAGCCCGGTGGTCCTACTCCTCCACTCCCGGGTCTGAGGTTGTCTGGTCTAAAGCTAAGCTCCCTGGATGTAATGAAGAGGGCAGGTGATGTTCAACTCTGACTTTCCGGGGATGCTCAGCCCTGAATCCTTGGGGTGCTTCGCCCTGGTGGTGAAGGGCTCTGTCCACATAAGGCCAGAGATTGATCAGGAAGCCACGTATCCCTGCCACCTCATCAGAGTGAAGATGGACTAGAAGAGGTCTGTCAACCCACAGCAGACCTGGAAGGCCTCTGGACAAGGGTTCCTCCCTCCCAGGGTACTGAGCGAGCTCGGAGGTAGTACCTGTGCTTTCTGGGCCACATCCAGCACCAGCTGGAACTTCTCAGACACGGTCAGATCTTCCTTTGCGGGTTCCTTCAGTCAAAGGGGAGAGAGAATTTTCCACTGAAATTTAACAGTTCAGAGAAATTACTGACAACACGGCATGAAGACTCCCAGCCCCGGGGATCTGTGGGTCCCTGCTGTCTGATACAGCCGGGGGACTGGGTGCAAACACATCTGCTGGGCTCAGGGTAGACAGGCTGTGGGGCCCCACAGGGTGAGCATACAGGGTGCTGGACAAAGGCTCTGACTCACCCTCCCAGCTCATTGCAGTGGTGTATCCTGTCAAAACCGGAAGCCCCCCCTCCATTCACTCCTTGACAGACAGGGTAACTGAGGCCAGACCCATTTGAGTTCACATGACACTTGATTCAGTAAGAATCTCCTAAGGGCCCCCCAGTCCTAGGGCTGGGCAAGACACTGGATTGCCTTATTGGAGACTGCCCAACCCCTAGGCACTCCACGGAATATTAAGTATGCCTACACATTGTGGCCTCCCACTGTCCCACAGGCTTGGCTGTCCCTTTAGACTCTAGAGTGGAGGTTCTCAGCCTGGGCATCATGACCCTTTTGGGAGTTGAATGACCCTTTTGCGGGTGTTATTTACAAGCCAGTCAGGGGCTAGACAGAGGAGGTCCAAGATAAAGCCATGACCACTTGTCTGGCATCCTGTTTGCCTCCCTATCTACTAGCTATATGGGGGCTATAATAATTCCCTTCTTGCCCCTACATCAATCCCAGGTAGAAAAGGTCAGCCAGGACAGATGGGCGGGGGCAATCTGCTTCTAGATGTCGAAGATTGATCCAGCTGAGTGTCTGAGTGGGTAGCCTCCTGGAGCTCAGGGCTGGCATGCCTGGCACCTGGCAAGGCAGGATGCTTACGTGGATTCCCCATGATGTAGCCCCAGGTTATAAGTTCTGACTGGTTAAGACAGAGGGACAGACTGCCCCCCCACCCCCAGGACTCACCACAGCTTCAGACACTTCCGGCACAATGCTCCATTGTATCCGCCAGCCCCTGAAAAGCAGGAGCCACCACAACCATGAGAACAACGTCACCTTTGGGGGAACGACACTGAGCTACCAGTGAGTTGCCAGCTAGAGTAGGGGCCATCTGCTCCTTCAGGGATGTACACATAGGAGAGACCCCAGAGGCTGGGCTGCTTGGCTCTGAGATCTCACTGGCCACCCCATGCTGGTTTCTCCTCTGCTGGTGCCTGTGCAGTGGCAGCCTTTGTGGGTACGGAGAAGCCCAACAATGCCTGTTTGATCTTACCATGCCTACTGACTGGTCTGTTAATAAAGTTTTATTGACATCAGCAATGAATGCCTCTTAGCAGATTGATGCTGATTAGGGGCTGTGGACTAATGGGGACTTAAGACCCCTTCAGAGGCATTTCAGCGTTTCCTACAAAAATCATTTTCAAGTCAATTCCCGAGACAGGCACAGAAGTGGATGGCAAAGACTGACTGGTATGTGGACTTGTCGTCTTCTCAGGGGCTGAGAGGAAATCTGGAGTCAAGGACTCTACCTCAAGCCAAGGCAAAAGGTTAATGTTCACTGCTAGGAGCAACCACAGGGAAAGCCCAACCCAGGAGACGCAGCTTCTCCAGATAGGGATGTTCAGTGGGGACACAGAGTGACAGTGGGAGCGGCCTCAGCCTTGGAATGAAGTGCCTCCATGGAGGTGTGCGTGTGCGTGCAGCTAACACTGCATTCTAACCTTGCCTGCTCAACGCTTCCTTCTTATAACCAACAACCATTGGGCATTCGTGGGGGTGCAGCACCCTGTAGTTTTGCCCACCCACCCCAGGGTTGGGGAGAACTTCCTGCCAAACATGCAACACCCCAGGGAGGCGGTTGGGGTTGTACCGAAGCTAAGCCACCCACTGCCTGTCCCCTAAGGTCTCCAGAGCCTCTCAGGGGACCACCCACAAAAATGACTGCATGGCATAGCTTGTGTCGCAACAGTATGGAGAAGCAGGCCACCCAGCAAGGCCATGTGTGTAATGCACCCATGCAAGAGCCCAGGTCACCTACCTGGCGATGAGGTAATTGAGGGACAACCTCAGAATTGCTAGGAACAGGAACATGGGGATGGCCCAGCCGTGCCACACAGCATTCATGTATACCTGAGGGTGAGATGTGAGGAGCGTGGTTAGGGATGTGTTGGAAGGTGAGGGACGTGCAAACAGAGCTCTGGTACACGCTGTGTCATGCCTGCTTCCTCCCAGCAATAAGGGAGACGAGGCCCTGCTCAACTAATGTCCAGGGAGCCAGGACATGTGGGATGGGGCGGTTGGGAAGGCTGCTTCCAGTTTAAGAGAGAGCTCCACTCAGGCAGGCAACAGACAGGGATGCTGCTCTGTGTGAGGTGGGGCCCCAGGAAGAGGTCTTGCTCGTCCCCAGCGTCACTCCCATGCCTGGGTTCTGCTAGCTGATGAGGAGGCTCGCCATTGCACACACCCATATAGCTGACAGAGGGACTGAAGTGGATCACGCCTAGAGTCCAAAGGAGGGGCTGCCCTCTAGGGGTCTCACGGAGAAGACTGGTCCAGGCGTCCCGCTGGCCTGACTCAGCCTGGGAGAACACTCACTCACCGTGAAGGCGATGGCGGAGGTGTAGATGGAGTACCAGTCAGATAAGGCAGACAGGTTCTTCACGAAGTTAGTGACAGGCTTGGCACCGCGCTCTGGGGACAGAGCAGACAGCGCACAGTCAGCACAGTGCTGGCCTGCCTTGTAGCACACAAGCAAGCAGGGTCAGGCGGGCCCCCAAGGCAGAAGCAAAGTCAGCTCACGGGTCGCATTGGGTGCGAGACCCAACCCCCTGAGGCCCCTGCTGCCAGTGTCCCTCCTGACTACTGACTGCGGTCCCCATAGGGAGATGCCACCTGCCCCCAGTGCAGCCCACAAGTAGCAGGAGATGGGGAAGGGAAGAAACAGTGAGGACAGCTGCTGTCTGCACTCTGAGGGGCTGAAGGAATATCAGAGGACAGAGCCGTATTTCATCCTGCATCAGTGGTTCTCGAACTGTGGTGGGAGCCACTTTGGGGGTGGGGTCGAAGAATGACCCTTTCATAGGGGTCACCTAAGACCATCCGAAAGCACAGATACTTATGATCCATAACAGTAGTAAAAGTTACAGTTATGAAGTAGCAACCAAAATAATCTTATGGTTGGGGGTCGCCACAACATGAGGAATTGTATTAAAGGGCTGCAGCAGCAGGAGAACCACTGAGAACCATTGCTGTAAATTCTAAGTTGATCAGAGCAGGTTCAACGCTCGGTTGGGCCTGAAGGTGGTGTGTCCCAGGCACACAACACCACAAGTTTTTGTCTCAGGGAGGATGGGGGAGGAGTTGCCCTTAAATGCTTTTCTAGAGAGTTCTATTCAGCTCACAATCATAGAGGCTACCCTCTCCCCTCTCCTCTCCCCTCTCCCCCCTCCCCTTTCCCCCTGCCTACTCCTCCTTCCCTCTCTTCTCCCCCCTCCCCTCCCTCTCTCCTTCTACCCCTCCCCCTCTCTTCTTTCCCTTTCTCTGTCTCCTTCTCCTCCCCCTCCTCTTCCCCCTCCCCTCCCCTCTTCCCTTCTCTTCTCGCCCTTTCCCTCTCTTCCTCCCCTCTCTTCTCTTCCTTCCCCTCCTCCTCCCTCTCCTCTTCCCCCTCCCTTCCTCTCCTTCTACCCCTCCCTCTCCTCCTTCCTTCTGTCCTCCCCATCTCCTCCTTCCTCTCTCCCCTCCCCCTCTCCTCCTTCTCCCCCCTCCTCCTCCCTCATGCCAAGACCCACAGTACTTACTCAGTCTTCTCATGTTTTCAGTTAACCTGAGAGAGAGAAAGAGAGAGAGAGAGAGAGAGAGAGAGAGAGAAAGAGAGAGTCAGTCTTAGTGTGAAGTCACCAACAGCTCAGCATGCCACTCTGAGAAAACACCACTACTAACTAGTATGAGGGCAGCAAGGAGGACATCCAAGTGCCTGGGACCCTCAGGAGCCTGGAGACAATGCACAGTGACCAGAGCACAGTACTGAGTGCCCTTGGGTACCCTTGCAGCTCAGGAGGCACCTTGATGGTCTGGCTCTCTAGAACCCCTGGGGCCCATGAGAACGTCTGCTTATGGGGAGCCTCTGTCTACGGACCCGGTCCATGAACCGTCAAGTGATCCAACCCCCACGATGGACACCGGGCACACACAACCCTCACGTGACTTTTGTCACAAAGCACAAGTCAGTCAACATGGATGGGACATGATTCTACTTTCCCACGAGCCCCTCCGAGGAGGTGGCCCAGAAACATAGGCACAGGGGGTCTTTAGGAGCTTGTGGCAGCCCCTTCCACAGGATATCAAGACTGACTGGCCCACTGATGCTTAGTGCGGGGCCCTGGTCCTAGCATGAAGACCCTTGGTCTCGGTGAGGCGCCCCTACCTGCGGGCGCTGAGGGGCTCCTCCGTCTCTACTGTGTTCTCCTCTGGTTGGAAGCGGAAGTCCTCGATGTATTCCCCAAACCTCTCATAGAACCACTTCTGTACACGGGAGGCCAAGCCCTGGCTGCGGCGCTCTGTGGGGAGGAGCAGACATCAGAGAGGGGTGCTGCAGGGTCTACACAGCCCCTCCTGAGGTGGGATGGAGAGGTAGGGCAGGCATGGGGCCTCACAGAAAATGTCAGTCTGGGTGGGGATAAGGGAAAGGTTTATAGGAGTGAAGGCTACACTCCGGAGCGAGGTGTGAAGGGCCCAGCCAGAGGAGCCTGTGAAGGAAGGCCTTAGCTCCCTGAAGACACTAGGTTCAAACCAAAAGATGCAGGCCATAGCCACCCAGCCACAGAGACCCTCCAAAGCATGATGTCTCCAGCCTCACACTTGACCGCAGCAATCTCCAGACCTCAAATTCCCAGCAACCTTGGGCTTATGTCCAGGCCGTGTCTGACCATGGGAAGAGGCTGAGGGAGTTCACCATGCCAGGTCCTGGGGTCCAGCCAGTGTGTGTAGGGCACAGTGGGCTACAAGGCCCAGAGACCAAGCTGCTGGCCAAGGTGAGCTCACAGAGATCGGCTGTGTCTCACAACCCAAGAGAAGGCCAGGGCTGAGGCTGCCTGGCAGTGCCCCCAGACTGCACCCTAAAGAAAACAAGATGTGGAGTTGCCTGCAGGGGGCACTGCTCCACCATAATTTAAAAGCCTGGGACTGGCAGGCAGCACTCAAACACCACCAGACACCTGGGGTGCCATAAACACAGATATCATGTATTAATTAAAACTTAAAGAAAACACACCAGGTGTGCTGTGGAGTCAGAGAGAGTGGACAATAGTCAATGTAAACAAAGTTGAGGGACATGGGTCACTAGAGTGGAGGCTACGGGGTAGGGGGAGAAGGTAGGTGGGCTGAGATATGTGTCTTCTGGGGCTACCCAGACAGCCTGCAGGCCTATCTGGCTTTATTACCATCACCAAGGTTTGCAGGTGGATCCAGGTAGGCACAGAAGCTTGTATGGGAGCCAAAGGCCGTCTAAAGGCCAGGCAAAAGACTGGCCAGCCTGTGTCTCCATTGGATTATTTATGGACACTGGACACACGGTTCAGTTACTGGAAAATCACCTTCCTTGTGTTTTTTTCCCCAAGCATTTAAATATATAAAACGCTATTTAAAAGTGTAAGTCCAGGCTGGGCATGATGCGGGACATCAGAAGTCCCAACACTGGTCAGGGAGCCTGATGCAGGAGGATCAGCCTGGGCTACACAGAGAGACCTTGCCTCATGAAATCAAAATGTAAAAAAGAAAACCTGACAGGGTCTATCTATGGGTTGTGGACCCCAGCCGGATCCAGGGAACATGGCCATCTGCCTGTAGGAAGCAGGTCTTCAGTCGGTCCTGAAGTCCTAAGGCCCCTGCTTGACTTCCAGGGTGGGGGATGTTTTCTGCCACACGTAGAGCTAGCTTCTTAGGAAGGAAAAGGCCTAAAGCAGTGCTTCATGCTCCAAGGGGTACAGCTGAGGTCCAGGGATAGACTGAGGCAGGTGTCTGCCTGATAACCAGATTCCTTCATTTATCTAGGATGTGGCAGAGCCAGGGTGTGGTCCCTCTCCTCTACCACATCCTTCCTGTCTTGGAGGGTGATCGAGGGCCACAGTGTGGAGAAGGCACACAGTCCCACACAGCCCACCACACCTGGAGACCACGCAATCAAAGTAAGGTTTGTGGGTGGAGAGATGGCTCAGTGGCTAGAAGTGCCAGCTAATCTTTCAGAGGACACTTGTTCGATTCCCAGCACCCACATGGTAGCTTACAAACATCTGTAACTCCAGTTCCGAGAGATTCTATGCCCCTTCTTCCAGCCTCCATGGGCACCAGATACTTATATGGTACAGACACACATGACGGCAAAACACTCGTACGTATAAAATAAAAATAGATCTTTTTTTAAAAGAGAAAAAAATAGGCCGGGCAGTGGTAGTGCACGCCTTTAATCCCAGCACTTGGGAGGCAGGGGCAGGCACATTTCTGAGTTCAAGGCCAGCCTGGTCTACAAAGTGAGTTTCAGGACAGCCAGGACTACACAGAGAAACCCTGTCTCGAGAAATCAAAAATAAATAAATAAATAAAATTTTTTAAAAAGGCCTGACCTTAATGAGAAGACAAAGGGTCCCCAGCCCCTGTGAAGGAGCAAGGAGCTGGGTGACCCGAGTTCTCAAGCCTCACTGCCACCAAGCACTAAGGGTCTTGGGGTCTTCTGTGCTGCTCCTGGCCTGGTAATCAAGATTCACAAGCTAAGGGCTCTCCATCTAAGCCTGGGAACTGGCCAGGGATCCTCCGGATGGCCCGAGGAGGCCACCTCCCAGGGGATGCAGCTGCCAGACCTGCACTGGGGCTGGCTGCCAGTGGGTGGAGTGAGGCTGGACCTGGGAGAACCTTAGGAATGGCCTCCTCTTCTGGGCCTCTTCCTGATGCTGGCAGCCCAGAGCCAATGACCTAAGCCATAGCTTATGCCAAGCTTCCTGGCATAGGGAGGGAGAGTCTTGTGAATGGTCAGTATGCTGGACGGACACTGTCTGTCAGGGTGCAGCCAGGACCTGCAAGAAGTACACAGAGGACAGAGCTCCCTTCTCCTCTAAAGGGCAACTCTAGAAGCTGAAGTATGTCACAAGATGGATGTGAGCGCTAAGGCAGGGAGCAAGGGGACGTGCCCACATGGGATGACTAGTCATGGGGAACAGGTCAGTGAGTGAACGTAGCAAAGCCAGTGTGTGCCTTTTGGTGCCTCTCAGGAGGCCTGGCCAAACTAGACAACACGTCATGTCTGTGCACGGAAATGAGATCACCTTCGGGGTGACTTAAGCCACAGTGAGGGCACTGACCCAGTTTTGGTGGCAGGAGAGTCCCATATGGGAGAGCCCTGGCTAGGGAGAGAACCACCCCTTCCCAGGGGGGCCTACCTGTGCCTGTGCCATTGCTGGCCTGGCTCTGTCCCTTTGGTGGCTGCTGAGGCTGTGCTGGCTGCTCCTCGGACCTTAAAGGGGACAAAGGCAAAGTTCATGAAGCAAACGCCTGCAGCCCTCGTGGAAGTGCACTTCGGGGGACAGGTGGGATCTGTCGGCTCCCGAAGCCCTGAAGGCCGGAGGGCTGTTGAGGACAGAGCCCAGCAAGCACCAAGGTGCTTTCCCCATGGGTGTATGGTCTATTTTTCAACAGGCAAGTGAAGTCACATAAGCAAGAGGCTCTCGCCATTCCTATTAATTTTAATAGAATTGTTGGTTTCATCCTTAAGCCCAGGGAAAAAAATAGCTTACTAATGAGAATATCACACACCTCTCTATCCACACTAGGCCAAAGCTGGGTGATACTCCAATATGGTTAGGCTGGGTTCACACCAGTCACCTCCCTGGCTCCCTGCCTCCAGCTCAGCTCATGGTCATCACAAGTCTTTACCTGGCCTAACAGACTCTGCCTTCAGTTGGAGTCTTGTCTCTTTGCCTGTCACACCCTGAGGGAGCTATACACCCCAGCAGCAGCCTGGATCACATCCCTTGGGTGGCGACTCCATCCTGTTTCTCTGGCCAGCCATGTATGTATGTATGCCCTCCTCTGGAGTGTTGGAATACCAGCCATCCCAGCCTGCACTGGCTTGGGCCACGGGCACACAGTAGCTGTCCCTGCAGCTTCAGGGTGCAGTGTGAACATGCGTATGAGTATCTGTGGGGTATGTGGGCTACAAACATTGTAGGTTTTGTGTGCTAACTTGACACAAGCTAGAGTCATCAGAGAGGAAAAAGCCTCAGTTGAGGAAATGGATCCATGAGATCCAGCCGAAAGGCATTTTCTCAGTTAGTGATCAGTTGGGTAGGGCCCAGCCCATTGTGGGTGGGGCCATCCCTGGGCTGGTGGTCCTGGGTTGTATAAGAAAGCAAGCTGAGCAAGCCATGGAAGCAAGCCAGTAAGAAACATCCCTCCATGGCCTGTGCATCAGCTCCTGCCTCAAGTTTCCTGCCCTGTTTGAGTTCCTGTCCTGACTTCCTTTGGTGATGAGCAGCTATGTGGAAGTGTAAGCTGAATAAACTCTTTCCTCCCCAACTTGCTTTTTAGTCATGGTGTTTTGTACCAGCACTAGAAACCCTAACTAAGACACAAGTATGTGTTGTGCAGTATATGGAAGTGTGCACTATGTATGTTTGAAGTGTGCCTACACGGCCCTTCTCTCCCCACAGTTCACTAACACGATCAGGAACTAGGAAGTCTTCCTTCTGACCCCTGAAATGTCATTCACTCCAACCCCTCCACTTTCAGGCTTCCAGGAGGCTCCTGAACTCTTCCCCATCCTCAGAATAAAACAATAAGCCCCTTGCTTCTCCTGGGATCTTCACTTTCTACTTCCTTTCCTTCCACATCCTAGTTGGACCCTCTACGTCCTCAGAACTGACTCAGGGCCCGGCAAGCTCACCCACCAAGGAAGAAAGGAGAGAGGGAAGGGCTAGAGCCTTAGAGTGGGGCTGGGGCTACGGGATGCATAGTGGGCAAGAGAAGCAGAGGCTGCAGGGACAGTAGCAGGGATAGGGTCAGCTTATGGCTGAATGCTCCTGCTAGGAGCACAGGGAGAGCCTGACCTTCTTGGGAGTTGGGGAGGCAGCATGGAACCCAATATATAATGGAACGCCATTTAACTCTGAGTCTCTGAGGTCACACTTCAACCTAGGAGAAATCCACCTGAAGACCCTGGTGTGGGGTGCACTACCTTGAGGCCAGCGCTAAAAGGCAAGGCAGGGTCCCTCCTTCCCAAACAGGTCCCATGGTGACCCCTACTCCAGAAGACAGGTGAGTGACCTGGGAAGGGGAAGCAGGGTACCATAGAACACGTGAATTGTCACCAGGAATGTCAGGACAGGGAATAGGCAGCTTCTTGTCCCAAGATCTGAGCATCGCAGAGCTGCTACTGTAGACTAAGGCCCAGGAGGAAGTGGATGAGACCACACAGGAACTTGTCCTCAAGACTGAGCTGTGAGCACTGCCACCAACGTGGGTCATACTCGAGCGGCAAAATCTCAACAAGGAAGAGACTCCCCACGGGCAAGGTCCAGGTGGGGCATTCCAGAGGCAGAAGTGGGTATGCCAAACTACCGAGAGTCATTTGTCCTAGCCCTAGGGTAAAGGTGGTGGATGCTGAGGTGAGAAAGCTGGGGTCCTGGGCCCCCAGCCTCATCTTCCAGGTGGCACTATGGCTGCTGAGCAGAGGGACCCAGAGTTAAACTGTATAAGCCACAGTTCGCCCTTATAGCTTGTGAGTTAGAACTATATAAGCCACAATTTGTCCTTATAGCTTATAGCTTGTGAGTTAGAACTATATAAGCCACAGTTCACCCTTATAGCTTGTATGATGCTCTTTACTGATGTGCCTCCTACCAGAGACAGCAGAAGCAGAAGCCACGTTCCTGAGGGTGGTCAGAGGGATGTATGAGTAAGGGGGCTGCAGGTGCCAGGGACTAAGTGTTTAGAATACACGCTCGAGGAGAAGCTCTCATCTATAAACATCCCCCTGCAGAAGCTGGGGTGGCAACATCACCCACAGAGAAAACTTGTGACAATGAGGGTATATGATCTTGGTGGGTAACTCTACGGAGGTAGTACAGAGTTCATGTGCTGGGTGGGGGTGCTCAGGACCCTGCCTTGAAGCTGCAGAAGCAGCCACGCCTCTGTATAGGCCGTGGGGCCTGAGCAGGGTTGAAGAAGCCACTGGGGAAGGGCGAGGAGGATAGGAAAACACAAGGCAGGGTGGGGGAGTCAGTGTCCTCAGAAGGTCCCAAGAGGCCCAGCCAACTCTCTGGGGTAAATAAATAACAGGGTCGGGATAGGGCCCATGGGTGAAGGAGCATCTTCTAGTCAAGACTGGAAGGTACGAGGTGACCTGCTATCTTGAGGCCCTCTTGGGTCACAGCTCTCTACCTATGTCTGGCTGGTGACAGATCACCCATACTGGGCCCCTCGCATCCCAGAAAGAAAGGCACTTTTCCACACCGTGGCTTGGACAGACTCAGGCAAGACTTGAATCTGGGAGTCCAATCTGGCCAGCAATATGACTCTGTATCCGTTGAGGGACTTAGCAGGACTTCTCAGATGGCCTAGTTCCCATCATTCTTAGCCCATGGCCACTCCATGGATCTGAGCTGAGGGGGCAGGAAAGCCTGCCCATTGAGGACGGGGTAAACGCTGTGCTTTAAATGTAGCTTGTCTTTCATGATGCTCAGTTCTCGGTATGATGGTGGAGGGGTTGGGGGACCTTTAAAGGGTTGAGCCTGGTAGAAGGGTCTCAGGTCCTGGGAGCAGCTTTGGGAAGGGATTAATGCAGTTCTCAGAGACCCTCTGTTAGTTCTCATCAAAGGGTGATTAAATGTGTTTGACCCTGCCTTGCCTCCGGCAGACTGTAACCTCTCTCCTACATATTCCCTCACCATGATGCCATATGCCATGAGTCCCCCAACCAGGGCTGAATTTATGCCAGCTCCAAGTTCTTCAAGCTCCAGAGCTGTGAGCTAAATAAACCTCTTTTCTTTGTAAGTACCAGTGTCAGGGATCTCGTTACAGTAGTAAGAAAAGATGAATGTGGGGGGAGTCACCTGGCCTTTAGCACCTCCTGCATTTTCTGTTCCAGTTCGATCCGGCGCTGCCGCTCCCGATCCAGCTCCTGCCGCAGCATCTCTGAGTTGGTCTCTTCTCGAAGCTTCCGGAGCTCCTCCTCTGTGGAGAGGAGAGCCAGGTGATCAGCACTTAACGCCCACTGTCCCCTCTGACAACACTGGCCAACTTGAGAACAGCCTTAAGATAGGCTCCTGATAAGTAAGGGACCAGAGCATGTGAACTTTCTCAAGTTTGCCGAGCGCTCAGCTGACAGTGCAATCTGGTCCCTGTCTGCTGTCGGTGAGAACATCAGTTGCTCCTCCTAGCCCTCCTCTGGGGTACACGCTAGGGGAGGGGGGCTCTTCACTGGGGCAAACCATAGGTGAAGGCTCTTCCTGAGCTCAATAACTGTGCAAAAGCCCTTCAGCCAAGTCACCACCACACAGGACCCCCTGGGGCACACACCACCATCTGATTCAGTCAACAGGATTGGGAGACAGAAAGGCTAAAAAGACTCCAGGAGGTGCCAGCAGCAGAATAGAGGCGTGCCAGCCCTCAGGCCACCTCAGTACAGAGGAGCTTCAGTGTAGCAAGAAGTCTGGGAACGGGGTGTGGTATGCCTGGAAAGACCCCCATGAAGGCCAGATCAGAGTTGAGCTCTGGATGAAACTACGGAGCCAGCCTACAGATGGCTGGGGGAGGGGTGTCGGGCAGAAAACCTGGCAGCTCGGAGGGCAGAGGAAGCCAAGAGCTGACCGAGGAGGGCAGCCTAAAACTGCAGACTTCGAAGCCTAAGGTCAAAGTCGTTGAAGACTGCCCTTTGTTCTGAGAGAACTCACGCATGTCACAGCCCTACAACAAGAGGTTTGAACCTTCTACCTTTTACATACTGATATGAGAAGAGGGGTCCTAGTTAGCACCCCTTTATCTTGCTACTTCCATTATGCTCAGCATCACGTAGCATAACACAGCCAGGGTTGGGGTGGCGAAGGGCTACTGCCCTCAACACACTGCCTTTTTTTTTTTTTTTTTTTTGGTTTCAAAGTTATAATGCATGGTTTAAAAGAGGAAAGAAGAAAGGAGCCGATTACAGGTATGGGGGATTGGGGAAAGAAAAAAAATGAGGAAAAGTAAGGGGGGGAACACACTGCCTTTTTGTGCTCAGTTCCCACCTTGGTCCCCAACAGACAGCTAAGGCTGAGCCAGAAGGGAGTCTTGAGTGACAACCCTCAGCCCTGGCCTGGCCAGTCTTGAGCCCAGCAGGAAGGCAGTCAGAAACAGCCCTCTAGGGATAATGAGGGTAGGGCTTGAGCAGAGAGGGACAGACAGGGTGGCAGATGGTGTGGGCGGGGGGGGGGGGGTCAGAAGAGAAGTGAAGGCTACCTGAGAGCCTTGGAGGGCTCGCCCACTGTAAATGGGAATGAGCAAATGGGGGTGTCAGCCCAGGTAGTTAGATCGAGCAATAAGGCTTGCTTATAGCTGCAGCCCAGGATCCAGGGCTGGCTGCTAACTAGCACAGTGGTGGGCTTTGGTGTGGAAGAGCCCCATGGACAGGGTGTCTCACAGAGCTGCCAGGCTCACATTCCACCTCAAGCTAAGCTATCCCTCTGAGACCCAGCTCTGCCCACTCACAACAGCAGAGACCAACCCAGCTCCGCAGGGAAACTCCTCAGGGGTCCTACCCCCTAGATCACAGGGAGCTATGTCACCTCACAGAGCTGCAGCCTGCCCTGGGCTCTCAGCACCTAGAGCTGTCCGTGAGGAAGGTTCACAGCAAGGAAGGGATGGGCAAGGGTCAGGGCAGCTCAAACCTCACGACACGCCCAGCCCCCAGCTATTTCCAGAGCCATGGGAAACACTAGGTAAGGATAGTCCCCTAGACAGCGTGCCATGGACTCTGACTCTGCCAACGCTGACAAGGGGACAACCAGGACACAGTGTTCCTATCACCACAGAGGACAGGAATGTCTCACATGGAGTTTTAGTCTTCCTGGGATGATGTGGAAGTCACTTCTAAGGAGCATCCTGTGGAAGCAGGGTCAGTGACCACACCTAGCCCTATCTGGCTTCCAAAGGCTCAGGCACGTACAAAGCCATGATAACCCCAGGGTCAAGGTCAGGGCATATCTGTGTGTCCTGAACCTGGCTTCCTAGAGAGCAACAGCCTGTCTGGATGTGATCTAAGGCCTGTCTATGCAGAAGTCCACCGCAGTTGCGGCCTGTGTTGGCTGCTGGTTAAGTTATTGGGTCAATATTGGTTTCAATCACACAGAGCACCCCAGTCCTGGGGTTGGTGAGCTAAACCCTGGGGAGAGAAATCTCTGCTGGAAAAGAGAAGCTTTGCCCTGAGCTGTTCTGAGACAAGGGAACCAGACAAAGTTATTTTCTCCAGCCTCTGAGCCAGGCCATGTGGGTAGAGTCCCAGGGAGAGGAGGCTGCCCCTTGCTGGTGAGCAAGGTGAGGCCACGGTAGCCTGGAGCCTCTCTGGATTGGGTGGGTGCTTCTCAGGGTGACTCAGTGGCTTCCTTTCCTGTCTTAGTCACCTTATGGAACATGGGGACCTAGAATCAAACATGGGTGTATGTATATAGCACTACCTGGTCCTAGACATGTTCCTGGGGACACTGACCCAGAGGAATCAGGGTGCCTGTGACAACTGTTGGCCATGCCCCTCCTGTCAGGAAGTCCAAGCGGAGGCAGCAGAGGACCCTGGACTTTTGGGGTCCTCAGCCCATGAGCCCTAGACACCATAGGGCATCCCACCCACCCTATTGCTAATCCTGACTGTGAGGTAAAGGTTGCCTTTATTTCCCCCAGTGCTGCCTGGCATAGTCATGAGAACCTAACTACACACACTTCACTGGTAAACACTTACTGAGTTCCTATGCCTTGGCCTGTCAAAGTTCCTGGGACACTAACTGGGGAGAATATGCTGCCCAGAGCAGACGACTGGGTGGGGCCTGGAGAGCAGCCTCAAGCAAATGAATGGACCCATTGGGTAAGCCTAGATGCTAGCCCTTGCCTAGCCTGGACCCCTAGTGGGCAGAACCTTGCCTATAATGCTGGGGGAGACCTGAGAGGGTCACGGGATGGATGAAAGCTAAGACAACCTGGTCTTTTTTTTCTAAAGATGTATTTATTGTTATATGTAAGTACATTGTAGCTGTCTTCAGACATACCAGAAGAGGGCATCAGATCTCATTAGGGATGGTTGTGAACCACCATGTGGTTGTGGGATTTGAACTCAGGACCTTTGAAAGAGCAGTTGGTACTCTTAACCGCTGAGCCATCTCTCCAGCCTAAGCCTAGTCCTCTTTATTTTTTATTTGTATTTAAACAATTTTTGTTTATTTGTTTGTTTTTTGTTTTTCAAGACAGGGTTTCTCTGTATATCCCTGGCTGTCCTGGAACTCACTTTGGAGACCAGGCTGGCCTCGAACTCAGAAATCCGCCTGCCTCTGCCTCCCAAGTGCTAGGATTAAAGGGGTACGCCACCACACCCGGCTCAACAATTTTTTTTATTAGATATTTTCTTTGTTTACAATTCAAATGCTATCCCGAAAAGTCCCTTATACCCTCCCCCTGGAAGCCTGGTCCTCTTAACAACACGGAGACTGTATGATCACTTGAGATAGACAAGCCAGAAGCCTCCCTGCACAGGACCCAACTCTCAGCCACCTGGCCCATCCTACAGCCTGGGATAGGTCTAGTGGGCTAGGTATAGCAGAAGAGCTATCAGGATTCAGCAAATGAGCAGGTGGATAGATCAACCACCTGACATCCTCCACGAGGATGACCAGTGAGCTTTCTCCCAAAGGTACCCTTCTTCCTGGCTCAGCTTTGTACTCAGGGCAGTTAATCAGGCACGCACGGAAGGCAGCTGCACATGGCCAGCTCAAGAACCAGGTAGAGAAATAAATCTCTTTTTTTAAAGGGAGTAGGAGACCTGGAGAGATGGCTCAGCAGTTAAGAGTACACACTGCTCTTGTATAGGACCTAGGTTCGATTCCCAGCATCTACCTCAGATGGCTCACAACAACCCCTAACTCCAGTTCCAGGGAATAGGATGCCCTCTGTCTCTGTGGGCACCCGCACTCATGTTAGTGCACATAAACTCACATGGGCACACAAGTACTGTCTTAGTCAGGGTTTCTGTCGCTGCGATGAAAACTACGACCAAAAGCAAGTTGGGGAGGAAAGAGTTTACTCGGCTTTTACACGGTTCCACAGTGTAGTCCATCACTGAAGGAAGTCGGAACAGGAAGTCAAGCAGGGCAGGAACCTGGAGGCAGGAGCTGATGCAGAGGCCATGGAGGGGTGCTGCTTATTGCTTTGTTCCCATGGTTTGCTCACCCTGCTTTCTTGTAGAACTCAGGACCACCAGCCCAGGGCGGGCACCACCCACAAGGGGCTGGGCCTGCCCGCATCAAACTAATTATGAAAATGCCCTACAGCTGGATCTTATGGAGTTATTTTCTCAACTGACATTCATCAAGATGACATAGAACTATCCAGCACAAGTCATTATAAAAATAATACATGAATCTTTTTTTTTGTTTTGTTTTCGTTTTTTTTTTGTTTTTTCGAGGCAGGGTTTCTCTGTATAGCTCTGGCTGTCCTGGAACCCACTTTGTAGACCAGGATGGCCTCGAACTCAGAAATCCGCTTGCCTCTGCCTCCCAAGTGCTGTTAAAGGCGTGCACCACCACGCCCGGCCCTACATGAATCTTTAAAATATTAAAAAAGAACCGGATGTATGAGCAGACTCAGCCTGGAGGGTCTCTATCTTCTATCTTCTATCTCTATACCGGCAATGCTTACACCACCGACAAACAGAACTAAGAAACCTTACATCGTTGGTATTGCTGGAGGAAGTCTGAGGGAGGAGGGCTGAGGCTTGGGGGTCGCATACTTTCCTGCCTAGTCATCTGACCCCACCCCACCCACCCCCACGAGGCCTCTTGGATCCCAGCCCTTGTGAAGATCAAAGCAATGCTTCTCTATCTTTACAGCGCAAGAGGCAAGCGGCTCAGCCAGGAACAGGAAATTGGGCTTTCCTTAATTGGCCTCCCTTGAATGGATGTGTCTTCCTGGTGTCACTGTATCAGAAAGCTCATCGCTGCGCTCCATTCATGGCGGATGATTAGCCAACAGCGGGGTAGCAGCACTGCTGATGCAGATGTGGGCACAGAGCTCCCTTCCCCAGGTGAGCAGGGTGCATACAACGTTCTCTTTCTGGTGTGTGGAAGGGCATGTATGTTGCCTCCTTGACTAATACCCCTAGCCCCTCCCAGGACCCCCGAGGGCAGGAAGCTCCGTAGTCCTGCAGTAGTACAATTGCTTCTTCTATGGTGTGCCTCTGCAACCCAGCTCTCCACATTACCTGCCTTCCCCAGCCATTAGGGGCTCAGCTGCAGGGGCAGGTCTGGGCCAATTTAGTGAGTCAGCCTGTCTGTCCCCAGCAGAGCCCCAGAGGTTTTGCACCTTTTCCTGGTGGCGCAGAGAGAGCTAGGCATATAAAAACCAGTGGAATTTCTAAGCCTTTCTTCTTTCTCTCCCAGCTAATGGCTCCCCGCAAGGCCCTCTCTTTGCAACTGAAATGATGAACCCCAGTGTGTGCGTTTCGGTAATGTGGGCCAGCTTCCATCCCAGGGTGACACATTTAGGTCAGACGCAGTGCAGTGCCCCGTCCACAGAACAAAAGCAATACAAACCCTAGTCATCGGTTTCTCCTGCCCCTCCCTCAGAGCAGGAGCAGGAGGGAAAGGCTGACTGCCTGCCAAGCAGAAAGCGCTGAGCTGGCCACCTATAAGGCCATCCTTACCCAGCTTCCCCACAGAATGGAGTCATGTCAAGAGGCCCACAGCAGCCCCCTTCCATCCCAGGAGTCTCTGTCTTGAGATCTGACTGTGGCCTGTAAGCAGTCCCAGCTTTCTGCCCTAGAACTTTGGATCCCCCACACTGTAAGCCTGTCACTGCTATGACTTGGGGGAGGGTCACCTCAGTCTCTAATATAACCCCCACTGTTCACAGAGGCTGATGATGCTGGACCCACCCATAACAGACCATAAGGACTCTCATGGGATGAAAGGTAGGATGATGGAGCCCCTTTAATATCTACAAATTAGCTTCTTGTGGCCACTAACATTACATTCTGACTTAGTACAATAGTCACTATCTGTGATGGTTTGTATATGCTTGGTCCAGGGAGTGGCACTATTAGAAAGTGTGACCCTGTTGGAGTAGGTGTGTCACTGTGGGTGTGGGCTATAAGACCCTTATCCTAGCTGCCTGGACGCCAGTATTCTGCTAGCAGCCTTTAGATGAAGATGTAGAACTCTCAGCACCTCCAGCACCATGCCTGCCTGGATGCTGCCATGCTTCTGTCTTGATGATAATAGACTAAACCTCTGAACCTGTAAGCCAGCCCCAATTAAATGTTGTCCTTTTTAAGAGTTGCCTTGGAGCTGGGCATTGGTGGTGCAAGCCTTTAATCCCAGAGCTTGGGAGGCAGGGGGCAGGGGGCAGGGGGCAGGGGGTAGGGGGCAGGGGGCAGGAGGCAGGGGGCAGAGGGCAGAGGGCAGAGGGCAGAGGCAGAGGCAGAGGCAGAGGCAGAGGCAGAGGCAGGTGGATTTCTGAGTTTGAGGCCAGCCTGGTCTACAGAGTGAGTTCCAGGACATGGTGTCTGTTCACAGCAGTAAAACCCTAACTAAGACACTATCTTATGGTTTTAAAAGGTCCAGAGATCAAACAGGTGTTCTGGGCTTGACAGAATAGATGTGTTAATGGGCCAGTTTTATTTGGAGGCTGGTGGGAAGACTGGGTATACAGCATCCTTTCCAGCATCTAGAGGAACATGCTTTGCTTGGCTGGTGACTCCCAAAGAACAATAACTACATGCTGACCTACCTCCATCCTTCCCAACTCCATCTGACCCACCAGCCTCCTCCATCTGACCCACCAGCCTCCTCCTTGAGATTGCTTTGCACCCATAGATAATCTTGGATCTTCTCACCTCAGGCTGACAACTCTGTCACATCTGCCAAGGAATGGTCACATGCATAGGTTCCAGGGATTAAGGGGATAAACATTCTTGGGGAAATTGAGATTCTACCTACCATGTTTTCCCCTGAGATAATAATAACAGACAAGGTAAAGGAGCCCCCTCCCCCAGACAGAGGCCCACAGAGGACTTTCTAGCCTCACGGCTCCCATGAGCATCACAAAACAAGAAGCCCTCCTCTGATGGGCATATTGGCCTTCCTGGGTACAGAGACCCCACCCCCACCTCAGCTGGTAGGGTTCTCCCCTCCCACTTCACTCTCTTATCACCTCCAATTATGTCCCCCAACACAGAAGCAGGACTCCCCATCAACCCACTGAGGCAGCCCAAGCAATGAATGCTTACATAGACTTCCTCAAAACCCAGTAGTTTTTTGAAAAAGGAACCAATGAACAGTCCATTGCCAGAGGCAACAGGTGTGCCATCCTATAATATGCTCACACAAGCCTTAGCTGCGCAGCAGAAAGACACCTGCTCTCCTGTGCCCTCAGTCTGAGGACAGAGACAGATACAAGCTCAGAGCCCTGTTTCCACACGGGGTTTCTTACAGGCTCAGTCAAGCGAGGAGGCCATCTGGGGCCTGTGTGTGTCTAAGTTACAAGTGAGGATTTAGGCAAAAGCCCTAGCCTAGCCCGTTAGACCACAGAGCCAATACTGCAGAGCTATGAAGCTATGTATCACATGCCACTAATGGTGTGGCACAGCTCCTAAGCCAGGGTTTTTACAAGGCCCAGTGCCAGCCATAACTGACTCTAGGCACTCAGCTGGCCTGGTTACACAGCAGGGATGGCCACAGAGCCCCTGTAGAAGGCCAGAGGGGTGGGGATGTCCACTGAAGATGAGTTGGTCCCCGAAACTAAGTCTCCAGGGTGTACCTCGAAAGAAAAGTTCGATATCACAATTTAGAAGCTCCATTCAAGGCTGCTGCTCACACGACACCCATGTTGTCACTGTGTTATTATTCATTTAAGCAGACCAGCAAACCAACTACGAGGAAGATAAGTGAGATGACTCAGGTGCACAGCAGCACCAGAGGGAGCCAAGACAGTCCCCGAGGGACAAGGTCTACCCCCTCCCTACCCACAAAGGAGCTGTTGAGGCAGCAAAATGAATGTGGTGGAGAGAAAGCCAGGGGGGATATTTCTGTGTCTAGGTATACCTTACATCTGCATAGGTCTGAGAATACTAGGTCACCTATGAGAGTGACCTTGGGGCACCTTAAGAAGAAAGAGATTCTGGTCCTTATACCCAAACCCCATTTGGAGACTGCCAGATAGCTCCAAAGCAAAGAGGCAAAAGGAACTCGAGAGCGGGAGCCCCTGAAGCCAGAGGGACCTGGTACAGCAAAGGATTCCTCACAGAACACACATGGCAGAAGCTGTGGGAGACTGGTACAGTTAGGCCACCTGCTCACCCACCTGCTCCAGGCTTTAGCTTCTCCAAGGTTCTGGAAGGTGAAGGGCAGGTAATTCATGGACCCTCGATCCCCAAGACACCCATTCCTCCCTCCTCAGTACGATGATTCAGGGGGCGCAGAGGAGATAATTCAGCCCACAGGCATGGTCTGCCCAGGCAGCGCAGCCTCCATGGCTCCCGGCCCACAGGGAAAGAAAACAACTTCAAAGCTATTTTTAAATTTGTAAAAGCAGATCTCTCAAGCAGGAATCCCTTTGGCACAAGATGCAACAGGCCTAGCCAGAGGGGGAGGGGGGCAGAATCAAATGATAAGCTTTAAATAAAATTTCTCCCCACCCAGCTAGAGCACATACACACACAGAAGCCACCGGGAGGGGAAAAGAAAGCTGTCCCCGGCCAGGCTGGGCTGCACAACTGGGCACCTGAACAGGTTTTTACCAGGCCAGTTTCCCTTCCTGTTATCCTTAAGGATCTTTCTAAAAGACAATGCCTTGCTCTCCCCAGTGTACTGAGTTCAGGGTATCTGTTCACCTTCATCCCTAGGGAAGGGCACGGTGTGATGCTCCTCCCTGGCCACTCCACTCAAAGGGTGCTGTCCCCTCCATGTCCCCCCACAGCCTGTGTGTGCTCTCCTAGGGCTCACTTATCGCCATGTTATCCACTGCTCTGCACAGAAGTGACATTTACAGCATGATGAACTGTCAACACCAGGCTGAATGCTCCTCACAATCAGGTAGCGGGCGGCCAAGTTCTGGACGTTCAGCATTCTAATATGACAGGCTGCGGCTTGGGCTTGGTATTCTGGGTTTAGGAAGTCAGTTATGGGATGAGGGCGGTGTCCTGAGATTTGTGTGCAAATAGATAGACAGACAGGAAGGAAGGAAGGAAGGAAGGAAGGAAGGAAGGAAGGAAGGAAGGAAGGGGGCAGGAAAAGAAAGAAGAAAAAGAAATGAGATTCCAGACAGAACTACTGCCCAGAATGGAGGGCTTTTCAGGCCCAACATGGCTCTTCAGTATGAGTCGGGGTCTAGATAAGAGCACTGGCTATTTCTCCAGAGGATCTAGGTTCAAGTCCCAGCAAACACATGGTGGCTCACAGCTGTCTATAACTCCAGTTTCAGGGATCCAGTGCCCTCTTCAGGCCTCATGGGCACCAGGCACACATGTGGTGCATGAATATATTATACATGTAGGCAAAATACCATATACACGCCTTTAATCCCAGCACATGGGAGGCAGAGGCAGGCAGATTTCTGAGTTCAAGGCCAGCCTGTTCTACACAGTGAGTTCCAGGACAGCCAGGGCTACACTGAGAAACCCTGTCTCCAAAAACAAAAAACAAAAAACAAAAAACAAACAAACAAACAAAAACAAAAACAAACCCATACATACTATTTTTCTCGGTGTCTGCTCTATCCACTCCCTATCTTCTGGACACGTCCCTCCAGCCATGCACCAGCAGCCATACTTTCTCAAAGCATCAAGCTCACAGCCAGACACCCGGTACCTGCTTAGTACGGGCAGGAGGGCAGGCAGGAACACCCTACCACCACCAAGGTGAAGTGAGCCCCAGAGATTCATATTCAATACACACTCTAGGGAGTAAAGATTGGTTAGGAGACACCCTGCCTGGGACCAAACACCAGATATAAAACAAAGGAGGATTACGGCTGGAGAATGTCTTTGGGTGGGGCCTAGTAAGACCCCCAAGGATGTGCAGAGAGGCATGCCTGGGAGCAGGGTAGCACTCCGACCATCTATCCACTCATACTAGTATCTATGTGCTCACCGCTGGCTGGTATAGCTAGCAATTTGCTGAGTCATCCAGCCACCCACCCAGATGTATACTGAGCCCCCTACAGCTGCCAGGCTCTGCGGCCATACAGATAGAGGCAGCAGCCGACTTCTCTCCCTCCCATAAGACCCAGTTGGTGTATGCCAACGTAGACAGGCGATTGCACTGCCCCCTCGGGTCTGTACAACACACTCCGCATACCACTGCACAGTGTCTCTGCTACAGGAGGCCTCCCACGGGGGACCACTGGGAGCAGCAGAGAGATGGCCACTGGCCCAATGCCTTCTCTCCCCGGTACAAACACAGGGCCTCCAACATTGCCACCCAGAAGCAGGGGATTGGATGATATCCTCTCATGGAACTGGGAGCTGATACTGTGCCTGTGGGGCAGGTTATGAGTCCACATGGAGGTCACAGAGATGGATGGTGGTTCCTGATTGGAACACTCCCATGACAATCAATTGTCATTGCCCAAGGCGTCCTGCCAGGCCAGCAACAATGGAGCCATCAGCCATCAGTATGACGCAGCAGATGAACATGTCAAGCCCCAACTTCACCATCTCACCCCAATACTGCAGGAGCCCTGGCCCCAGGAGCAGCACCAGAGCCAGCATCAGGCGGATTGAGTTTTTCCTCTGAAGTTTGAGCTATAGGCAGGCCAGGGGTTTGGTGAGTGGGCTCAGCCTCTGTGCTCAAAGAATTTATATCCCGGGCAATGACAAGTCCAAGGGACAAATATCTCATCTGCAATGAAATCTTCAGGAGTATATTTTACTGGGCAACAGAAATGATGTAGAAAAGCAAAGGTTTGGGGCTCCTCCCCACCCCAGTACTGGATACAGATCCTAGGATCTCGCACATGCTAGAAAATAACTTTATCACGAGTCCACACCCCTCAGACACAGAAATATGAAAGGTTGGGCCTAATGGGCCGGAGCTTTAATTTTTTTAGGGCTAATTTCATCTTTTTCCTGGAAAAATTCCCATAGGACCTGCGTTGAGCTCATCTCAGTCTTCTGTCCTCACTTCTCTGACCACGCCCCTCACCCCCCCCCCGCCCCCCCAACACCGGCTTCACACCAGGGATGGAAGCAGACCCTCCAGGCTCTGTCTCTGGGATTTATCTTTGAGCTCCATAGCACTTAACATAAAGGAGGAGGCAGAGTTAGGAGGCCAGGACCCCAGCAAGACATCTGCAGGCCTAGGTCTGGAGGAGTGGGTCCAGGCGCATCTGTCAACAACACACCTAGCTGTCTCTAGCTGGTCTCTGGACTGCCTCGATTCTTCAGAAACCTGGAGGCACTCTGGCGGCTCGGGGCCTTCTGCTTTCCACAGACTGATAGTGAAGCGATCTTGCTCATCTCTGATCACCTAGATCAATCACCCCAGGCTAACCTGTGCCACAAGGTCATGTGTTTTTCTGAGTCTGTATATCTAGAGGCCAGCCCTTCCTGCCTTCTTCCAGAAGTCTTCCCATAGAGAGAGGGTCAGCCACTCAACAACCCCCACACACACATGTGTTGAGCATTAAGGGGACTTCGAGGAGTGTCAGGGGTTTGGAGGAATCACTGCTAGCCACTGGCTGCCTCTACTGGGAATCCACTTACACCACTGCACAGGTGTCAGAAGCTGGAGACAAGGCACAGTCCCTAGGGCAGTCTCCTCTGACTGACCAGGGTGGTGGCAGCAGAAGTTTCACTGTGGCGGTGTCACCTCAGAAGGACCCTCAATCCATCCAAAGCTCTACAGCCCAGCCTAGCAACCACCAGCCAGGAGGCTCCTGATGCACTTTTCCCTCCAAAATCCAACCTTATGCCAAGCTGCTTTGGGGTAGAGGCTGTGTGCATGCCTTACAGCCGTGGGTGATCTCACTTTTCCGAGCCTGCATACAGCAAGCAATCAATAAACGCACACTCGGTTATAGGCTTCGGAAATGAATGTGTTCAGATCTCCCAAGCAATAATCCAGTGACATCCACCTCAAACTTGCTGGACATGAACACCAATCACTCATTTACAGTCTTTAACAAGCTTAGGCCCCTGCCTTTGGCTGGGACTAAGGCATATTTCAACTGTATCTTCTTCATCCCGTGTCGTTTTCTCCTGGGAACATCTGTACCCTTCAATATTTAATCACTAAAGAAACCTATTGTGCACTTGGGGCTATGTCCCTCGTCCGTGAAGAATGACAGACAGGCTATTGTCCAAGAGAAAGGACAGCTGAGAGAGTTGAATAGAACCTGAACACTAATCACTTAGACGCTATGGATGGAGCCAAGGTTCCAAAACAGTGCATCCTGAGCTGTTAGTGAAAGAAGGAAGCAAGAGCGGGAAGCCTAGGTCCCAAGGCCAGCCCGCAGCTCTCCCCACCCCACACATGGTATTTCCTCTGCTGACCAGGAGGAACAGGAACACCAGGCCAGCACGTGGTGTGGTGTGTGTGTGTGTGTGTGTGTGTATGTATGTATATGTATATATATGTGTATGTGTATATATATATATATATATATATATATGTATGTATGTATGTATGTATATAGGTTTACTGACAGCCAGAACATATCTGTATGTCTCAAGACTCTAACACTGTACAACCCTGGAAACTGAGGGATGCCATGTTGGGTGGCGGCACAGGCTTCTCTGTGCAAACTCCACCTCTGCCAGGCTTTTCTGCAGTTTCTTCCAATCACTCAGCGCCCACTACACTGGAGACATCAAGCCTTGGGTATAAAAATAGGTCCCGCCCCACCCTCAAGGTGCAGAGGGCCTGGGAAGGGCTGCCTATAACTAATAGCCAGTGCGGAAGGCTAGAGAGGGTATAATCAGTCACCAACAGGCAACCAGTAGATTGAACCACACCCATACCGGGGACACAGACAGAAACCAGCAGGGAGTACCTCTGGTACCGTCCTCGAGTGACTGCCAGAACAGAACACAAGTTTGTGTACAGTGTGAGTGTGCTAACCCTTCTCTAGAAAGGAAGGTACCACCAAACACAACAATCAAGAGCAAGGATTATTAACTTAGCAGAAAACTAAGACTTCAGAGGAGACTCAAGTTCCCTGACTATCGCCTGATAGTGCAGCCAGATAAACCACTTGGTATTATCTTTTTACAAAGTCTGCTTTTAGGAGGGGTCTCACTGTGTTGCCCAGGCTGGTGTTGAGTTCCAGGGTTAGGTGACACCCTGGCTTAACCTCCCTTGTGCTGAAACCATAGGCTTTCCCTACTGTGAACAGTTTTTTCTTGAGTGGGTGCTTTTTTTCTTCCCTCAGTACTGTGGAAGGGACCCAGGCCCTAGCTTGAGGACGCCCGCCTGACAGGCCTTCTGCCACTGAGCTACACCCCCAGTGCAGTAATTTTAGACCAGAATTTAATTCGACGAGGAACTCTTGGCATCATGCAGAATGAGATGACGTGATATCCTAGACCTTGTGACCGGCGCTGAGGACACACCATCACGTCTGTGACATGACATTCAGGGCAAAAGCCACATGACCTGAGCCTCTGTAAAGCAACAGAGAACATCTAAACCTGAGCCCACTCTATAAGCAACCTAGCCATGTGCCTCAAACAAACACCTGTTTTGGGAAACAAGCTGAGGAAAGGAGCCTAGAGAGGCAACTTGTGCCCAGAACTCCCTTTTGCTCAAAAGGACACGAGACAATGGTGAGGCGACGAGACAACGGTGAGGCCGCAATAAGGTCTCATACCAGATAATGGCATAGCAACATTACCTCCTGGTCTTGATAGCTGCACACTGCACACCGCGGCTAGATAAGAGAATAGCCTTGATTTTAGGACGCATTCGGAACTCAGAAGCACCAAGTCTGAAACAGACCATCAGGCGGCTCAGGAAAAATACATATAAATAGATGGACAGATGGATGAATGGATGGATGGGTAGGTGGACGAGAGATGGAGGGGTGGGTGGGCTGGTGGGCAAGAGATGGATGAGTGGCTGAGATGCATAGATGTGTGTGTGTGGGGGGGAATTGATGGGTAAATAGGCTGTGGATGGATGTGTAAATGGATGGATGGAAGATGGATGGATGTGTGGGTGGACGGCTAGATGGATGAGAGGTGGATGGGAGATAGATAAATGGGTGGATGCACACATGTCTATGTAACCGCACTGACAACTAGATGGTAGAATGGGGGGAAGGCGGAGCTGGATAAATCCCACAGACACCGAGTGTGGTAACATTGTTACGCTTTGAGGAGGGACTCCATGAGAAGCACCCAGACATTCTCAGTGCTGGTTTTGTAACTTTCTTCCGAGTCTGAAAGAAGAAAGTTGGAATAAACTCCCGCCAAGCAAAGGCAACCTCTGTAAACATCAGGGGTGGGAGACACAATTGAAGCCAGTCCTGCACTCCTCAACCAGCAGGGCCAGGAGACAGAGACAGGAACCAAATGTGCAGGTGGCATTCCAATGTAGAAACTGATGCTCCTGTCATGCCCTTGGGACAGAAGTGGCAGGACCCGACACAGACTGGGCTCAGTGGTCCTTAGGCTGGTGGTGGCCCAGGCATTTTTGTTTCTCTTGGAGACAGGTTTTCACTGTGCAGCTCTTGCTGGCCTCTGCCTCCTGCCTCCTACAAGCTGAGATTAAAGGTATGCACTGCCACACCAGGGTGTTGTTTTGGTTCTGACAGCCGTTTCTTTCCTTCTGTACCCCAGGCTGGCCTCCAATTCTACAGTCCTCCTGCCTCTGCCTCCTCAGCACCGGGATGGGATCATAGGTGTTTACCACCGTGCCCCGCTGGTCCTGAGACTCGCATATATTATTGTGAGATAAGACAATTGAGTAAGACTGTTGCTGCCTCTGGGAACCAAATTCAGTGTGCATTGAAGACACAGGCACAGTAAAGACCCAGTGACGACCAAAAGACACCCAGGAGTCCTGGCTGTCTGTGCCTACAGAGTCACCTGTCTGAACTTATACTGCCCAAGCCCTGGTCATTGTAATGGTCAAGACATGATGACTCCCAGCTATGGTGACCATGCTATTAACCTCAGTTGGTCTCCAAAGATCACTTCCCACCAAAAAAAAAAAAAAAAAAACCAAGGTTGCCTTAAAAATGGTTAATTCCAGCACTGGCACAGGAGGTGTTACTAGTGGGCGGGGCCCAGAAGCCAAGGGATAAGGAGCGCTTGCATCCCAGAGGCAGAAATATGAGCACACACACAGGTCATAACTCCATGATCACTCCTTGTTATTGGAGCTAGTGGTGGATCTAAAACACACAGCAGAGGGAGCAGGCACCCTATCTGATCTCAGGTGGAATATTTAAAACTGTGTCACATAGGGAAGAAGTCTGTGTATCCCCTCCTTTCCCCATGTACCACAGGGCAAAGAGAGCAAAGGGGAATTTGTTTGCAGAAACTCGTTGGCTAATCAGTGGAGAAAGAACTACGGACGAATGAAATCGACTGGTCTGAAAACTCTGCCGAGATGCCTGCTCTTTGGGATGTCAGGGGCAGCATGCCTCCGGGCGACGTACAGCAATGTCATCAAAGGGCTGCCCCAAATACCAACCACATCCATCACTGTGGAGGAGGGGTGGCAGACGTGGTGACTCTATGGGACACTATCCCTAGAACCCAGCCGAGAGTCCCAGGCTTGGGGAGCTACCCACCAAGGATTATGGCAGTAATAGAGAAAGTAGGCACCAAAAGACAGAGGAGAGACGCCAGCCGTTTCCACCCACGGACTTTGTTGGGTATCGATTCGGAGTTGTCAGAAAACTATCAGGGAGATCCCAGCTCCAGTCGGTCTCTGATGCAATCGGGGGGAAAAGCTGTGTGTTGTTCTAGTTTCCATCTTGGTCTCTCAGCTTTTGTCATTAAAACATATTGAGCTATCTACTAAAATATTTACAGACGAAGCAATAGCGCACAGGCTGAGCTTCGCCCAACGCAGAGGGGGAGGAGCCAAAGAAAGCCTGTCTGGCCTAGAAAACTCCCGGAGAGGCAGGCGTGAGTCGACAGGAGCCTCTGATGCTTTCTGCTTTGTTTCCGTGTATATTCAAAATCTTCCATAATTAATGAAAAATGAAACTACCAGGAGAAGCCCACACCAATCTTAAGAGTTACCAAGGAGGGCACTGGTGATGCACACCTTTAATCCCAGCACTCGGGAGGCGGAGGCGATTGGATCTCTAAATTCGAGGCCAGCCTGGTCTACAAAATGAGTTCTAAGACAACCAGGACTACACAGAGAAAACCCTGTCTCAAAAAGCTCTACCTACTTCCCCCAAAAGAAGAGTTACCAAGGAGTAGGATGAGGTACCTCCTTGGGCAACGATGAGAAAAGGTTTGTGGGTATGATCTTAGGATGCCAACATTGTGTCCTACAGCGGAATAGTCAAGTATGCACATCAGACCTTTTCCTTCATGATCTAGCAGCCTCAGAGTCCCCCACCCCCTCCTCCCCATGAGCTCTGGCCTTCACGGCCATGCTGTGCACCTTCAAATTGCTCCACAGTGGGGGGTGTTCTGGCAGCCCTAATACACCCTGCTCCGGGCCTGGACTTGTTCCACGGATTCACAGTGACCAGCTCTGGGCAAGTGGGACTGAAGCTCTCTTCTCATGGTTGCTTCCGAGGAGCCTGGGCTCCTGCAGAGCATCAGCTCTGACAACACGTGTAGGGGGCCCACAAGCACGGGCTTTGGAGCTAGCCAGGTTCGCTTAAGTCCTTACTACTACTCTCGCTACACCAGTAGGACGACTCGGTCGTCCGTGCCTCAGTGTATTCTTCTGCGAGACCAGGAAGATGTGGGAGTTACGAGAAAGACCAAACGTGAGCTGTGACTGGGTCGAAACTGTAAGAACTCCTGTTCTGCGGAAAACCCACTTCCTCCTTACTCAAAAGGTCAAGTTCTAGCCAGCAGGAGCCAGGAGGGGACGGCCAGCAAACAACTGGGTCCCAGGGTCCTCCCACCGTCCCTCTGTGTGTAACAGTACAGATAGTTTCAGATGCCTCTGAGGATCTCTGAACATTCTGAGTTAACTGTGCTTGACTCATGACAATCTTCCCAGTTTCCATGGAGCAGGTCACTCCTTTCCCAGACTCCAACTGCTTCCTCACCCCATCCGCAAAGCACAGGCTGAGGGCTGGGTTTTGTGAAGCAACTGGCATCAGAGAGACAAGACTCACGTTCAGAGGGAAATGTCACAAGGGGGCATCAAAGTCCAAAGTCCAAGTCCATGTCTTGGTCCAAGCCTTTCCCTGCACACGCCTGTGTTCACACCTATCCCCGCGCATGCATATGTTCACACGTGCCTGCCCCCATCCACACCTGCCCCATGTCAATACCATAGCACCTCTGGCTCACCCTGCCTCAGCTGTGGCCCCTGCCCTCTGCCCCCTCCCCCACCCGCATAAGTACTTCCTCACACTCACGAAGAAAGTGCTTTTCCAGTAAGGCGATTTCCAGATGGCCCTTGATCTCGTTCAGTCGATCGAACTCTGTCCTGTTGAAGTCCTGCACGCCTGCCGCCATGATGAGGGTCCCTGGACCAGCCTGGAAGGAAAACCAGAAGACCACACTCAGAGGACCACACAGAAGCAGCCTTGCCTGATTCCAGTTGGTTTTTAGGAGCCCTGAGGGCCTTGGGGTGGCAGTTGCAAGACAGATCACAAGGGAAGGTATATTATGATCAAAATAATAGTCAGAGGACCCCCAACGAGCATTTCCCTGAACATCTGAGACAAGGAAACATGGGCTCTACAATTGTGTATCAGCCTACCCACTACCTCGAGATGTTAGACAGTACGGATCTTCTCAGACCTGACACAAAGTTTTAAGAAATAACACAGAAATCAGACCCTGTGTGAGGGCTTGCTCAGTGGTCAGGGCGGTTGCCACACAAGTATGAAGACCAGAATTTACCTCCCCAGAGCTCTCACACATGCCAGGTGGGCATGGGAGTCTCTGCTTGGAATTCCAGCCTCAGAAAGCAGAGACAGGGACTCACTAGAGCAAGCAGGCTAGGGAGACTCACTATCACTGAGCTCTGGGTTTGATCGAGAGATCCTGCCTCCAAGAATAAAGCAGAAGACGAGTGGAGGATGATTCCAGACATTGACCTCGTGCCTCCACGTGCATGCATATGTGCAGAGGTGCATGCACACACCTACACATGCAAACACGCACACACACACCACACGTACCCACTTAACATTGGAAAGGAGGATTAAAACACTAAATAAAGTGTTAAACTTGGTTCCTGTTGTTTTGTTTTTGAGACAGTCTCATGATACAGTCCAGACCAGCCTCAAGTTCATCATCCTCCTGCCTCAACCTCTCAAATGCTGGGAAAGCCATGTATTGTCACGCCTAGCGGGCATTAAGCCTCTCGATGATATCAACTCGGACTGTCATACTACAGATGGAAGAAACCGTGGGACTGTCCGGCCAGGAGGTGACCCACCAGAGCGGTTAGCCTCCTACTGGGAGCCCAAGGGTGTCTATCCCACACTGAGTAGATCAAGGGGAAAACAACTTCTAAGTAAGGTCTATGAGGAGGCAAGATGAGCACACGCCACACCAGATCCTTCCTGGTGGTTCTCCAGAGAGCCAATTCCACTACTGTCCTGTCCCGGAGGCCAAGGGCTAGCTCTAGTCACGCGCCCCACAGCCACTGCCATGGGCGCTAGATACAGCTATGCATCCTGCTGACCACGCGGCCCCACCCAGCATCGCACAACCTCCTGGACCAGTGGGAACTCCTAACTTGGCCCTGTCTTGACCGCCTATTGCTTCACTCCCTGAACAGGTAAGCATACTGCATTCTCCCTTGGCATCTCAGGCTGGTGCTAGCGTGTGCACCCCGATTTCTTTGTCTCCAGCTCCTCTTCTCTTGGCCCTCTGGTCTAGGCACCTTCTACAAGTTCTACTCATTCTCCGTGTGTCTGAGTCGCACCCAGCCCCCCTGTCCTCAGCGCACTCCGGCAAGGCCTATCTTAAGAACGAGGTCATCAATGTTGAATTGAAATGGGATCCAGCAGCCCAGGAGCTCTGCAGCCTTGCTCCTGCTTCATCTCCAAGAAATGCCCCACACTCTGACTGCAGTCTGGGCTAGCCTACGAGGAGGTGTGTTAAATATTTCACTAGCTCTGCTCACAGGCACCAGCAGACTTACAGCGGGAGTCTTATGTTGAGTCCGAGGCCCCATTTGTCAAGGGACTGACCCTACAGCAGGAGTCCCAGGTGAGCCAGGCCATAGGAGTGGGTACGGTCCTTTCAGGATAACCGAGGCCCTGCCCTGGAGATGACCAGCTGTTAGGTAACTGTCACAGTTACATAGCGGAGAAGACACCATGAGCAAGAAGCAAGCTCTACCCAGTGCAGAGCCATGCTAAGGGCAGTCAGTGCTGCTAGCTCTCCTCCTCTAATCCACGCTCAAGTTTTGCCCTCCCTAAATCCAGTTCCTCCCAGGATTTCCTCATGGGATGATGGAGGGAAGAGGGACCCTGGGAATCCTAAGAAGGCAGTAGACTTGGCCTAGATCTCCCAGGGATATCTGATGGGGAGCAAGGACACTAACCCTGGGAGAAGACAGTGGAGGGATGTAAGCCCCAAGCAGCCAGCTCTGGGCTGACAATGACCTTCGTCTGCTGGAGCTGTCACTTGGCTCCAAAGAGCCTCCCACATAGCCTTACCATAGGGGCTGAAGAACAAAGTGAGGAACCATCAGTGGTTACTGGGAACAAATCGGGCAGGGGGAACCCATGTCCCTTTATCCTAAGCATCCGCTTTGACCACTAAAGGATGCCTTGGAGTGGGGTCCTAAGACAAAGTGCTCGAGATAAGAATTCATTTCCAAGAGGGGAACTGGGGGAGAACCCAAGGTTTTTTTGTTTTTGTTTTTGTTTTGTTTTGTTTTGTTTTTTCAAATCAAAAGATAGCCACCTATCAAGTGCCAGGCACAGCACAGTCACCCTGGCATTCCTTATGTCCTGTTTATGTGTGCTGGTCCCTCTAGCAGCAAAGTCAAGTTCCAGATCCCGGGCTGGGGTCATGATGGGACCATGGGATCCTAGAGCCTACAGGTGATGCCAGTTTTCAAAGCAGCCTGGGAATCCAATCAGATTTAACAATGCCACTCTTCTCAGCCTGTCAGGCCAGGAAGGGTGAACCCCAAGTGACAGGGTGGGGGGGGGAGGGTTTAGAAAGGAAACTTGGAGAGGAACCAGTACCTCCCAGCCTGTAAGCCAACCTTCCCAGAAGAGAGCGGGGCAGCCACAACAACAGGCAAGCTGAGGGTGTGGTGGTGGAGACTGGCAGGGAAGGCAGGGGGGACCAGAGAAAACGGCTGGTCATTCTGATGGGCTTAGCTAGCTCCTGATAAAAGGAGCCAGTTCATCCCTGGAGGGCCAGTTACACTTGAATGCACTCATTCACATCCCTGAATGGGTGGGTATCCTAACACCTGGGCTTGAAAGATCCTGACAGGATGTAAAAGGACACAGAAGCCCTGAAATTGGCAAGATAGATGTCAGTGTTAGCAGAACTAGCTTCACTGATTTAGAAAAATAGAGGTGCACAATGCTCTGGCCACTTCTTGAACCTGTGTGTCTGCCAATGTTTTGACCATTCCTTGACCCAGTGTGTGCCCACTGGTGAAGCCCATTGCCAGGTGTTTGTGATATTGGTTGCTGGGAAAGAGTCGGAAAATCTCCCCAGCAACCACAGCAGGGGCCAATCCGGAGTTGCTACACCTGCACCAGACTCTTTCCTTGTACCCCTCCCATACCTATTTCTTGAGAATAGACATTGTTTAGATCTGGAAATCCCCTACTCTCCCCCTTCTCCTTTCCCCCCTGAGGGCCTATAAAAACTGGGACCTCTTTCCCCTCGAGGTCAACTCCTCTACCCCTGCGTGGGATATGAGTCGTCCCCAGAGCTCTGGCTTTCCCTGAATAAAGCCTCATGTGGTTTGCAACAAGCTCGGTCTATCGTGAGTTCTTGGGTGTCCGCTATTGTCCTGAGGCCTGAGCGAGGGGCTCCTTTCGGAGTCTTTCAGGCTCAGGGTTTCCAATCAGCAAGTCAATTCTAGCTGCTTCAGGTCAGAGAGGTCAAAGCTCCCTGGAGTGGTCCCCCACTCCTCCAACCTTCCACTCCAGCAGCCCTGAAGGGAGGCCTAAGAGACTTGGCCAAGTGATCAAGGTCTCTAACAAGGGTGACAAGGCCCCAGGGTACTGTGCTGAAGTTCTGGTCCGAATCCTTCTGCACGTTTCCTAATCCCCCAGCTGGCTGATCTTTTTTTTTTTTTTTAAAGATCTATTTATTTATTATATGTAAGTACACTGTAGCTGTCTTCAGACACTCCAGAAGAGGGAGTCAGATCTTGTTACAGATGGTTGTGAGCCACCATGTGGTTGCTGGGATTTGAACTCAGGACCTTCGGAAGAGCAGTCAGGTGCTCTTACCCACTGAGCCATCTCACCAGCCCCTGGCTGATCTTTTCTCAGACTTAGGAAGAGAAACTGTGACTTGGGAGCCTGGGGTCTAGACATAGACTGAGGCTGGAACGAAACCACTGTAAATTTACATAGCCGCAGTGAGTACAGAGATGACCACCATCTCTCTCACAATATAAGCCAGGCAAGCTGAGCTGCCATTTTTGCCTGCATTAGCTGACCCAGGAGTTGGCGGGAACCCTAGGCAGGGGCCCAGGAGCACGGGCCTCTAGGCCAGCCATGGGGACGAAGCACATCGCCTGGAGGAGGGCAGCTCTCGGGAGCCTCTGGAGGCTCCAGCACTCTCCTGTGACTCACAGACCCAGCAATGCTTCAAGCTGGGGGGTGCCACCGGTGTCCCTCGGTGGGGAGGTCACTGAAAGCAGACACATACTCCACAGTGGGAGCCTGAACGCCTGCTGAGAGAAGCAGCTCAATGGCTCTCATCACAGAGCACTGGTGAGTGGGGCATCTGTGCCACCCAGACCACAGCAGTCCACAGAGCCCACACATGGGAGTGGGGAATGGCCTCATCGCCTGGGAAGTGGGGTGTTACACGGCAGTTCCCTCGGACGCACAGGGCCTCCATGTGACCCAGCGACTCCAGATGCAAACAGCTGTTTGTGAGAAACTATATTCCCCGTGTTCTGTTGCTTGTCAAGAGCCCCAAAGTGGAAGCAAACCTAGTGTCTGCTGGTATGTTCGTGGATAAACAAACACGGTCCATCCAGTCCAGTACTTGCTATATAGCCTAAGATGGCCTTGTGGTAATCTTGCATTTTTTAGCTTCTTGAGTGCTGGAATCAGACATACCCTGGCACTCCAGAATATCAGGCACATAGATACACTTGGGAGAACGCAGGGCCTTGAGCGTGCTGGGTAACCTCTCCACTGCTGAGCTGTACCCTCAGCCCAAACCACGGGTCATAATTAAGTCATAAAAAGGAAAGATGCCAGACACCAGAGGCCACACCTTGTGCCAGTTGTTTTACAGGAAAATGTACAGGATAGGCAATTGACATGTCATGATGAATACAGGAGGATGGATGGATAGATGGATGGATGGACAGCTGATAGATGCATGGATAAATAGATTAGATAGATAGATAGATAGGATAGATAGATAGATAGATAGATAGATAGATAGATAGATAGATAGATAGAAAGAAAGAAAGACAGGGGCTGTCCTTGAACTCACAAAGATACCTGCCTCTGTTTTTCATGTGCTGAGATTAAGCTGGGAGGATGCTGCCATTAGCCTGGCATCAAACCCACCAACCACTGAGGCTTCCATGCTGGTGCCTGGGTTCCCAATCTCTCCATGAGGTTGCACCAAGCAAAAAAGGCCACCTCACCCCCAAGGAGGAACAGTACAGGTGTGGGAAAATATTTACCATTGTGCATCCTGACCTGGAATCCCTGGAGAGAGACCCCAGAGCGGGGTCTACACAAAACACAAAAAAAGCCTCTGCAAAGGACCTGGCCTGGGAGGAAGCCTCTGAGTCGCTAGTTTATGGGTGCTGATACCCACCTGCATGGTAACAATGGGCCAACTAGTATCACCTCACTTAAGGCTCAAACCAGGACAAACACCAACATGTCCCCCCCTTTTAAACTGTGGGTACCGAGCGGTATGTTAAGGACAAACAGCATCACCTGGTCCTTCTGCAACCAGTCACCTGGGACTCTACACGGTGATCTGAGCTAGGACCTGTTTTCCCTTCAAGGCTGAACCTCTGGAAGAGATTCCCCATCATTTCCAGCACCCAGGTTCCCCTGGTGCAGTTTCCCCATAGGACCTCTAGTGCCAGAAGGTACAAGAGCCGAGATCTCAGGTCTGCCCTTGCTGAGACCTCTGCAACAGCTGCTCTCAGCTGCAGCCCAGGAAGTGAAGCCTACCTCCCAAACCAACACATCCCCCGGGGCCTTCCTGCCTCACAGGGAGTTTCCTACACATGAGAGGTGGCCCATCCAACTAGCACCAAGGCACGGCATGTCCCTTCTTGCTCTACATTCTCCAAGCTAGTCACCCTAAAACAATCCAGCTTCAGCACTGACCCTCCCTCAGTGCTCCTAGAATCCCCTAAATCCAGATGTCCTGCCTCCAGCTAAGAGCTCCACGCCCTGCGGTCTCCTCTCCTGTATCTCCAGCCGACCTAGTACATGCACCTTTTGGGCTAACTCCCTTCTGCCTGAGATCAACTCACCCACTAGGGCACCCTGGCCACTACAACACACACCAGGGACAGGCCTTCTCCCTGTGACATCAAGACAATCGAGATAGGGTATGCAAATTTTAAGGGCACAAGCTTAACCGCCCTCTCTGCTCAGCAGGTGTCCCAGCTCTAGACCGAGGTCACCCAGAGTAGCCACAAGAACCTGGCTTAGAATAATATGTCACTCCCTACCTAATCCCTGTCATCAGCCAATACCCAAGCCCGTGTCTGCCATGACAGTCCCCAACTGTGCATGTGGTGTGGGCTGAGGAATCTTCTGGCAGCCCAATACCTAGCTATGCTACCAGCAGGAGGTCCAGGGCTGCCCAGACATCCCAGAGCAATAGGTCACAATGGATATGTCTATATGTCTATGGTCTGTATTACAGGAAATTCTTTCAAATTGCATTCTAACTAGACCCTGAAGCTGCTAAGTGGCCAAGTGAGGCTATGACTTGGGGTGGCTATCCCTGGAGACCCATATGTTATAGGATAGTTGATCCCACTGTGAACCCCAAGATTGTGTTATTTACTGAAAAAAAAAAAACCCTATCTCTAGTTGTGGTATGGTCCAGCCCTTAACACACACCTTTAATCTCTTTGGCTGGAATACAGATACACCCTTAGTACACACCTTGAATCCCAAACAATGAAGGTAAAGTTAGTTTGAAGAAGGAAACACCCGTGTTCAAAGTGATGCCTAATTGAGTGACAGAGAAAGTGACGAATCAGAGAAAGATTTGACAGAATAGAATATGCCCAACTCTTTTGTGTTTTGTTTTGTTTTGTTTTGTTTTGTTTTGTTTTGTTTTTCAAGACAGGGTTTCTCTGTGTAGCCCTGACTGTTCTGGAACTCACTCTGTAGACCAGGCTGGCCTTGAACTCTCTGAGCTGTCTCCGCCTCCCAAGTGCTGGGATTAAAGGTGTGAGCCACCACTGCCCTGTTTATATGCCCAACTCTTCTGAGGAGAGAAAAGAGAACCTACTTAAGAGAGAGCAGTGCTAAGAGACAAAGGGAGAGAGTGCAGTTTTGCCAGGACAGTTGTACAGAGGTTGCAAAGAGAGAACAAGCTAGACAGAGGTGAAGACAGAGCAAGCCAGAGAATGAGAAGGAGCCAGAAGATTAGAACATATTGCCAAAGTTAGTATGAAGCCAAGCAGAAAAATTCAGCCAGAGGCCAAGAGAGAAGCCATACTGAATCAGTCAGTGTGGAGAGGAGTTTTGAGCCAGGACAGCTGAGTTGAATCAGCCAGAGTTCAGCAAGAGCTAGAAAGGGTGAGCTTATTCAATAGTAAGTCTCAGAGGCTGGAAACATTCTAGGCCTAGATTAGACTATACTGAAACTAGACGCTTCCAGGACTAGGCCTAGGTTAGCAGACAGAGGCAGTAAGCCTCAGAGAGGACAATTTCTACAGGAGAGTAAAAGTCACTTTTACAGCCATATTCCACCCTCTTCTCCATACTCTCTGCCTCATGTTACCTCAGACATGCACACAGGTAGGTGGACCCTGGTCTAGTCCAATCCTACCACACAATCCTGGCTAGACACAGATAGACACAGAGATGGGCAGACAGTGGTACAGCCAAGACAACCATGCTTCAGCCTCTAAGTAGGTTCTTTTCTTTTGGTCACTGAACCCAGAATCTTATACCTTCTGTGTGTGTGTGTGTGTGTGTGTGTGTGTGTGTGTGTGTATGTAAGCACAGACATGTGCATGTATATGTGTATATGTATGCATGCATGTGTGAGTGCACATATGTATATGTGCATGTGATTGTATGTGTGTATGTGCATATTTGTGTGTTTGTACATGTATGCATGTATATGCATATATGTGTGTATGCATGCTTATGGGTATGTGAGTGTGTGTGTGAGTGTGTGTGACAATTCTTGTCCCTGAGGTACTCAACTCGAAGGTTCTCATCTTACCCAGACCCATGGCTTGCACACCTCTATCCCAGCACTCGACAAGATACCATTTTTCTGTCATGTCTGTACTGCTCTGTATTGTCACTTGCAAAACAGGACACACCAAGCGAAAACGAATGACCCAACCCCTAGACCAATAGCTGATGGACTAGCCATTGACTTTGAACTTTGGGAATAGTACCAGCCAAACACACCGGGAGGCTGGATAGGAAGGCAAGCGGCCCCACCCACCTGGCTAGGCAGCACAGGGCACACAGCCAGGCTCTTAGGAGGTAGTGCGAGTGAATTATTAATCTCGCCAGGAGCGGTACATGGTCACCATTCTATTATGAAGCATTAATAATACAGGAGCTAAGAGAAGGCCAGTGATCGCAGTCACATCTGGAAAGATTACCAGGCTCAGGGGACTGAGAGAGGAAAACCAATGGCCATCAAGTACACTCAAGGATGCTGGGGTGCTCGGGACGGAGACTGAGCAGATGTGCAGACCGCAGCCAGCCTGAGACTTGAGAGGCCTGTCCAGAGGAAAGACTGCAAGGTACTCAGTGGCCCAGCTCTGTTCTGCACTCCCCAGCCTGACACACCCAGGTAACACAAGCTCTGGAAGGAAGGCAGGGGCCCTGAGTGTGTTCACACCAAAGCCTTGCCCTAGCTAGGGTTGTCCAGTGATATCTGATGCCCAGACAGAGAGCTCCTTACCACTGGCCACTGTGTGCATTAATGAGGGCTCAGCCAGTGGCTGGGTCAGTGACATACATCCTGGTATGGACAGACAAGCTGGGTGCCAGTAGCTTTTATATCAGCCTTGCCCTGTCCCGTCACTACACCAATCCTGAGGGCAGGGGGAGGGGGAGGGACACCCGGGCTACAACACTGTATTTATATAACAAGTTTCCCAAACACCCAGGAAAAAAAAAATACAGCTTCTAGGCAAAGCTTTGTACAGAAGTCCCACCTAGCCAAGGGCCTGCCCCAGTGGGCTCTGTGGGTTGTTGTAGACAGGCAACAGGAGACAGAGAATTGGGCGTGTCTAAATTGCCTGGTCAGGCATGAATCTTCCCATGTCCAGACTCAGCGTGGCCACCCATGAACTGGGTACAATACCCCTCCTCCTGCCCCCACTGCCCATGTCGAGCGATGTAAAAGACTCAGGGCCTGGCATACTCACAGGGTCCCTGAGCTCCTCACTGTCCCGGGGCGAGGGCCGTGGCGTCTTCAGGGGGATCTCGTCTCCGCACTCGGTGTCCGAGGCATTTGGGGACTCGGCTAGATCAAGGAGGTCCTCTCTCTTGTGTCCTCTGAACCTGATCCTATCCAGCCTCCTGAGCATGTTCAGCACGGCACTCCTCGGCCTCACCTGGACATGACGGGGAGGCTCCCTGTAAGAGGATGAATGAAGCACATCACTAGCTGCCCGTTGTCTGCTGCCCCCAACCCCGCCGCTGCCGCCGCCATGTTTGGTCCCAGCCCTATATTGAGGCTGATGGTGAGCACTTAGCTCTACAATGAATGGCCAGATCTGATCAGACCAGACATCACCCAACCATGGATGACCTGGCCAGCTGCTGAGGTTCCTTCTGTGCAAAGTCCTACGGAAGGAAGCAGAAGGAAGCCCCAAGGATGGATCCCGGTCATACAGATGGTCTAGCGTGGGTCACCACATTGTAACAGATTTAAGGGTATGGGATAACTAGAGCTGAGAAAGAAAAAGGTTGACCGCTCTCTAAAATGCTCAGTCAGGACTGAAGGCTAGTCTTATTGCAATACTGCCTACCGCCCGCAAAAGCACCACAGCTGGGTCTCAGCATCACTTCTGCCTCTACAGAGTCCCTGCAGGCCCACTGGGACCTGTGGAAAAATGGGCAGGGACTGACGCCATCATCCTTTTGTCTGCCCAACTTTCCCCCTTCACCTTCTAACACTGGCTTGGCCTTGGAGGCTTGGCTCCTAAAACCGAGTCCTGCCAGAAATAGACTCAGAAGTTGGGCAAAGGCCTTGTCCCACGTCCCACGTCCCACGACACACTGTGTGCTGCATGCAAAGCTCATGTAAATTAACAGACAATGAGTACCAAATGATGGGCACCCCCTGGAAGCTTGTTCTCCACCCTTCTATCCTAACTGGACCAGGAGAGCCATGGGAACCCTCAAGATTCCCCCTGCAGGGGGAGAGGCTGTTTTTCCACTGGGTCCAGCTGGCCTCATAGCAGGGCTGGCTCCTATCCTACAACTCCAGGTCTAAGGCTGCAGAGCAGGATCCACAGGCTGCCCTTCCCACAGATGCTGCCCTGACATCTTTTAAGAGCCTCAGGGAGCAAGCACAATGATACGCCCCCGGGTTCCAGCCTGCTCTGTGCTCACCGCCTCTCCGAGATGCGACATCAATCTCCGAAACAGAAATGATCTCCCAAGCAGGCCAAAGTATTCTGGGAATTCAAGATGACACATGCTGAGGGCCTGACCCCAGGCCTGGGCTTAGGCCCAGTCAACCACAGGATTGTTTTCACACAAGGAAAATCGGGGGAGTGAACTGAGTTGGCCTCTGTGCAGCAAGGCGGGAAGAGCTTCCTGTTTGGTGCAGGAGCACGGAAGCCCTCGGTGGACAGATAAATCACAGCCTGGACATAGTCTTGCGACAGACAAGCCTGCCTGCCCCCAAGGCTCCTTCCTGCTCTCCTTGTCAGGAAGGCCCTCTCTCAGCAAGGCTCACTAATGATGGAACCCGTAAGTCCTCTGTCAAAACTGCTCTGGGGGTCAAGAGGGACTAGATCGGTTGTTAGAACGCTTGCCTAGCACGGACCGGACCTTGGGTTCAATCCCCAGCACTGTGGTGAGACATGCCTGTCATCCTGGCACTTGGGAGATGGAGGCCGAAGGTCAGAAGTTCAAAGTCAACCTCTGCTACACAGCAAGTTCCAGGCTAGCCTGGACTACATGAGATCCTGTCAGGAAAGAAAGGAAAGCAAACCAAAAGAAGCAGAGGGTGGGGGAGTAGGGGAAGGGGAAGGAAGGAAAGAAAGAGAATTTGCTCGTTCTAAACCGCAGAGCAATGGAGGCGTGCAGCCTATCAGCAGGGCCAAAGTGCAAGCACACACCAAGGGAAATGGAACCATACCTACGACAAGTGACAAGCGACAAGCCGTTGGCAGTGTGGTGGGTGGGGCAAGCAGCCACTCAGGGTGCGAGCCAATGCCAGCCACTAGGAAACTTATCACATGCAGGAACTACAAATTTCAGAGGGACCAAAGGGACATTAAACTTAAAAGCATACAGAGCAAAACACCAGAGAAGAGATAATTAATGGTCTACACTGAGAATGTATTGGCTGGAGAGACGGCTCAGCATAGTTAAGGGCACCAGGGGCTCATCTAGGGGACCAGTTCCCGGGGTACACACTGGGGCTCACCACCATTCAAACTCCAGATTCGGGGGTCGGGTGCCCTCTTCTGACCTCTGCAGGCATCAGGCATGCATACTGTACACATACATCTGTGCCGGCGAAACACACACAATAGACATGATATCAAATAAATAAATCTAAAAAAAGAAAAGACTGAAAATAAATTCACAAAGTAGAAGCAGTAGAAAAGAATAGAGACCACTAGACAAATGTAAAAATTAAAACCAATAAATAAATAAATAAAAGCTCACATGTTTAAAAGTTAAAGCATAGACAATGAAATTGAAAACGCCACACCCAATGCGATAGAGTGGTTCACAGTTCCCAGATTGCATAAATAAAAGAAACAAGAGCAGGAGATGGTGCATTGGGGGGTGGGGGGGGGGGAGGTGTCAGCAGGGGCAGTGAGGAGACCACTTCCTAGCTCACCCAAAAACTGGCCATGATGCCAAGCAGGAAACCAACGCACACTAACGCTGCAGGTGCTTTCAGCATCCTAGACCACTGATGTCTACAGAGCCAGTGGTCCCTCCTAGGATGCTCTGTCTCGTAAAACTGCAACCACCTTCCCTTGCTCAACACCAGCCCCCTTCCTTCTTCATCCTGGCCTCTGGGAACTCCAGTGCCATCCGCCATCAGGAGGTAGGGGAGAGGACCCAGTGGGTAAGGGAGGGGGCTTGCTGTATACGCATGAGGGCCCGAGTTCAAATCCCTAGCACCCATGTAAACAGATGCACTCAGCCACATGCTCAACGGTCACCCTGATGCTGTGGGAGGCTGGAGACAGGAGGGGCAGCGGGGCTTGGGTGGCTGCCAGTCTCACTCTAGTTTTAGTGACAGACCTTGTCTCGAGGGAATAAGGTGGAGTGTGACAGAGGAAGACACCTGATGTCCTCCTCTGGCTTCTGCGTGTGAACAGGTGCACGCACGAGCATACATGTGCTCACACGAATAGAAAGAGAAAGAAGGAAGGAAGGAAGGAAGGAAGGAAGGAAGGAAGGAAGGAAGGAAGGAAGGAAAGCCAAAGCAGGTAGAGGCCCTGCCCAACCTGATACTGACTGATACTGAGTTCCTTTTGTTCCAGGAATAGCCAGCCCTGTTCCTGCTGCTAGAGGCTGCAGAACAAGGAAGGTGGGGGGACTGCCAAGATGCCGAGGCAATGGGCACCCGGATGCCGGAGCACATGCCCCCGGGTGGGCACAGGCTACCTACAGGCTGAGCTGAGTAGTAAGCATGCTTTTACGTGGAGCTCTTGGCTCTCCGAGGGTTCCCTCAAGAGGCTTCCCCTGTCTAAGATTCTGCAGCTCCTCGGAACCAGGGCCAGCTTCCCCATTAAGCTTCAGCAAGCAAATGAGAAGAGGGAACAAAGGCAGCCCAGCATCAAGCCTGCCCCGACCTGAATGGGAGCATGGGAGGCCGACTACCACGGGCGTTCAGGCTCCCCGCCTCCTGCCCAGCTTCGCACACAGGGTCCTGTTGAGCTGTTCACACGGGCACTGAAGGGAAAACCAGGATATGTAGATTTCCCCCCAAGTAAGGGGAACCAGGAGGCCTCCTCCCAGCCCCACTGTTCTCCTTTGGGTCTCCCCTAGGACCCTTAAAAAGGTGAACTCTTCAAGCTTCAGAGGGGAAGGACCAAAACCTAAGCTACCAGAGTTAGCTTCTGACTTTGCCAGCAAACATGCCCCAGACACCTACATCTGCCACACCCATGTAAGCATCCCCTGCCGGCTGGAACCCTCCCCAGGGTGACCACATGTCAACAAGAGGTACAAAAACCCTATTTGCAGATGAACATGAACTCGGAGGACACTGTTCAACTCCATACAACCTGATTTATAGAGGAGGATGCCTGGGCCAAGGCCGCCTGGGGCTCCCCACCCTCCAGGGCTGGGCCTCCATGATGAAAGCGGGGCATCGCCCACCAAGCCAACACTGTGTTTGAGCCTTGCCTGCAGCCTTGATTGCAGCTGTGTATATATATATATATATATGTATGTATGTATATATATATATATATAAAATCTCCTCCACGGACTTCTCCAGGCCTCCCCGTGTCCAACTGACCACTGTCCCCAGGCCATGGAAAGAAGTGACTCACCAGTCTGTAGCCTGGCTGCTATGCCCACAGCAGGTCCTTTGCCTGCATCCACGGGAGCCCTGTACACCCCCAGCACCCTGCCCCACCCCCACCAGAACTCTCTGTAGCTACCTCACATCTTTCCCCCTTGTGCTGTCAAGGTCTGTGTGGTGGCCCTTCCTGAGAGGGGACAATTCCTTTGCTGGTTCCCTTGGTGCCACTGGGTCCTCACGTGGGCGCTGCGCTCCTCCTCAGACATCTCCCTGGGCTATCCCAGGCTCTGCTGCCTTGACCAACTAACATGGAGGGGAGTGTGTTTCTCTCTCCGGATCAAGACTGCGCCATATAAGCAGGTGTCACCAGGAACTCAGTGCCCCCCAGTAAGTCATAGACTCCCTCGAGGCAGGGACAGACACGCAGATGAGTGCGATCCACCATGCCATCAGCCGTGAGGTCGGTTGGACCATCACTGTACCTCTGTCTGGAAGGAGGCTTGCTTAAACACACTCCCAGCTACAACTGGTCAGGGGCACGTTTCAAGGACACAGTGACTGTCAGGCTCAGAGCTGGTGTGGCACCAAAGGCTCCGAGTGGGTGGTGCCGGCTACCCAGGTTTTGAGGATCCGGGATCTGCAGGCCCTAGCAGGGCAGGACAGTGGGTGCTCTCTGCTCTCCAGGCTCCCCCAGCTCAGGTGGCCTGCTGCCAGTCTCCCAGCCCCTTTCTGCAAATGTGCCCTGGAGTGCCACCGCACACAGCGCTGGAAAGCCAGCTGAATGGCTCCCAGACACACAAAGGAGTCAGTGTGTGAGAAACCCCGGACTTGGGAACCACAAAGGGCTTTATTTCCCTTTCTAAGCTCAAGACTTAAAAAAATAAAAAAAATCAAAGCGGCTGCCAGCCTTAGCCCTGGGCCCAGGGATAGCACTGGCTCACCTTCCCTCAGCCGAAAACTCCCCTTTGAATTCAAAGTTGGACTTAGGAGACACACCAGCCTGTAACCCACGACCCACAAGCTGAAACACAGCTTCGGTCTTCAGCCCTCCTCATCGGGTAGCTCTCCCACAGATCCCCAGATAAGCCACATCCTCTTTCCCACTGGACGTTAACCCCTGCTCCTGCCTCACAATCCCACGGGTCCCCAGCTGCCAAGCAAAACTGAGCTGCCTGGCCCTTGGCCAAAGCCGTCTTCTTGGGAAGGTGGCCCCTAAGCCTCAAGGACATGAAGGGGGTTAGCCTTCCCATGGTCAGGCGGCCACATCAGAAGATGTTGTGAAACTCTATCCCCTGGGTGGAGCCTTCATTATCATCTTCAGCAGAGTGGCTGGGAGGACTTGCAAGAGACCCTTCGCTCACCTTCCCTCTCAGAAGAAGGTGGAGAGGGTCACTTGAGTGACCCTCTCTGCACACATCTCTAGCTGTAAGTGATTCTGCCCAAGCAGCACGTGATCCTGTAGTCTGTGGCCGCGTATACAAAGTAAGGATGCTTAACTGAGAGGAAAACTCCTTTTATGCAGCCATGGAGAAACAGCCATCCATCTATGCTGGGTTCAATTCCTAACACCCACACTGTAACTGCAGTCCTGGGAGGATCGAACGCCCTCTTCTGGCTTCTAGAGGCACTGCAGGGACAGGGTGAATGGATATCTATACAGGTAAAAACACTCATACACAGAAAATTAAAGCAATGATAAGACCAAGCACAAAATGCCTCTGCTTGTATTCAAGCTTCTGGCTCACGGGTACTTTTTGGTGACATGTTCCCTTGGAGGTCACCCACATACCCTTGCAGGCAGCGCCCCTCCCCCACACTCTCCAAGTAAGACCAATAAACGCATCGGTTCACCAGATTGGACTTTGGTGGAATTGTTATTCTGATGTGTTGTTGGTGGCCTATCTGGTGTGAGCAGCTATTCGTCTATGTCTCTTCAAGAAAAGCCGTGCAGCAGCTGGAAGGGAGGGGTTGGAGCGTCAGTGGATTCCGAGGCTTTGCATGATGAATGGGGTAAAGAGCAGGAGACGCAGGTTCTAATCCATATCCCAACCCTACCTCCAGCTTGCTGACTGCCCCTGCAGTGGCAGACACAAGCACCCTAACACACACACACACACACACACACACACACACACACACACACACATACAAAGCTACCAACCAACCCATCTCCCTAGACCAATAAGCATCCCCAGGGCCTAAGGTATTACCAAAAATCCTGTCTGTACGCTCCCCTCTGGCCACTGTCTCTGCAGTACCAGGTCTGGGATGTTGGCTCAGACCTGAGAGTGTCCAGGTCTGCCAAAGCTCTAGGGGCACCTGGGAGCCACCTCCTGCACCCTAGGTCCACACCATGGTCCTGTAACCTGGGCAACTGGGGGCCCTGAATGTTAAGCTGGCTGTGTTGTAGGAGATGCGTCACTGTGGGCAGGGGTTGAGATTTCAAAAGCCCGTAACATGTAGAGGTGGTGGTGCATGCCTTTTATCCCAGCACTTGGGATCTCTGTGAGTTCGAAGCCAGCCTGGTTTACATACTGAGTTCCAGGACAGACAGAGCTACATAGTGAGACCCTGTCTCAAAAAAAACAAAACACCTAAAACAAAACAACACACACACACACAAGCACACTATTCACAGTTAGCTCTCACTACCTAGGATCAAGACGTACGCTCTCAGCTCCTGCTTCAAGGCCATCCTGCCTGCCAGCTGCCATGTTCCCCCACCATGATGCTCATGAACCAACCCTCTAAAACCAGGAGCTCCAAATACAATGTTTTCTTTCATGAGTTCCTTTGATCATGGCGTTTGTCACAGAAAATAAAAAGTGGCTAAGACAGAATTATGCTTATGCTGCTTCTTGAGGATCAGGGATGAATCTTACCATCCTGTGCCTCCAGTACCAATGTAGGGACAGGGCCACGTCTGCAAATCCCCTAGCAGTGGGCAAACAGAAGCTAGGTTTGATCACCTTCTACTGGATTGGCCCCAGCCATGTGGTGAGGTGGCAGGGACAGCCTGAAGCCCGCAACCTTGGCTGTGTGATTTCAGTCACACGACTTCCCCATGCCCTCGGTTCTTCTGCTAGAAGATATAGTGAGTCCCTAACTTACATGGCTGTAGAGGGTGACCTGACCCAGCACCAGAAGGACCCCAGCACCAGTAGGGACAGTAAGTAGCAAAGACAAAGATCTACTTTCCAGGAGGAGACACAAGTATCTTTAGCTCCCCCCGTAAATCTCCGTCACAAAGCCACTGGGCACTACGGTGGCCCTCCCATCTAGCAGGGGATGGAAGAGAGAAGAGGTGGTTCTGAGACTATACTAAGTGTCTCCAGGAGCTTCCGAGCAGCCTTGGTAGGGGGGAGGGGAGGAGACACAGACCAGGCATCAGGACAGAGGGATTCTGACACTCAAAGTATAACTGTGTTTGAGGGCAGGGAGCAGGGGGCCATTTTAAGGAAGCAAAGCTTCTCCAGCCAGCCACAAGCCACCAAGGTCTTTGTCCCCTCCTGCAGGAAACCCTCTGCACTCTGTCACCGGGTCCCTCAGTAGCTCTTCAGGTTTAAGGCTGAAGTGAGTTCCTAGAGCCAACCAGTCCTGGCTGCCTCGAATATATTCAATCCCTGCCCACATGAAGGCCATCTCCAGGTGACCTGGCCTCTGTCCAGGCTCACTCCACAGAACCCCAGACAGATGCACCATGACTACAGCACACTTAGAGATCCCAGCACCTCCCCCAGGCCCCTACAGTTCCTGAAACAGAGAGAACCTCCTTCCTCGGACCTGCGGTGACCACAACCCTCACTGGCAATGTCAGCAAAGCAGTCACGGTTGGAATGTTGTTGACAAGCAGAGTCACTCCAGGACTTCTATCCTCAAGCCAGCAGGCCACCACCTCATTTGTTGGCCCCTTTCTTAATCGATGAGAAATGGAACAAGCTCTGCAACCACCCATCCCCATCCTACCCGCAACACATACCAGGTCTCCCTTAGTTCCGGTCACCACTGAGGGTTGCTACTGCTGATCTGACTGATAGTTGGGGGAAAATGAGGCCTGGGAAGGCAGGCAGGGTAAGAGGTAAGACAGCAGCAATACACATTGATTCCAACATACTCCAGAGCTCCGAGCCCAGCCGTCCTTCACAGTGTAATTTAGCCCGCAGGACCCTCTGCCTTTGAGACTGAGTGGGGAATCTAACAGAGTAGCCACACACAGCTTCATTTAAGAAAACGAAGCTTGCAGGGAAAACCCTGTATTCCAGCAGGTAACTGAGCAAAACCCTCTATTACATAAGTGACTGCTCAGCAACGAGAAACCCACGCAAGAACTCCTCACTGGCAAAGCACCCTTTCCCCAGCTCCAGCCATCCTCAGAGCAGCCAGGACGCATGGAACCCATGGGACATTGGCAAGGAGAAGCCCTCTGCAGTTCCCGGATACAACCTGTCTCCCTGCCATGGCCCCGGCCCACATTCCAGAAAGCACAATGTGGCACCATCCTTGATCTGAAAGCATGCAGCCTGCTGCGGGGACAGGGCTCCGCAGATGGTGCTACGGGAAGCCCGTTGGCCACGTGGGATGGGGGCCATCTAGTCCCTGTCCAACTGCCTGACACAATGCCAACAGGCATGGTTGTGTGCCAACAAGCATTTACAAAACCCAGCGGAAACAGGTAGCTATACATACCTTCCATCCTAGATCAATGCATCTGTGAAGAGAAAGAACTCCCACAAGAGTCCTGGGAGTTACTGACCCATTAAATGGTTGGACAGGCCGGCAAGAACCTCAGCCCCATGACCAGCACTAGGGCTCAGCTTTCGGAGGCCCAGGGAACACATTACACCCGTTAAGAAAGGAGCAGGGCCAGGTGTGAACCACACAAACACAGGCCACACGGAGACAGAGGAATCCAGTAAGAACTCACACGCTGCCGCTCACCCTCGTATCCCACCTGAGAGGCAAGAGAACCTACAAGACCATCATCAGCTATAGGCATAGGGAGGAAAGCCAGCTGTGGAACAGTCACAGTGCCCGGCAGTGGCCAGGGCTGTCCCTTGTCCTCCCAGCCAAGCACACAGTACAGAAGATGTCATAAGGTCCACATCAGCCCCAAACAGGACAGTCACTTAAGAGTTCAATCAGAGGCAAGTCTACCTAGGATCGACCAGTGCCTTCTCACAGATCAGCTGACTCTTCTACTCATGGCGGCAAGCATGTCTGTCGGGCACCTTATAACCAAGGAGGCCCATAAGGACACCGGATCAAGTGCTACCGCGCAGAGACTCCAGGTCTCATTCCCAGACCCCTGCATAGGCTCTTCCATGTCCCCAGGGCACCACTAACAGGGAAACTGGACCCAGTGGCTTCACAGCATGGAACTCCCCGGGTATGTGATGAATCTGAAGCACTCCCTCCTACAGGGTGGAGGGAGGTCCCTGAAGCTACTCAAACTTACTCACAGAGGTCAAAAGTCAAAAGGCTTCACACGCGAGGCCCAGAAAAGCAACCCTTTCGGAGGAGTGGAGACTTTTCCAGCTGGCCGAGCTGTCTGTGCCGCGCAGGGAGCTCCCAGCGCGGTAGCTTTTGTTCTGAGTCATCACCATGGCTGAGGTGGGCTTTTCAGTGATGTAGATGGCTTTGAGCCTTCTGTAAGGACCCCCCCCCCCCAGTAGATTCACTGGTTCGCTACGCTACGCTAGACCTGTGTGCAATCATTTCTCTGGTTTACTATCCGGGCACTATCGGGGATGGATAGACGTTTGTCCGTGTCTCTTCATATACAACCAAACACAAAAGCTAGCACTGGGTGAGGGTGAGGGACAAGCCAGGTGGGAGTCCCTAATTAACCCTGACTCTGGCTTTAAACAGCTTCCCAGCTGAAGAGCCCATGAGCTACCAAACCAGGTTCCTTCCTTCCAGTCACTTCCAGTTTTCTTAGCTTGGCTCAGCTGATATCAGAGGCCATGCCTGAGACTCTCACGCTGATCGGGCAAGCCCTGAATATGTTCCGACCGGCATTGCCAGCACAGCACTGCTATCAAATATTTTATATCTAAACCAGTACTCACCAGGGAGATGGTTCCTGCCAGCCTGGCAGCCCTCAACCCCTGGGCACCCCTCACTTGTAGCCACTGCTTTAAAACTCAGTCTCAGCCAGGTGGGCGGTGGCTCACGCCTTTAATCCTAGCGCTCAGGAGGCAGAGGGATGTGAATCTCTGAGTTCGAGGCCAGCCTCTGCTACAGAGTGAGTTGCGGGACAGTCGGGGTTTACACAAAGAAACCCTGTCTCAAAACAATAATAACAAAAACTAAACTAAACCAAACCAAAAAACTCTCAAGTCCCATGGACAGGAGAAAAATTTTAAAGCAAGTTGCAAAGCCCTCTGGGTACAACTGAAGCCTACAACACAGGTAATCTGAAAGCCGCATGCTGCAATCAGAGCTGTCTTAAGGCACAGTCTTCAGGGTAGCCCACAGGCAAAGTGGTAGGAAGACAAGTGTTCCTGGGAGTGCTACAGTCTGAGAGGACTTCAAGGGAGGCTCCAGCCAGTCAGTAAAGATAAAGTGTGTGAGTGTGCCACTGCTTGGGGACATTAAAGATCCTACTAGGTGTTCTGGGTGCACCTACTATGTGCCAGGCATGCTGCTTTTTTTTTTTTTTTTTTTTTAATCATCCTTGTTTGAGACAAGATCTCATGCTGGAGCCAAGGCTGGCTTGTAATTCACTATGTACCCAGGTTAGCTCCAAACTAGCAGCCATTCTCCTGCAGCAGCCTCCAGAGTGCCAGGATTGTAGACATGAGTTTTAGGTACACTTGATTTTGGGGCTGAGGTCCAGACAAGTAGAGGGTGATATTGCTGGAGCTGTGAATGCTAGACTCAGGAGGGAGAAGAGTGTCCCTAGCCTGAGGGACAGACAGTGACAGCCCAGGACGACAACTCCACTGAGGTTAAAAAAAAAAGTCAGCTGGTGGATATGCAGGGAAGGCAGTGTGGCCAGTGTCCTCTCAACAGAAAAAAACAGAGAGGAAATGGCAGGGAAATCTTATTAAGAATCATCTCATTTCAAGCACAGTATGGGGTGCCAAGTGACCTGTGACTCAGAGAGGTGACAAGGCGGTGGTCAAGACTCAGGAAATGAGCACAGGTCGTGGAGATGGAAACCAGCAGGCAGCTCTGGGTTCATCTGGGAGGCTCTGCCCAATTGCATGGGGCAGCAGAGGTAGCAGGAACTGGCCACAGGTAATTAGCCCCTCCAGCCTTCAACGATGCCAGCCATGCTCCCCTGAGGATAAGCGACCTGCTTGGCACTTCCCAGGCCACACCTCAGTGAAGCCCATGGACAGCAGCTGGGTTCCAGGCTCCTCATCTCTGTCTCTAGGCGTGACACACACTAAGAAAAAAACCCTGGAACTTTCTACGCTGACTACAGAGGCCTTCCTTTCTTAAGAGATGAAGAAACAGGAATCAGGGAGGAAAGATACGGCCATCACATGGTAGAAGATGGAATCTGGTCTTGCTGCTCTAGTCCTCTTCTGGGGCCCCTGCCAGGATGTGAGCCCGGGAATGAGGCAGGGTGAGTGGAGGAACTGAGGGGCCTGTTTCCAGGCAGTTGTGCTGCTGGTGGTGGTGGCAGTGTGTGTGCATTCGTGTGTGTGTGTGTGTGTGTGTGTGTGTGTGCATGTGCATGTGCACAGACACAACCACAGGGGATCATGGAGAACAGCAGGAAGACAGTCCCTCTAAGATTGAAAAGACCCAGTGACCCAGCGAGCTGACCTCTGAATCCACGTACAAGAGAATGGAATCAGCAGTCGGGGCTGAGGTGTCCACAAACCTCTGCTCAAAGCACCTACGGAAGCACACCTGGCCATCCTTGGGCTGTCCCGTCACAGCGGACCCTGTGGAGAGCTACAGCGATGCAGGTGCCCCTCTTCTCCGTCCTCCTTCTCGTAATTTTTCTAAGTGAGCATGTGCTGTGGGTGCTGGCTGACGTGGAGTGGGGTTGTCATGGACATTATTCAGTAAGTTAATAAATATCTTTAAAGTCTTTTTGCTTTAACTTCTGGTACGAGAGGCAGCCATCGACACAACCCACATAAACACAGCCTGGAATGTCTTCAGCCCCCGAAGGCTGTGAGGGAACCAAGATGGAGGTGGGGACGAAGCAGGAAGGAGTGGGAGGCGGTAGTGGGAGGCGGTAGGGGCGGAAGGCAGACTCGGAGGCCTCCCGGATAGACACCAGGCAACCAGTGGACAGCCTGCCCGTGACCTCTGACCTGCCACTAGGTCTTGGAGGACCGAAGCAGGTCCTACAGGGAGCTATATCTAGGCATAATCTGGAAGAGGAGCCGGGTCAAGAGAGTCTCACTTTAAAGAGAAGGTCAGAGGAGACCCAGAACACCACATGTCACAGAGCCAGCGAGAGTGCCCATCTCCTTTCTGGTCACAGTCAGAAACAGCCTTGATTCATTTCTAAGTTAGTAGGACATCGGGACCTCTAGTCCGCCTCACTAACCTAGCAAGGACCCGAAGGTCAGAGTTGAGGCTGGTGGGTGGCTCCTTATATAAATGTCACAGTAAATGTACTGTCAAGAAGGACACAGCCCAGGATGGCTCGGCAAGTGGTCTCTGTCCACAACACCCACTGACAGGCAGAGTCTGGGAGAAGCTGGTACCCAGGGGCGAGGCAAGGAAAAGGTAGGTGGGTGTTAGCCTAGAGGCCAGCAGGTGGCTTGGGCAAAACCAGATGATGCCAGTGTAGAAACTGAGGGGGTGGAGAGTGTCAGGGGCAGGGTTCCTCCCTGCCCTGACCAGAGGTCACTGTGCATAAGGGCTGCTGGGAAGGCGAGACATAGTTGGGACATCTCAGAGTTCCTCAGAGACCCAACTTTATCCTCATGTCTCTACCTGACAGAGGTCACTACCTCATCACTTCTTGGCCTTTTGGCTAAGATCCAGTGTAGAAGCCACCACCCCATTACAAAGCAACAGAACACAGAGAGCCTCAGCAAGACAGGACAGTGCCCTGCTTTAGTCAGGACTCCAGGCTTCATCACCACAGGCTCGTGGCCCTGTGGACCTTATGCCAGTACTTGTGAGCCTTTGCCCCTCCCCAACACGAAGAGCAACGGTGGAGACCCAGTAGGGCAGGGGGCCCCTCCAGACTTCTTCTGGTCATTGTCAATGTCACACCATCTGCACACAACAGTAGACTGACGTTACACTGACAGCCAGCCCCATACAAGCCCTGTCTCCAAACACATACACGTCCCAGGCCCTATGCACAGCTCCCCTTTCCTGCCTCCCTACACAAGGCCTCTCTTCCAGGAAGTCCTCCCTGACTCCCACGGTTCACTCGAACCTCTTATCCTCAGCGCACAGCAGTCCTAAGGTAGCTGCGTGCTTTTGTGGACCTACACACCTGTATGGGTTACCTGTGCGAGCTTGTACACCTGTACTCCTGTGTGGGCTCACTTAGCCATGAATACATCTGTTCCCCAGCAGTGAGCACCCTTGTATGCCCTTCTCTACTGCCTGTGTAATGCATCTCTCTAAGGCCCCACATCCAGCATCCAGCATCCTCCCCTCATTGAAGACCAATGCTGTCCATCAGGAATGTGCTAGACTGGCTCAGGACGCAACCCCCAGGCGAGAGATCTGGGCCAGCCATTTCAGGAACTGTTACTGGCGGTGGGGGCCTATGATGGAGGGCCCGGTTGTGGCCAGCCTTAAGTAACTAGGCATGAAATAGTCAATTTCCAAAACCATTTGAGGAGAATATTTTATGACTAAGGGACAGGACGCATCCACAGATCCCCACCCCACCCCAACACACACACACATACCCATTGCCTGTTACAGGGCGCTTTGGTTCATAAATCCCCTGCCTCAGTTTCCCTATATCCCAATAAAATTAGAAAATGGAAATTGGTAGAGAGAACAATGGGTTTGTTCGGAGTTATTGAACAAGAGGGATAAGGAAGTCTAAACCCCTGTACATGTTATCTTCCCATTTATAGACATTTTTGAGGCAAAGGCCAGAATGTATGTATATACTTGGGTAGAGAGAGTTTAATGGCTCTGTTGTGTGGAAAAAGACGCCTGCATTCTGGGTTGCCACTGGTATTGCTGTTCTGCCACAGAGTTGTTAACTCATGTCCAAACCAAAGGAAAGAGGACACTAAAGAGTTCCCAGTTTAAAATAATTGTGGATTATGGCATGTCAGGTCTCACCCTGCCCTGACCCTGGTTCTTTGTCCCTTGGCCTCTCCTTTGCTAAGTGTAGCATGCAAGTCTTTTGCATCTTCTGTGTAGATCAGCTCCAGCTCCCATTCCCACATGCCTGTCACACACAGACGTGAACAAAGGTGAGGGGTGGCCATGGGACAGACTCTCCTGAAACTGTCTGCTCTCCTGTCAGGACTCCTGTGACACTTGTTTCACAAGCAGCAAACTTCCCAGGTCAGGTCCAGGAGACAGAGAGAAAAGTCGCTGGTGGCCAGACACACTAACTTGCTCACTAACTTGCTGGCAAGAAGACACCCCCTGCCTCGCAATGGGGAGTCCCTACCAAGCAAGGCCTATGAGACGCCCACCCGTGCCTTTCTTCAGCAAAGCCAAGATGGTATAACCCGGAGGTGGGTGGGGCTGCTTCACTGCACGGGACTGTTGGGTGGAACATTTCCATCTTCCCCAAAGCACAGAGTCTTGTTTTGAAGATCAAAGTTCACTGGCTAGTTTGGGTTCTCAGGTAATCCTACTCCAGGTGATATTAACTCTCTAACAACGAGACTATCCAGAAGGGAAAGCCGACAGCCAGCCAGCTCTGCATCAGTATCTCAGAGTGAACAGCTCCCAATGTACCCAGGCCCACACCCCCACACAGCTTAACAGGAGAAATACCTGCCCTGGGCCCCTACAGGCCCAGTTCTCCAAGGGTCTCCTGCTTGCATGTTCTGGATTCTCTTAAGGTCTTGGACCACAAAGACCTGACATCACATCTTAGCGGATGCTAAGTCCACACCCTGACCTCCCCATGTCTGTCCCCAGCATTTTCCATGCACCCCTCCCCCAGTCCCAGCCTGAAATAGGCCTCAGGGCTGGCAAGGGCATGGCCTCGGGAGCTCCTGAGTCTCCTGAGTCCACACTGCTGTGGACTTAACTTTCAGCTCCTGTACCCAGATCAGGTGTCCCCGTTCTCCAGGAGGTCAGAGCTGCACCAAGGCCCTGTTACCGTAAGGTCCCGTAGTCTACAGTCGAGGGCTTCCTTGCTTTTACGATGGGTCCTTGCCGAGAGCTGACCCCACACGGCTCAACCCACACCCAGAGCATCCATGAGCCAGGACCCAACAGCTGGCAAAACCTAAGTCATATCCTGTTGCAGAGCTCCAAAGGAATGGAGAAAAAGCCCCTCCCAGATCCAGGCCGGCACCACCTGGATCGTGTCCCGAACCTTCTACAATTAGAACACATTGACCAAAACCAATTCGAGAGGACATCTCCCTCCGTGAACAACGCCTCCACACTCTTACTTTCTCTCCACACACCCCACTGTCCCCTCCCTCCAACAAACTCATCCCTCAGCTCCACTTGGGCAGCAAGAGAACCCCAAACATCTCAAAAGTCATCCAAGTCTCACCAGAAAAAGGCCACCACAGGTGCAACTCTAGTAAACTAAATTGAAAAATCAATAAATGCGTCTGACCGGAACAGACCGCTCTCTGCTTTGAAAGGTGACGACAGCCAGAGCCCTGTGTCATGTAAAGTTGTTGCAAACGGTAACTTCAAATTTAAAAGAAATTGGGCTGGAGTGATGGCTCAGCGGTTAAGAGCACTGACTGCTCTTCCAGAGGTCCTGAGTTCAAATCCCAGCAACCACATGGTGGCTCACAATCATCCGTAATGAGATCTGATGCCCTCTTCTGGGGTCTCTGCAGACAGCTACAGTGTAAGTAGCTATAAGTAAATCTTTTTTTTTTTTTTTTTTGGTTTTTCGAGACAAGGTTTCTCTGTGTAGTCCTGGCTGTCCTGGAACTCACTCTGTAGACCAGGCTGGCCGTGAACTCAGAAATCCACCTGCCTCTGCCTCCCAAGTGCTGAGATTAAAGGCATGTGCCATCACTGCCTGGCTTTTTTCTTTCTTTTTTTTTTTTAAAGTGCACTTGTTTTGTCCTAATAAAAATAAGAATATCAGCTGAAAGGATTTTCAAAACAGAAGAACACCCAAACTCACCGCACTGTCTCATGTCCACAGGCCTCAGGGCTAAGACCGATCTCTCGCTGGGAAAATCCAAGCTCTGAGGCATGAAAGTCCAGCGGATCCACGGCCTTGCCTCCTGGCATGTCTCCCTCCACAATCACACCACCGCTCCAAGGCCACACCTGGCGCCTGGTGGAGGCCTTCCCTCTTCATGCGACAGTGACAGCTCCCGCAGGACAGCCACTTCACAGTCCTCCGGGCCAACGACCCAGAGCTCAAAGGTCTGGCCCTGAGTCCCAGGGGTGGGCAGGTCTCAAGAAAGCAGGCGTGAGGACCTGGCTGGGCCGGATGAACAGGTTCACAAGAAATGTGGAGAAGGGAGGCTCCTGCTTTTCCACCAGACAGACAGACAGCAGCTGAGTCAACTGTGAAGCAAGGGAACTTCACAAAGGGGTGGCTGGGGTACCGTGAGGGAAAGGTCCCGGGATGAAAGAGAACACCCTCACCTCCCAATTCCAGAGGCTTAAAAAACTCCTGCCTGCCAGTTAGTTGAAATGGAAGACCAAAAGCAGGGCTGGGCACACATACCCTGAAGCCAGAGAGGCACCCGCCTCCACCCACAGAGGGCACAGGTACAAAGCCACGTCAGGCTTCACAGGGTCCTATGTCCATGGTCCTACTTCAGGCTGGACCAGGTGACAACTGTCATCATGCCACATGCACACCTACAGAAACTAATGCCTGACTCAGAGATGCCACCGAACTCAGCTAACCGCATCCCCTGGCCTTCCAAAACACAGCTCAAGTCCCTCCACACAGAAGGGTAGCAGGGAGCTGGGCCTAGCTACCATATCCTTCCTCCTCATCAGTCCTCCTCATCAGTCCTCCTCATCAGAGACAACAGAGAGAAACTTCAGTGTAGTGGTCTCTGACTTCCCCTTGAGGTACCAGCCTGGGACCATGACAATGAGTGCCCATGAAGGGAACATCTTCCACAATGTGCAGGCTACCAGAGGCTATCATCAGGATGGTGACATAATGAAACCCCCTGTGTACCCCACAGCCGGCTCGTGCCCACTCCTGACATCCAGTTTCTTCACCCCCTGGATGAGCAGTGGGGTGGTGGAGGTAGTGAAATAGTGACCAATTGCAAGCCAGGAACCTGAAGAACCCAGAATGCAGAATGCAGTACCCACGGATCCCTAATGAATCATGTGCCTCTCAACCCTTTACCTTGCAGACAGGCTAGCCACGTGCCATGTGGTACGGCTTTGTGATTCTATAAATGTTCTGTCTTGGCCTCCTGAGAGGACCCTGCTATTCCCCTCACGGCTGGGAAAGGGCTCTGGGAGAAGCCAGGGGTCTGTGGCAGGAAGAGCGGGTTGACCCTGTGGCTGGCAGAGGCTAGCTGATCCCCCTCAAGGGTTGAGCTGCCTAAATCAGAAGCCACCCCCTCTCAGAATCCATAATTCTCTTCCCTTGAGACCCCAGTGTCCCTAAGGGCCACTGGCCCAGAATATCAGGTTCACAGACAGCCATGGATGATAAAGATGGGGTTTGAGTGAACTTTTCTAGGGAAGACGCAAACAAAGGTCTGCTCCCCAGATATAGTCCCAGGGACAGAGCAAAGTACTATGCCACCAGTGTCCAACTTGATGAACCAACGTGTTTATTGGACTCACTCACAGAGCATGGGTGACCCCCAAACACCACTCAGCATGGATGGTGACTTCTCCACAGCTGCATAGGTGGAACCCCACCCCTACAGTTACCCCTCCAGTCTCTAGATCCTGTAGCTCCTTCCCAGACCCCAAGGCCACATGCAATTAGAGCAAAGTCATACTCAGGGTTGGCTGGGGAGCATAGGAAAGAATGGCTGGAAACTCAGACTAGGGTCCAGTGGTCTCTGTACTCCCTTCTATATATGAACGACAACAGTCAATGGGCCATGCCTCAGGGGTTTCTTGCAAGTTATCCCTGCTACTGTCTGAAGATAATAGCTGTTATACTCAGAGAACAGTGTTCCATAAGAGGGGGCCGTGCAGGTGTGCATGTTGCAGGGGGTGTCCCTGTCTCGTGTGGCTTTAAAGGGAGAATCACAAAGCAGAAAGCCAGAGTGGAAAGCCATGTTAGCTTTGGAAAGAAGCTAGGTCAAAAATCTGCTCTGTTAGTACACACACACACACACACACACACACACACACACACACACACACACACTCAAATCGCCTGGACTGCTTGCTCCGGCTGCAGATACAGAGAGGTTCTCCTGTGAACCTGGGTCACTTCAACACAGGGAATGGGACACTTTCTGGGCCTGATGCTGGGGGAGTATAAACAGCTACATCCCTTTCTTCTCAGCTCCATGGCTCTGTTACCTGTAGCACTACGTAGGCACAGGAAAACGGAGCTGAGAGCTAGGTTCACACCGAAAGGTCCGACTCCCTGGTGTCTACACACATCAGCAGAAATCTACAAGATGGTAAAAGTGGGGAGCCTGGGAGCCTGCCTACTCCCTCGCAGACTGGCTCCCTTATGCCTTTGCATTTTGGGGGTCTCAACTTTCCCCTAAGGGGAAAAAGTTCCCAGGGGATTCTGTCATCAGAAGAGCCACAGCCTCCTGTCCCATTAGGGATAACTACCTGTGTCTAACTCTGTTTTGCCTCCTGAGAAACCTGCCCTGCTTAGAGCTACCTGCAAGGTCTCTCCTGACCCTGAGACTATCTTATCCTCTGCTTGGAGCTCTAAGAGACCTGGAAGCCTCCCTCTGACCCCTCACCTACCCCCTTATGCCCCAAGCTATCCACTCCAAGTATGTCTACACATGTCTGGCTCCTCTACCTGCAGGCCTCTGCACCTGTCCTGGTCTAAAAGACACTTCTCTTCCCTAACGCAGCCAGCCCTATCTGATGGGAACACCTTTGCCTTCCTCCAGCAGGAAGGACCAGAGAGTGGATGCAGCCAGGTGGGAGAAAAGCACACCAGACAAGCAGTGGGAGGTATGGTGGAGGTATGGTGCAGAAGGAGGCCAGAGTTTGACTCTAGGTGACTTCTCCGAGGTCTCTCTGCCTTGTATGTGCACAGGTAGGGTCTCTCAACAGATCCCAGAGCTCATCAATTTGGCTAGTCTGGTCATCCAGCTTGCTTGAGGTCCTGTCTCCACCTCCTGCACACTGGAATTACAGGTACGCTCCAGTCCCTCTCAAATTTATGTGAGTGCAGAGGTCCAAACTCCATCCTTACACTTGTACGGCAAGTACCTTACCCTACCCACTGGGCCATTCCCCAGGCCCAAATCTACTTTTCTTTCTTTCTTTCCTTCCTTCCTTCCTTCCTTCCTTCCTTCCTTCCTTCCTTCCTTCCTTCCTTCCTTTTCTTGTTTGTTTTTGTTTTTGTCAAGACAGGGTTTCTCTGTGCTACAACAGCCTTAGCTGTTCCAGAACTCACTCTGTAGACCAGACTGGCCTTGAACTCACAGATCTATCCACCTGCTTCTGCCTCCTGAGTGCTAGAATTAAAGGCGTGTGCCACCATGCCCAGCCCAAATCTCTTAAAGACCTGCCCCACCACTCCAGGCAACAGGGTTCACCTCCATCTGCCCTATGTGCACTCCTCAGGGGGCAGGGAGGGGGGTTGCCACCTGCTCTCACACCAGCACAGACCTGCAGGAATGAGGGAAATGAAAGACAGCAGAAAAAGAGCCACATCCTTATTACCTCACTCTCAGCACCCTGTGGAGACAGGAGACTGACTGAGGTGGGAGCATTCCAGGCAGGGAGATGTCACCCAAGGTCTGGGGACAAAAAAACACCCCAGTGAGAGCCCAGTGAGAAACCTGGGGTCCCTGAAGTCGGGGCTCATCACATGACAGAGTTAGATCTCCTTTCTGTTACTGATAAGGAGAAAACACCAACACATCTACCAGAGGCGACGGCTTCTGGGTTACTTAAGCCACTGCATTACTCTCCCACATCTGGGAGCCCAGCAGATAAAAATCAATTCCTTTCATGCTGTTATTCAAAAGCTTTCCTTTTTTTTGAAATCGCATGCAGAGATAGCTCTAATTTAGGTTACGTTGGTGAGCCAAAATAATGGCCGAGCGGAGTTTCTATCTTCTAATTATACGTTATTTGGGACGAAATATCGGCGTGATTCTGAGATACTTGATAAATAGGCCACAACGAGTTCAATTTGCTGCTAAAAATCCTTCACACTCAAAACAGCAGCACTAACTCCCCTGTCAGGAAGAAGTGGCAAGGCGGCCAGCAGGAAGCCGCAGCCCCTCCAGCAGGCTGGCATATCCTGGAAGGGAAAACCAATTACAGAGCTAACTTCCCTTCATCGAAACCACTGGACCCTAAGTCCCTTGTCACCCTTGTCACCGGTGGGAGGCCTGCCTTGACCAGTGTAGGGAACTGTGCCACCACCACCCCCAGCAACATCTCCCCCGCCCCGACTCCTCTCCCCCACACCCCCAACCCTACCACCCAGGCCTGTGCAGTTAGCCAACCCCACGATGAATGAGCAAGGCCCCAAACACAGCCGCTGAGCGTTCTGAATCACTACAGCAACGCCCTGGACTATTTTCAACCCTACCCTTAAATACTCAATTACAAAAAAAAAAAAAAAAATACACCCTCGCCTACCTCAAAGGAACAATACTTATTTGTCAATTAAGCTAGTGGCTGGGGAGGGGGGTTGACAGGGGAAGCTGGCCTCCCTCCCCTGGCAACAGGATCCTGCAGAGACTGAACCATACCTGTTGCACAGCCAAGACAAGCCCTGGTGGCCTACTGAGCCAGGCCGTGGGGACAGGATTTGTACTCTGGCAACTGGCACCCAGGGGCTCTTCTCAGACATTACAGTGTTCTCGATGCCTGTCCCAGGCCCTCAGCCAATGGCTGGGGACAGCGGGGAAGAGGCACCTGCCTTTGGAGAGCCTACTGCAATGGAAAGAAGGGATGGCAAGACTGGCCAGCCCTCAGGTTCAGAGCTAGCCCTGATAGCCCATCAATGTCACTTGACACCTCTGACTATGCCTAGCTCACTGTGAGGGATGGATACGGTCTTTCCATGAGACACGACTCACAACAGTGCACATCTGTTGGGAAGTGCTGGTGAATCTAGGTTTTAAATCAATAAAGACTTTCAACTCCAGGTCGTGTCAAAGATGGCTTCTAGAACTCATGGCTGAGCATCTATATCCCAGAATGGCTCATCTCCTCCAAAGCGAGGTCTCTGACAGCCTTGGGACTACACCAACCTCTGGCCCAGTCACTCGGGTCAGCAGTGGAGACACACACTGGCTTTGGAGCCACCGGCCTCACAGTTTTCTGGCTATCTAGTCAGAAAGGCACCTGACTTCTGAACCCACCCTGCAGCACTGAATACATTACATGGTGGAGCCTCGCACCAATGAACACACCATGCCACATGCAGGCAAATGTTAGGAGGGTCCTAGGAGGATTGAGTGAGAGTCTGACACTGTCTGCTAGGAGGCTCCCAGGGGAGGGGAGGGGAAAGAGGTTCAGACAGACACAAGGGGATTGGAGGTACAGGGGGTCACCTAGAAGCCTGAGAAGAGAGGTCAACAAAAGACTAGAGGGTTACCTCTCAAGGCCCATGCACAAGAATAAGAGTGAAGACCAGCACTGACCTTTGGAAATGCATAGACCACAGTGGGTAGCAGGACGTCAAGAGCGTGGGCCCCGCCAAAAGGCACGGTGGGATGCCCACTTCCTCATCTGCACTGTGGAGATCACATGGCCCCTTCTGGGGCTACTGTGGAGGGATGGCAGTCTCCTCCCCCACACCCTCTGGCCCGCTTACTAACTCTCTGCCTCAAGCATCCCTCCCTGGGCCCAAACAACCCAGCCCCCAACTGCCATCTGCCCTTGGGCCACCTGGGGCAGAGAGTTTGCTGCTATCCAAGCTCTTCAACACCCAGAGTTCTCTCCAGCATCCAGGGCTCCCATGGCTTCGGGGACTCTTTCCCTTTAAAGAAGTTCCATGGCTTTGGGAGCTAAAGAAACCAGTACACTCAAAGAAGGTCCCTTGCTCTGGAAAAGGTGTCCCCCACCAACCCCCAAGCTCTGGAGCCGGCATCTTCCTCCACCCAGCAGCTGCCCTGGATGGCTACGGACTCCCAGACTGCAGACCCAGACTACTCAGCAACAGTTGACACTGGTTGGATAGGGGCACTTTGCACATGACATCTCAGGACCTACAAGCGTTCAGTAGTCACTAACCTCACTCTGGAAGAGAAGCAAGAGACACTCAGAGAGGCTCAGCCACTTGCTCCAGGCCCCACCATTATGACAGGATCAAGGGCAGAGGGCTTTGGCACCAGTCAGTCAGGGATAACGGTTGCCACCCAGACTCATCCAATCCAATGCTTTCCCCACACCTGTGGGACCACCAAGGCCTAGCCCAGTGACAGGGATGTAGGGATAGAGGAATGGTACTCCAGGGTGGGAGAACGGAGAGTTCAAGGGCTGGCATACCTGGAGCAGGCCTAGGCAGGAGGCCAAAGGAATGACAGGCAACTTGCAGCTTTGAGGACCCCCAACCCCCAGGACCAACTATAGCTGGACAATCCTTAAGTATAGCGCTATGTTGTCATAGGAGACCAGATGGGGCTTTTAAAAGCCTAGAAAGTAGTTGGCCAGGGTCCAGCTCCCCTTTTCCTGCCTATAAGCAGCCCACCCTGCCCCACCCTATACACATCAATGTAAACAGAGCATCCACCCATGGCTGTCTTGGGAGCCAGCCAGCCTGCCCCTCATCCACACAGGATTGCTGGTCTCAGGGAGCTGGGATGCTTGCCTTCCTCACAGGGAGCTGGCCTGCGGGCCTCCCCAGCCCTGATATTTAACAGCTAACATGAGCGACCTGGCACCTGGTGGCGTTTGCTATCCTCCATAGGTTTAGAACTAGTATCACCTAGATCACAAAGCCTGTCCCTCCCAGGGAATCCCCAGGGTCAGGATCATCCACTCTTGGGGGTCACAATTCCCAATGTTCAGCTCAGAGAACAGTGCTCAGATAGCCCAGATCAAGCCCAACATGGCCTGACCTCCCACATCAGCCCATTCTCTGCCCTCAGTGCCCCTCCTGGCCAGCCCCTGGTCCCTTTGCCACTTGCCTGGAATCCAGTAAGGAGAGTGGGGCTCTCAGCGGGGCGGAGGGTGTGTGTGTGTGTGTGTGTGTGTGTGTGTGTGTGTGTGTGTGTGTAGGAGGCCATCCAGGCCATGCTCCAGGGCCTCCACCCTGGTGTTGTGAGAGGCTGACTCATGCCTCACTTCCTCTCTACAAAGACAACTAAAAGTGTGGTAAAGTCGCACGTGGGCCACTCCCACCGTTGGGCAGTGGCCCTGAAGACCAACAACCGGTACTCACAGATGTCACTGCTCTGAACTCTACCTCTACCCACCCTTCCACTCCTCCCTCTCCCTCTCTCCTTCCACACCATCATCCCCCCACCCCCACCCCTCATTCGCACTGTATTTAAACCTCCTTCTGACGGAAATGCCTTCTGAAGTGATTCACACACCCCTGCACTCTTCGGCAAGCTGTTGAACAAAATGTCACCTTCCTTCTTGATCCAGGATCTAGTAAGCATGCCGGTTCCGCATTCTTCCAGGCCCCACAGTCTCTGACCTGCATCGAAACGCCTGTCCCATCCCCCCCCCCACCCCCCCATACACACACACTCTACCCTCATCCTTAGCCACGGCTCTGGCACTGCCTTGGGAAATGACACATGACCCCCACCTTCTCCTATCAGACCCCTGACCATTCCCTATGGGTAAAGTGGGTGGGGAAGGGGTAGGCTACAGAAACCCGCCCCTGAAGCTAGCGTGGGACCCTAGAGAGGCATATTCTGAGGCTCTGTAGCCCACAGACTGTGGACCTTCCTCTTATGCTGAGGGGTATCACTCTGGACAGCTGGGCTTCCAGCCAGCCTTCCACCCCTGCCCACACACACACTCAAGCCTCAGGTTCCAGTTCTCAGACTCGTGAAGTGACTCATAAGCCTCCCTCGATGCCCAGTAGTGGCTAGAGACAAAAAAAAAAATATATCATCTCCTCTAGCTCAGGGTCCCCTCCCAAGTCGCTGGCTCCTCGGAACCCAGAAGGGTCCTGTACTTGACTGAAAACTTCTCTGAGGGAGAAAGTAGTCCATCCTGTTAAGACATCTGTGCCGGGGCCAGAGCAAGTCATAAAGCCACTACCAACCTGTGGCCTTCTCGGCCATTCCTTGGGCAGCACTAGCTGGCTGTAGCAGGCTTCTTCTGAAGACAAAATGGGTTTTGTGACACAGAAGTTTCATGGATTGGTTGATTGGTTGATTGACCGACTGATTGATTGATTTATAATCTATGCTGAGTATTGAACCCCAGAGCCTAACATACGCTACGTGACTACCATGACACTGAGGTACAGGGTTGGGGATTTAGCTCAGTGGTAGAGCGCTTGCCTAGCAAGCGCAAGGCCCTGGGTTCGGTCCTCAGTGAACTGTCTTCCTATTCCAGTCTCCTGAGGACACTTCCTCAGTCACATGTCATGTGGTCCTTTTTTTTTTTTTTTTTTTTTTTTAGAACTTGGTTTCTTTCTTTTTTCTTCTTTTTTTTTTTTTTTAAGATTTATTGATTTTTATTTTACAGGCATGACTGTTTTGCCTGCAAGCATGTGTGTGCACCCCATGCATGCCTGGTACCCACAGAGGCCAAAAGAAGCCACTGGAGTTGTGAGCCGCCACGTGGGTGCTGGGAACTGAGCCCCGGTCCTCTGCTAGAACGGCGACTACTGTTCTGAGCCATCTCTCCACCCCCGAGCTTCAGAGTTTTAAACGCCACACTGCTCACTCCATGGACTATCCGGGGTATGCCTTCCTGACATCACGGGGCTCTTCCCAAGAGTCCTCCAAGCAACCGGCCTCAGCAACCTGCCTGGGTCACAGGGTAAGACAACTAGGTAACCGTGAAGGACTACGGACCTTCGCCGAGACAGCCATGCTTCCCGGGGCTGCTTTCTCAGGCGTTCTAGCATCCCTTCCACCATGGGGCCCCCAGAGGACAGTGATGACACTCGGCAGGCACTGTCTAGCGTCAAGCACAGGACAGATCCTTGGTAAACATGAACAGAGACATGGCTGGGTATACAGATGAAGCTGAGATCCTTTGAGCCAGGGCTTCTTAAACTACAACCAGAAGTTCTCCCCCATATCAGTATTCAACTGTAGGAGGGGAAAAATGCTTCTAAGTTCTAAAATATATATATATGTATGTGTGTGTATATATATATATATATATATAGAGAGAGAGAGAGAGAGAGAGAGAGAACAGCAGTCATCATGTAAAGACAGCAGTATGCATGCCCCTCCCTGTGAGTGTAGACAGTACAGATCACACCCCCATCCCCCCTATTCACTTCCAAGACCGTCAGGGATTGGGGTGGCATCTATCCCACGGTACACAGAGCTCAGCCTACATCACACAGAAAATAGAATCCCAACCACGAAACAGCCTCATTGAACCCATGAATCGTCTGGTGTCCTATCTCCCTTGAGCTCAAGCAGACAGCAACATGGAATAGAGGTGCTGTCCAGGTGTCTCCTAAGCCTGCTCAGGTGGCTACATTCTTCTGAAATATCAGTGTCCCTCTGGCCTGTTCTCAGGCCCTTATCAGGGCTGGGATATCTGTCTACCGATATCTACCCACCCATTCAGCCTGAACCCAGCACACCTCCAGCCTACACAATTCCTGTCTAAATAAGCGTTGTGCATGCCACCACCCACTTACCCTGCCACAGGCACCAACTGCTGATAATCTGAACAGTTGGGACAGGGCAATGGCTACCATCAAGCCCACTATAAAGAAGTGGAACCAAGTCAAGCCCAAGTCAGCAAAGGTGTGCCCACCATATCCCCTCCCCCCCCACACACACACCATGGGCGGCGACAGCACATGTGTGGCACTTCCCAGAAAGGGTGTACCTTCTGTGCTCCGACACCCATTTGAAGACTCCTCCCTGCTGAAGTTGTAAGTTCAGAGGCAGAGAGCAGACAGACCCAGCCAGGATCAAAGTCAAAGATCTCTGAACTCCAAAGCTGCCAGCCAACCACAGCCTTTCTCCTGCCTTCTTTAAGAGGCCCAGACTATGAGGATTTCTTCAAAAGTCAGCCCCACTCTCAAGTTTCAAAGGGATGTCCCAATCTGTGTCCATCCCACAGCCAGGCTGTTGAGCAGAGAAGTCCCTCCATCCACAACTTCCTCTTGTTTCTCTCTCCATCACAGAACCCGTCCCAGAAGCAACTCTGGGGAGGTGGTTACCCCTCTCCACACTCCGCAGGCCCAAAGTGCATACCCACTGCATGGGCTGGTAAGGCTCTGGGTTGGCAGACTCTCCCTGTGCGCTGTAAGATAATAGTTCTGGTCTCACTTTGTGAGCACTGACGTTGAAGGATTAAATGCATGAGTAGCTAAGGGAGAAAGATCCTAGCTCCACGCTGCTAAGATGAGAGAGCATTGATCTACAGAACCATCCGTGGATGACCAGACTAGAGCTGGCCATCTGTGAACACAGTTCCCTTGTTATAGACACAGATCTCTACGCATGGAGGTGCTCATCAACAGATGCAGGTGCACAGGGGTCAGAATTCACACACACACTTCCTCTTCCTCCATTTGAGGGGGGTCTAGAAGCAACCAAACCCCAATAGCAACCAGCACTAGATCTGGGTTTCTTTGTTTGGTTTGGTTTGGTTTTTTTCGAGACAGGGTTTCTCTGTGTAGCCCTGGCTGTCCTGGAACTCACTCTGTAGACCAGGCTGGCCTCGAACTCAGAAATCCGCCTGCCTCTGCCTCCCGAGTGCTAGGATTAAAGGCGTGCGCCACCACCGCCCGGCTAGATCTGGGTTTCTGATGCTGTCTATAGAATGGGCAGACCCTAGGTTTGAACCTGGAATGTCCTATGGATCAAACAGGGAAGAGATTAGGATCTTGCAGGGATGTGGCATCTACAGGACCCAGGGTAGTAATAGCAAAAGAAGAGAGTAAGGAAAGCAGCCAGGTGGAATTGCACAATAAAGTATAAAGATATGAATCAACCCGAGTAGAAATCAATGATTAATAAGTCGCTACGTGAAAGAGAAGCAATTCCCCTATCCACACAAAATTCCAAATGATTTGGGTTCTTGGCCTATAGGAGAGTAGCACAGAGCCCCTTTCCCTTGGCCACCCTTCCCACATCCATCACCCCAGACTGATCATGACAAAACCATCTAAATCTAAATAGCAGATTCCCAAGCGATATGCAGGCTCCAACACAGCGCCCCACGGGCCACCACATTCCTCAAGGAGGCAACCAAAGTCTGAGACAGGGTCACAGTCAAGAGGAGCCTAAGGAAATACGACAACCAGACATATATGGGACCTGGATGGGGCCCTGGGACAGAAACAAAGGCATGAGGTAAAGATGAAGGAAACAGAGAACTTTTGCTGATAACCATGGATGGAAACAGAGATTGTCACCTAACCTGATGACCGGAGTTTCATCCCTAGGGACAGAGAACCCCATGGTAGAAGGAGAGCACTGACTCCCAGAAGTTGTTGTCTGGCATCCACACCTATGCTGTGGCACTTCGTACCCACACATACGAACACAAGTGAATGTAATCTACAACTTTTTAAACATATGCGTACTAGTGCACAAACAGTAACAGGTGAACCACACCAGCTTCAAATGTTAACGGTACAACAGAGCATTGATATGGGGGGTGGAGCAGGGTCAGGAAAGGGGATGGATGAACACCAGGCAGAACTACGTGTCCTGAAGAGGCAAATCCACAGATAGATTGTGGTGATGGCCTCAGCTGGGGAAAGAGGCAGTGGAGTGCCAGCTACCTGCTCCTTGCCTGGGTCTGGAAACACTCTCTAAGGCTCATGGTGATAGTTGACAAGATTATGAATGGGTTCGAAAGCAGTAAATTATCTCTGTAAGGGGTGGGTAGTGTGGCATGTGAATTATTCCTCAACAAAGCGGCTGAAAAAGAACAAATTCTCTCCTAGGCTCGCTCCCTCCCTGCGGCAGCTGTCAGAGAGCCTGGCCCCTCCTGGTTGCACAGCCTGGCTCAACTACAGAGGAACCCTAAAGCAAGGGTCTTTGCAGTATGACCTGCCAAATGGCCCAGAGAAGGCAGAGCACGGTGCCCAGTTGGTGCCACTGAGGATCACTAGAGGCTGCCAGACACAAGGGACATGGAGATAACTGGGTGTGGAGAGGCCCTCTGCATGGGAAGAGAGACAAACAGGAAAAAGGGACAAAGTCTTGTATCTTGGAGAAACCCCCAAACTTCTCTATATTAGAGGTACCCCTACCGTGGGAGGGAGCCCACCACAGAACCCACCATCAATAGTCACAAAAACAAACCATGAACGAGAACATCTCAGCAGAATGTCACCAGGTCCTCGGCGAGATACTGCCACACCTTTAAAAACCACATGGTCCTTTTAACTCAGCTTTACAGAAGGGTTATCATGGGGCCCTAGAGCTGCTGTGGCCACAAGTTCAAATCCTAGCTCTGCTATGGAACTAACTAACAAGCCCTTGAACCAGCTGTGGCCCTCTCTGTGCCTCAGTTTCTTTACCCAATGATCACAGCAAAAGTACGTGGGGTGAGAGGAGGCACTTGGCACTTGGCACAGTGTGCAGTACGTACATGGATTTCTCTTACTACTGATTTTTTTTTTTTAAGATAGGCTAACGCTTCCTGTCTTCCTGTCTAACCACAGGGGACTTTAATCACAGGCTTAAGTATAATCACAACCCTGGTTATAATTCAAACACCAAATAGTCTTAACAATAGCCTTTAGATGTCAAATGTTATTAGTGGTGACTTATAGCTGAAAGTCCCCTCCCAGGCCTTCAGTACTGGCCACACACAGACACCCCAGGAGAAAAGATCGATGTTTTCTACAATTAGGAAAACCCCTAAGTCACAGCAGGATTTTTTTTTCTTTATTCGGCATTTCTCCATCAGCCACAGGCTCTGACCTGGTACAGCTGCCCTGGGCCCACCCACCTGGGCTGGGCTAGGCCTCCTCCCTAATGCTGGCCCACACCTGGCTAAGGACTTTCGCCCCTTCTCTAACCACTATTTTCTAGTTCTGTCTAGAATGAAGAAAAGCTGGAAGCCACCAGGGAAAAGCCAAGGAGAATGCAGCCCCAAGGCCACTATGAATGGTACCAAAAAGTCCCCAGTCAGCTCACAGAGCTCACATTCCAAACCTTCCAGAGACCCTGTTTATGGTCAAACGGCCCTGGGGTGGAGGCCTCCCTGGAAATGGCCACCTGAGGCCGGGGAGAGAGGATCTGCCTCACGGCATTCACCTGTGACTCACTTTGCAAGGCTCCCATCTTATCTCTCTAGATTCAGGATTGCTGTTTCTCCACTCTTGACACACCACAGCAACTGTCCCAACAGCCACCTACCTACACAAGCGGGCTGCCGCCTTGCCCCGCACTGCCAGAGGGCCAGCCGCACCCTCGCAGTCCACCTAGCAGGGAAGAATGCAGAAGCTCAGAAAAGGTGGCCCAACCACACAAGCCAGTCACTGCATCTCCACTGACAGACAATTACCGCCACACACACTAAAGTGCTGCCATTATGATATACCAAGAAAGCCAAACACCAGAGCAGAGGGGCCAGGGCTGCTTAGAAGGAGAACCTACCTACCCAGCTCCCCAAAGAGGACGGCCCCCAAACACAGTCCTTGCCCCATCATGAGCACCCCAACCCTGTAAAGGCTCAGTAGATCCGGCTTCTAGAGAGAAGCCCTACCAGTGCATGAGGAACTGGATAGGGCTCCCATGTGTCCCCAGAGAAGGAAGGGACACCACAAAGCACATTAGCCAACAAGGATCCCACAGCAGAATACTAAGCCTTTGGTTCTCCAGACATGAATTCTGTCCAGATGTGGCATGGCTGGAGTTGCTATTTCTAAACAGCTGTAACTTCCTATGCCGTACAAGCACAGCCAAGTCTCAGAGCCTCCGGTGACACTGTTTCCATTGTGTGGAGCACTCGCTATTGTGAGGCAGAAATGTTGATTCAGGAAACAGGTCCGACTCTCCTCTTTCTAGGTGGTGAAGGTGAAGGTGAAGCCCAGAGAGAATGAGGACAGCGGAGGCCACGGCTGTTGGCACCGACGACTGCGCTGTCTGCTGGCGCCACTCCGGGGGAGCCACGATAATGGAGGGCACCAGGAGGTTTGGAGAGAGAGAGACCACTGGTTTTCCCTTAAGGAATACACCTCTGCAAAAACCTCTCTGCCTGCCTGGGGAGGAGGCACAGGATAAACAGGTGCCCAGGCTGGGTGGAAACAGACCTCAACTCTGAGACTATCTCGGGCAGTTTATAGGACATAAGTTCTAGCATGGACTCAGACAGACATCTCCGGAACCAACAGGGACAGCCATGTTCACCACCATCAGCCAGGATGGCAGAGGAAAGCAGGGAAATGATGGTCCACAAAGAATTCCATCCTGGGTATCCAACCTCCTAGATATCCTAGCCCGTACCCCTGGGAGTTCAGTAATCAGTACCACAGCAAAGGCAGGGGGCTCCAAGTCCACAAGCAGTTTGGGGAGGAGGGAGGAGCAGGCATGTTGACTGAGACTCCCAGCTGGGGTGTCCCAGAGAGCATCTTTATATTGTGGCTTCATCCTAGCACGGGTCAGGGATACTAAATAAAGCACTCTGACTGGACTGGGCTGTGTATCCCCAAATGGGCCTGGGAACAGGTTGGGCAGAATGAGAGAAGATTCTTCCGATCTCTGCAGGGCCACTAAGCCACCTGAGAGGCACAGGGTGGATGGCCTTGCCTGACTCCTCACCTAGAGTGTGTCTGGCTGCCGTGGAACCCACACCATCTTGTTAACTCTTATCTTGTCATTAGTCACCCACTGATAAGGAAACTGAGGCAGGGCTGGTTTTGTGACAGTGCCTTGCCCGATCTCACAGAACAGGTATCCGAGATAAACTAACTTCCAACTGTCCTTTATTTCAAACCCTACAGAGCCTGGACCATGACCCCTCCTTCTGAACCTGGCCCTAAAGCAAGCTCCTACCTGGCTGGGGTTCAGCGAAATTGAGGATTGGGGGGGGGAGTGCGTTAAGACTCAGCACCTTTAATTTTGTCCCTAATCTACACAAGGCAAGGCAGGAAGGGAACCCACTCTGAACAAGGTCCCCCCAAACTGAATCTCTCTTATCTCTGAAAATGGGAAGTTCCAAAGAGTACAAGGTTCTGCCTCTGGCCCTAGAAGCCTGCTTCTTACCCTGGCCACGGGTAGGAAGGCCACAGGGGAACCAACATCCAGACTAGTCAGTCCCTCTCCACCCTTCAGAGGTGCTGGTCCCGCTCTGGACAGATGAAGTCTTAGGTTAGGGACTGCCACACAGCACCCCACCTTAACGGTTGTATAAACACATAGGCCTAAGCTCCAGCCCAGGTGCCAACTGTCCCCAGAATCCCATAGGCTAATTCCAAATGAAAGGAAAAGATATAACAGAGAGCAGGGTGTGGAAAGGGAGCAAGCGTCCACAACTTTTCCCCGGGTCATCTGTTGGGCCACACCGGCCTGGACAGCCCTCCTCCTTTTCAGTCCTCCCCCACCACCAAGAGAGTGGGTCAGTAGGACGACATTTGCTGTGCCCTCATCCTGACCCCCCCGCTAGCGGCCTAGGCATGGTGACCCATCTAATGACTCCCCCACATCATAGTTTGGGCCCTGCGTCCCATCGACGTCTGCCTCTCGCCCACCAGGACCCTGACCCGCACAGCGCCCGTGGTACGCGCGAGGGGCGGCCGTGACGCGCGCCCCGGGAGCGTGTGTGCGGGGGCGCGCCCGCGCTGCTCCCCGAAGGGAGGGTCGCTGCTGTGGGCCACCGAGTGAGAGTGTGGGCACACGGGGTCGCGGCCCGGCAGCTAGGACAGAGCGTGGCCAGCGTCGCCCAGGTCCGTGTGGGAGTCCGCGTGCGCGCCGCTTACCCTGCGGGATGATCGGGGCCAACTCTCATCCACCCGCCGCCGCGGCGCCCCCCTGGCCGGCCACCCGGCCGCGCTGCACCTGCCGCCCTCCCGGGAGCCCAGCGGCGCCGGGGAGCGGGGACTACGCGGCCCCGCGGGTGCCGGCCACGAGCGCGGAGGCGGCGCCGCGTCGCGCGCTCACGTCCTGCTGCGCGGAGTCTGCGCGCCCCCCGACCGGGCCTGCGCAAGCCGCCGCCCCGCTCCGCCCCCTCGCCTCCCCGCCCTCCCTGCCCGGTGTGTGCGCGCGCGCGCGCCCGATCACGCGGCGCCGCCTTTGTTTGGGTGACCCACGTGGGTCCTCGCCGCGCGTGCCCACGCGCACGCGTGGCCGCCTGCCAGTCGCAGCCACGGGCACAACCGAGCACAAGGATACACTCCACTGTCACCTCTCTCCCGGCGAACTGGCTTGACGGTTACTGCCAAATGGAGACCCGCGCTTGGTGTAGAAATACTTGTCCTGGCACCGCCAGGCTGGACTCAGAGCACAGCTCCACACTGGGAAAAGGACATGGAACCTCCACCTGGAGGGCAGTGAGCAACTCCTCCCTTCTCTCCCACTCAGTACCTAACCAGGAATGCCACATACCTTTAAATGTCACCGTAGCGATAGGAAGCCTACTTTAGCTCTAGTACTATCTTAAAGGAAAAGAGATCCTCCAGGAGTCACTTCCCCCGTTTTGACTCGCCTTTCAAAAACCAGGGTTGACAAGGACCCAGAAAGATAACTAATGAACCTGGTAAAAGACCACACCCTCCAGAACCCCAGGCCCTAGCCTGGTTGGAGGACTGACCTGCAGCACCGTATGGGGTCTGACCTAGGAGGTCCACTGTAGGGTACGAGGGTGACTGTAGCAAACTCAGCATCAGCAAGTGGAGACAGCACATTAGACCTGTGACCACATGACCCGCTTGCACTGCGGGGCTTTGACGACCTCACCTCCAACCCTCTCAATCCAGAACTGTCCCCCACCTTATTATGTCTCAAGCACCCCAGGAGATTTGAGGAATGCTGAAGGACTCTGAAGCTTTCTGGGGGGTGGGGTGGGTGGGGGCAGGATTCAGGCCCCCTTTTGTCCTCCAGCATTGCCTACCTTCCAGACAGGCCTTTGTCCCAGGGTCTGGGGCTGGCATCCAGAGAGGCTCCTGTAGGTGAGCTCTCTCTCTCTCTGAATGCAGAGTGAGAAGCAATGCCCATGTGTAGCACAACATGAGGTCTGTCCAATGGCTCTTGGCTGGCAGTGTGAGATGCCAGGCTAAGCTGCCTGCAGGGCTTGGTCTTGGCAAGATGAGAGCTACTTTGGGCAGGAACCTCCTCTGAGTCACCTTTGTGCGGCATCCCAGCCCAATGCCACACCAATCTCGCTGGTTCCTCCTACCCCTGGCTTTCCCTGCTTCCTCTCTGTCCTACAGCAAAACCGGACTCTGGTCGTCGCCCCACCCCCACCGCCCCCTGCAAGCACAAGTGCTACTTTCCTGCCTCCAGGATTGCCTAGACCATATCCTCCCTGGGGCGCGGAGGAGGGGGGAGCCTCTCCACTCTGGCCCTACCCAACCTTCCAAGCTAACTCCAAAGTTTCAGCTCCACAAAGCCTCCCTTGACCAGTCGCCCAGTTAGAAAATGTTTCTAGCTTCCCAGGAAGCCAGAGTTCTCGGGAGTCATTCCCCACCCTTCTCCTGTGAACTCAGCTGGGCAGCTTCTACCAGGAGAGGTTCGATGCATTCATGTAGGGATCCCTCCCTGCTGAAGTTAAAGTGTGTCTCCAGAGTCCCTGCATTGCAAGCTTAATCCCCAGTACACCCATGTGGCACGTGATTACTTTGAAGGGCTCTGCCCTCAGAAAGGCTTTATGATCTGAGCTGGCTTTATAGAGTAGGCTCTCGATGGAAGGTGGGTTGGTTTGAATGAGAAATGGCCCCCATAGGCTCATATTTTGAATGCTTGGTTCCCCAGATGGTGACATTGTTTGGGAAGGATTAGAAGGTGTGGCCTTGCTAGAGGAGGTGTGTTTCTGGTGTGCTTGAGGTTCCACAAACCCATATTCCTGGTTAACTTTCTCCCTGCCTCATGTCTGTGTCTCAAGGTATAAGCTCCCAGCGACCGCTCCAGCACCATGCCTGCCTGTCTGCTACCATGTTGCCTGCCGTGATAGTTAACGGACTAACCCATGGGAGTCCCAGATTAGACACTTGTCTGTAAGTCACCTTGGTCATAATGTCTCATCAAAGCAATAGAAAAGTAAGTCCCTGACATGCACTCATGAGGATGGCATGACAGGCAGGTCCTCACTATCACACAGGACATCCTGAAGCCAGCCAGCACAGCTGCAGAAGGGCTCTATGCGAGGTGTTACAGGAAGCCCTGCCCCTCACGTCCAGTCACTCTCTCTGGCTTCCTGTTCCTCTGTAGACAGGCCCTGCCCTCAGCTCCTGACCCCAGGGGAGAATCCTCTCTGGCCTTATTCCTGTAGCATATCTCCATCTCTGCTGTTTCCGGTTCAGCCTGCATGTGTTAATGGTGATGGGAAGGGAGCCTGGGAGATGCTGGGGCTTCTGGTCAAGCTGAGCCACCAGAGGCCATAGCATCACCGCATCAGGAAGACAACCAGCAGATACACGCAACAGCCAGAGCCTGGCATAACCCAGAGGGTGCCCAGGAATGTTCTTTGCATGAGTATCCAGGATGAGCCCCACAATGGAGCCAGACTTCTCTAATCCCTCCCCTCCTGCTCACAAGCATTCACTGGGTACCCATTCCCAGGCACTGCCTGGTGGAGAATGAAACTGGTCAATAAGTACATTCTAGAAGACAGACTTGGACAGACACTACCCCTAGGAGAACTTGGGGTTACCATGACCACCACCTACTCAGAGGCTCCTCACAACCATGGCCCCTCATTAACTGATAAAGGCTATTGTGGTCCCGACTGTGTCTCACAAATCTGAATATTTGAAGTCCTAATATACCAGACCTCGGAACAGGACTGCATTTGAAGACAGGGTCTTTACAGAGGCCAGAAAAGCCAATGGGGCCACATGAGCTACCTCCAGTCTAGTTTGTGTGGTTCTTGCGTGGGGAGGAAGTATTTGAGACAGGGTTCCTCTGTGTAGCCCTGTCTGTCCTGGAACTCAATCTGTAGACCAGACTGACCTCGAACTAGGAGATCCACCTGCCTCTGCCTCCCAAGTGTTGGGATCAAAGGCGTGTGTCAGTCACCGTTGCCCAGCTATCTGGCTGGTTCTTACCAAAAGACAATCAGGACACAGACTGAAAGGGATGACCATGTGGAGACAGAGAAGGCAGAGACTCACTCCACACCCTGGTGAAAAGGAACTGACCTTGTACAGTAAGGAAATCTCTCTTCCACCCGCTGTCCTAAAAGCCACCTGATATGAAAGGCCACGCACACACTGCGATCCACTGACCCCACCTTCTCTGCTCAAAGTGAGCTAGATACAGAGGGATATCTATCAAAGGCCAGAGCCAGACCAGTAGGTGCTTCTGAGCCCCTGGGCCTCACTGGAATCTATAGGAAGGTAGCTAGAACCTGTTAACACTCTGAGGCCAGCTGGACCCTCTTGGTCCCCAAAGCCTCATGTCAGAGACCTGAGGAACATTGGGTGTCCACTGTCTTCTGATTTCCACAGCAGAAGAGAAGAGTGTCAGAGGAGAGGGGAGGGGAGGGGAGGGGAGGGGAGGGGAAAGGAGAGGAGAGGAGAGGAGAGGAGAGGAGAGGAGAGGAGAGGAGAGGAGAGGAGAGGAGAGGAGAGGAGAGGAGAGGAGAGGGACTCACTATTACGGGACTCCCCTGGGACAGGCAGGACCTCCCTGGGACAGGAAGTTAATCAGACAAGCCTGGCTTATTCCACTGATCTTGATGTGACATGGCTCACACAAACTTTGGACGCCCGAGAACAGTGGTTCTCAACCTTCCTAATGCTGCAACCCTCATGTTGTGGTGACCTCCCCTCCCCAAACCATAAGCTTATTCTGTTGCTATGTCATAACTATAATTTTGCTAGTGTTATGAATCATAATGCAAATATCTGATAGGCAGGATATCTGATATGTGACACCCCCTCCCCAAAGGGGTTGTGACCCACAGGTTGAGAAATCTTGTCCTGGAGCCTTAATTTCCATGACTGTAAGGTGCAGGAACGAGCTGCTCTCTGTAACCAGACAGCAGCTGGGACTGGGTCTCAGCCCCTAGTCTCTTCCCACTGAAGAGGCAAGCAGCAGCAGCGGCCTGTGGGAGATCAGGACTCAGAGTCTGCAAGGTGGAGTTGAGAAGGCTGAGCAGCGAGGGCTGTATAGTCTGATGGCGGCAGGCAGATAAATGTGTGTCTGCGCACAATGCCTGTTCCTCTCCCCATTCTAGGCACTCCCTGAGTGGGGGCCCAGTAAATGGTCAGATGTCATCTAGAAACCCAATTCACATATTTTCTTGCCCTGAAGTAATGTACTCTGAAGTCAGAGGCCCCACCAGTGTAACAGCTGTTTTTCAGGGGAAACCCCAACCCTGATGTGTTAGGTACACTCTGTTCTAGGTTGTTCCCATGACAGCATCACAAGGCATCTTGGAAGGAACATGGGTGTGATAGGACCTGACACGTGGAAGGCTCTACTCCAGCATCTCCAACTCTGGCTGTGACCCTTGGAGGGTCTACTCCTGCAATAGAGGGTCTTCTGTACAGCTTTGTCAGGTCTTGTGGGGTGGCAGAAAGCAGGCTCTGAGCTGCCTGCCTGGCATGGGAGCTGTGGGTAGTGAGCCAGTGCTCAGGAGGGAGATGAGGGAGCTAGGGATGGTAAACTGCAAATCCCTCTTAACAAGTTAGGGCTTTAGAGCTGGCAGGTGCTCCACCTTGTGGCTGCAGGTGGTATCACATCACAGAAGACAGAAGTCGCACTCATGGATGGATGGCCTATTGGGGTCCACCCCTTACCCCTCTCCCTACCCAGCAGCCTGCCAAACACAGGCACAACTTGGGACCACATAGCAGAGTCTTTCTTTTTTGTACCTCTGACTGTGTCCACTTTGGGACAGATTGCTGGCCCTGATCTAGTTTGGGCTCTGAGTTTCACCTGCTTGGTGACCTTGGCCAGTCCCTGAAAGGTCTCAAAGCCTTTGTTTCTTTACTTTGAAGGATGATGGCTGCCTCCTTACTTTTTCCCTACCCCTTGCTCCCTCTACAGCTGTTCACAGAGGTCCATGGCCAGCAGATCTGACCCATGAAGACCTTCTGGGGATGAAAGACCCACATGTGAACCATTTATGACATGCTCACTAGGGCCAGAGGACTGGAGGGGAGGCCTGTCCTGGTGTGAGCCTTTGATTTTAAAACCTAAGAAGGCATCTGAGGAGGTTAGACCATGGAGGGGGTGACAATCTTCAGGATCTTTAGGTTCTGGGACAGGTGCAAGTCAACACTGGACTTAGAAAGCTGAGGGCATATGTAGGCCAGTGTATGAGCAGGTGGGGAGATGAGGACACCAGGACAGTACAGGGGAGGTGAGGGGCTGGAGCAATGAGTAAATGCAGGGGGTGAGGGGCTGGGGCAATGAGTAAATGCAGGCGTGAGGGAATGGGGCAATGAGTAAATGCAGGGGTGAGGGAATGGGGCAATGAGTAAATGCAGGGGTGAGGGGATAGAGCAATGAGTAAATGCAGGGGTGAGGGGCTGGGGCAATGAGTAAATGCAGAGGTGAGGGAATGGGGCAATGAGTAAATGCAGGGGTGAGAGGATGGGGCAATGATTAAATTCAGGGGTGAGGGGATGGGGCAATGAGTAAATTCAGGGGTGAGGGGATGGGGCAATGAGTAAATTCAGGGGTGAGGGAATGGGGCAATGAGTAAATGCAGGGGTGAGAGGATGGGGCAATGATTAAATTCAGGGGTGAGGGGATGGGGCAATGAGTAAATTCAGGGGTGAGGGGATGGGGCAATAAGTAAATGCAGGGGTGTGGGGCTGGGGGCAATGAGTAAATGCAGGGGTGAGAGGATGGGGCAATGATTAAGTTCAGGGGTGAGGGGATGGGGCAATGAGTAAATGCAGGGGTGAGGGGCTAGGGGGCAATGAGTAAATGCAGGGGTGAGGGGATGGGGCAATGGGTAAGTGCAGGGGTGAGGGGCTGAAGACAGTGAGCCCGTGAGGTGGTAGAGTGAGAATTTTGGTTTCTTAAAAAACCCAGTTATGTTATGTGAATATGTTTTTGTTTTAATCCCAGGTGTTGGGATGTGGCTGCTTCAGATTGTCCACAGCCGCTAATGATTCTCTCATGCTCTATCGAGGGGTGTGATTTTTGGCACATGCAGATAGCCTATGTTTGGAATTCTGGGGACTCTTGAGAAAGCCGGTGGCTGCTGTTGGTTCCTGCTGCTGCATTTGCTGTGCTGGATTGCTGGATTGTTCTGCTGGTGTGCTGATTGGAGATATTCTGACAGTGCAGGTTGGACTTGCCCCATGAAACTCAATACCCCTAGTCAGCAAGCAGTAGTCTAAAGTGGTCTATACCCCCTTTCTCCTCTAACCTTCTTTCTCTCTTACCTAGTGTTAGGGTGAAATGAGGGCTGGAAGGGTGGTAGACATAAGAACTCAATAAAGTAGCTCAAAAATATGCCAACAGGGTAGTGAGGAGCTGGTGGAGGAAATGAAGGGTCGTGGGCAGTGAGCCAGTGCAGGGAACTGGGGGGCTGGGTTAGTGAGCTAGTTAGTGCAGGGGGGTGAGGGGCTGGGATCAGTGAGATAGTGGGGGTGGTGAGCTGGCAGAGGAAATGAAGGGTCATGGGCAGTGAACCAGAACAGGGACTAGGGTGGCTGGGGCAGTGAACTGTGGGCGAAGGGAGAGCTTGCACAGAGGCTGTTAGAGAATGTGTGCAGGGAGAGGATGGGACAGTGGACAGCAGGGACCTCTGGAAAGCCAGCTGTTAGGAGCAGCTTTCACGGGGCTGGACACGGATGAGGAGGGGCCTTCTTGGCCTGTGGTTCTTGGTGGTTTGGGGAGCAGGGTGCAAGAAGATCCGACCATGTGGACAGTCAAGGCACGGAGGAGCCCAGACATGGCGTCTTTCCTGAGGATCCGTCCTTTCCCAGTCCTCTAGGACAGTCTACTTGAAGAAGGACAGGGACCACAGAAGCAAAGGAATGGAGTCTCCAGAAGCAGGAGGTGGAGGTCGGCAGACAGGACAAATCTCCAGGATCTGTGGAAGAACTATAAAGGAAAGGATGAAGAACAGCTTCGGGGGAGGGGACAGGGCGGGGTGGGGGTGGGGGCGGCACAAGACGACAATATCCATGACAGGTAGCCATGGCCAGCACAGCCTTCATGGTCCCTGTGATCCTTGAGAGCAGAGGAAACTTCCCATGTAAAAAGGAACTGTAGACAGAATGTGATAGCCAGGCCCCATCTAAAGTCCTCGTAAGGCAACCTTTAGGACTCTATAGACCAACGCTATACACTACAGAGCTTTCTAGAATTACAGACATGTTCTACAGCTAGTCTGTTCTATAAGGGTGTGCCCATTAACCACAGGTGGCTACTGAGAACTGAAATGTAGCTAGTTCCAGGAAAGGGAAGTTACAGTTGCATCTTGGGAGATAACAGATTGCCATGCAAACAGCCTGTGTGGATAGTGAGGCAGCAGGCTGACTGAAGTCTAGCACGGAAAACGTAGGCCATCCCGCAGTGGGAACTGGAGCCAGGGGAAGCCCGAAAATGACGGGACTATGAGAGGATAGCATGATTCACCAGTGCGAGAACACAGACGGACCGATTAGACAAAGACCGTACATCGGAAGAGCAGGGAGGTAATTGGAGAGAAAAAAGGGAAGTAATTTTAGAGTGAATGAAATTAAAACAGTCCTAATGAATAAACACATTGCATCACGTTTTGAGATGGACAGAACCAAAGGGGGGAACGTTTAGTAAAACAGAGATTTATTTTATTTTTTAAATTATGTGTATGTCTGTGTGGGGGTATGAGCACATAACATAAGTGCAGAACCTGAGAAAGCTAGAAGACACCAGATTCCCCGCAGCTAGAGCCCCAAGTAACTGTGATTTAGGTGCTAGGAGCTGGGCTTGAGTCCTCTGCAAGAGCAGCAAACACTCTTAACCGCTGTGCTATTTTTCCAGGCCCAGGGTGCGTAGGCTTTTGTAAGTGTGTGTGTGTGTGTTGATGTATTTATTTTTATCTTATGTGTATGAGTGTTTTGCTTGCTTGCATGTATGTGCACCATGGGTGTGCATTGCACACACAGGTCAGAAGAGGGCATCTGACCTCTTGAAACTGGAGATATGCATGGCTGTGAGCCACCATGTGGGCATTGGGAACTGAACCCAGGTCCTCTGCAAGAGCAACGAGTGCTCTTAGTGAGAGTGCTAGCCTGCCTTCTACTGGCTATAGCACTTGGGAGACTGGGCCCCGTGTCCTGATTGGATAGCACAGTGGAGTTGGCTCTGGAGGTGTGGGTGTGAGTGGGGGGGGGGGGTGCACGGGCAGGAGAGCTGACCCTGCCTCCTCCTGATGGCAGCATTGGCTGGCCTAGCTGGCATAGTGCTGAAGAACTCAACATGGTGGGGTAGATAAGGAAGTGCCAGCATACTGGTCAGCTCAGCTGCCATCCAGGCCCAGATCCAGGGCATCTAGTTGGCCCACCCCAAAATCTGTATCATCTGAGAACATTTGGGACATGTGACAGGCCAAGTCCTGCTGATCCGCTGCTGCAGAATCTCCCTGACACAGGGTACCACAGGAAAACTGGGAAGAGCCCCGCTGAGGATCCAATAAAGATGGTGTCACAGAAACTAGAGATCTCAAACCAGACCAATGACTCACTGCAATGAACATTTGCAAGTGAAGATGTGTGCACCAAGGGATATACTGTGGGACACACTGTAACACACTACAGCTTCCACGATGAGATGCTTTCTTTGTTTTGTTGTTGTTGTTGTTGGTTGGTTGTGTGGTTTTTTTATTTTGGTGGTGGGGGAAGATTGCAAGGGAAGGGCAGATATAAGGGGATGGGGAGATGATCAGGACTAGGGTACACGATGTGAAACTCACAAAGAATAAAAAGTTTTAAAAAGCAAACAAACAACAAACATACAAAAACAAAAACCAAAAAGTGCTTTTAGCCACTGAGCCATCACTCCAGGTCTCCCCTCTCCCTATGGTTCTTGGCACAGTTCCTGGCCCCTAAAATGCTTTTCAGAAGTTGCCAAGAGAACTCACCTAGGGTTTCAGAACCGGCCTGTGACTGTAGAACATGGCCAGTGTATTCCGGGAGGCTGACAAAGTGTCACCTGAAGCAGTGTCCATATGCCATCACATTAGTGGAAGTCACCAGCATGCCCAAAGGCATCCAGTCACCTTGCCAGATACATGGAGGGTGGAGACCAAGGTAATTTGTTTGTTTGTTTGGTTGGTATTTTTTTTTTGAAAGATTTATTTATTATTATATCTAAGAACACTGTAGCTGTCTTCAGACACACCAGAAGAGGGAGTCAGATCTCTTTACGGATGGTTGTGAGCCACCATGCGGTTGCTGGGGTTTGAACTCAGGACCTTCAGAAGAGGAGTACTCTTAATCGCTGAGCCATGTCTCCAGTCCCCAAGGTAGTTTTTAATGGCATTTTGTAATTTTTCCTGTAAAGTTCTTTCATTTGTGACCTTTTCTATAAGAAACTGCTTATAATCGGCTGCCTTGTGCTTATGTCACTCTGGATGGGCGGCGTGAGCACTGAGACTCAGCGGGAACGAGTGACCGCTGTGCAGGAGGGATGGCAGCATTTCTTGCTTCTGGTGATGCCCGTTTCTATATGACCTGTAAGGGGGGCATTAAGGACCGGAATTGATGAATAAGTAAGCACAGGCTCTTTTTTCTATAAATTGGTTATGACTTGATTGTGATGTGTAACAATTGGGCCTGGTGAGCCTGACCATAAAAATGTAAGCTTGGAGGCTATAGAATGTATCCTGTGCACTATAAGAGCTACTTTGTCTATCATAATGGTAACATTTTAAATGAAATGTTTTACATCCCCAAGCAGTGGGGAGGTTTGTCGCTACTCTGTGTAATTTAGAGTCAGGTTGGTTTTCTTTCCTACCTGGACTGCACTTGTTTTCAGTAGTCGTAAGCTACTGTGTGTAGAAGGCTTTGCATAAATCCTTATTCTAGCAGTTACCAGCTGACAGTGCAAACGCTAATTGGGGGTTCTATTTATAGGGAGTCTAGAATAAAGTATGAAGTTCTTCGATCAGTTTGCTTAGTGCAGCGTTTCCTGGTGCTGTAGTCCATCTTCTATCTAGCTTGTTTCTTCTCCAAGGAAAAACCGTGGTGCTGATCAAACTGCCCAGCTTCATGGAGACGAATGAAACTTGGGTCCTTACCTCGCACCCTGCGCAAAACTCAACTCCAAATGGATCAAGGACCTTGTCTTAGTTAGGGGTTCCCGTTGCTGTGAAGAGACATCACAACCAAGGCAACTCTTATAAATGACAACATTTAATTGAGGCTGCTTTACAGTTTCAGAGGTTCAGGCCTTATTATGGCAGGAAGCACAGCAGTGTCCAGGCAGACATGGAACTGGAGAAGGAGCTGAGAGTTCTAATGTTGATCCCAAGGCAGCGGGAGATTACTGTGTCTCACACTAGGCAGAGCTTGAGTATGTGTATATATATGTGTGTATATATATATGTATATATGTGTGTATATATGTGTGTGTGTATGTATATATATATATATATATATATATATATATATATATATATATATACATATATATATATATATATATATATTACCTTAAAGCCCTGCCTCCACAGTGCCACACCTCCTCTAACAAGGCCACGCCTCCCAATAGTACCACTCCCTGGAGTAAGCATATTCAAATCACTACAGACTAAACATAGACCTGATACTCTATCTCTGTGTCTTGGTTTGGCTTTTACTGTTGTGAACAGACACCATGGCCAAGGCAACTCTTTTTTTGTTGTTGTTTTGTTTTGTTGTTTTTCGAGACGGGGTTTCTCTGTATAGATAGCCCTGGCTGTCCTGGAATTCACTTTGTAGACCAGGCTGGCCTTGAACTCAGAAATCCACCTGCCTTTGCCTCCCGAGTGCTGGGATTAAAGGCGTGTGCCACCATGCCCAGCTATCCAAGGCAACTCTTATAAGGACATTTCACTGGGGCTGGCTTACAGGTTCAGAGGTTCAGTCCATTGTTATCAAGTGGGAGCATCGTCCAAGCAGGCATGATGCAGGAGGAGTTGAGAGTTCTACATCTTCACCTGAAGGCCTCTAGAGGACTGGCTCCCATGGGCTTAGAAGGAGGGTCTGATGGCCCACCCCCATAGTAATGCACTTCCTTCAACAAGGCTATTCCTAATAGTGCCACTCCCTGGGCCAAGCATATTCAAACCACCAACTCTGAGATCAGAGAAAGTAGAGAATATGTTTAAACTCCCTAGCACAGTAAAAAAGACTTTCTAAACATGATCCCAGTATTCAGGTATTGAGACCAACAATTAACAAACAGGACCTCATAAAACTAAAAGAATTCTGAATAGAAAAGAACACCATTACTCCAGTAAAGTGGCAGATTACAGACTGGAAAAAAACCAAACTAAAAACCTTTTATTAGCTAGATGTCTGATAGAGAGTATCTAGAATATATGAAAAGATCAGGGCAGGCAGTGATCAGAATGGAAAGTGAATAAGTACGTTAATGGGGAAAAAAAGAAAAAAATCAAAATCTCAAAAAAAGAAAACAAGTCATTTTAAATGGGGCATAGAATTAAACCGAGTTCTTTATGGGAAGTGGTGGTGCATTCCTTTAATCGCAGTACTCAGGAGGCAGAGGCATGTGGATCTCTGTGAGTTTGAGGCCATCCTGGTCTACATAGTGAGTTCCAGGACAGCCTACAGAGAGGAACCCTGTCTCAAAAAAACAAAACAAGCAAACCCCTGTTCTCAAAAGATAAGTTATGGATTGCTAAGAAACACTTTTTAAAAAATGTTCATCATCCTTAGCTTCAGGGAAATCCACATAAAACTTCTTCAAGGTTTCATCTCATCCAGGTCAGAAATACTAAGGTTAAAGATCATGATGATGAATACTAGCATAGATGCGGGGAGAGGGGACTGACCATGCCAGCAGGGGAAGAGGGAACCCTCATTAACTGATGGTTAACCAGTAAGCAGAATAATGTAGCCACCATGGAAATCAGGGTGGAGATCCCTCCTCAAAACCTACAAAACGGATCTACCACATGAATCAACTATTGGAAGGACTCCACATCCTACTTAGAGATTCCCGCTCATCCACAGCCATGGCTGCTCTACTCACAATAGCCGGGGAATGGAAACAGCCTCGACGTCTATCATGATAAATGGATATTGAACATGTGGTATATTTACACAACGGAATATTATTCAGCTACAAAGAAAAACAAAATCATGCCATTTGTGGGTTAATGGAGTTGGGAGCAGTCATTCTGAATGGGGTAACCCAGGCCCAGAAAGACAAACACCATGTTTTCTCTCATCTGGGAATGTTAGCTTTGAATCCTGAGATGTATGTGTGTGTTTCATTTAGAGAATCCACTGAGGCCAGGCGCTTACTAAGGAGCCGTGCCAAGAGACGTGTAAGGGAGGGGCAATAGAGTACAGAATAGAATAAATGGTTAAATGAGAATAATGGAGCAGGAAGTGTTATACCAGGTAGGGAGGTGGAGGGTAGGTTAGAGGAGGGTTATGGGTAGGGGTAAATGACATCAAAGACCTTTCAAAAATATATATAGAAGCCTACTACAAAGCTTCTTAAAAATGCACCCATAAATGCACTCTGTTACGTATATACATGTATAGAAAGTGAAATTGCCCTAATTTTAAAAAGATTTGTTTTTATTCTTTTACCTGATTTTTAAAAAATTTTACCTCTGTGGTGTGTGTGTGTGTCTATATGTTTGCTCTCTCTCCCTCCCTCTCTCTCTTTCTCTCTCTCTCTCTCTCTCTCTCTCTGTGTGTCTATGTGTTTGCTCTGTGTGTATCTATGTGTTTGCTCTGTGTGTGTGTGTGTATCTATGTGTATGCTCTCTCTCTCTCTCTGTGTATGTGTGTATGTGTGTGTGTGTCTATGTGTTTGTCTTTGTGTTTGCTCTGTGTGTGTGTGTCTATATGTTTGCTTTCTCTCTCCCTCTCTCTCTCTCTCCCTCTCTCTCTCTCTCTCTCTCTCTCTGTGTGTGTCTATGTGTTTGCTCTCTGTGTGTGTCTCTATGTGTTTGCTTTCTCTCTCTGTGTGTGTGTGTGTATGTGTGTGTGTGTGTGTGTATGTGTTTGCTCTGTGTGTGTGTGTGTGTGTGTGTGTGTGTGTGTGTGTGTGTGCCCATGGAGGCCGGAAGAGTGAGAGCATCAGATTGTCTTGAAGCTGGAGTTACTCTGTTCTGGTCTCCACCTCCTGCCACGTGACCTGAGTCCCCCAGAAATGAATTGCTGCTGAGAGCTGAGCTGGGGTGTCTCTGACCTACCCAGGCAGAGACTAGGCCTGGAGTCATGTGCTACAGTAGTTCTCTGGAAGACAGCTGGGACCTGCAAGGGATTGCCAGCTATACCCCCACTTCCAGCTCACTTGACTTTGGGCAAGAGCAGTCATTCTTATCCCTTCCTTGGGAAGCCTTCCTGACCCCCAGCTGGCCAAGATCCTCCACCTCCTACCCCCGCACTCCTCCCTGTCTTGGCACTTTCTCATGCTTCATGGTGGATTAATGGCTCAGTGGTTAAGAACACTGGGGGCTGAAGAGATGGCCCAGCAGTTGAGAGCACTGGCCACTCTTCCAGAGGACACCGGTTCAATTCCCAATCCTATATGGTAGTTCACAACTGTCTGTCACTCCAATTTTTGACATACATGCAGGCAAAAGACCAGGGCACATAAAATAAATAAATTCTTTAATAAAAGAGCACTCAACTGTCCTTCCAGAGAACCTGGGTTCCCAATTGTCTGTAACTCCAGTCCCAGGAGATCCAACATCCTCCTCTGGGCTCCATGTGCACCTGGCACACATGTAGTATATAGGCAGACACACATGCAGGCAAACACGCTCATACCCATAAAGTTAATTTTTAAAAAAGAAGGAAATTATAGATTTGGCAGCTCACACTGGCTCCAACTGAAATAAAATTCCTTATGTATCTCTCCATATATTTGTTTATTTGTTTTTCTATCAGGGTCTCACTATTTTGAGACCATATCCAGCTCTGATTGTCCTGGGGTTTACTATGTAGATCAAGCTGGCCTCAAACTCACAGTTCCGTCCAGCTCTGTCTCCTGGGTGCTGGGATTAGGCCACCACATTTGGCTCCTTTCCTTTCCTTTCCTTTCCTTTCCTTTCCTTTCCTTTCCTTTCCTTTCCTTTCCTTTCCTTTCCTTTCCTTCCCTTCCCTTCCCTTCCCTTCCCTTCCCTTCCCTTCCCTTTTCTTTTTTCTTTTCTTTTCTTTTCTTTTCTTTTCTTTTCTTGTACATGTGTGCTTGAGCTTGGGTGTGTATATGCACCACATGTGTGTAGGTACCTGTAGAGATGAGGACATTGGATCCCCTAAAACTGGAGTTATAGATGTTTACATGCTGCTTTTTGGGATCTGGAAACCAAACCAGGTCCTCTGTAAGAGCATCAAACACCCTTACCTGCCACGCCATCTTTCCAGCTGCTTTCCTTGTATATGAATTCACATTAGACAGGCCTTCCTTGGGAGAAATCCTGAGGCCTCACTGGGATCTCTCCTTCAGGAAGGATTTGGGTTCTGCTGGTTATAATGGGGTGCTTTTAATATGGGGCCACTTTAATTTTTTGAGTTGGGATTTCCCTGTCTCTGAGCAGAGTGTGAATTTAACCTCAGTACCTGGAGAGCAGAAAACTGGCCTATAATTATACATTCCTGAGGGGGATTATTGTCATTTTGAAATATCTTTACCGAGAATTCAGAAGCAGTTGCCCACATTTCCTAGTGGGCTCTCTCTATTGACAGGCAGGTTAGGGGACCACTAGCTCCCTAAGAAATGAGCCTGCTTTGAAGCTTACAACCTGACAGTCTTATGTCTTCTCCCTAGTCGCCCAGTGCTCACCACTCTGCTCTGCCAAAAGGACTGTCTGTGGCTGATCTCTGGCTCCAGCGGTTTCTCTGGTTGTGTCTCTCCAGAAGACAGGCTTTTGTCTGACAGTGTAGACATTTGCCCACATGGGGTAGGAGGTATGGGCGATTCTCCTCATCATGCTGTCAAGAGTCAAGGCTCACTCTGGGCGTGGTGTCAAGATGTTCTTGGCTGCCGAAGCAGTTCTCACCTTGCTTGGGGCAGACTTTTAAAGTTGATTTATTTGTTTGTCTATGGATGTGTGTATGCATGCTGAGCCATCTTGCCAGCCCTGGAGCAGGTATTTAAAGAGAGCTTGGGATGTGAGGTCTTGTGGGTAGCCTATGGAGTGCGGCTGCCCTGTGCCTGCTGCTATTTCTGTTCCAGGCTTTGACCTGCATATGTACTCTCACAGGTCACCTTGTAGACACTCCTGAGGATGCCCAGGACAAGGGACAGCTGGAATCACAGCAGAAGGAACAGTAGACGACTCATGCTGAGGGGAAAGGCTGTGGATTCATCCCATCTGGATTGGAGAGTACCTGGAAACCAATAGATTCCTTGTCTGTTTTAGTGGGGTGCCTGTGACCAAATGGGGCTCCTTGGAAGAAATGCCCCGACACAGCCAGTTACAATGCCACCCACCCTTGGGGCTCTTCTTCGCCAGAGCACTCTAGATGCACCCCTACGGTTCTTCCATCTCGGGTGCATGCTATCCTTGCTCATTTGCCCCAGCTTCTCAGCAATGCTCCCGCTCCCCACGCCGACACTTGGGTGCCTGGAGGTTCTGCGTTCCAGGTTGAGCCATGGCAGCAAAGAAAGCCACGCGGGCTGTGCTGCTCAGCACTTCTTGCCTGCATCTTGTCCCAGTGCCTCTTACAGCTAACTGGCCAGCTTACCCCGATTCTCCGTGTTCGAATGGCATGCTTCCAGAAGGTTCCAATGGGGCATAGCCCCATCTATCTTCTAGCCTCTGCTTCACTGTCAGGAGTATAGCTTTTCTGCCTTCCAGACCTGGCCTGAGTTTTATTTCACAAAGACTATGGTGGTCTGTAAGAGCTCCTATCCCAGGGACAGACCTCCATACAGACAGATGTAGCCAGCTCCTCTTCACCCTGCTTCCAACCCTTCTTCACTCTAGGGAGTACAGACAACTTTCTCCTCAGCGCCTCTAGGTGGTGTTGTGCCTCGGTGTCCCAAACCTGAGCTGGAATAGAGCCAAGAGTCCCTCACACAGAGGAAGTTTGGATTGCTCAACAGCTGGCTGTGAGTTAGAAGAGTAACCTGTGCTGTATGTAGCTGGACCCAGTGTCCAGAAAGGTCTTGTTAGGTAAAGAAGGGAGGCAGACGTCAACTTCAGAAAGACAAAATATAAGGAAGATTCAACCGGCCACTGCTGGCTTTGAAGATGGAGGAAGGTGTGTGTGTGGGGGGGGGGGGGGGAGTGGGGGGCAGAGGCCAAGGAATGCAAGTGGCTTCAAAAAATTAAACAAGCAGACAAAAAAAGGTGTTCTCTTTCAGGGTCCATAAAGGCATGTGGCAATCCCCACATCTGACTTCTGCATTGGCTGAGACCCATTGCAGACTGCCCAACCCCAGGACTGTAAAACAAATCAGGACAGCTGTGGTTGCTGGGATTTGAACTCAGGACCTTCAGAAGAGCAGTTAGTGCTCTTACCCGCTGAGCCATCTCTCCAACCCCAGCCAGGACTTATTATTACTACCAACACTATTCTTCTTGAACATCCACATTGACCCAGCAAACATGTTCATGCGGGTTCTGGGAGACCAGGGGATTTGGAGGGGATTCTGTGGACGGAGAAGCCAATGGGCCCCCAGTCACTTAAAAAAGCCAATCAACCAACTGCAACAGAATTTGAAAGAACCAATCATTCTGCCAATATCTTCCTGGGTGCCCCCTCTTCCTCACCCTGCAGGTGGTAGCTTGCCATGGTCTTCATCTTGGCTATGCAGTTCTGGCTCCGTGAGCACAGAAACCATGTACGCCCTGGCCCCCAGAGGCTGGCTGGGGCTCTAGGCTATGTGCGCTGCCCTAATCCATCTTCTTCGCTTTTGATCAGGGCAGGGTCTGAGCTCCTCTTCCAAGCTGCAGATCTCAGCATGCTCAATGGCATTCCATCTCAGCCTGACTCACTGTTTGTGCCCCATGGGACCATGGCCTCTGCCAGCAGTACTGGTGGGGCCCTAGGGATCCTCCCCTGCCCAAATGTCAGCAAGCTCTGCAGACTCTGTGAGGTTGAGTCTTCATTGGAAAGAGGAGCTCCCTAGCTTGCCTCTTTTTCCTGGGAGGACCTGCATCACGGAGCCCCTAAGCACTGGTGCCTCCTTGGGGCTGGTATTTTCTTGCTGGGAAGCCATGCACGGTCCACCCCAACCCCAGTTCTTTTTTAAACTGGGACTCTCCTTCTGAAGGTATTCTGTTCACACTGACAGCCGTGCAGCCTGTTAGGATTGATCACATACTCTGCCCCAGCATCTCAGAGAGGTTGGCCCTTCCCTGTGCTTGGCAAGTGTGCCTTACCCTCGTCCAAAGCCAGGAGGCCACACTCTGTCTTGAACACATCTCTGTCGGGTGGCTGGACTCGGGCATTAGGAGCCGTGAAAATAGCAGCGGGAAGATGGGGGAGGACATTCCATTGTGACAGAGACACGAACAGGGAGACTTTCCAGTCACTGATCCCTGGACACAACCTGTCACAAGTACTGTCCTCTCCTTCATGCCTTGGTCTCCTGGATATGTCTATCGGGGTCTCAGGAAGGCAACTCATAGGGGCAGCATCAACTGGAGTGGTTTCTAGCTTTGGGGCCAGAGCACTATGGTTGTCTGTCTGTTTGCCTGTCTGTCTGTCTACAAACACACACATATATATGTCACATATAAATGTGTATATGTATACACACACACACACACACACACACACACTTTGATTTAGCATGAAGGCCTCTCTCATGTTGGGCAAGCACAGCACTCCCGAGCTGCATGCCCTGTCCCCATCCCAGACAGTGAGGGATCCTGATGCCTCTCCCCATTTCTACTCTACAAGAAAGGCAGCTGAGATGCCCACAAACTCCAGCCCAAATGTGACCATTTTTATGTTCTCCGTGAGCTCCTAAGTCCAGGCATGCCAGGCAGGAAGAAGTGAAGCAGAGGCAATGGCTTCCCTCAGACCCCGCCAGCCATCTCAGGTTAGCTTTAACATCTCTCCCTGTGCTCACCAAGGGCAAAGGAAAGTCCCCAAGGAAAGTCCCCTGTGAGCCATTGATGATAGTCATTACCATAAAGCAAAAAAAAATTGGGAAAATAAAGAATAAATTCAAGGTTTTTTATGTGCAATTTTGCACAGAGAACAGCATCTTGTTCTTTTTTTTTCTCCCCATGCTCAAAGAGTCAGGTGTGATGTAATCCTAGCACTTCAAAGCCTGAGGCAGGAGGACTGTGAATTTGAAGCTAGCATGGAAGGAAGAAAAGAGACAAGAAGAATAGGAAGGGAGGGAGGAAGAAAGAAAGGAAAGGAAAGGAGAAATGGAAAAGGGGAAGGAAAGAAAAGGGGGAAGGAACAAGGAAGCAAAAAAGAAAGGGGGAGGAGATAACTCCAAACAATCAACATTAATTAATAATTAGCAACACTTATTAATTAATAATGATCATAATTAATTATTTTTAACAAGTAGAGTCAATGCGTCTCAGTCCACTGATAACTGACTAATTGGACTGTGAAACACCCACGCCACTGAGACTAAGCCTTCAGGGAAGGGTTAAGAACTGAGGCTGCACTGAGGGACAGAGGCCAGGCACAGGCAAGTCTTGAGAGACCGATCCAGACAGGAGGTTGGCCAGCAGGTCTGAGGGGGGAGGGGGATTAGGGTGTGGAAGATTGCGCTTGATTGGAGGTTTCCTCTGGGTGACAAAAGTGTGGAATTGACGGTGAATACGCTCACTGACCCAGTCATGAACTTAAGAAAAGGTAAAGTCATGGCCACACAAGGGTCCATCTTCCCTCTTCAGGATGTTAAGATCTTACTTACAAAACTTCTTGTGCCGAAAGCAAAACCGTTAGAACCACAGTGGTAGCCGGAGACTGTCACCTCACCAGTCACCAATACCACACTATAGCAAGTCTTAAACAAACCTGTCTCCGTGCAAGCAAGAGGTGCGTAGGGAAGGGATGTTGTCAATCAAGGTAGCGCTACTTTTCCATGTAACCTCAAGAGTGTGCATTTGTTGGGGGCCAGGGGGGCAGTAACACTAGTGACAGGAACAGGGATGCTTGGTTCTGTGGCATAGGCAGGGTGGATGCTGTTCCAATTGCACATGGCTTGTCTTCTTCCTGCGGTTTCCAGTTGACTCTCTCTGTGGGTTCCCTTTGCTGTCGCAGCTGACCCCCTTCCAGGCGCATTAGCATACGGTTTGACTCTTCACTTTCTGTCCCTGGGTCTAGCGATGAGCTCTGACAGTACACCCGGAACCTTAGTTTGCCACTGTCTACAGTAGGACTGAGAACCGTTGAACTGGGGGCTCAGGGATCCCAGCAGTATGCGGCTGCGTGTTCACGGAATACTTGAGGTGCAGGACTGAGTCCCTTTAAGTGCACACACCATGTGGAGTGTGACTCTCAGTGCTGCAGCCTGGAGCCCAGAGGCTACTGTTCTTGTTACTGGAGCCCAGAGGCTACTGTCTTTGCACACACCTCGGTAGGTGGGTCCTTGTATGGAATAGGATGTTCTGAGGTGTAGAGACATAGTTTAGCCACTAGGGGTCAGTGCAGCCTGGAGATGGGCCCTGTGCAAGGTGTACTAGGGACCTAAGGAGGCAAACTGCAGGGGAGAGAGGTTGCTGTAGGGGTGAGAAACAAGAGCCTTCCCTCCCCACCCAGAGGGACTACAAGGAGGTTCTGAACATGATATTAGTCGTCTTGCACTTACCTCATTTCCAGTCAGTGCAGACTCCATTTCTGCATAGGTGCCCAGCTGTTACACCTTGGATTCTTCCAGATCTTTTCTAGAGCCTGGACTTTTTAAAAAGTTACACAGGTGAATCAGGGGCTGGCATCTCAGGGGACATCCGAGGGATCCAGTCCCAGGAGGTGCCTATGCAGGGGTCCAGGGAAGAGATAGAAACGGTGCTGCCAGTGTTTGGGCTGGTTGTGGCGCCTCACTAGCAGGAAAATAAGCCCGTCCTGGTATCTCCCGAGAAGCCAGGCTAGAAGACATGGGTGATTAAGATCTAAATCCTTTCGTTCTGTTCTCTTGCCTCTATTAGCATCCTCGTTAATGCAAGGCTCATTTTTTGTTTCATGTTTCAAATTTCACGATTTTCCATGAATCAGCTCCCCTCCCCCATCCCCAGAATGTAAGGTTGCAGGGGTCGGGTGGGCGGATGGGCTCAGTTTTACTCTTCAGAAGTCTTTTTTTTTTTTTCTTTCTGTGAAATTTAAAAGCAGGGGAGAAGATCACATTGCTCCTGGGACGGTTTCTTAGCGGGGGCTGCCTGTTCGAAAGCTAACTCAGGAATGCACAAGGTAAGGAACGGAGTCCAGAATTCACATCTCAACTCGAGCCCCCGGCAAAAAGCACTTTAAACTCGTACTCAACTCTAGAAAGTCATAGCTCCTGCTTATTATTTTTTTTTATTGTTTCTATTTTTAGAGTTGATGTGAAATACCTTGGAATGTTTGCAAAATAGAAACACCAGTTTCAGCCCCCTGTGCCCCTGGGAATGGTGGCAGCCATTCCACACACATTAAATCATAGTGAACAGGATGGCCTCAGGTAGTAATCTCAAAGGATCAGCAGGAGAATGACATGAACTGCTTCTCTGAGCAGGATGGCAGCCAGCTAGAAAGCCCAGGCGAGGGCACATTCTTCAGGCAGTGGCAGATGAGGCTAGCTCCCACCCCATTCCACATCCTTCTACAAAGCCCCAGGTGCGTGTCTTCCCTTCAGTAAACACCTGGTGGACTGGACCACTGTCTAGCACGGACTCAGTAGGAAATGGAATGAAAGTTAAAAGCCATAGCCCTCACCTCTCCTTGGCCATGAACACATAATACAGTATGTATCCAGACTGGAGAGAAGGCTTAGCAGTTAAGGGCACACTGACTGCCCTTCCAGAGGTCCTGAGTTCAATTCCCAACAACCACATGGTGGGTCACAACCATCTGTAATGAGATCGGATGCTGTCTTCTGGTGTGTCTGAAGTGTACTATATACATAAGATAAATAAATCTTTTTTTCTTTTCTTTTTTCTTTCTTTTTTTCTTTTTTGGCTTCTCAAGACAAAGTTTCTCTGTATAGCCCTGGCTGCCCTGGAACTCACTCTGTAAACCAGGCTGGCCTCGAATTCAGAAATCTGCCTGCCTCTGCCTCCCAAGTGCTGGTTCTAAAGGCATGTTCCACCACTTCCTGGCCATAAATAATTCTTAAAAAAAAACAAAAACAAACAAGGGCTGGTGAGATGGCTCAGTGGGTAAGAGCACCCGACTGCTCTTCCGAAGGTCCAGAGTTCAAATCCCAGCAACCACATGGTGGCTCACAACCATCCGTAACGAGATCTGGCACCCACTTCTGGAGTGTCTGAAGACAGCTACAGTGTACTTACATATAGTAAATAAATAAATCTTTAAAAAAACAAACAAAAAAAACCCCAAACAAACCTAAAGTATGTATTCTAGGATGGAATTATATATATATTCCTACCTCCCCAGCCCCAATAGATGATATTTGTTCTCACAATAAGCCTGCATATTATTTTTTCCAATTAATTTAAAAAAATTTTTTAAGATTTATTTATTTATTATATGTAAGTACACTGTAGCTGTCTTCAGACACTCCAGAAGAGGGAGTCAGATCTCGTTACGGATGGTTGTGAGCCACCATGTGGTTGCTGGGATTTGAACTCTGGACCTTCGGAAGAGCAGTCGGGTGCTCTTACCCACTGAGCCATCTCACCAGTCCCCAATTACTTTTTAAAAAAGATTTATTTATTATTATTTCCAAGTACACTGTAGTTGTCTTCAGACACGCCAGAAGAGGGTGTCAGATTGTGAGCCACCATGTGGTTGCTGGGATTTGAACTCAGGACTTTCAGAAGAGCAGTCAGTGTTCTTAACTGCTGAGCCCTCTCTCCAGCCCTCCAATTAATTTTTCTTTATTCATTTTACTTCCCTATCACAGCCCCTCCCTTCTCTCCTCCTAGTTCCACCTTTACAAATCTCTCCCCCAATGCATTTTTTTTAATTATTATTTTTTGTAGGGCTAGGGCTAGAAGCCAGGGCCTGGAGCATGCTGGGTAGATGCTCTATCTCTACCACCGAACTCCACCGCATTTCTGTCCCTTGGATGCTACTGGACCACCCTGAAACCCCATCGCAAGCTGCAGCCTGTCTTTGTATCCCTTTCCTTTAAACCCGGGGGCCTGGATGTGCACAGGGAAAGAGGCCGTAGCTTATGCACTTCGTAGCACTGTGAAATGAGCTCTGCCAGGTTCAGAGAGGGGCACCCTTGGCCCCCACCTGGTGGACTGGGCCTTGCTCCCGACCTGTCTATGAACAGAAGACTCTTATTGGCCTCTGTTGACAGCCTGTCAACCAGACTTGCCCTTGTGGGCTGGCCTGGGCTGGCCTGATCCCTGGGACCAGGAAATGTTAACTGGAAGCTTGCAGGTGTCTGGTTCCAGGAAAGCACCCACACCCAACTTACTCCATGCTTTTGAATTCTGTTTATTTAAACCCAACCCACCCTATTTAAAGACCTATTGCTACATGCGCCGTATGTGTGTGTGTGTGTGTGTGTGTGTGTGTGTGTGTGTGTGTGTGTGGTTTCTCCAGCTTTCTCCCTCCCACACCCAGGGGCTCTTCTTCCTGAGGCTCCAGAACCTTGAATTTCCTGCAAGTGCACCCCCAAGAGTAGCCTGGGGTAAGGTCCTGGCCCTGTCACATTTAAGGGTTAGATTTTTGTCTCCTTCCCACTCTCTTCACACACAGTTCTAAAGAGAGCTCTCAAGATCTATGAGGGTCCAAAAACAACTCTACCTTTAGGTTAGTGTAATGGCTTCTGTTGTTCCCAGTAAGAAAAGATTATTTTCAGCTACTGAGAAATCCCAGAGATTCATCTATGACATAAACTTTATGCTATATGTATGATCGTATATATATGATTAATATCACACATGTGTATATTAGTACACATATATGCTATTAATGCTGAGGAAGCTCCCTTGACTGTTTTTGTTTTTTGTTTTGTTGTCTTTTCTTTAAAGATTTATCTATTTATTTATTTTATGTAAGTACACTGTACACTTTTCAGACACACTCATCGGATCCCATTACAGATGGTTGTGACCACCATGTAGTTGCTGGGAATTGAACCTCTGAAAGAGCAGTCGGTGCTCTTGACCACTGAGCCATCTTTCCAGCTCCCCCCCAACTCCCCCCCCCCACAGGTTTTAAAGCGACCCTGTGTCCTATTGTCCTATTGTCATCCTGCTGGGCCCTGACTGCCTAGAAAACCCAACTCTGATGGTGATCAAGCAGCCTTCAGGGTCCCACTCCTCCAACTGATCCCAGGAGAAATCTTTCAAAGGCAAGAGGCCTGCCCAGTGTGTCCATGCGTGACTGAGGCTGCAGTGGGCTTGGGCCCCTTTCAAGGAGGTGGGGAAAATGTTGCAAAGGTCCGCCTCTCCCCTCCCTAGTTCGGAAGCACCGCCTTTAAGGTGTGCTCCTTTGGAATCTAGGCTCGGTCTTGCGGCTCTGAAGCCACGCCCCACCCTTTCACGCAGGGCGAGAGTGATTCTCCAGCCCCCTTCTGGTTTTCCCCAGGTTCTCACGGATCCTGCCCCCTCAGTGTTTGCTTGTCCCCTGATGGGCAGTAACTAGGGGTTTGGTGACAGACGGTCTCCTCCACCAATGTTCAGGCCCCACAGCATGTTCTGGGGAACAAGGCCCCTCCCACTGTCACCTCCAAACTACATTATTTTTCTTTCCAATTTAAATGTTGCACTTTAAACAAAGTGGAACCCGAATCCGGTTAACTGCCCATGAGATTTCAAAATCCAAGGAACTCCTTGGAGTTAAGCATTTGAGCTCCCGCGAGGCTGGAGTCTAACAGTCTCCCAGTCCCCTGCCACCGCCACGACTCTACCGAAGTTTTCTAGCACCTCTGTATCTTGGAACTCTAGATCTAACTCTCTCGACGCCAGGGGTGGCTTACTCATAGATCTGCACTATCAGGTGCAATGCGAGGATTGAACAGCACTCGGCCCAGAGGAAACTGTACGAGGGACTCTTTAGCAGCCGCGGCCCGGGACTCTAGAGCAGTAGTTGAGCGCCACGCTCCCAGGGCCCGGTCCTCTGCGGATGTTGGGTGCCAAGACCGAAAGGGAAGGGGCTGGAGGCCAGGCCCCGCTAGGGCCGCGCCCCCACGTCTCCATGGAGATCATCGGGGCGCGCACCTCCTGGCTGGCTCCCTCCCCATCATCCTCCCCCTCCCAGGGCTGAACAATGAGCCACTGGGAGGGGGCGGGGCGGGGCCGGGGGCGGGGAGAGAGAGAGAGTGGCGGGGGCGCTGGCAAAGCACACCGCCTAGCCAGCAATCCGTCGCCAGGGTCTGCGGGCGGTGTGGTGATCGCAGCCCCCGCCCCGCCCCGGGCCCGCCCAGCTTCCCACGCCCGCCCAGCAGAGTCGGTGCTGGGGCCACCTGGAGCCGCCTGGAGCCGGCGCTGCTGCAGGTTGATGCGCGGCGCCCTCCCGGGACGCACGGAGGAGCCATCTTGAAACCAACTTGGCAAACTTTCGCAAAGTGCTCTCGAAGTGGAAGCTGAGCGGGAGGCCGGGCGCGCGGCCCCCGGTGTCCTCGCCAGGGCCCCCGGGGAGGCAGAGCGCGGGCCGCCCCGAGGGCCCGGCGCTGGGCGCGCGGGAGCCGCCCCCCGGCCGCGCCGGGTGGATGCGGAGGTGCGCCGGGTGCATGGATTGTGCTCCGGCGCCCGGCTCGGGCTGCGGCTCCGGGCCATGGCGCCGTCATCGCCGCGCGTGCTGCCCGCGCTGGTGTTGCTGGCCGCCGCCGCCCTGCCAGCCCTGGAGTTGGGAGCAGCCGCTTGGGAGCTGCGGGTGCCTGGCGGGGCCCGCGCCTTCGCTCTCGGACCCGGCTGGAGCTACAGGTTGGACACCACGCGCACGCCTCGGGAGCTGCTGGACGTGAGCCGCGAGGGGCCAGCAGCCGGTCGGAGGCTTGGGCTTGGCGCGGGGACTCTGGGCTGTGCCCGCTTGGCCGGGAGGCTGCTGCCGCTGCAGGTCCGGCTGGTCGCCCGCGGCGCCCCGACGGCCCCGAGCTTGGTACTAAGGGCACGCGCCTATGGTGCCCGCTGTGGGGTCCGGCTGTTGCGCCGCTCGGCCCGCGGTGCAGAGCTGCGCTCTCCGGCCGTCCGCTCAGTTCCTGGACTTGGAGATGCGCTCTGCTTCCCGGCCGCAGGCGGCGGCGCAGCCTCGCTGACTTCGGTGCTTGAGGCCATCACCAACTTCCCCGCCTGCAGCTGCCCGCCGGTCGCCGGGACCGGCTGCAGGCGCGGACCCATTTGCCTGCGGCCAGGAGGTTCAGCTGAGCTGCGTCTGGTGTGCGCCCTGGGACGCGCGGCAGGCGCCGTTTGGGTAGAGCTGGTAATAGAGGCGACCTCTGGGACGCCCTCAGAGTCGCCCTCGGTGTCGCCATCGTTGCTTAACCTGTCCCAACCTCGGGCGGGGGTGGTGCGACGGTCTAGGCGGGGCACGGGCAGCAGCACGAGCCCGCAGTTCCCGCTGCCCAGCTACCAGGTGTCAGTGCCTGAGAATGAGCCTGCGGGCACTGCGGTCATCGAACTGCGCGCGCACGACCCAGACGAAGGCGATGCAGGACGCCTTAGCTACCAGATGGAGGCGCTGTTCGATGAGCGCTCTAATGGCTACTTCCTCATCGATGCCGCCACGGGTGCAGTGACCACAGCCCGCTCCCTGGACCGGGAGACCAAGGACACTCATGTACTCAAAGTTAGTGCTGTGGACCACGGCTCCCCGAGGCGCTCAGCTGCCACCTACCTCACCGTAACTGTCAGTGACACTAACGACCACAGCCCAGTCTTTGAGCAGTCTGAGTATCGAGAGCGAATTCGAGAAAACCTGGAGGTGGGCTATGAGGTTCTGACCATCCGTGCCACCGACGGGGATGCCCCTTCCAACGCAAACATGCGCTATCGTCTGCTGGAGGGCGCAGGTGGTGTCTTTGAGATAGACGCACGATCAGGTGTCGTGCGCACACGGGCTGTGGTGGACCGTGAGGAGGCGGCTGAGTACCAGCTGCTGGTGGAGGCCAATGACCAGGGTCGCAATCCAGGCCCACTCAGTGCCTCAGCCACCGTCCACATAGTGGTAGAAGACGAGAATGACAACTACCCCCAGTTCAGTGAGAAGCGCTATGTGGTTCAAGTCCCAGAAGACGTAGCCGTCAACACGGCTGTGCTTCGAGTCCAGGCCACTGACCGGGACCAGGGGCAGAATGCAGCCATACACTACAGCATCGTTAGTGGCAACCTGAAGGGTCAGTTCTACCTGCATTCGCTTAGTGGGAGCCTGGATGTTATCAACCCGCTGGACTTCGAGGCCATCCGGGAGTACACCCTGCGCATCAAAGCCCAGGATGGGGGCCGGCCTCCTCTCATTAATTCCTCAGGACTGGTCTCGGTGCAGGTGTTAGATGTGAACGACAATGCGCCCATCTTTGTGAGCAGCCCCTTTCAGGCTGCCGTGCTAGAGAATGTGCCCCTCGGCCACTCAGTCCTGCACATCCAAGCGGTGGACGCAGATGCAGGGGAGAACGCCAGGCTGCAGTACCGTCTAGTGGACACAGCCTCCACTATCGTGGGGGGCAGCAGTGTCGACTCTGAGAACCCTGCCTCTGCCCCAGACTTCCCCTTCCAAATCCACAACAGCTCCGGTTGGATTACTGTGTGCGCGGAGCTGGACCGTGAGGAGGTGGAACACTATAGCTTTGGAGTAGAAGCAGTGGACCATGGCTCACCAGCCATGAGCTCCTCTGCCAGCGTGTCCATCACAGTGCTGGATGTAAATGATAACGACCCCATGTTCACGCAGCCTGTGTATGAGCTGCGTCTGAATGAGGATGCGGCTGTCGGGAGCAGCGTGCTGACCCTCAGGGCCCGAGACCGTGATGCCAATAGTGTGATCACCTACCAGCTGACGGGTGGGAACACCCGCAACCGCTTCGCACTCAGCAGCCAGAGCGGCGGTGGCCTTATCACCTTGGCACTGCCCCTGGACTACAAGCAGGAACGGCAGTATGTGCTGGCTGTGACCGCGTCCGATGGCACGCGTTCACACACCGCGCAGGTCTTTATCAACGTTACAGATGCCAACACCCACAGGCCGGTCTTCCAGAGTTCCCACTACACGGTCAGTGTGAGTGAAGACCGGCCCGTGGGCACCTCCATCGCTACCATCAGTGCCACGGATGAGGATACGGGTGAGAACGCCCGCATCACCTATGTGCTAGAGGATCCCGTACCACAGTTCCGCATTGACCCGGACACTGGCACCATCTATACCATGACGGAACTGGACTATGAGGACCAGGCTGCCTACACGCTGGCCATCACGGCTCAGGACAATGGCATTCCTCAGAAGTCAGACACTACCTCTCTGGAGATCCTTATCCTCGACGCCAATGACAACGCGCCCAGGTTCCTGCGAGATTTCTACCAGGGTTCTGTTTTCGAGGATGCCCCCCCATCTACCAGTGTCCTCCAGGTCTCTGCTACAGACCGTGACTCAGGCCCTAATGGCCGCCTCCTGTACACTTTCCAGGGTGGGGATGATGGAGATGGAGATTTCTACATTGAGCCCACGTCTGGTGTGATCCGTACCCAGCGCCGGCTGGACAGAGAGAATGTGGCCGTGTACAACCTTTGGGCTCTCGCTGTGGATCGGGGCAGCCCGAATCCCCTCAGTGCGTCAGTGGGAATTCAGGTGAGTGTGTTGGACATTAACGACAACCCCCCAGTGTTTGAGAAGGACGAGCTGGAGCTGTTTGTGGAAGAGAACAGCCCTGTGGGTTCAGTGGTAGCAAGAATAAGGGCCAACGACCCGGACGAAGGTCCGAATGCTCAGATCATGTATCAGATCGTGGAGGGCAATGTGCCCGAGGTCTTCCAGCTGGACCTACTGAGTGGTGACCTCCGTGCCCTGGTCGAGTTGGATTTTGAGGTCCGGAGGGACTATATGTTGGTGGTGCAGGCCACGTCTGCTCCTCTGGTAAGCCGGGCCACCGTGCACATCCGTCTCCTGGACCAGAATGACAACCCACCGGAGTTGCCTGACTTCCAGATCCTTTTCAACAACTATGTCACCAATAAATCCAACAGCTTCCCCAGTGGTGTGATCGGCCGCATCCCAGCCCACGACCCTGACCTATCTGACAGCCTCAATTACACCTTTCTGCAAGGCAACGAGCTGAGCCTGCTGCTGCTGGATCCCGCCACAGGAGAGTTGCAGCTCAGCCGGGATCTGGACAACAACCGGCCACTGGAGGCGCTCATGGAGGTGTCTGTGTCAGGTGAGTGGCCTGTGGGCAGGAGCTGCTCCCTCGGGACTCCCAGAGAACCTCCGGGACCCGCCAATAGCCGCCTGGGCATGCTTAGACACATTTGGGCAGGGCCTGGGCAACCATCTTGGCATTTGCTGCTGTGATTGGTTGCATGGTGGGGGCGTGCTCCCTACCCAGGTCCGTGGAGGAGGAGGCCCCCTCATTGCCTTCTTCAGCAGGTTTGTGGGGAGCAAGCCTGGGCTGTTTCAAGTTCAAATGTAGGGTTTTTTATGCTTCTCCCAAATCATGCTGTTAAAACCCGGCCTTGGGCTTATCCAAGTTGTCTGGTTTGTCCAATGATGTTCTTTAGTAAGCCTGCAGCATGCGTGGCTGTCTGGAAGGATCAAAGGTCACTCCCTGCTCCATGTGCCAATTAGTTCCCGGGTGGGACCGTTGGAAATTGCTGGATGGTCCCTGAGTCACCCTGTAATATGACTGGGGTTCCCTCGGTCTAGCTTTTCTGTCTCCTCTAGATAATAACAATGGACTCATGTGTGCTGCCCCTGGGTGACTCTTTGAAAAAGCACAGCCCCCGTTTGATCTTGGCTCTGGTCCCTGGACTCCGGCTTATAATTTGGGAGTTTGTTCATAGGCTATGCAACTTAGTGTGAGAACCAGCAGCCTGCTTCAGGGCTGGTGGGGAGGTGCAGGAGGATGGGCAGAAAGGAGAGGAAGTGCCCGCTCAGCCATCACAGGCTTGGCAGTAAACCTGCTGGGTAACAAGGCCTGGGTGCTGGGAGACCCGGAGGAGAGAGGGTTGAACAGGGGGCTAAGGGACAATGAAAGGGCCCTAGTGACTCTGGGAGGGACCCTGGCTGCCTGGGAGTCACAGGTGTGGATTCCATCAGCTGGGACAGGCCACTGACCAATATACCAGGGAGGAGAGCTCAGGCGTGTGGAGTCCTTAGTCTGTGTTTCATGTGGTGAGCCGGTTATGAGATTTGATAGAACTGAAGCTCTGTTTCCTCGTCTCATTGCACTGTTGGCTGAGAGTCTTATTTGTGCAGGAGGAGCTGGGGAGTCACTAGGTGCCCTCCCAAAAGGTCTCTTAATATCATGTGGGACTTGAGGGCTTGGTTTTAAAGCAGTGTAGTGACCCAACATGGCTTTGGTCACGACCTGTTGGGGAGAAAGTGGAGAGACCACCTTGGAACAGGCTGCTAAGTTATTAACCAGGGTTGTGGCTGCTTCTAGAAGGTTCTGTTTCCTTCCGGTCTATGTCTTCTGGATAAAGTAGAGTAGAAACTCTGGCAAAATGGTTGGGTTTAGGTCTGGGGGAGTATTTAAGAGTGTTTAAGGGGAGGCAAGTTCATGCTGGGGACAGGGGCATTTGTGTGTCTGCCATGGATCAATTCACAGGGGTGTGGTTTGTAGTACTTGTGTCGTTGCACAGTCAAACCACAGCTGTGGTGCATCAGGGCTCCGATTGCTTGGTAATCATCAGGGACTCTTGTCTGAAATGGTGTTCTCCTGTGAACCTGGGGCCTCATGTGCCCAGGTTCATCGCTGGGTGATGATCATTCCCTCTGACTCTAGCTCCAGGCAACTTTCTAAACTCCCACATTCTTACTGTCCCTCTGGCCACTAGAGGTTTCCGCATGAAGATACGGAGGCTCAGAGGTGTGAAGCAATAGTCTGTGGGGTGGGGGGATTCTGTGATCAGGATAAAAGCTGACCCCACCTAAGGGCAAAGGTTTGAGGGATGAACCTGCTAAACAGATTTGATTCCACTGCCGTTTGGGCGATCAGTTGGGATGTGCATGCCGCCATGCTGCCGGCCCTTAGACCTTTGGCTGTTTCATTCTTCAAAGAAGAGACTCACTGTGACCCGCCAGGCCTGCAGGTCTCAACAGCAGGCCAGGGAAAAGACCAGACCAGGCCTGGGTTCTCCCGGAGGCGACTCTCGAATTTTATGAAGGAACAGTGTGGGAAAGCTGTTGATTCAGGCTCACTCAACACTGCTTTCAGTGCCACGTAATTGGCTTTACAGTATTTAACAGCCATGCCCTAAAGCCTTTGAAGCTATGACTGCCCTGAAGTGCTAGATTGGGTCTTCCGGGAGGCCTTCCTGGAAGGGCTGTGAGCTGTGAACCCCGAGAAGAGCCTGATGAACTGGGGAGGTGCACCTGGGGCCCAGCGGATGTGAGGGATGTACTGGCCGGGGGTGGGGTTGAGGGACTTGGGCTGGGGGGACTGGGGGAGGGTGGGGAGCTGAGGGTGGGGGGTGGCCCTTTTCACTATAAAGAGATTATTGATGGTTCTGTACTCCTCAAAGACAAAACTGTTTTTTAAAAATATATGTGAGTCTGCAGGTGCTAATTCAAAAAGAGCTGCCATTTTTGCATGCTGGATCTTCTTGGTGCTCTTTTTCTATTGTGGGGTGTCTGGATGCCGTTTTCTATTCTGTGCTGGGGACGTTTTCTTATGGACACAGGGAAAGTTACTTGTGTTGGCCTTTAATAATAACCACCTGAGAAACTTTTTTTTTTTTAAGTGATGCTGACATTCCACTGTTTATTTAGTTGTTTAATCATTTAGTTAGTGTGTGAATGTGCACAGATGTAGTGTTCCACGGTGCTCACGTGGAGGTCAGAGGACAACTCCAGGTAATTGGTTCTCCCCTTCCACCAGGTGGGTCTCGGGAATTGAACCCCAGTTGTCAGGCTTGGTGGCAAGCACCTCTCCCTGCTGATCCCTCTCACGAGCCCCCAGCTTCGACATTTTTTAACACACCTGGAACGTGTAGGTGCCTGTAGTTCAGGGCCTCCGCCTCGCCTTCGAGAACACAAAGTTGGCGGAAAGACACAGTTCCTGCCACTGCTATGAATGTGTGTCACGGACTCGCGGATGTGGGAAAACGATCATTTGTAGGGTCAAAAAGAGTGGCTGACGAGTCTCTCAGACGTGTCAGAAAGCACCAGAACTCAGCCAAATAACGAAGCTGTTTGCCCCAGTGGGGAGTGCACGGCGCAGAGTCGTCTCCGTCTAGGTCTGATAAGCTTTACAGCATATTTGCCCAGTTAAATACAGGATATCTCAGTGACTTTTCAAACAAGGAAGTGAGCGGATGGACGTACCGGGCATGGTCTGGACATGCCATGTCATATTTCCCATAAAACCCAACAGTTAGCAAAGAGTCAGAGGTGCTTAAACCACCCCATTGGCAGAGTTGGCCTTACCCAGTGACACAAACCACCTGGGAGAGTTGGGACACTAACTGAGGACTTTCATATCTTGGAGTGTTTAAATTCTGTCTGTCTGTCTGTCTGTCTATCTATCTATCTATCTATCTTGATTTTTCGAGTCAGGGCTTCTCTGTGCAATAGACCTGGCTATCCTGGAACTCTTGTAGACCAGGCTGGCCTCAACTGAGAGAGCCACCTGCCTCTGCCTCCTGAGTGCTAGGGTTAAAAGGCATGTGCCACCATGACTGGTGTTTAACTTTGGCGTTTAATATTTATTTATTATTTGTTTACTTTGACACTGGGTCTTTCTATGTAGCCCTGGAACTGCCTATGTACTGGAACTACCCTGCAACTCATTGTGTAGACCAGGCTGACCTAGAACTCAGGAATCTGCCTGCTTCTGCCTTCTGAGTGCTGGGATTAAAGGTGTGCACCATCAAGCCCGGCTAATGTTTATTATTAAATACCTACTGTGCGCGAAGTCCGTGTAGCCCCCAGGCCTTCTGGAAATGGATGGAGATAGAGAGAGAGAGATGGATGGAGACAGAGATAAAGTTCAAGGAGGGCAGGGAGGACCTGAGGAATAGTGGAGGAGAGGGACTGTGTAGTGTGGACCAGTCAGCAGGTACCTGATAGAGGGACCTGGAGTGGCAGGCTTCCTTGTATCTGGAGAGGGCTGACCCTATGGCCCATTAGCTTTGTCAAGGGCATTTAGAGCAATGGCTGTGTCATGTCCCACCTGGTGCTGCTGCAAGGGTGAAGGGAAATAGAGGGAGCTCAGGAGGCTGGTCTTGGTCCCTTGAGGATGTGCCTGTGGAGTGTGATTGGCAGGGCAGAGATGTGCCTGGCTAGGACATCAGAGATCTCAGCAGACAAGAGCGTCAGTTGCATTTGACGCACTGTATGTCAGGAACTCTCCCAGGCCTGCTGGGGCACATTCCGTTCTTGTGATGCTGCTTCAGGATGCAGGCGATACGGTCAGCATCCCATCCCCGTGATAAGCAAGGGCAAGGCGCCTAGGGCACTTAGCCTGTGGCAGCCAGCAGTGGGGCATGGTACACAAGACGTGTGTGATCAGGATAGGGCTCAGGCCTCATTTGGGGACCACAGCCTGAGTGGGCTGGTAGCTGGAAAGGGCTGTGTTAGTTGGAGCAGACAGGGACACACAGAGAAGAATGGAGGGGGTGACTAATGACACATTGGGTCAGGGACCTGACTTTAGTGGTATGACTAAAGTGAGCCTAGCACGGGTCCTTGTGTCTCCATAAGAGCTGGAGTCGAGGGCCCCCCCCCCCATGAGTAGGTGACACCGTTGTTGGGAGTAGGGTATAGAAAGGGTTAAGGCTTAGCTGTCGTGTGTGTGTGTGTGTGTGTGTGTGTGTGTGTGCGCGCTCACGCGCGCGCGCAATGTCAAGGTAAGATAACAGCATATACAAGCAGCCATGCAGATGTTCACCTGGTGTGGGTCCTGGCACCTTCGGGGGTATTGGTAGTTGGGGTGACTATCACTGCTAGGCAGTAGTGCTATGTCTCTGTGGGTCACAGCATGGGGAGGAGGGTCCTGGGACATGGTCCAACCACCAGCCACAGGGCACCAAGATACAGCTAGATACCTACCTCGGCTCCACATACAGTAGCAGGCAGGTGGCAATCAGGGGAGTAACATGGAGGCCCTGTCAACAGCCAGAGAGCGACATGGAGGACATTCTTCAATAGTGACCCATGCTCCTGCTGCCACCTGAACTCATCCACAATCCGCTGTCACCATTGAAAAGACACCCTGCCATCAGAAACCTGTTGGGGAAGTAGTTGGTGGAAGGTGGGGGCCTCTGGCAGCAATGTGTGTGCCTGGGGCGTGGTGTGTGGCCCTGTGCCACGGGCCCCTGTCCCTGCCAGCCCTGGGATTCAAACAGAGGTTGATCTTATCTTGTGAGGCAGAGCGTGTGGAAAATACTCATAAGTTTGGCACAACTCTTTCAGCTTGTAGCCTTGAGGGGGAAATAGTTTACTAAGTTTTTTTTCTTCTTGTCCTGGAACCTGAATACAGGTTTGCACAAATGGCCAGAATTAAATTCTTGGTGTGGTGTAGGGGAGAGGCCGCAGTGAAAGACCTTGGCTTCCTGCTGCCTCCCAACATGGCGACCTGTGTTTGGAAGGGTCACCTGAGGAGACGTAGAGGGCTGGGGCCTTCACTGGAAGGGTCTGAGAGACCAGCCGCTCAGCCAGCTTCTGTGGATTGTTCTGGAATGAGCTAGCCCTGCATCTGAAGGAGTTCAGAGGTCAAGGATCTGTAGCTCCACCCAGGGGACCGAAGGCAAGGACATCCCAAAGACATCTTCAGTCCCTCTTTGTATGCCTGGGGACTTGGCTGGAAAGGACAGGGCTAGTTTCTTTTTTTTTTTTTTTTCCTTCAGAGGACTGTGGTTGAGTTCACAGATGTGTTTCTAGTAAGAACTTGGGGACAACTTGGTGATCCGTTTACCTTTGGGTTCTAAAAGTGAGAAAGCCCATATCAGCCCCTTGTCCTGTAGCTGCAGTAGGATCTGATCTCTTGAAGACTCAGAGAAAGACCAGGGGTCCTTGTACACAAATGTGCACGTGCATGTCCCCCAGCCCCCCAGCCCCCCCCAGACACACATACAGACACACACATATACATACACGAATATGTGTGCACACGCGTGCGTGCGTGCACACACACACACACACTTTTCAGCCAGCCTTTCCAACACAATTTTAACTCCTTCCAGGGCATCTTGCAGGGCACAGAGGGTTTCCGAGAGATGCCCCAGTACCTCAGGATCCCTGTATGAGAGAGAGGCGTCATGCTGACTCTGAACTAACTCCTTGGACTGGTCAGCTGAGATCAGGTGTCAAATGTACACAGTATGCTGCATGTCACATTCCAGAGCTGTTGCAACAGGTGTGTTGTCTTTGGGGGCTTTGTGCCTGCATTTTCCTGGGGTGCTGCTCTTGAAAGTGGACTTTGGGTGAGCAGGTGAGCTCTGAGTGCCTGGGGCCTTTTCCTCAGAGTGATGACTCCCTATTTTCCAGACATGGAGACAGCCTTGTGTCCCCAGGTCACTAGCTAGCAAATGTCAGAGGGGAGATGAAGTATGGCTCTCCCAGGCTGAATCAGCCTCTTTCCTCTGTCGCTGCATTGGGTTCTCCTGGCTTCCTGTGGGCCATGGGGTTGCTCTACTGGGATGCTTGGGTGTTGCTGGTTCCCACCAAAGGATACCTGTGGATCCTTGCTTGGGGACTAGTGGTTGCTGATGACTTGGGTGAGGGCAGCTCCCTAGGGTGGCAGGACTGGCTTTCTTAGACCCCCATCCCTTGCATCTCCAATATCCCATCAGGCCACTTTACCTGCAGCCTGGATTCTGGAGATGGGAGGGTGCTGCTGATGGGGGCAGGAAACTGGTAGCATTGACTGTATCCAGACCTGGGCATAGGAAGCAGCTAGCCAGGGGGAGGTGGGCAGAGCACATGGGTTTAAGAGGTGTCTCAGAGATTGGTGTATGGCCTCGGCTTTGGGCCTTTGGATTCGGTTTGCCCCCTGGGTCATGTGGCATGTTGAAGACAGGGTCTATCTTCCTGAGGTGGCTGGATCTCAGTTCTCAGTTTCCTCAGTGGAGCAGGACCAGCAGGCACCATCTGCAGGAGGATGAAGGCCGCTAGAGGTGTTGCTTGAGATAGGATAGCATCAGTGACTGTGGGTGCCACACTGGTTAAACCGGGTGAGGGGGACTGAATATCTCCTTCTTCTGGTCGGCTGGCAAGCAGTCTGTGGGGACGCTCTACTCTTCTGTCTTTGTGTCTGTCTGTCCTTCTTTCTGCTTCCAGCTTGCCAGGATAACAGGGATGTCTGTCCACTTATAACGGGGAGGCCTCCCTGGCAGCCAGTGGAGACCTTGGACTGCTAGGATGTTCCGTGAGCAAGGGTAGCGGCCCCAGGGCTAGAGGAGATCTGCTTGGTTGGCACAGTTCTGAAGGAGCGTTGGTTGGTTCTGGAACCTCTGTGCACTGTGCTAGTTGAACCAAAGAGTGTAGTTCAGCTGAGGGTGGCTTTGGGGTAACCTTGGGGTGGCTTTGCAAAGCTGTCTGCTGTCAGTGGTCCAAAATGCATGGAGTCAGACTCCGTGTCTCAGTCCCTGGCTTCACCCTGCACTAAGTTGACATGGTGTGTATGTGGGGTGTGTGTGTGTGTGTGTGGAGGTGTGTGTCCTGCATCTGTGTCTGTTTGTGTGTGGTGGATGACATCCTATTGGTACTGGAATAGAACACATCGCCTTTCACTCTGAGGTATGGCCCAGGTACTGGGTGATGCTGTCTTCGGCCCAGATGCCCAGTGAGGCTGCCTCTGCCTTCTCTGATCTGCACTTCATTGGTTTGGACTTGCCCTTGACACAGTGCCACTTTCCTGCCCCCCCACCCCCACCCCCACCCCAACTTATGGGACCATTCCCTGCCCTCTGTATTCTCCCTCCCTTCTCTGAGGCTCCCTGGTCATGTGGTCAGTGCACCTCTTTTGTAGAAGTGGGGCGATCTTGAAAAGATCACAGTTCGGGAGGCTGCAGGGCTGGGTTAGCATGCATAGATGTTAGCCCCATGGTGTGAGTGACCAAGCTGAAGGACTAACAGTAGAGAAGGGGGTGTGTGCGGGGAGGGGGGGCGCTAGGGTCTCTTGCATGAGGAACAGCCATAGGAAGCTGTGGACTTCGTGGTGGAGGCTGCAGGCACAGGGGTATGAATTTCTCGGTGTGGGTTAGCGTAGTGGTTAGGCTGGTGACGTTCCTTTTGCGGTTTGAGGAAGCGTATGTAAGGAGCTCATGCTGAGCTGTGCATCTGCCTTCTCAGGCTGTCTACCTCTGGAGTGTGTGTGGGGGGTGTTTATTTGGGGGGGTGGATGTGCATGCTGTGGCATGTGCGGGTTAGTCAGAGGATAACTCATGGGAGTCAGTTCTCTCTACCATGTGGGTTCCATGTGGGTCCCAGGGACTAAACTTGGGTCAGACCATCTGATTTGGTTGCAAGTGCCTTTCCTTACTGACCCACCCCCTTCTCAGCTTCTCAGGTCCACTAATTCACCTTTCTTCCCCCTCCCCCAACCTCCCTCCTCTTTCTTCCCTCCATCTCTTTTTTTTCCTTACTTTGTCCAGGCTGGTCCAGAACTGACTATATAATTCAGACCAACCTCAAACTCCAAGCCATCCTCCTGCCTCAACTGTACAAATAGTTTCTACCTAGACCTATTATAACCAGCCCCTCCCCCCTCTACCCCCCCTCCCAATAGTCTTCCCTCCACCAGTTCTGCGTCTTTATTTAAAGACTGTTTGAGGATATGGTTCATATCTAATCTAAATGACGCTTGGTTAAGGTAAACTAACAGCAGCTAATTCAAACAACCCCCAGTAAGTAGTGTTAGCACGAGGAGATAAGAGTGCTCTCGCAGAGCAGTGACTGAGAGCGGTGATCTGGTGGCAGCCCCACAGTTCCTCTGAGGGACACTGCTGCACCAGTCACCCTCTGGGTGTTCCTCTATGACGCCCCGCGTGTGGAATCAGAAGGCAGAAGCTTCAGAGGCTCCCGTTGGAAGGAGATGGAGAGGTGACACCTGGGCTGTACTCTTCTCTCTGGCTCCCTGCTGATACCTCTGGGTCTCCTAGAGCAGTTGACAAGTCCCCCTGTCCCTTCCTGCCTTTCTCTAGGGGTAAGAATTACCCAGACGGAAGTCCTGTAAGTGACTGGCTGTGACTTGGGAGACTGGCTTCTTAGCCATGCATATATTACCAGTGTGGAGAACTTATCTCACTTGAAAACCTTTAAAAGGGCTGGAGAGATGGCTCAATGGTTAGGAGCACTTTCTGCTCTTTGAGAGGGGCCCAGTTCAATTCCTAGCATCCTTAATGGGGACTTCACAGTGCCTGTGACTCAGCACCAGAGGATCCTATGCCTCTGACTTCAAGGACACCTGCACTCATGTGCAAATACCACCCCCCCAACAGACACACATTTGTATAATTACAAATAATAAAAATAAATCTTAAGAACTGCTACAAAACACTTGCAAACTGTTAGCTGGCCAGGGTAGTGGTGCTCAGGGTATGTAGCGAGCGCCAAGTCAACAAGAAGGCAATGTGATTTTAAAGGGGGATGAAAGTTGTAATAGGCATTTCCCTAAGGGATCCCAGTGGTCAAAGACTCTCCTGGGCAGCCCTTTGCCGTTGCCAGCCACCTCCCACCTTAAGACTAAGTCCTGAGTTCCAAACCCCTGGGGATGCTTTTGATTGGCATTTAAAAGCTTTAGCAGTTTGGCTCAGTGTTTCTGGTACATGAAGACCAAAAAGGCTTCTTGAAATATAGGCTGAAGGACCTGTAAGCTTGATGCCCAGGGACTGGCTCCTTTAACCTCTCCTAATTAGAATGAGTGCCACACAGCGTGAATTCCCTATTCATAGCATCCCCACAGACTTCCCACTCCCTAAATAATTCAGGAAATGATGGTGCGATGAGTTCTGAGGGAATACTGTGCTCCCAGGCGTCCTTAAGGGAGGGGACGAGATCGATGCCAGTCACACGGCAGAGAGCATGGAAATGGTGCAGAAGCATTTAGGACAATAGCGTGCCCTCCCCCCTGTGTCCTGAAGCCAAGTGACATGGCAGAAGTCAGCCCTCTCTCCTAGGCATGGAAAATTCTACTGTGTAAGCGAAAGTCCCTCAAACCTTCAAAGATGGGAGAGTGGAAAATATGAAGGTTTATTGTTCTGAGAAATTTCCTGTCTCTCTGGCATGTGGTCATCAGGGGTCAGGGGTGCATGCGTGTGTACAGGGCAGGAAATCCAGTGGGTGACGTTATGGTGTGCCTGTATGAGCTCCTTGCATGAACACATATGTGCTTGGGCAGGTAAGACCAAAAGCCAGGACAAAGCAGGCGGGGACTGATTCTGCCTTTTGGAACCGACCTTCATGCTAAACAGCAAATGACCAGTGTTGAATGGAACTGTGGTGGACAGCAAGCCAAAGTGGCCTCTTAGACAGGAAGCTGGCAGCTTTGGGGGTTGACATAGCCATCCAGGTCCCCGGTTTGGTCTGGAAGATCTGTGTGTTTGTAGCAAGAATTCTTTTTCCCTTCCTGTTTTTTTTTTTTTTTTTTTTTTTTTTTCTGCTCATGGGCCTGGTCTCTTTTGAACACATAGAATAGTGTGAAAATCATATAAAACTTTTCCATGGCCAGGCTTGTATCAGACAGAGCTCTTCCTGTTTGCTGCAGCCTGGGAACTGAGGCACCTGGGCTGGGAGAGGTGTCTTTGTTCCTCTGGGTAGGAACTGCCTTGGCTAGCTGCTGCACCACTCTGGAGTCTATGGTAGGCGTGCTGAGGGCAAAGTAACTGATGCCCAGAGTACCCAGGAGGTAAGAGTGGAGCTGTGGGGTTTTGTCCAGAAGTCTGTTGTTTGGGTTAGCAGAGTCTGGAGGCATTGATGTTGACTCCAGCAGTTACTAAAGAACCAACTGCAGTCACTATCTCAACCTCTGCATTATCTTCCCCCTCTCTCTCAAGACTTACTTATTCTTATTTATGTGTATGTGTGTACACTTACACATTTGTATGTACACCGTGTGTATGCAGTACCCACAGAGTCCAGGAGAGGGCATCAGATCCCCCAGATCTAGAATCGTAGTTGGTTGTGAACAGCCTGGGGTGGGTGCTGGAAGTGGAACCTGGATCCCCTGGAAGAGCAGTCAAGTAGTCTTAACTCCTGAGTCATCTCTCCTGCCCCTTACATCTTTGATTTCTGAAGTATTGCAATTTACCTGTAATTTTAAAAATTATTATTATTATTGTTTTTTTACTATAAATGTTTTGCCTGTCTGTATGTCTGTGTACCATGGGAGATCAGAAGAGGGTATCAGATCTCCTAGAACTAGAGTTAGAAATGGTTATGAACCATCAGATGGGTGCTAGGAACCGAACCCTGGTCCTCTGAAAGAACAGTAAGTGCTTTTAACTGCTGAGTCATCTCTCTGGCTCTACTTCCCTTTTTTTAACTGTGGCTCAGCTCATGGCTCACAGGGCTGTCAAACGTGGACAATGTGGTGGCATTCAGTACAGCCAGGTGTTGTATGCCCAGGCTCTAATAGAACACTGCTGCGGAGACCTGGCCCAATGTGGGCACAGTGTTCTCCTACAGTAGATCCCTGAACTCAGGGCATCTATGTCATCTGGGCCTCACTTGTCTCTGAGATACATGCTTCCCATGTTATAGAGTGGAGTTCTGGACCAACATAATATCCCTGTTACCTCTGTGTGTTTTCTGAGTATCACCTCTTCCACCCACCCAACCTTCCTCAGCCATCCACCTAAGGACGTGTCATTTCTGGGCCTCTTGGTGACCATCACCTTCCTGGAGTTGGGCAGCCATGCGTGCTGGCTGCTCACTATGTCTGTCTATGCTCTCGGGATGTTCTGGGATCAGGCCAGACAGGTGAACTGTGTGCTTTCAGAGAGTCTCTGGCTGAATGCTGGACAGAGGGAAACCCCTCTCTGCCCAGTCTCCCATACTTTCCTATCTTGAAAAACTAATTTTATCACCCAGATGAATCAGCCAAGGTCCAGTGGTGTGAACGCAAGCCACTGCAGAGGCACACAAGGGAGCCTCTCCCTCACTACAGGGCCTACTTAGGAGCCTCCTCACTCCTGGGCAGCTGCCCTGCAAGAGACCTGTGGACTCCCCACCTACCTCCCTACAGGCCCCAGGAATCTGTTTTTGTCACTGCACTGTAGCTGCAGCCACAGCAAAATGGCTTCCTTTTTCCTAAGGGGTAGCAGCATTGAGATGGGACCTTCAGGTCCACAACCTGGCAGCTTACAGACTTTTAGACTCCTGCTCTACAGAGACGCGCAAGGCAGGCCTAGCGCCCAGGCCCAGCAGGCACCAGTAACAACACACTAACTTTTCTGCAGCTAACACAGTAACTTAGGAAGGAAGAACTCCTTACCACCCAGGCATGATAATTACGAAGGTAGGGAGTCAGAACAGTTTTTTCCTAGGTAGGTATTCATATGGGTGTGTGTGTGTGTGCGTGTGTGTGTGTGTGTGTGTGTGTGTGTGTTTAGTTACTTTGTATAAACCGTTTGGTGACTGGCTCTTTTCACTACAAGTCTACCGTGAGGTTTCAGTGACTAAGTCTCTTCTGTTCCGTTTCACATGGTGGAATGGCATCTCTCTGGGCTAGTTTTGAACTGTGCCTAGGATCCGTGGGGGTTTCTGTCTTTCCCCTTCAGGAAGCTTCCTAGGAGTGGACCAAAGTCCGGGGCATATTGATGGTTTTCCATTCTGGCTTTCTTTTCCCTTCCTTCCCTCTCCCCTTTTGAGACAGGGTCTCATGTAGCCTAGGCTGGTGTCAAATTCACTGGCTAACCTCGCGGATGACTTTGAACTTTTGACCTTCCTGCCTCCACCTCTCCAATGCTGGGATTACAGGCCTGTGCCGCCATACCTGGTTTATGCGGTGCTGTGAATGGAACCCAGGGCTCTGGGCATGCTAGCAAAATATCTGCCAACAAGCCACATACTTTTTTTTTTTTTTAAGATTTTATTTATTTTATATATAGGATGAGTACACTGTAGCTGTCTTCAGACACACCAGAAGACAGCATCAGATCCCATTACAGATGGTCGTGAGTTACCATGCGGTGGCTGGGATTTGAACTCAGGACCTCTGGAAGAGCAGTCAGTGCTCTTAACCACTGAGTCATTTCTCCAACCCCCCGCTCCCCCCATTCCTGCTTTCTTAACCCATTGACTTTGCCATGGAAGATAGTTGATGCTGGGGACCTTTAGAGTGGGCTGACTGTTCTAGTCAGTCCTGTTACAAGGGCTGGTCTGCCCACACTGGCTGCTGTGAGCCTAGTAATTACTTAGATAATGTTTACCTTGTGGAGGAGGCCCCAACACGATATACAAGGTGTGGCCAGCACCTATGCCCTGAGTCCTCACTGTTGTCAAGGTCTATATGTAGATGGAGTTCTATCTCACTGTCTTCTCCACTAGGCTTCCAGCTCTGGATGGTCTACACCCCTCAGCTACCATCCTGGGCCCAGGGTTTAGCCCTTCCAGACCTGTTGTTACCAGGAACCACAACCGACCTAGCTTTCTTATGTTCTATCTAAAGACATAATAGAGTTTGTGCTTGGGATGAACATGTTTCTTATCTCAGTGATGCACCCACGGCGATATGATTTGGGAATATCTGCCAGAATAAACTCTGGGACCAGCAGTGTGTGGTCCTAGCTGCCCAGCCCCCTACTGAGGTTCAGGTGAAGGCCAACAGTGGCTAGGCAGAGGCCTGGGAGTTTGTATCACTGTCTGGCCAGAGGATTGACTGGCAAAATAAAACAGTTCTCTGCCCATCTTGTGTGTCAGGAACCTGTCCTTGGACCTGCCCTCCTAGTATCATCCAGAGCAGCAGCTAAGTGGGCGCTATCTTGAAAGGCTACCGAAGTTGGGGAGGGTGGGGCTCAGGACAGAGCCAGCCGCCTGGGCAGATGTGGGGTTTAGAGTAGATGCCAGGAGGCTTGGAGTAGGTCTAGGGTGTCCACCCCCGAGTCTGAGGGCAGGATTGCTAGGGCGCAGGCAACACTCCCTGGGTGAGGGGGAGCCTCCGGGGTTTTCTTGCTGTAACATGCTGTGGGGGTGTGTGTGTGGGGGGAAGGGGATGACTCAGTGAGGTGGGTGAGGCAGGAAGTTCATTCAGAAACGCTTCTTCTTGCAAGGCTGAGGTATGAGCTGAGGCCCGGGATGCGGCTGATCTGAGCACAGACTCTCTTGCAGAGGTTTGGCTGACCTCTGACCTAGGGAGGATGGACCATGGAGTCAGTCTGTCCTGAGAAGGAGCTGGGAACGCCATTGTTTCTGTCTTCTGGCAGGCGCTGCCTGATGACATACAGATACTGTTGCGGTGACATTACACCGTGTCCCTTATCACACTGCCTCCCACCTCCACTGTGCTAGGTCAGGCTGCCTGGCAGCCAGAGAGGCACAGCCTTGGCCTCCCCAAAGGGTGGACCTTGGACCTAGCTCCTTATATGTTGGTGGCAGGTGGCTATGATAGAGGTGGGGGCTCACTAAAAGCAGTCAAAAAGCCCTGGCCTCAGGAGCCTTCAGTGTCCTTATCCTGAGCCCTTGGGGGACTCCCACCAGATGCCTGCCTATGCCTCTTGGGTCTGAGAGTGGGCACTGCAGACATTCACTCCCCAAACCAAGCTGCTCAGGGCCCATTGGGTAAAGAGAGACCTATGGTCCCGTTTGTGGGGTGATCTCAGCTGTCTTAGTCAGGGTTTCTATTCCTGCACAAACATCATGACCAAGAAGCAGTTGGGGAGGAAAGGGTTTATTCGGCTTACATTTCCATACTGCTGTTGATCACCAAAGGATGCAGGACTGGAATTCAAGCAGGTCAGAAAGCAGGAGCTGATGCAGAGGCCATGGAGGGATGTTCTTTATTGGCTTGCCTCCCCTGGCTTGCTCTCTTATAGAACCCAAGACAACCAGCCCAGAGATGGTCCCACCCACAAGGGGCCTTTCCCCTTTGATCACTAATTGAGAAAATGCCTTACAGTTGGATCTCTTGAAGGCGTCTCCCCAACTGAAGCTCCTTTCTCTGTGATAAGTCCAGCCTGTGTCTAGTTGACACCCCAAACCAGCCAGTACATCAGCCTTGCCATTTTCTCAGCCTGGAGCACTGCCAGAGGACTATAAACAAACATGGAGAGGAGTCAGCAGATTACGAGTTATAAACAATACTTCACAGCTTACATGGTCATTGTTATTCCAAGTGGGCGTCAGTGAGCTTCGGTTTATTGGGAAACTCTTTATGCAGATGAAGTTTGAATGCCCACGCGTGGTGTGTACCGTGGGTCTGGCCCCTCAGCAGGGCAGACAACGGCCCATGGGCAGTATCAAGTTGATCTTGCCTCTTGGAGATTGTTCACATTCTCCAGCCGTAGCTTGAGGGGTGCTGGCTTCCCCGACTTTGCTGTATGTGATTTCTGTTTCATCGGACACCTTGGGGGTCCTCAGGGGCCCTAGGTGAGGATGGATTTGAACCTGGGTTTTAAGTCTCCACGTAGAATCACAGATGCTTTTCTCCCCTTGGGTGTCTCCTAGGCAGAGGAGTAGCTGTTATTCCCTCTTATAGTCCCAGGCCCTGTTGCAGTACTGAATTCCAGATTCCTCTCGGGCTGCCTGGCCTGAATGCTATAATTCGGAGAGGCAGCTGTGGAGGGGACCTCAGACCTCAGTTTGGATGGTGCTTGAGGAGGTCACTCAGCACCACCCCCACCCCCTTTAAAGTTTATTTCTTTTTATTTTATGTGTATATGTGTTTGCCTGCATGTATGTATGTGCACCACGTGTGTGCAGTGCCCATAGAGGCCAGAAGAGGAGCTGCATTGGGGGGGGGGCTCGAGGCCTAGAGGGTGAGTCGATGTCCCTCCTGGAGTTAGCAGGATACAAGGAGAAAGTCACAAGTGACTGTCTTAACGTTTCCCGGCAGAGGACAGTCCTGTTTGCGCTGGGCTGAACAGTGAGCCGAGACCAGTGATTATCTGAGAATTGCTCTCAGAGATGGCATATGTTTTGTGCATGTCACCTCATCCTGGAGTCACTATACCTAGGGGGTTCCCCTGCTGCCGTTGATCCTCCATACCTGCTCTCAGTACCTCTCCCCATTAGGGCATTCCGCCTGAGGCCCCTTCAGGAGCCCTGAGGGAGCTGTGTAGTCAGTCTTCATACTTGCCCTGGGCTTCTTGTGGCCTGCCTTCCTGTGGTTCTCCATGCTGTAGGTGTTTAGCCCGAATTCCAGGGACAAGAAAGATAACAATAGTTTTATCAATAGCTTTATTGGTACAGGAGGAGAGGTTCGTTCACAGCGTGCTATTTGGGAGAGCTAAGATGCTGTGATAAACCGAATGGTTGCAGTTGGGATTTAAAAGCCTGGGGGTGGGGGTGGGGGTGAGTTAGTGGGGCGTGGCAGATGTTATGGGCTGCTGGGAAGCTAGCTGGATGCTCTGTACCACGCTGCTGGGTGGACTGCAGGTTCATTGGCCACTGCTTTGTCCCGTGACCCTCAGGAGCCTCCAGCTGCGCCTTTCCAACCGCTCATTGTCCTGTCCTGAACTGTATACTCCCAGGTGGAAACCTGACGGGAGATGCCGCTCAGGCATGAGGTGGAGAGGCCCAGCACTTCCTGTTTGTCATTTTTTAAAAAGGGATTTATTATGACCCTGCAAGTTGCTCTTTGTAATAAAAATAGTTCTGGTCTGCTCTGTTCGTAAAGATAAGCTTGCATGTGTTACAAAAACTCCACTGGGCACTCGAAAGCAGAAAACTGAAAGTTCCCCCACCAGGCTCCAGGGGCCCAGAGATGACTCTGTGGCTGTTGATCTGTTTTAAGCATCAGCTGTCCCAACTTTATAGGCTACATCCCTGCTCACATTGATGAAGGAGGCCTTCCTGGCTTCTAGTTCTAGGGTGAGTAGTAAACCAGGGGCATCTATAATGTTGGCAACTCCTCTGTGGCTCTGGAACTCAGTCAGCCTCCTCCAGGCCCTGGCAGCGACTGGGGTTGCTATGGTGATGGGTCTCTCTGAGCCCATGGGAGGCACCTTGGGGGACCCTCACATTGAGGAACCAGGTCCTTTGTGCAGAAACAATGGGGCCCTGAAGGGCTGTTTGTATATCAAGCTCAGTTTAATTACCTCCGAGGGACAGCCTGGGAGAAAGGGGTGTTCTACCCTTCAGGAATGAGGCTGGTGGGTGTTTTGGAATGTTCGAATCTTTTGGAGCCCTGGTCTTCAGCAATCATGACCTCACACCAGAAGACTTTAGTGTTTGTAATAGACTCTAGGGTGCTACCTGTAGGTCCTCATCCCAGGCTAGGGGGACAGAGCCAGCCTTCTATACTTCTTATCTTCTGTCCTTACCTTTCATGGAAAGGGATAGGTCCTCCCACCTTAGGCTCTCTCTCCTCCCTAGCCTTTGCCTCAGCCTTTAGAGCACCAGCTTCCAGATGGGAAGGTAGTTTTACTCTGGGAGGTGTGAGCACTCACAACCTGTGTACCTGAGTATTAGGCTAAAGGGAGGCGCATCCGTGGTCCCTTACTAAACGGATCATGATGTGTTCAATAAATGACCTACTGACTGCTGGTCGCTGGTCTGATTTGTGAGACATGCCATACAGCACTCTCTAGTCAGGTCTCTTTTCCTAGCTCCCTGAGGGCAGTTCCCCAAGTGGATCTCTTCACCCCCCCACCCCAACTCCTTCATCTGATCCTATAGTAGGTACCTTCCTCAGTACTACTGATGCTAGCTTGTTCTCTGGGGCAAGTGTCCTGGGCAATGCAGAATGTTGAACAGTGTCCCTACCTTGATCTTTGTGTAGTAGTCAGCACCTGCTCTTTGGCCAGGATAACTCAAAGTATCTTCCCAAAGGCCCACTTCCTCCCCACTTCTCGTTGAGATGATTACCACAGAACTGAGCTGGCAATCTGAAATACAGCCCTCTCTTATACCTTCATGCCTGGTCTAGCCCCTGGCACCTCCAGGGGGTCCTGAGACCACTGAAGGTCTGAAACAGATGGTCAGTGAATAGCCTGCTGCAGCAGTTGGTGCCACCAGACTGTGTTATAACTTGTGGCTCCTGGGCAGAGAGGGAAGTTGACTTGGTCCAGCTCTGCTTAGCTGTGTACTTTGAAAGTTGTTACATCTTCATCCACAGAGGAATGTGGATGTGATAGGGCCACCTTGCGGGCGCTGTGGACATACAGGGTCAATTGGAGTCCCCACTGCAGGTCTGTATTCCTACCCCGTGGTCAGCTTGGGCTCCCATCAGGAACTTGACCAGGGAGGACAGTGGGGTATCTTTGTCTACCCAGGTCTTCCCCTATATCAGGGCTTTGGGATGCTGTTGCTTGACCAGAGTCGGGGCAATAGGTATGCAATAAGATAGAGGCCATTTGTATCTTATACATAGGGCAGGAAACTGCTGAAGGAGTTTGCTCCAGCCAGAACTATAGAAACTCTAGACCTGGTAGAGAGCACCCTTCCTTTTCTTGATTCATGTTAGTCTCTGGCTGGGATGAAGAAAACCACTAGATCTCACATAGTTAGCAGTCAGCTCTTCCACCTTTTATTGATCATCTCTGTTGCCATCTCCAGATCGACGTGTCAGTATATCAAAGACCTGTACCACCTGCAAGGGTGTGGTGGTGTTTCTGTGGGGATGCTGCTCCATACAAATCATTGGACAACTCATTTCCAAACAGACATTTCTAAATTCACACAACTGAGCATCCTGCATCCAGGCTGGAACCTGGTCATAGACCCTGCACGTGCCCACACCAGACTACCATTTTATAAACCTCATGAATGCCTAGGACAACTGCTGTGACTCTTATGGCCTCTCTTTGCAGCCGGTGGGTCCCATGTGTGATTTTAAGTGAGGAATGGAAGGACACCAGGGTACGTCCCAGCAGCCAATGAGAGGCCCTGGTAACAGCCAGAACCCACTGCTACTCAGGGGTTGGGTATGGCTCTGGTGGTAGGGCTTCTGCTGCCCTTCCTAGAGGACACATTTTGCTTACAGTCAGGGAGCTGGTTACTGTGGCCTTCTGGGTAGTGTAGTGGCCACTGGTGTCCATGAACTTCAGCTGACAATGAAGGAAGCTTGGCTGGGGCTCTTTCCCAGTGTCCTCTGCGGCTCCCTCTGAGCTCCTAGCCACAGCCTCTTCCACCTTTGTTCTTATGAGAATGGAAAAAATGTTTCCAGGTACATTGGTGCTGATCCTGCAGCCTCTTCTCTGCCAGACAGCTAACCTTCCCTGGAGACCTTCAGCAATCCATTTCTGCTTGTCTCAGTTACTGTGCTTCTCCGGGGAGAGCAGAGCCCTGAAACTGTTTCAGAAGTTAAATGTGGGATGCTCTAGATGTGTCCTTCTTCAGAGATGGTATTTGCAGCAAATGGACAGATACCTAGAGGTCCTAGCGGGGAGCACTGAAGGAGAGACTCGGGGGCTTGGTAGGTGGGACACTAGGTGGTATCAGTTATGTGTCCAAGGTCCAAGGATGAAGCTGAATGTGGTCCAAGGATGAGATTGAGGGAGTAGCTCTGAAAAATGGAGGGAACACAGACAGGGAGGAGAGGGGAGGGGTCTCAGTGTTCAGGGGCCAAGCCAGCACCGTGCTTGGAGGCACCATATTGGATGTCTGTCAGAGCCACCCAGAACCCAGCAGTTGTCAGTGATGCTTTCTTGGGGAGGGTGAGGATAAATACAACAGTGGTTTATGTTTAGGAATACACAAAGATCTTGTTGGTTCGAAAACAAAAGCCCTTGGTAGGCACCCAGACAGGTATACATACACAGCAGAAAACAGCCTTTCTGGGCATCCCTGCAGTTTCCGCAATCCGCAACATCATCCGGTCTGATCATGCAAGTCTGATCCCAGGACTCACATGGTGGAATCAGCAAGCCAACCCCTGCAAAGTTGTCCTTTAATCTGCACACACATGGGTGTGCATGCTGGCGGGAGGGCATGCACTCACACACACACACACACACACACACACACACACACACACACAGTTTTAACAAGTGTGATGTGTACTTTTGGCCTTGGCGCTCTAACACAGCCTGGCTATGTATCACAGCTCTTGCTTCCCATCACACGGGTATGATGCCGTCGTCCTTAACCAATTCCTCCTCCTGTATGCTCTTTTCCACATAGTGTTTAGGTGAACACTCGTGTAGTGTGGGCACATGTGTAACCTTGGAGAGCCTTCTGAATAACGGATTCCCAGAAGGGAAGTGATAGGTAAGGTACTGCACGTGTCAGTTGAGCGGCCTTGGGAAGATTCCGGTGGTGTGTTCAGTTGGTGTGTTCAGAGCCTGAGGAGGGCAGAATGCTCCAAATAACCCTCCAGATCTCCATCACTGGAGGGGAGAAGCTTCAGAGTCTTTTTCAGCCCCCTGGGATAAGCATCCTCCCTGTCTGATTTGCATGTCTCTCTTACGGGACAGTAAACAGCTTTTATTGGCTCTTACCCTTTTACGCTGCTGTGAATTGCCCGTCTGTCTTTCCAGCCGGATACTTATCTTTTATTAGTTTACATTTCTCTTTGTAAGGCCTTGTGTGTAACTCATTGAAATTTTTTTCTCTTTTGTAACCACAGAGTTTCCCTGTGAGTAGACAGTAGTACCTTTGCAGTGCAGATCTAAGATGGGAAGTTTGTCTTTTCCATCTCTACTTCACTGTGTTTGCAACTTGAATAACTCAAATAACTCCTCTTTTTTTTTAAACCACATTTAAATTTTCATTTGCTATTATAAGATCACATCATAAAGGTAATTTTTTGTTTTGTTTTTTTTCGAGACAGGGTTTCTCTGTGTAGCCCTGGCTGTCCTGGAACTCACTCTGTAGACCAGGCTGGCCTTGAACTCAGAAATCCGCCTGTCTCTGCCTCCCGAGTGCTGGGATTAAAGGCGTGTGCCACCACGCCCGGCTATGAAGGTGATCTTTTTAAGTGTCTTAGGGAACCATGACATATATGGCTAAATATAATAATGCAATGCTTCAAAGGGGAAAATTTTTTATTCCCTTTTCTCAAGAGCTAAAAATGTAAGGTTCATCTTTTTTTAATTTTTAATTTTTCTTTTTATTTATTCTTTCATACAGTACATTCCAATCACACCCCTCTTCCCTCCACCCCTCCCAGTCCCTCTCCCTACCTCCCTTTCCTCTCAAATCCACACCTTCTCTGTTTTCTTCAGAAAAGAGCAGGCCTCCCAGAGATAGCACCAGAACATGGCATAACAAGATGCAACAAGACTAGGCACAGCCCTCATATCAAGGCTAGATGAGGAGATCAGCAGAACAGGTAATAGAGTCAGACACCCCCACTCTCCCTTTTATGAGTCCCACAAAAACCCCAAGCTAATCAACAATTGCATATATACAGAGGACCTAGCATGGACTCATGCAGGCTCCGTGATTGCTGCTTCAGTCTCCATCAGGCTCTAAGAGCTCTGCCCAGTAGATTTTGTGGACCATGTTCTCTTAGAGTCTTCTTTATCCCTGATCCTTTATCTATTCCTACAATAGGGACAAGGGAGCTACTCCTTTAGGGCCAGTCGAGGATGAAATGCTTGTGACTAAACTGGATGCTACCTTTTTTTTGTTTTTGTTTTTTTTAGATTTACTTATTTTTATGTGTATAAGTGTTTTTGTTTTGTTTGTTTTTGTTTTTGTTTTCTTCGAGACAGGGTTTCTCTGTATAGCCCTGGCTGTCCTGAAACTCACTCTGTAGAGCAGGCTGGCCTCGAACTCAGAAATCTGTCTGCCTCTGCCTCCCAAGTGCTGGGATTAGAGGTGTGCGCCACCACTGCTCAACTTATGTGTATGAGTGTTTTGTCTGCATGTACAAATGTGTGTGCCTGGTACCCACAGAGGTCAAAAGAAGGAGTTGGATCCTCTGAAACCAGCCTTATAGATGGTTATGAACCACTGTGTGGGTGTTGGGATCAGAACCTGGGTCCTCTGGAAAAGCAGCCAGTTCTCTTAACCATTGAGCCATCTCTCTAGCTCCTGTTTCCTTATTTTAAGCATCAGGCTCAGCCTCTGGCCACTGACTTCTTGTGGGTTCTCATGGTTCCTTGGGCTGGGGTTAATTTGATTGTTTCCTTTGGGCCTCAGTAGCCTGCAGTAGTCTTGAGGACAAACCCATAAGGGATGGAGGTAGATGAGACTTAGGCTCATCTCTTGCCCACACTGACTTTGCTGAGGAAGCAGAAGCCAGGGATGGAGAGAGGGCTCCGTTGTTTGGAGCTCTTACAGGCCTTGAGCTTGCTTCCCAGTTCCCTAGGCTACAGGCTCACACCCACCTAGAACTCCAGCTCCAGGGGGATCCCACACATCCACAGGCACCTGCTGCATCTAACTCCCCGTGCACATAATTAAAACGACAAGTCTAAGTAAAATGAAAGACAAACACAAGCGCACTCAGTCGCACCTCCCATCCTGCATGGCTTCTGCCAAGAAAGTGAAAGCAGGAAGCAACCAGCTCTCTGGGCCGTAGCACAGACAGTGAAAGTGTAGCAGGGTAACTTGACACCCCTGACAGGTTGGATTCCTGAGTGCTGGCTGTTCCCAGGGAGTCAGGCTCATAGCCTGCCAGCTCTTAGATCCCATTCCCTCAGTATGGTATTGCTATGGTGAGACCCTCTACCCATAATGACAGAGGCCCTGGAGCTGATGGGACAGAACTGAAGGTAGATAAGAAAGTGAGTCTTCCAGGGATAGACTTCGAGATGCTAACAGAGTACAGTAGGACTCAAGTCCCCAGGAGGACCCACTCCTCAGGTGTAGCCACTTATCCCCAATGAAGCTGAGATCACTTATCTAAAGTGTTTCTAATTTCAGAATATTCCAGATTCAGGAGTAGTTGCGAAGTCTTACTTGGTTGAACATCTCTGATCTCTCAGCCTCTAAAAATTCAAACTGCTTCAAAATCTAAAACGTTGGGAGTCCCAGCACTACATTCAAATGCTTGGGTTTTGGAACATTCTGGACTTTGGATGTTTGGATGAGGAATGTCCAACCTATATACTGCCTCTTTGGGAGTGTGCATTCTTTAAAAGGTGACACTTGTTTGTAACTTAAAGTTAGTGGAGCAAAAGTCAGAGGGGCTGGGGATCATAAAGCTGTGACGAGGGTCTGTCATTCATCTGGGACCCTCTGGTTGATAATGGGATAGTAGGAAAGAAGTCCTCCATGATTCTCGTCTGAGGTGCTCAAATGTCAGAAGTGATGTGATTTAAAAACACACTTGGGGCCTGAGAGATGGCTTAGCAGATAAGAATAGTGGCTGTTCTTGGAGAAGACCTAGGCTCTATTCCAAGAACCTACCTGGTAGCACTGATAGATATTCAGGCAAAAGCTCCCATCCATGTAAAATAAAAATACATTAAAAACCAAAAAAAAAAAAACCAAAACAAAAACAAAAAATAAACAAACAAACAAAAAACCAGCCAGGCAGTGGTGGTGCACACCTTTAATCCCAACACTTGGGAGGCAGAGGCAGGTGGATCTCCTATGAGTTCAGAGCTAGCCTAGTCTACATAGTGAGTTCTAGGCCAGTCAGGGCTATATTAGACCCCCCCTTCTAAACAAACAAACAAACCAATAAATCAAAAAACAGTTTTAGGCCAGCCATTTTATCAGCAGGTAAGGACACTATCCTTAGTTTGATCCTTGGGATCTACATGGTGGAAGGAGAGAACTGACTCGCAAGTTCTCTTCTGACCTCCACATATATGCAGTAGCACACACGCACACACTAAGTAGATAAATAAACAAGTAAGTAAATGATAAATAAACAAGTAAATAAATGGATTAAATAAATACATAAATAAATAAATGTACATAATGGAAACTAATATTTTGGTGTTACTATTGGAAGATCTTAAACACAGTGACTGTAGCTATGTGTCATGTAGACAAACTGGCCCATTTCCAGCGCCTGCTGGCCAGCATCGTTTGGTGCTCACAGGCCAGGTCCATCTATATATAGAATGTGAGGTTGTGTGTGCAGTAGGTACGGTTTAGGTAAAAGGCCAGTGCTGGCTGCCAGGCTGATTTCTACTTGTAGAGAGACAGGGTTGCGGAGACATGGTGACTTTCATTGGAGACATGGTGACTTTCATTGTGAGCTGCTGCTGACAGGGAGACCAGATAGCTGTTACAAAGTACACTTGCAAAAAAATGGCCTCTGACAGAGGCCTGCTGAGACATTGTTGTAAATTCTCTAGAAGATCAAAAAACACAGGTGTGGGCCAGCACTGGCCTGTGTTCCTTTGTGACAAGTTATGGGTGTCATTTACGCCCCCTTTAGAAGTTTCTGAAGCCCCTGTCATTTTGCTACTGGCCTTTGTGCTGGCTCCCATTCAGGACTCCGGTCATCTGAATAAGCACAGAAGCTCTGTCATTGTCCCTGGGGTTACCCATCAACCATTTATCGCCAGCACCGGGCTGCCTGTTTCCATGGTTACCGCCACTGTTGTTAATGGAATCTGAGGCTTGGGGGCAGGGGGCCGTCAGCAGCTCCTTGTGAAAGGTCATCTACTGCATCTATACCAGGCTTTGCTGGGTCCCTGGCCTGGGAGCCCAGCTTTTAAGAGACCACTGGGTTGGGAAGGCACTGTGTGGGCTACGAGGTTAGGTCACTGTGCTTTGGCTCTGATTTGGGGGGAGATAGGTGTTTAGAGACAGAGGGAGGCCACAGCTTGACCATAATCATGCCAGAGGCTGGTAGGTTTGGAAGAGAAGAGGAGCCATGGTTTTGGGGAGTGTTTTTTGCTTGTTTGTTTGTTTGTTTGTTTTTAGGAAGGATTTTTTTTTTTTAAAGGCAGTAGGGAGGTTTTAAGCCTTGGATGTCTGAAGGATCCAGAGGAAGCTGGCTGAGCCCAGCTGCCAGCAAGGCACCTGATGCTTGCAGTCTTACAGTCAAAGGATGCTGGGAATGACCCAAAGTTGGTGGGAATGGGGGTGAGGGTGGAGATGGGAGCTGTCTTGACATGTCATAGCTGCAGTCAGCACCGGCTACCTGGCTCAGGGTGGAAGTCAATGGAGGTTTAGGCTGTGTTCTTTCTACCTCAGGTATTTCTTTGTATTATAACAAAGTAACTTTCCTTGGGAGGAAGGCCTCTGCTTACCTAAGCCACAGTTGTTTTGTTTTGTTTGTTTGTTTGTTTGTTTGTTTGTTTCGAGACAGGGTTTCTCTGTATAGCTCCGGCTGTCCTGGAACTCACTTTGTAGACCAGGCTGGCCTCGAACTCAGAAATCTGCCTGCCTCTGCCTCCCAAGTGCTGGAATTAAAGGAGTACGCCACCACCGTCCGGCTTTTTTTTTTTTTTTTTTTTTGAGGATGCATGTGTAGACTTTCACTTGGTGCTCTGTGGGCACATCGTGTTTAGATTTGAATCAAATCACCTAATTGTCTTCTGAAAACGCTTCGCTAACTGCCATTCTCCTTGCGGTTAGTTAAGCGTATCCATATAACCTCCCCAGCATGTCAGTTGGTGAACGGCACTTCCCCACGTGTCTCTGCATGCCTCAGGTGGGGCTGCTTTTCAGCCCTGTTTCCTCTGAGGTTAGCTGACTCCAACCTTGCTTTTCTTTGACCACTTGGGTTTGGGGGTTAACTACTGAACTGGAGGTTGTCACCCTCTCCAGCGTCCCTCTGTTGTTCTTAAGGTCTCTTGGCACCATGCCGACTCCTTCCCTTATGAGTTAACTTAAGAGCATGGATGGAGAGTGACAATCCAGGTGCTGTAAATTCTGTGGAAAGCCTTACCCCCCCCCCCCCCACCTCCCAATCTCTTCCTAAAATGCCACCTTTATCACAGACTGAAGATATCACAGACTTTACCACAGGCACTGAAGACATCTCACGGAGGTGTTTCTTGCCACTCCATGGAGCCATGATGATCTGCTGCTGTTCACATTCCAGCAGATTTGAGAAGCACTGGAGTGCATTCCCTGGCCTCCCTGTGCCCTGCTCTGTTGTTCTCTGGCTAGTCAGTCCTGTGGTTGCTTTCTATAAGCACTTGTAAAACTGGATTCAGAACCCCCCCTGGAGACTTCTGGGAAAACAGCATTGGATTTAGGAATCACGTGGGTAGCGGCTGGAAGAGTAAGTGCCCAGCCCAAGACAAGCCCAGAACTTGAATGAGACTTTTTTTTTTTTTTTTTTTTTTGGAAAAGAGATCTTTGAAGATGGGTTTAAGCTGAGGATCTGTAGGGGAGATCATCCCAGAGGAGGGTGGGCCCTAAGTCCAGTGGCTTCTTAAAGCAGCGGTTCTCAACCTTCCCAATGCTGTGGCCCTTTAATACAGTTCCTCATGTTGTGGTGGCCCCCAACCATACAATTATTTTTGTTGCTACATCATAACTCAGGACCCTTCTGCCATAGCCCTCCTAGTACTGGGATCACAGGCATGTGCTGTCACACAGGCCAAGAGCTCCCTCCTGCCCGGAGACTATCGATACTAGTTGTCAGTGATGAGTAAGATCATGTGTGATACCTCAAGAAAAATTAAGCTATTTCTTTGGTCAATATTTCTTTAACTCTTACGTTTGCCAGACTTTTAACCGAATCTCAAGATCACTGGGGTTGGATTGGAAGTTTCAGCCAAGGCAGTAAGACAATAAAAAATTAGATGTAAATTTTGGAAAGAAGAATACTATTCTCCCCCCACCCCACCCCTCACAGATGGTACAGTGTGTTACTAGTGGTTGAGGGTGGGCTGGGCATTTCCAGGTTTTGGTCTGATTCCAGGATAAAGTAAAGGCACAGGTGGAATGCAATGTTTTGAGATTTCTAGGAAGCCCTGAGTGAGCAAAGTCCCGAGAGTATGTGTAGAGTTGACACAAGGCACCAGCCAGTGAAGGCCTGCATAACCTCAGACCCATGGGAAAATGGCAAAGCCTTCCTTCCATCCCAGAGTCTGAGGCTCAGAGGGATGGTAAAGCCTTGCTCTGGTCCACGGGTGGATGTTGACAGGGTGTATAGAATGTATCCAACATCTCTTTGTATCCACCATCCCTTTATATTCGCCATTACTCTGTATCCACCATCACTCTGTATCCACTATCACTCTGTATCCACTATCCCTTTGTATCCACCATCACTCTGTATCCACCATCACTCTGTATCCACTATCACTTTGTATCCACCATCACTTTGTCCCCGCCTAGACAGTTATGGCCTGAAGACTGCTGCCCTACAAAAACTCTTCCTACAGAGATTAGCTAAACCTTCCTCCAATTGTATACCATAATTCCTGCTTCTTCATTCATTTGTCTGCCCCTCCTCCTTGTTCCACTCTCTATAACCAGCACGCTAAGCTGCTTGGGTGCTGAGATCTCTCAATCAGAGTCCGGTCCACCCGGTGCCATTTTCTCTGTGTATGGTTGTCTGTCTTCCTTCCCGTGCCTGGTCAGGTCAACTCCCTGAAGCCATGCAAGGACTCGACAGAGGATATTTTACAGGGAGAGCAGAGGTACAGGTCAGAAATCCACTGTCAAGATTCACAGCAGGCTGCATGGTTGAGGGCCTTCTAGTACTTACTGGGTTGTTGCCTGGGGTATCTTCTTCTGGGGAGTTTGGTTTCTAGGAACATAGTTTGGGTGGTTATCTGTTTGATTGACAGAATAAGTTGCTCATGTCCCTACCAACCATGCATCTGAGTTTAAATATATGCACAGCTAGTCATGTGTAGCCACAAGATGGTAATTAAGAGAGTCTCTCTAAAAGTTCACTTTGGGGAAACAGTTTGCCTGGTTGTGCCTCACCCCAAACCAGTTTAGGCCAGATCAGCCTTCCAAATCTCATTCCAGAGGAAAGTTGAGTAAGATAGAAGAGAATCCAAACTGGATGGTCGTTAAGGGGAAAGGAACTTACTCCTTTGTTCAGAGTGGAGTGTGTTGGGCTTGCGTAGTGCATGCCGGTGAGAGTCCCTGGCCAGGTGGCTCACAACTGCCTGTAACTCCAACTCCAGGGGGATCAAACACCTCTGGCTTCTGGGGTTTTTTTTTGGGGGGGGGTTGTTCTCAAGATAGGGTTTCTCTGTATAGGCCTAGCTGTCCTGGAACTCACTCTGTAGACCAGGCTGGCTTCGAAATCAGAGATATGCCTGCCACTGCCTCCTGAGTGCTGGGATAAAAGGCATAGACTACCACCACTTGGCAGCACACCGGGCTTTTAAAAAGTGGGTTTAGGGATTTGAACTCAGGTTCTCATGATTACATGGCAAGTTTAACGGACTGAGCCATGTCCCCAGCTCTCCCGTTATTTTCTCCGTGTCCTTGTATTTTTATAATTGTGGAGATCACATGGGGTCCAGAATGCTGTTGCCTTCCACTGGGAGATTTCTGTCAAATTATAGCAAGTGACAAGTATTCTAGTGAGTCAGGGTTATTGACATCTGTAGGGACTGGTCCCTTGTCGTCGACATCTTGATCCCTTTTATCATCTTGATGCAGACTTAGATATAACTAGCAAGAGGGAATCTATTGATTCCCACCCTGGTCTACATAGTGAGTTCCAAGATAGTCAGGGCTACATAGTGAGACCCTGTCTCGAGGAAGAAAATCAAACCAACCAAACAAACAAAAGGTAGCTGAGCCTGAGTCTGGAAGCATGCCAGTAAGCAGTGCTCCTCCAAGGTCTCTGATTGCATCCCCCTACCGCCCCCACTCCCTTGGTTTCCCTTGAAGATAAACTGTCTTCTACAAGCCAAAGTCGCTCTCTCTTCTCTGAGTTGCTTTTGGTCAGTGTTTATCACCGCAACAGAAAGCAAACTAGCACCCTGCAGTTCCTAGCAACGGCCAACAAATATAAGTTCTAGCATGGGCTCTGGCCAGGGTGCTTTCTGCTTCATTGGCCCTAGGTGTGTACTCCTCTGTGGGTGACTGCCATCCTGAAAGTCCCCCTGCCTGCTCCTTCCCTTTCCTCACAAACCATATTGCACACAGGTCAGTGGCAGATGTAACCAGCGCCGGTTATGGCGTCCACAAAAATATGGTCTAACCTCTAGAAATTTCCAACCTGGTTTTGAATAGAGTCTTCCCACACACATGTGCTGAGGATAGGAACACAGTAGATTGGGCTTGCTGAATTGCTTAAAAGGACAGCCCATAGCCATTGAACTGGGCTGGGGCCTAAGTACTTTCTCCAGCCTCAACTGCTGATGCAGTTGGGAGGGGTTGCTGGGAGCGTCAGGACCGCAGCACAGCACAGGCCTGGGAAACTGAGCTAGTCACCAAGGCTCATTTTGAACAAGCAAGGATTAAGGCTGCTGAGATCCAGACACTGGAAGCTATATCATTTGTCCCAGTGAGCTATGTCACTGCTTGCAGATGCCAGAGCCTCTCTTTTTTTGGCACTCATCATGGGGCATAAAGCACCAGGAGAGGCTCTGTCTCAGGTTGCTATGGTAGCGAGCATGGCATGGTTGCTCTGCCTAGCACTCTCATGACTTGGCTGCCAGGCTGAAGTGTCCCGCCTTGAGATTAGTAACTAATTATCCTTCTGCCTGGGAGACCCCAGGGTAGATTGGCTTGCTCAGGCACATGTTGTGCTGAAGCAGATCTAGATCTTTTCGTCAGCATCCCCAGGTGCCCTCTTATTGAAAGTATGAAAGAACTCCATACCAGAGCACTATAGAGCGGTCCCCAGTGCTAAGCCCTCCTCCTGGATGGAGCCTGTGGTCTCCTTGAAATGTCACAGGCAGGTTCAGGAGCCAGGGCTGTGCCCACCCCTGCCTTTTCTTCCTGATACATGAGATGTGCTAGAAAAGAGATGAGCCCCTCAGAGGAAGACTGTGAACTTGGTACCGTCACAGATGTCATCAGCACTGGTCTTCCTTAGACCAGACCCTGAACCCACAGTGAAGCCTCTAATGGTAGTTACTTTTGGTGTGTCATATACCTGGGTACTCACGCGAGAAGATGGCTCCTGTTCCCTGTGACCACTGTGTCGTATTCTCCCTGAACAGGTGCCAGTGGCCAGCAGACTGCTTATATGAGGGATCCCCAGGACTTCCCACAGTGTACATAGGAAGAGAAGGAGGAGAGTAGGGTCAATGACCTTGCCTGGTAGAAGAGATTTTGTTTAAACCAGTGGTTCTCACCCTAGGGGTTGTGATCCCTTTGGCAAACCTCTATGTCCAAAAATATTTACGATTCATAACAGTAGCAAAACTATAGTTATGAACTAGCAAAAAAGTAACATTATGGTTGGGGGGAGGGTGACGGCAGCATGAGGAAACTGTAGTAAAGGGTGGGGCATTTGGAGGGTTGAGAGGCACTAGGTTTAGACTCTGATGGCCAGCTTTTGACAACCTGACACAAACGGGTCACCTGGGAAGGGGGACCCTCAGCTGAAGAATTGCCGGAATGAAATTTGCCTGTGAGGCATTTTCTTAATTGCTAGTTGATGTGGGAGGGCTCAGCCCACCAAGGATGGTGCCACCCCCTAGGCAGGTGGGCCTGGGCTTTATAAGAAAGCAGGCTGAGCAAGCCTTAGGGCAAGAGCCAGTAAGGAGTCTCTGTTTCAGTACCTGCTGGGTTTCCTGTCCTGATTTCCTTTGTTGATGGACTGTGGGTGCAAATCAGCGTGTAAGCCAGGTAATGCCTCCCCCCCCCCCCCCCCGCCTCTTTTAAATTGTTTTTAGTCCGTGTTTTATAAGAGCAGCAAGAAGTGAATAAGGCTGACCCTTTCAGTCTGGAGGTTGAACCCACAGCCTCATGCAGTGCATGCTAGCCAAACACTGCACCCACGAGCCCCCCAGCTCTGGACTAGATTTTCTACCCAGAAAAAAATGTTGAATGCCTCCAGTGTCGTCCTCATCTGCTTTAAAATCCTTTGCTCTAGTTCCAGACACCTCATTCTAGTCTGGATAAAGGTGCATTCAGGTGAGAACAGCACAGGCTATGGGTTTGAAACCAAGGGGCCAGCTTTCTAAGGAAAATAACGGGCAGTTTATTTTATTTTATTTATTTTTTTGTCTATGGTTGGAGGGAAGGCAGGCAGACCTGAGAAAGAACCGGTAAGCAGCCCGGTTTTCTTCTTGTTTCTTTGTGTAGATAATGCCCAGGTGCAGCTAAGCTTAAGGACTCCTATCCTAATGAGATTGTAACTCTTGTTTTGAAACAGGGTTGGTAGTCAAATGAACAGGGGGACCTGCCTCACCTTCTGGGACTGCTAGGAGGTGGGGCCTGAGGCCTGGTGGTAGCTGAGGGGTGGTGGTATGTCACTGGTCATAACATCCTCACTGCCCCCTGCATCCCTTCCACCTCCAAGGTGTCCAGCTGGTCCATCTGTCCTGACAGCTGGTCCCGTGTGTGTTTTAACTCAGTGTTGACCACCCATTGCAGGGCATCTGTCAGGGAAGGGGAAACCCAGAGAGCCTCTTTACCTGTAAATATTAAAAGGAGCAGCTTTCATTTCTTCTCTTTCTTGACCGCTTACAAGAAATTAAAATACATATTTTGGGGGGAGAGTAGGTATCTTTAGTATTTTGGTATTGTTTTTAAAATTTAAATCTATTTTAAATTAGCATACAAAGTGACAGGTCTCCTTATGGCATGTTGATACCTACTGTGTGTGTGTGTGTTGATTGGTTCAGACCTACTGTGTGCGATGCTTGGTCCTCCTTCCCTGCCCACTGCTGGCTTCAATCGTGTGTACCTTTCTGCCCCCCAGCCATCCACTCTCCATTTTCACACCTTAGCTAGTCCAATGGTCTCTGCCCCTCCCCCTCCTTAAAACTTCTTTTCCTCTCTCATAGTTTCCTTTCTATTTTATGGCCTCTGTCTGCCCTCAGTTTCACATAAACAAGTTCAAAACTTAGAAGCTAGGACCCATGTATGAAAGAGAATGTGCAATAAGTATCATTTAATGTAATTTCCAGAGCCAACAATTTTCCTGAAATATTTCATATCTTTTTATTGATGGTTTGACTAAATTTCTGTTGTGGATATTATCCACTTCTTAAATTATCTGTTCCTCTGTTGATGGGCATCTAGGCTGGTTCCATTTCTTTTCTGTGGTGGTTTTTAAATGGGGGTGATTTTGTTGCCAAGAGATACTTGACAGTGGCTAGAGACATTTTGCTGTCATCATGGGGAGGGTGTGGGGAGGGTGTGTGATTGGCACTAGGTATGTGGAGGCATGGGACACAGCTTAGCATCCCATGATGCATAGGACTGATGCATGCATGAAGGGCTTAGCCAATCTGAAATATCTCTGGCGCTGAGTCTGGGAAGCTGCCTAGGGTACCTGTTGGGCCTCCTGCAGTGCTGGTGAGTGAGTGTGTGTCTTGGCTGCGGTGCTGGTGAGTGAGTGTGTGTCTTGGCTGCAGTGCTGGTGAGTGAGTGTGTGTCTTGGCTGCAGTGCTGGTGAGTGAGTGATTGTGCCCTGGCTGCAGTGCTGGTGAGTGAATGTGTGTCCTGACTACTGTCCTGGTGAGTGAGAGATTGTGCCCTGGCTGCAGTGCTGGTAAGTGAGTGATTGTGTCCTGGCTGCAGTGCTGGTGAGTGAATGTGTGTCCTGACTACTGTGCTGGTGAGGGAGTGTGTCTTGGCTGCAGTGCTGATGAACTTATGGGGGAGGGGGAATATAAAAATTCTTGTGTGCAAGAGGCAGTTGGTATGGTAAGTGGTTTACAGGGCCCAGAGCCCTGGCATGGCATTAACCAACCAAATGACAATGGACAAGTTGTTGCATGACCTCCTGACCTTCTAGGAGCTGGTCTATGACCATAGGGAATTGAGGTCTGTGGCAGGAGGGTCAGGACACAGTTCCCAGAGCAGGTGGCAGGCTGCCCCTGAAGCAGCAGTAATACCAGAAGCCCATTCTGTGCCTAAGTGCAATAATTTGTACAGTAATTATTCAACTTGTATACTGGAGCACCCAGGTGACTGTCTTGTGTGTGTGTTTATGTATGTGTATGTCTGTGTGACTCTGTCTTATGTAACAAGGAACGTTATGCACACCTCTTTAGAGCAAGAGGGCCCCAGGTGGTGCTCCCAGACCCCTGTTACACCCCACCTGACTCAAACCCCTCCTGTGACCCTGAGAAATCCCTCTGCACTCTTTGACACGTCAGATCTAGATGATGCGCAGGACCCAGTGAGTCAAGACACGTACTGGTTAGCTTTTTGCCTACTTGACACAAAACAAACTAGAGTCAGTGGGGGAAGAGAGAACCTCAGCGGAGAAAAACGTCCTCAGCAGTTTGGCTTGTGGGTAATTCTGTGGTCATTTTCACAATTCATGATCTATGGCCATACCACCCTAAGCAGGTGTCCTGGACTGTATAAAACACAAGCTGGGAGAGAGAGAGAGCCTTGGAGAGCCAGCCAGGAAGCAGCATTTCTCCACAGCCTCTGGGACTCACTTAATTCTTGCCAGGGTGTTGCACAGGGATACTTGTCTGTAGTCCTGTGTGTGAGTGCCATTGCAGAGTGGCTCAGACTCTGGGCAAGGCAAGTTTTCACAATGAGTGGGGGCCGAGCGGCTCTTTTGGCCTTGAAGGTTTACGGTTCTTACAATGTGGAGGCCACAGAAAAAGTAGATTTCCTGGTACAGTCAAGATTGCCCCAGTGTCACCTGTGTCACATCATGGAGTTGAGGACAGTCATGGGCCCCTGTACTCGCTGGGGTCCAAGCAGTTGGAAGGGATACCTACACAAGGGTGGGTGCTCAGCCTCACCCCCGGCTTCTTAGCAAAAGCTTGGCAGTGCTAAGTTAGACTCCCTCCTCCCGGAGCAGAGGGTGGGAAAGCCTCGCTTGAGTTAATAAGTAAACACACTGTGGTCAGCAGGCATGGTGCCCCCTCATGCCACTTAGGTGGGAAGAAATGGTCTCAGTGTAATTACCAGCCAAGTTATTTGGCTGTAAAGATTGGAGGAACTGGGAACAGCAGCCATATGTTGGTTTAAGATACAGAATAATGAAAATGTACTTATACAGCCCCGAGATGAGATGCTGAAAATTGAAAGTGAGAACAAAGAGGCTGTCACTGCCCGTCCCATCAGTGTTTATAACCAGCAATGGCTGGGCCTGCCTGGCTGTGGGCGTGACCATCCAGCGGTGGGCGTGGCTATGCGGGCTATGGGCGTGGCTATGCTGGCTATAGGCGTGGCTGCTGTGGCCCTGGCTAACCTACCTGTCTAGCCCCTTGGCTCTGAGTGATGCTTGCTAATGAAATCCAGCTCACTGATGTTCTAAAGAAAATGGTTTCTTCAAGGTATATGCTGTGTGGAGCTGGGATGGGGGTATTCGTTTCTTCTGTGACCCATGGCTAGTCCCACGTGACATCACCCCACTTCTCAGGCCAGGGCAGAATCCTGACTCAGGTGTGAGTGATTCAAACCACTTTCCATGAAAGTCTCCTGCTCAGGTGTGCACATGGGTATCTGCATACACCTCTTCAGGCACTTAGTTCACCAGCACCTGGGGCCCTTGGGTGGGCCATGTACCCAGGGACTCTAAGGCAGAATAACGCATGGGCCTCTGAGTGGGACTGTCATTCCCAGATTGTCCCCATTTTCCTGCGAGGCTGAGTGGGGAGGGCATAGGTTTGCTGTGTATTTCTCCGTTCTGTCTAGAAGACTAGTTTATGCTGTAACTAGTCTCTGTCACAGCATAGATCCCAGTCCCCATCATCACCCACCTGCTGCCCTTCCATGCAACTGAAAGGAAACCAGGAGTAGTCATCTCCCGTACCTCCCGCATGCATCCTGGGTATCCTCCCATCAGCCCACCTAGCCTCCCTCACTTCTCACTAGCACACAGTTCCTTCTCTCTCTCATTACTCACCCCAGCCACCCAGGACACTTCTTACCTGATAACTGTGTGGCTTGTCTGCCTCCGGCAGGCTGAAGCCATCTTCAGGGCACCACCAGGGCACCACAATAAGGCCTCCCCTTGGCATCCTGACACCTCACCTGGCACGCACAGTGCTGCAGATATTTGTTGAATTAATGAGTGATGACATTTTTAATTAGAGTTCCTTTGAGTTTAGGTTGCAGATTAGAATCTTCCAAGACTTTACGCCAGATAATTTTTTAATTGTGAACGAGTGTACCTGTAGTCAGCTCTGCAGTAATTATGGAGCTAAGGTAACCCACAGTTTTCAAGACCCCCCCCTAGGGGAGTTCTCAAGAGGGAAATCCAATTTGTCTCTGCTAAATCTTCCGTTATCCACTTAGTAAGAGGATATTGGGTATTAATCTCTTCCATCTGTTCAAACTCAGACTAGAGGTGACACTGCAGGGGTTTGCAAGCTGATGTGGTGTGAGTGGGTGCAAGTCTGGGTGTACAGGCTCGAGGTCCTGAGGCCAGGAGGCTCAGCAAGGGACTATACAGTTGAAGAGACCTCCCAGAGCCAGGTAGAACAGGGAAGACCTCTCAGGCCTCCTGGAGCAGAAGCAGGCAAGCAAGGGTGAGGGACACAAGAGAGACCGAGAGACTGCCTTTTGGTACGCCACTGTAGATAGTGTTAGCCCTGGGAGCAATTCAGAGTTGATGATGGAGTGTCACTCAAGCTTCTAAATGTCAGAGTCACAATCAAAACAAAACAAGCCAAAGCGCTGCCCAGAGTCGGCTCCCAGAAGCCGCAGAAGCCAGAAGATGACCCAGAAGCCACAGATGACCCTTCTGCTCCATCCTGCATGTGCTCACCTCAAAGGTTGGGGCTGTAGCCCTGAGCAACCTATAGCTGGGAGAGCAGAGGGGCCCTAGGGCAGTGCCACGTGCACCAGCCCATGTGGGTGAACGTGTAAGAAGAGCCATGCTGGCCATCTATCTCTGAGCCACCCAGGCTCTCTGGAGCAGTAGCAGTGCGCAGAGGCATCAGGGTTAGGGTGAGCTGTGGTCGGGGACAAACCGGCTGCCAGATTGTGCTGTGCTCCTTGGTTGCTATGCTCCCCTCGGCTCCTCAGTTCCTGCTAATGAGCTGGGTGAAGCTGCTGAGTGGTATGGGCACTCTGCCCACCCCAGCCGCCAGCCCACACAAGGGGGTCCAAGTCCGCACTTGGATCTTTGCGCTGGCTGACCTCAAAATAGGCCCATCTCATTAGTTTCATGAGGAAGGAGCCCTGTGGCAACAAAGACCGGGGAGAGGACCCAGAAACTCCCCGTGACATGGAGCTTGTCTAGAGGCAGGACCAGTTTGAGGTGGGAAAGGGCTTTTGTTCCCGCCTTTGAATACCAGAGACTAATTCCACCATCTGGTGGAGGGAAAGGAAGCCTGGAAGACCACATTAAAATACTCAGCCATAGAAAGCCGGTCATGCCTCCCTAAAGACATATAGTATGTTAGAACTCACACTTTCCCGTTCGCTTGAAGAGCCCCATTCATGGGGGTGGGGGGTGGGGCACCAGCCTCTTACTCCTCTCACCATCTGCAGTTCCTCACCAATCTCAAGCTACTGTGTACCACCCTGCAAATGCGTTAAATCAGCCTTTTGAAATTTAGGCCTGGAATTTTGTTAACAAATATTTAACTAGAGGGTTAGAAAAAAAAAAAAAGAAAAAGAAAAACCAACCCCGTGGTAGCAGGTTGTGAGACAGCTCAGGGCCAGCCTTTGATCTGTTCCCCAGAAGAAAAAAACCCATGTGGGCCCCCTCCTTCACCAGATTAAAAGAAGCTGGGAGTCATGGAGGTGACCTGCATGTCCCCAGTGATGGAGGAGGCCCTGTGGATACTTGGTCCCCAGGCATCTGATGAAGTGTCTGTGAGTGCCCTCTCCAGTACCTCCCACAGCTTTGGTGACTTGGGTACTGCAGTGAATAACAGGCTGAGGGCTTTCAGGTGTGCTGTGGGTTGCTGGCTCTGGCCCTGGGGGGATGGAGCCAGACCTGTGAAGGTGGGAGTTAGGGTCTAAAAATCTTCTCCAGGGAGTATTTGCATTTCAAAACAGAGCTCTGTAAAAGTATTCTGGAAGTCACTTAAAAGGTTCCTGAGTGGCCAAGAGCTGGCTACTCCCTATCCCCAGTAGACGCTGCAGGAGATCTGTCCCTACAGCATGATGGGGCCTGAGCTCTAAGGAATGATCCTGTCCTCTGCAGGTTGTATGGGGGCCGAATGGCCAGGCTGATGGGCTGTGTGCAAGCTGATGGTTCCCCGGTGCCCCGTCCTCACCTTTGAAGCTGGTTCCTGGCAACTTCGTCTTGTCTTGTCTTCCTTTGATCTTCTGGGTGTGGGCAGTGCCCTTGTAGGTGGTTCTGGGAACCAGGATGCCCTGTGTTGAAGTAACTGCTCCTTGTACTTACCTGGCTGTGGTACCTGGTGCTGTGGGTGCCGGTCACCTTTGTTGTTCCTCTCTTGCTTGTAGATAGGTACACGGTTGGTGCAGCAAAGCCCACAGCTTCCTGCACGTATTACAGCTACAGCTGGACACCGGTGATTACTGTCTCTTTAGGAAATGTTAGAGAAAGACAGCAGAAGACTGACAGGCCTCACTGCACATGACAAATGTGTTCTAGAGAGGTGCGTTTCCCCAAGTTCAACACATGAACCTATGGACTTCAGAATTCTCCACAGATTTCAGATGAAGGATTTGAGGCCTATTTTGGGGGCTGTGTCAGTGGTAGCAGGCTGCCCACAGCCACTTGAGGGGTTCCCCTAATTTTGGGGGGGATCTGAACTCAGGCCATACCAGGATATGTGAGGGTGTTTGTTTGAGAAAGGGTTTCTTTGCATAGCCTCGGCTGTTCTGGAACTCGCTTTGTAGACCAGGCTGGCCTTGAACTCAGAGAGATCCTCCTGCCTCTGCCTCTGAAGTGTTGGGGTTTAAAAATGTGCACGGCCACCGACAGGCAGGGTATGTGGTTTTGACGCAGAGAAGAGAAGCATTTTGGACTAGATGGTAAGAAGCAGAGTTAGGGGTTTAACAATGAAATCTTAATACAGACTTTAAGCAGGGGAAGATAAGAGAAAGAGAGATACTTAGGGTACTTAGAAAGAGTGTGGAAGCAAGGTTCTCTGGGAGAGAGCCAATTTACCAAAGCACTTGTGGGTATGGCCTCCTCGGGAGTTGCAATTAACTGTCTAAGCCATCTGTACCATTTCGATGGCTCTCAAGTTACAGTGCAGAGGTTGCTAAGAAACCTCTCCCTCCTTTTTTTATTTTTTTTATAAGTGCGACTGTAGGGTGGCCCTAGAGGTGCTTTGTAGAAATCATAACCTGATGAGGTAGAACCAGGAGCCACTAAGGCTGCACAAGGGGTTTCTGTGAGATTCTTAGAAAACTGCAGGGTGACAGCTGGGAGGGGGAGAAAGGCTTTTAAACAGTTGTTAATTGTACTGGTGTCCTTCCAGGGTCAAGGGCTCATTTCTCAGGTCCTCCGAGCTTAGCCTGTCTTTCTATCCTCAATGGAAGAGGGGCAGAGCTGGGTTTAGTTAGAAGCCAGGAATGTTCCAAAGTCTAAAGCCCTAGGCCAGAGCTCATTGCTTCCCTGTGAGACAGAATGTAGCCAACAAGGGAGGGGAGGGGTGAGGTGGGGAGGGGAGGGGAGGGGAGGGGAGGGGAGGGGAGGGATGCAGTGGGGTGTTGTTGTCTAAAAGCTCTCCTCTTTGCTGTTCATTGGGTTGGTGGCATGTCTGGGGCTGGAGAACATATGGCTGTCCGCTGGCAAGTGCTCAGGGCACCTTGTTATGCCGGATGGCGTCATCTGGCTTAGAACCAGGCGCTTACTTAAGCCCTCATTGTTGGTTAATCTTTGCCTGGGGGAGCTTCACCCATTTTACTAGGAGGAGGTAGAAAGGTGGCTTTCTGGCTGTAGCAGGGAGGAGTGAAGCTGGTCTCCCCCACCCCCCTTCTACTGGCCCAGCCAGTGTCACCTTTGGGGCCCAGCTGGCAGAGGGAACCCCAGACAGTACTGCCAGGAGATATTGAGGCCCCTACTTGGATTGGGCTGGCAGTATCTGGGGCACTAAGCCAGGAACCCCGAGTCTAGCTGCTTCCTGGGCTCTGGGTGCTCTGAGAGCCCAAAGTAGAGGAAGCTAGATAGCTCGTGTTGTTTCCCAGAGCAGGGTGGTTGCTGGGTAATTCTGCCCCCACAGACATTGGACAATGGAAATGGTTTTGGTTGTGACAACCCAAGGAGAGGCGTGGGTACTATCTCCTGGGTGGAAGCCAGGTACGCTTTGTAATGTCCGCGGTTACTGGGTTCCTGGTGTCAGCCGTGCCCTTTGAAGGCATCATTTGATGTCCCCCAAAAGGGAGATGGGGGGGGCTCAGACTTTGGTCTTGTTCAGAAGAATGGATATACGTCGTTCACGGGCACTGGAGATAAACGGGTGCTCGATCATATAAAGTTCCCACCAGACTCTCCATGGGATTCTAACCGAAGCCCTGGCGTGGCTTCCCTGTGGGCACTGAATGCACCTGCCTATGAGTTTCTTACACAATGTCTGGTGAACTACATAAACAGATCGTGGTGGCCTTGGCTCTGTCTGAGCAGTAACCCGGCATTCCTGCTGCCAGTGGGTTTGGTAACCCAGTGGTTAGCAGGTGGCTACCCAGCTCTTCAAAGAGAAGGTACTTGGTGCTTACAATAAGCCTCTTTATCTCCTGACTTCCTTCTCCATCTGGGTCTTAAGGACGTCACTTAAGGAAGTTTTGAGTAAGCTCCTACTTAAAACAATCTGTATTCAAAAATCATAATTGTGACTTCCTTTAAAAAGCTTTTCAAAAGGGCTGGAGAGATGGCTCAGCGGTTAAGAGCACTGACTGCTTTTCCAGAGGTCCCGAGTTCAATTCCCAGCAACCACATGGTGTCTCACAACCATCTGTCATGGGTGTCTGATGACGTCTTCTGCTATGTCTGAAGACAGTGACAATGTACCCACATATATGAAATAAATATGGCTGGAGTGAGCAGGGCGGGAGCAAGAGGGGCCAGAGTGAACTGGGCCAGAAAAAAAAAAGCTTTTCAAAAATAGACATGAAGGGACTGGAGAGGTTGCTTGGAGATTGACTGTATATGGCTCTTGTAGAGAAGGACTCAAGCCACCTGTAAGTCCAGGTCCTCTGTGGGCATCTGCACTCATGCACACATACAGTATAACTTGAATAGGAAGCTGAGCATGAAGTACATCTTTAGAGCCCAGTTCTGGTGAGCTAGAGTCTGGAGAATCTGGAGTTCAGTGTCATTCTTAGCTGCATAGCAAGTTCAAGACCACGTTGGGCTGCATGAGATCCTGCCTCTAAAACAAAACAGGATAGAGAGATGGCTCAGTGGTTAGGAGCCCCAGCTGTTCTTGCAGAGGACCCAGGTTCAGTTTCCAGCGCCCACATAGTGGCTCCTGGCCATCTCTAAACTCCAGTGCCATTTCCTGGCCTCTTTAGGCACTATGTGCATGATATACGTGCAGGCAAAACACCCATACACATAAAATAAAAATAACCTAAAAGAATCTGAAGTTGTTTTTTGAAAGACTTTTTTTTAGATTTATTTATTTTATGTATGTGAGTACACTGTCTCTGTCTTTAGACACACCAGAAAAGGGCATCAGATCCCATTACAGATGGTTGTGAGCCACCATGTGGTTGCTGGGAATTGAACTCAGGACCTGTGGAAGAGTAGTCAGTGCTCATAACTGCTGAGCCATCTCTCTAGCCCAGAATCTGAAGTTTTTTAAAACTTAAGAGAAAAAAAAAACCCAAACCCAACAATTGTACAGATTCACACAAGGTAAAACAAACCGGTTTAAGATGAGTCCTGCAGCAGCAGGTGATGTCTCTAGAATGTCCACCACTGTCCAGACCCAAAAGTGTTTCTTTCCTCAGAGACCTGTGGATTTAGTCCTTTCTTCCCCATCTCTCCTCTCTTGCTCTTGCCTCTGCGGCAATGCCCATCTGGGTATCTCATGTGACCTTCCGTTTAGAAGGAAGGTTTGAGCTGCGTCTTCACTGTAGGACATTCGGGACGTGGCCCCCTTTTCCTGCTTGGAGCTTCACTGGGTGGATCCCGCTGTGGTTTTCCATTCGTGCTGATGGCCATTTCTGTCCATCATGCTGGGGCATCCAGTTCCTTTCTGCGTCTTTTCAGTTCCTTTAAATCACACACTAGAATGGGTCTTGGAGTCCTACGTTAATTCTGTGTTTGGCCTTTTGAGGAACGGACCCTTACCACATTCATGAATGTTCTTTTTCTCCAAAAGAATGTTCCTGCTGGTATCTTAGCCTACAGCACCTGTGACTGGGGTCAGACTGGCTACTGTGGGGTAGGGATTTCAGGCATTAAACATAGTCGTAATGAGTCTCTATTAGTGTGTGTGTGTGTGCGTGTATACATGCATTTACACACTACACACATGTGTATGGGCAGGTGTGTGTGGAGGGGGGTGTGCATGCGTGTATGTATGCATGCATGTGTGTATGCATGCATGTACACACACATGTGTATGTGCAGGTATGTGTGTGTGTTGTGTGTGTGTGTTCATGTGCACATGGAAGCCAAAGAATGACATCAAATGTCCTTCTCAGCTATCCTTCAGGAAAGTCTCTTACTGAACGGAGAATTTCCCAATTCTGCTAGGCTGGTTGGTCACTGAGCCCCAGGGACCTTCCTTGTGCATTGCCACACCTGGCTTTTTACCCGATTGCTGGGGTCTGAACTCAAGACCTCACGCCTGCACAGCACATGGTTCATAGACTAAGCCATCTCCCTAACCCTGAGCTGAGTTTTTAATGGAATAAATGATGGTTCCACATTTGAATTAGATACTGCCTTCTTTTTTTTTTTTTTTTCCAAGACAGGGTTTCTCTGTATAGCCCTAGCTGTCCTGGAACTCACTTTGTAGACCAGACTGCGCCTGCCTCTGCCTTCCGAGTGCTGGGATGAAGGCATGCGCCACCATGCTCGGCTAGATGCTGCCTTCTACCTTGGGGTAGAGCCCTGTTCTAAATGTAAAGCCAGAAAGAGCATTCCTTCTTCCCTCCCTTTTTTCTTCTTCTCCCTCTAGTTGTTTGCTCCTTTTTAGTGATAAACTTTACGGCCATGTTGACCATTTCCCCATTCCATTTAAGTGTGCGTGTACAAGAGAGAGAGAGAGAGAGAGAGAGAGAGAGAGAGAGAGAGAGAGAGAGAGAGAGAGATTGATTGATTAGTGCACACATGCACACAGGAAGTTAGAGGACTACTTACGGGAGTCATGTCTCTCCTCCCATCATGTAGGTCCTAGGGATCTGCCCAGGGTTGGTTGTCAGCCTCCCCAGTGAGCATTGTTACCTACTGAGTCATATCTTCAGCCATGCTGTAACCATTTTTGAATGGATGGCTTGAGGACATTTCGTTCACTGCCACTGCTATGCGGCCAGCACAGTGTCTGTCAACCCCTGGAGCTCGTCTTCAGGGTGTCACATAGCAGCTGTCACTGTAAAACTGAACCCCCGAGGCTGCCAGCCCAGCAACCTCCATCTACTGTCTGTCTCTCTGAATTTGGTCTCTTTGGGATCTCTTTGCTGGTGGACTTATGCTGGCTTTGACTGCCAAGCCTGAGGACCCCCGGGGTCCCACAGCAACAGTGGTTCTCAACCTTCCTAATGCTGTGACCCTTTAATATAGGTCTACATGTTGTGGTGACCCCAACCACAAAGTTATTTTCATTGCCTCTCTTTTTCTTAAAGATTTATTTGTTTGTTTTATGTATGTGAGTACACTGTAGCTGTACAGAAGGTTGTGAGCCTTCATGTGGCTGTTGGGAATTGAATTTTGGGACTTCTGCTCGCTCTGGTCAACCCCGCTCACTCAGTCCTTGCTCGCTCTGGCCCAAAGATGTATTTATTATTATACATAAGTACACTTGACTTCAGACACACCAGAAGAGGGCATCAGATCTCATTACGGGTGGTTGTGAGCCACCATGTGGTTGCTGGGATTTGAACTCAGGACCTTTGGAAGAGCAGTCAGTGAGTGCTCTTACCTGCTGAGCCATCTTGCCAGCCCTCATTGCTCCTTCATAACTGCAATTTTGCTACTGTTATGAATCGTAATGTAAATATCTGACACATAGGATATCTGATATGTGACCCCTAAAGGGGTTGTGTAACCCACAAGTTGAGAACGGAGGAAGATGTCATTTCGTGCCTCCTCGGTTTCTTCATTTCTTGTGTTACTGGAAAGTTGTCTTTTCTAGATTATGTGATGTCTTGTCTTTCTTGGTACTCCTATACCAACTCCCTGGGGGTGGTGTTTCTTCTCTGGCTCTTGTGAGAGGGTAGTTCCTTGACATTTACAGTGGGAAGAGTTTAGGGGTAGGGGGAGATACCAGGTGACGGTGTCTTGGAAACCAGATGAGCATGGAGAGAAGTGGGTGCTTTGTTTGAATGAGTGCATTTGGAGCTGTGTAGTTTCAGGTGCTCACCACAGTGCTCCTCGCTGACTGATTCCAAACCTGGCTAAGATCTTGCTTGCTATAGAAGGAGGGACCTGCTACTGGTGAATCACAGAGCATGCCTACTGGGGGAGCCTTAACAGCCTGGGTACTGGCTGGGATTCTCCTGGGAGTGATAGGTTGGAAGTCTCCTCACATGTCTGTTTCCTTGTTCCTAACAGTGGCAGCAGGGAACAATGTCTACATGCACGGACATGGGCTGGAGTCTGCCTTCTATGCCTGACTTCTCCCAGCACCGCAGTGAGGCCAGACGCCATCATGCTACACTCCCTTAGATATACCAAGGCTTAGACATGGGACAGCTGATCTGGTTCTCTGTGGAGCAATCTAGAGGTCAGGATGGGTGGGTGGCAGGTTGTCAGCTCCTGAGCCTGGGCTGTCCCCAGTGTGGGACTAGATTGTCTGCACCTCACTTAACTTTCCCAAAAGTCTTCTCTGGCACTAATTTTCAGATGATTGCTCGGTGAAGAATGTGGCAACTGCTTGGTATTTTGCTGCCAGCATGTTCCCATAGAGAGGTTGAATGTGTGAGGCCCATGTTAGCTGTCTGTGGCCTGCCATGTGCTCAGACCATGGAGAATTGTGGGCTCCGGTCCAGGTTGTAGCAGGGGACCCTCATGGTACAGAAGGTACAGTCACTGTAGCTTGGTAGGTGGCAGTTTAGTTTCTTGAACTCCACACCCAGTGCTTGGGGGATTGTGCCACCAAGCCTAAGATTGTCACGTCTCTGGGTAGATATAAGCTCATCGCTACCCCTGGTTTCTAAGGAATGGGGCAGCCTACAGGGACTCTTATCCCTGACATATCTGTACAGAGGACTGGAATCAGGCCACCCTGGATGTCCAGGAGTTGCCTTTGTCCCGTGATGAGTCATTGTCCTTATGGATGGACACTAGGTTGGGTCTATTATAAACCCAGCAGTAGGAGTAGCCCTTGGGCTGCCATTCCCTGTGAGCCTGAGTGTATATTCTCACATTCAAATAAGAGAAATTGCCTCAGCGGGTATCCTGGAGGTAGGCGTTAAGGCTAGGAAGGAGGGGCATTCTGCTGGCCCTAGACTCTTGAGCAAGCAGATGTTTGCTGACCAGCTGCCTGGCAGGTGCTGGGGGCATAAGCTAGAGGGAGGTCACTCACAGCAGGGAGATGGCAGATGGCCTGATGGACACTTGGTGCTGGAGGCCTGGCTGCCTCCTCTTAGTGGTACAGGTGGCAGTGGCTGTAGTGGTGACATTGGTTGCCTAGGACTAGGTTAGGGGTGGAACCTGAAAACATTTTAAGTTAAAAAGAGTAGCTAAGCCGGGCAGTGGTGGCACACGGCCTTTAATCCCAGCACTTGGGAGACAGAGGCAGGTGGATTTCTGAGGTTGAAGCCAGCCTAGTCTACAGAGTGAGTTCCAGGACAGCCAGAGCTACACAAAGAAACCCTGTCTCAAAAAACAAAACAAAACAAAACAAAACAAAACAAAACAAAACAAACAGTAGCTAAGGGACTCTGAGTAGTAAATGCTTACTGGGGCCAGGATTCTAAGGCTGGTATAGATTTCCCTGAGCAGGTATCAGAATCTTGGCACTTGAAAGTGTGTGTGAAGACGCTCCCATCCTCAAACTCTAGTCAGGGTAGATTGGGTTCTGGCTGCCTGGGGTTTGGTCCAAAGATTCAGGGGGACCAGTAGGAGAGAGACACCTCCCCCTTCCATGCAGAGACCCCTTCTCCAGCTCCACAGAACAGCAGTGGAAAAATAGAGCATGGGTTCCAAACAAGAAGGGGCCCTAAGTGTGAGTGAATAGGGGGAGGGGATTAGGAGAGACCAGTGAAGACAGGACCCAGCTGGGGATGGGGGAAAGGGCTACCAGCTCTGTCCTCTGGTCTCCTGGCAACGGATACAGCTGCAGACCCCTGTGGTACCCTGCCAGTTGACTGCAAGGTGACCATAGGTCTTTCCAGAATGGAGTCAGAGCAGGTGGCCTGGTTGTTACGGCATTAGTGTGTGGAACCATTCCTGCTGCCCCAGGTCTCCATCCCGAGGCTGGGGAGAAGGGGAGGGGGGTGGGGTGGTCACTGTTGCTCCTCACAAAGGGAGCAGAAGCAATGTTCTTGCTGCCACCATTACTGTGCCTGACCATGCCCCACCCACCACCTGAGCCTCATCCACACCCTGAGAGCTCCTGCCACCTTGTCCCAAGACTTTCAGCTTTTGTTTGAGGGGGTGAGGAGACAGCTAAAAAAAAAAGGACCTGGAGATGCCCTCAGGGCAGGAGCCAAATACCACCTGCTGTCTAGCCTCCCTGTGAACTCAGAAGCCCTCCCAGGCTCCAGGGAGAGGCACAGTTCCCAGTGCTTTGAGCCTATAGAGTCCTGGAGAATACAGGAGCTGGGGACAGGGGTACAGCATCTGGCAGTGATCTGCTGATGGCAGTAGTGGCTCTCCCTAAGTGTCAAAGCCATGACAGTTTAGAGACAGCGAGGGGGATGAGGTCCCATAGTGAGTGGGTAGATGGCACTGGCTTCTATTCAAGTCTCACTGAATTGTCCGCCAGGCTTTGTTGTCTAATAGGTTAGAAACTAACCTATCCTACTCCTAGTCTCCAGTGGGCAGGACTGGGATCTTCCTGCCGCTCTCCCATCCACCCTACCCACCATCACTGGGGCCTTTCAGTATGGCTGTAGGAGTGGCTCAGCTCAGCATACTCCGGCTCTCAGTGTTGTACTATCCTTGTTTGAAGAGGCCAGTGAGGAGACCTTTATGGACCTGTCCACACTGCTAAGGACTCATTCCTGGGCTTAACTCCCTTCCGCCTGCCTCCCCTCAAAATCACACAAGGCCAGCAGACGACTTCCGTCTCCTGCCTCTGTGGTCTTGTCCCCCTGTGACTTCACGTTCTCATGTGGTCCATGCTAAATAATGCTCCCCAACCTATGCCGGACCTGGGGTGCCCTTGTCCAGTGAATTGTGTCCCCAAACTAGGTCCCATGCTGTCGTCCTTTGGAACCCATGCTGGTTTCAAACTCATGATAATCCTACTGCCTCAGTCTCCCAGTCTTCCCTGGGATCGCAGGGAATCATAGGAATTGCAGCTCTCTCCCCACTTATGGATTCTGGAGCTTGGTCTCAGAATGAAGTGGCTGATTGTGCCGTTGTTAGACACTTGGTCACAGTTGTGTCACGGCACTTTGAGGACAGGGACCCCCTCTTCCCTCTTACTTCCCAGGCTTTCCCGCCACTTTTTCTTCATTGCATGTCCGCTTCAGGGAAGCAACCTCTATCCCTCCTGGTGATGGCTACTCTGCCTCTCAACCTCAATGATGTCACCTGCACTGGGTTTCAGAGCTGTAGCTCTGACCCCAGCTCCCCATTCCATACTGGGAGGGCTTTAGGCTGTGAAGAGGTACCCTTGGCATCAGGATGCAGTTGTGGATGTATACCGTCTATTTTCTCACCACTGCCCCTCATCCATGTCAGAGGATCAGGCAACAGCCTCTACCCCTCACTGTGGAGACGTGGAAAGTTCTTCCAGGCATTGAGAGGCCCTGCTGGCAGCCACCCTACAGCCTGGTGCTCTGCCTGACACCTGCTCTGCCTCCTTCCTGTTGTCTGAGGGAGTGCGGTGTCTTCTGAGAAGGTGGTGGATGTTGCATCGGGCCGGTTGAGGATGCTGAAGCATCAGGCTGCTTTAGGATACTACAAAGCCAGTGGCGGCTGTGGTTGGTTCCTGCGCTGTCCTCACACAGAGGAAAAGCCTTCAGCTCTGGTCTGGGGAGCTGTCTAAGCCCAGAGCTTTCCTAAGTTGAGCATACTGACCCTGCACACCCAACCTAGCTGCAAAATAAACAGAAGGCATGGAGAAGAGAGTTAGTTCTCTGTATCCGTGCCTTTAAAATCACTCACACCATCAGGACCTGGGGCACAGAGAGCCTGAGACAGCAGCACCACAGCCTAGAGGGTCTGTGCCTGAATGTCACCTGGGGTTCTGAGTGGGGACCTAGATAGGAAAAGGACACTGAGTCAAAACACAGGGAACCTGAGGGTAGTGTGAACTGAACTGTGGTTAGTAGGCGCTGATATGGCCCTTAAATGATGATACTCGTCCCCCACTAATTTAGTGACGTGGTTAATGGGGATTGTGGGCACATAGTCTTTGGGATGTCTCTCTCTACACATTTTATGCAATTCTGAAGCTGTTCTGGAATAGAATTTATTTAAAGTCAGTGGCCCAGACAGAGCCAGTATCTACATTGCAGAGAATGGCCAGGTCTAGTTCTCTGGACTCCCGAGCAGTGACACACACACACACACACACACACACACACACACACACACAGACTCTTGTTTTATCTTGTGTAAAAGGGGTTGCTTGCTCCCTTCTAAAGCCATGTTATCTAGATCTGCCCTGTTCGCTGGTTTCTAACCCTATCTGTTTTCACCGTGTGGCATTCCATCTCAGGGTGGCCAATCCTTCATTTCAGTGGTGGCCTTGGTGACAGACATTTACACTTGTGTCCCCCAAAGGCTTTACTAAGTCATAGGTTGGCTCAGAAACCCAAGCCAGACCACTGAAGCCACACACACACCTCTGGCTTACAGACTGGGAGGAGTTAGCCCCAGGGCAGGCAGTAGGCGTGGCCATGCTTCTGACACATCAGTACCCAAAGCTGCTTCTGTGGTTGGGTTTGCTTCCTCTCTGAGTGAGGAGAGCTGCCTCTAGGCTGTGGCTCCTCGTTCTGGTATGTTCTTCTGTGCTGTGTGCCTCTTTGGGCTGCCCCCTGTGAAGGCCGAGACTTGGTGTCCCCTTTCACGGTGGGTCAGGGTAACCCAATCAATCTACTATAAGAAAGGAGGCTTTTAACTTAAAGTCATATGACCTTTAACATCCTAGGCCAGGACAAACAAATCCCCGTGTGGTTAAAGAATGTCTTGAAACAATTGCCATCAGGAAGCAAGCACTGTCCTAGTCAAACCACTGTGACAAGATCAAATCGGCTACAAAAACATGCCTCGATGGAAAGCCGTCCCTGGGTGGTGTTTGTGCGTCTGTCAGTGCTGGAGTGGAGGAGACAGTAGGCTCCTGCTGTCTGCCCTCCTTTCATCCACACTTGCTTACCTAGAAACTTCTGAGTACTGGGGACTGGTCTAGACGTCACCAGTGCAAACGATAATTACAGGAACACAACCTGAGAGTCCTTGGTCCTTAGGGACTCTTGGGCATAAACAGTTGGAATGAGTAGGACCGTGGCCACCCCTAAGCAGGAACAAAAGCATGAATGTGGGGAAGGACGGGTGTTCAACATGGAGACCCTGGGAGGTTGCTTTGCATGGACACCCTCAGTGAGGGACTGGTGCAGTCAGAGGGTTCTCAGAGTGGAGGGCCCTCAGTGAGGTGAGTGAGCAGAGACTCAGGTGGCAAGGGGACAGCCAGTGGATAGTGACGAAGGCAGTACTCGAGGCAAAAATTGACGGTGTACATTTAATCCCTGAGGTGGATTGAGGGGTTGGGCAGGCAGAGCTGGAGATGTATAAATCCTATATGCAGCCTAGTGATACCCCTGGGTTATAATCAAGCTCTTTAAAAAATTTAACTTTGGGGGACTGGAGAGATGGCTCAGCGGTTAAGAGCACTGACTGCTTTTCCAGAGGTCCCGAGTTCAATTCCCAGCAACCACATGGTGGCTCACAACCATCTATAATGGCATCTGATGCCCTCTTCTGGTGTGTCTGAAGACAGTGACCATGTACTCGCATACATAAAATAAATAAATCTTTCAAAAAAGTTTAACTTTATACTTAAATTATAATCTTAACCACTTAAAGAACACCTCTCAGTGTCATTAAGAATGTTCATGATCTGTTGAAATTTTATTTTTGATTTATGTGTGTGGAAGTTTTCTGCACGTGCATATGTGCACCACATGTGTGCCTGGCGCTCACAAGGCCAGATGGAGATGTAGAATTTTATAGACAGTTGTGCATCACCATGTTAGGAAGTAAATTCACATCTTTTGCAAGAGCAGCCAGTGCTTTCAAACACTGAGCCATCTGTCTAGCCCCATCATATTTTCTTCAATTGAAAAAATTTTTTTCTGCAGGGTGATGGTGGCATATGCCTTTTACCCCAGCACCCAGGAGGCAGAAGCAGGTGGATCTCTGAGTTCAAAGCCAGCCTGCTCTACAGACCAAGTTTAGGGCAGCCAGAACTACACAGAGAAAACCTGTGTCTATCACAAGTCTACCCTCTATCAGTCTGACACAGAAACATACCACCTTACAGCAGGACTTTCTGCTCCTTTCCCCACAGGCTCGCAGCCATCTCATAATGCAAAATACATTCAGTCCAACTTCGAAAATCCCCATAGTCTTGGACAATACCGTGTCAAAGTGGGAGTGGAGAATCTCTTTTGAGATGCAGGTTATCCCTTAACCATGAGCTCCCCAGACAGTCAAGAAGCAAGTTATCTTCTTCTAACAGTAACAACGCAGAGTAAGCAATCCATTCCAGAAGGGAAGAATGGAGACACAGCGGGAAACGATCAGACTAAAGCAGAACTGAAGTCCGGTGGGGAAAAATTCTCAATCTCCCAGTCACGGTTAGCTTGTCGGGCTTATAATGTAATCACCTGGGGTCCACAGGGCTAAGGTGGCCCCTCATCTCCGACTCTGCCATCCTCAGCACACATAACCTCTCTTGGTTATGTGTACGCATAATCCACTCCACCTGTAGCTCTCCTCGGTGGGCATCCCATGGTTCTGGCATTTCTAACATCTTAGGGCCTTTGTTGCAAATTTATGCTCCATCCTCGTGGCCTCGTGCATAGTATCCTAGAGCCTCCTTGCGGGGACTCCAACTCCTGCCACATGTTCTCTGGCCTCAGGCACTTTCTGGAGCCATGGCTCAAGTCTCTTTTTTTTATCTTGTCCCTTTTATGCCAATACCATGGAGATAGATGATGCTGCAAAGTTCTGCTTCTAGCATGGGATTGAGCTTGGCTCCCTTGGACCATAGTTACATTGGCCTTTGTGTGCTGACCAACACAAAGGATAGAGTCCATCGTGGGGGCTGAGGAGAGGGGAGGCTTGGGCAGTGATGTGGAGGGATAGTTGGTCCTATTGCACTGGCACTTACGAACTATGAGAGAGCTCTTAGTTACCCTTGCAAAACAGTGTCTATCCAGCATTCTTGCATGCTGGCTGTGTAAGGATACAAGTGCATAAGGCTCAGATACGTTAAGCCACGACGTGGCACATTGGGTGGGGCTGCTCCCTGGTGGCACCAGGGTTGAGGTGCTATGGTGGGGTTTGAGTTGAGTGGGAGGATAATGGGAAGAGTTGTAGTAAGAAGAGGGGAGGTTGGGGTCAGGGTGAGATGGTCAGGTTCACTGTACAGTGAAGATCCCAGGTCTTTTATGTCTGGAGTGAGATCTGTGAGCTGAGAAGTCCCTATGTGCTATGGGGCTGAGGGCCCCTGAGGTCTCTCTAAGAAAAGGGAACATTGAGAGCTGAGGTTGGGATGCAGAGTGTGTCAGAAGTGTCAGCAGGAAGATGGGGTACATAGGAAGTCAAGGGTGGGGAGTGAGAGTGGGGGTACCCAGGCTGGCTTCTCTTTTGCCAAGTACATCTAAGCTAAGGCTGCCCTTGGTGGGGTTGTAGGAGCCTTTACTGTCTCGGGCATCCTACTGACAACAGGTCTCCTTGTGTCCCATAGATGGTATCCACAGTGTCACCGCTCTCTGCACTCTGCGCGTGACCATCATTACAGATGACATGCTGACCAACAGCATCACTGTCCGCCTGGAGAACATGTCGCAGGAGAAGTTCCTGTCCCCGCTGCTGTCCCTCTTTGTAGAAGGGGTGGCCACAGTACTGTCCACCACCAAGGATGACATCTTTGTCTTCAACATCCAGAACGACACGGACGTCAGCTCCAACATCCTGAACGTGACTTTCTCGGCACTGCTCCCCGGTGGCACCCGTGGCCGGTTCTTCCCGTCAGAGGACCTGCAGGAGCAGATCTACCTGAACCGGACACTGCTCACCACCATCTCCGCCCAGCGAGTGCTGCCCTTCGATGACAACATCTGCCTGAGGGAGCCCTGCGAGAACTACATGAAATGCGTGTCTGTGCTTAGGTTTGACAGTTCGGCCCCCTTCATTAGTTCCACCACGGTGCTCTTCCGGCCTATCCATCCCATCACGGGCCTGCGCTGCCGCTGCCCGCCGGGTTTCACCGGGGACTACTGCGAGACTGAAATTGATCTTTGCTACTCCAATCCGTGCGGGGCCAATGGCCGGTGCCGGAGCCGTGAGGGTGGCTACACTTGTGAGTGCTTCGAGGACTTCACTGGTAAGTGTCTGGAGCCTGTGGGACGGGCTGCTGGTGCGGGGGGGGGGGGGGCTTACCTCTGCTTTGTGCACGGTGAGAAGAGGCTCACAGTGTACTTGTGAGGTGTGAGGGTTTCCTATGGGTGTCCAGTGACATGATGTAAGAGGACAGGTCCTGGACTTGTGTGTCATCTCCATTAAGGTCTCTTCAGGTGGCACTTTCCTTGCTGCCAGCCTCCCAGTCCTCATTCACCTTCTTGGGGGATCCGTGTCTTCCTCTCCAGAGGACGTTAGGAGGGGCCTGTTTAGGTGAGATGTACTTTTGATACCCAAATGCCTCGGATACCTTAGATGTATCTAAGTGAGTTCTGTGGTTTTTAGATAAGGTCTGGCTCCAAAGCCTATCCTGGCTTCAAAACCGTGGCAATCCTCCTGTCTCAGCCATTTGCAAGCAGATTGTTAAAGCTCTTTATTCCAGATTTTCAGATTAATTGGTTAGTGCCAAACTATGCAGCTAGGGTAAAAATCCTGAGCCTTCAACTTCCTGGATCCCGAAAGAAGTTGTCAGTTCTAGTCATGCCTTATTGGTGCGAAGACTTAATTCACCTCCCTCCGCCCCGAAGATACTCCTAGCCCAGCATGTCCCGACCAGTCTTAAAGACAAGACCAACCTCTCTGACTGTAGCCAACAGTCGCTTTAAAAAATGAAGAGGCAGCCGAGAGCAGTATATACAACACCATTGTGAACTCCCGGATCTCAATCTGGTCTTTGATCCTCTATTAGGTACAGTTTCAACCCACTTGGAAAACCAATTCCCAATAGGTTCCGTGCTGAACAGATCATCTTTCTGGAAAGTTCCCTGACTTAGGGACTTGATTTATAGTGGAGGTGACTTGGAGATCCTTCTATCTTTAGGATGTCAGTATGAAATCCGAAGAATCTCTGCCCTCTAGGATAGGAATCTTATCTGCACACAGTACACATTTATTGCGTTCATCTTGAGGCCTGTAGGTATTAGAAGTGTGGGAAGCAGGAGGAAAGATGGAGGCAGCTAGCAGAGAGAGAAGAGAGTGGATATCTATGGCTCTGTGCATCCAAAGAGGAGGGGCGGTCTCTTGGAGAACTTTCACAGACTGCGAGATATGGGATGCCAGGTTGGCCTGCCGGCATGTCGGCATCTCAAGTTGGTTATTGTCTGGAAATGTGGAGGAGGGAGAAGGACATTTGGCTGCCCACCCCTCTACGGTTCCCCTCCCTGTCTGTGGCTGACTGCCAACAGGATGCGGGCAGTTCTTCCTGCTGCCTGGCAAGTGTTGATCCCTGATTCCTGCCTCTCAGGTGCCTGGTGGTGAGCAGGAAGGCAGAGGTCTAGGAGACACCCTGATTGACGGTGTGCACCGGAAGTGTTGACAAAATGTGTGTGTGTGTAGGGACTCCCCTCCTCTGCCTCTTCTTCCTGCTTTGAATTTAGCCAAGTCTAAACCCAATAAACAAGCGCTACCTCCGGGACACACCGGTAGCCATGGCCCCACCTCTCTTCCTTTTTAAAATTAATTAATTAATTAATTAATTAATTAATTTATTTTTAAAGTTGTATTTATTTTATATATTTAAGTACACAGTTACTGTCTTCAGACACACCAGAAGAGGACATCAGATCCCATTACAAATGGCTGTGAGCCACCAAGTGGTTGCTAGGAATTGAACTCAGGACCTCTGGAAGAGCAGTCAGTGCTCCTAACCTCTGAACCATCTCTCCAGCTCCCCACCTCTCTTCCTAACACCCCTCCTCTATCCAGAGGCTTCAGCTGGCATCTCTTTGGCAGTGTCTTGTAAGACTCGGCTAGCTACATGGTTGGTTCCCTCCTGACAGAGAAGCATCAGGGGGAGCCAGCTGGTTCCCCAGTCCCTCCCTGTCAAATGGCCCTTTGTGGAAGTCTTTGTAGACTCTCTTGCTTCAGATAGAGAAGCTGAGGGGCACCGTTGCAGGGAGGATTGGTGTCTTCAGGGTGTGAACAATGCCCATCTAGCTGAGAACCTGCTGCAGGCATTTACAGAGTGCTTGCTGTATGCCAGACCAATGTTCAGTCAGACATTACCCTATCTGCGTGGGCAAGTGACCTGGGTCACTTTATGTATTCTCTTTAGTTGTTATTTAGGACCCTTGCCATCTTTCAGCAGCAGCACGGGGCATGTAACAGCCTCTGCATCAGGCTTCATCCCTGGGGCTACCATAGCAGACCTCTTAGAGATACTAAGGGTATGATGTGACCATGCTGGCGCAGGGAAGTGAGGCCACTGGGATCTGTGGACCCTCGGCTCCCCTGCAATGACAGTGGACCCATTGGGTGCAGCCAAGTGACTTCTGAGGCGCTCAGATTTCCTCTTCATCAGCACAGTCATTTCTGGAAGGACGATAAAGGGACAGTGGGCACATCTGTCATCTCCGGGAGATGTGACTGGCATGAGGCTAATTTGATTCTCTTCGGGTACTGAAAGCATCATGCTATTTCCCTAGAGATAAAACTCATTAAGGGCGATTACTTCTCCCCGATCCTCTTCCTCCCCTCTCCTCCATTTCTTGCCTTTGAAGCGCTCGCTTTTCTCCGTGGAGGTAATTGTGCTCATTTATTCACGATGAAAGCAGCGCTGTCGTCACACAGCTTTAATTTCTTGTTTCTCGGTAAGCCGAGCTCAAGCTCTAGGCCTCCTCATGGCGGGCTTGGAATTAGCCCAACTGTGCCAGGAACCCTCGGCTTCCTGTGCTGCAGGACAGGAGAGTCAGGAAGGCATCCGTTACATTTCAGGAAAGGCTCTCTGAATTCACCGGGAGATGGAGTCCGGATAGCTCTCCTGAGTTTCCTAATCCACCCTGGTTTTAGAGTGTGCCCAGCCTATGAACACCTGGAATCCCTGGTGTTTGTAAGGGAAGGTAGTGGCATGTCCCTGCCGGTACATCTCTGCTTTGGGACCACAGATGGGTTTAACAACTCCCTATAGATGGAAAGGACTGAGAAGACTTCAGAGGTGGGCACTGGATACGTATTGGGTAGTCTCTTATTTTCTTAGCCACACTGGTGAGATGGACTGGTGGGCTAAGGCACTTGCTACCAAGCCTAAGGACCAGAATTTGGATCTCTGCTACCCACACAGTGGAAGGAACGAACCAACTCTTACCATTTTTCTCTGACCTCCACACATGGCCCCCAATAAATAAAAATTTCTCAGCCTGGTGGTGGTGGTGGCGGCAGCACATGCCTTTAATCCCAGCACTCGGAGGCAGAAGCTAGGTGTATTTCTGTGAGTTCAAGGCCAGCCTGGTCTACAGAGTGAGTTTTAGGACAGCCAAGGCTACACAGAGAAACCCTGTCCAAAAAAAAAAAAAAAAAAAAAACCCAAAAAACGAAACAGTTATTTTTTTTAAGCCCATAAACACATACAAGCATGTTTCCCTCCATGTCTTGCTTCTCGTTCTCTATTTGGAGTATACCACTTTTGGTTTTTGTTAAATACTTTTGTATGTGGTCATGGACTCCCGTGTTGCTCCTCTTAATTGAATTCATTCACCCCATCTCTTAGCTCCCTTATTTGCAGTCTTCCTGTCTGAATGTGCTTCCTCCTGTCCATCTGTCTGTCTCCAGTGTCCCTTCCTGGTCACTAAGGTCCTTTGGGTTTTGGGCCTGTGGCCAAGCTCCAAATTGAGTCGGGGCCCAGCACTGCCGGCTTCTGGGCGTTTCTAGGGTGGCTTCCCCCCCTCTCCCTCTCCCTCTCCCCCTCTCTCCACTTCAGGGAGACCTGGGAATAGTTACCTAGTTATCATCTCTCGCCTGGGGTACATTCCTGAATGACAGCTTTGATGTCAGCAGGAGGGGCGGGTAGTTCAGCTGCATCCAGATCTGAGAGGGGAGGGGTGGTCACTGTCACAACTAAAGCTCTCTTTGGGTGTCCCTAACTTGATCCCTGTTCTTAGAGTCCCTCCACCCCCTTGCTGCTTGTCTTCATTCTGAGTGTGTGTTTCTGTAAATCCAAGGCAAGGGGCGCTTTGCACAGCTGTCGAATACAAAGCTGCTGCCCCAGCTCAGGGCCATGAGCTCCTCTGTCTCCTATACAGAGAATGCTCCCTAGGGATGGGTGCACCCTAGGAGGTAGGGCTTGGGGAACCCTCAGTGGTATTCAGTTTGAACTTTGTACCAGCCCCTGAAGTACTTTCTTCCTTTAAGAGCCTCCTCGGACTGCAGAACCCTCCTGAAGCTGAGGGTGTTGTATCTAGGCTCAGTGTGATTGCAAGAACGCAATCACCTGTGTGTGTTTAGGAGCAATTTTAAAGTAAAAGCCCTAGTTATAAATATAGACATTATCCAACTCCTATTAGTTTGAGGTAGAGGGATGCTGTTCCTGTCTCCTTGGGGACAGTGTGCCAGGTGGCCCCATCAGAAAACCCCATGTTGTGTGGTGCATTGCCTCTGAGCCGTGTCCTGATCCTGCAGAAAAATCTCCTTGAGCACAGGAAGGAGGGGCACCCAGAGAGCTGAAGGCTACAGGGTATACAACTCAGCTACGCTGGGAGTGGTTCCTAACCCTCTAACATTAGTCCTTAATGTGGGGGATAATTATCAGTTAAGGCGAAGATCATTACATTGCCCATAATTAAAATCTCAGCTAGAGCAGCGAACACTTTGAGACTCTGCGAGAGACATTACGTTTTCTTCTCGTCGCTGCGCACTTAACCTGCCACTCTGGCTCTTTCCACTTAGTGAGTTGCAACGTGAAGTATTTCTCTCCTGTGCTATCCTGAAGTTGGGCGTTAGTGCACTTCTGTGACCTTGTTTTTTGAGATCCAGATGTGGGCAGGTCCAGCTGTCTGTGAACTTTAACCCCTAAAGCCAGGGCGAGGACTGAAGGGGGCGACTGTATATTGTGGGCAAGTGTCAAGCACAGCTGACAGGCCTCCAGGATGGGCCCTCCCATCATCTCCACATCCTCTTGTGGCTGGTGCTACCAGCAGCTAGCTGGCTTGAGTTCCCTTAACCCCGAATCTGGAATCTGGAATGTTCCAAAATCCAAAACTTGGCGTGCACCAACATGATGCCAAAGTGGAAAATTCCACATCTGACCTCACGTGATGGGTTACAGTCAGAATGCAGGTGTGTCTACAAATTTGTATAAAGTTACCTTGAGGCTACATGTCAAATGTATACATGAACCATAAATGAATTTTGTGTTTAGTCTTGATACCCCTCCCAAGCTCGTTATGTGTATACGGAGATTCCAGAACTTTAAAAAGAACCTGCTGAAATCTAAAACCTTCTCATCCTAGGCACGCTTTTTTTTCTTTCTTTGAACTAAGGTCCTCTGGGGAGTTGAGGTTGACCTTTGAACTCACGATCCTCCTGCCTCAGTCTCCCGAGTGCTGGGATTTCAGGCTTATGCCGCCATACTTGTCTGTGTGGGTATGGAATGAGGGATCTGGGTTTGTATAAGGGATCTACATAGCCTGTACTGCCACCGGTGAGGTAAGATGCTTGAGCCATGTCCCTTTATGTTTCTGAAGGCCCCGAAGGCCATGGTCGAGGTATGCCCAAAGTGGGGGTGGGGGGGGTGCTTCCTGTCTCTTCAGGACTTGTTAGCCACTTGACCTATGCTGCATGGCTACTGCCTATACCTCTCCACAGTGCATGCTTCCTGTGGCCTGGTCTAAATTCTCTCTTACACAGACATCAGCCATTGGAGTAATCATCCCGAATCCAACATGTCCTCCTCTGAGCTCCCCTATACCTGCAAGAGCCTATGCCTAAATAAGTCCTACTCACCGGTGCCAGACTTAGGCAGTTCTAGACCGTCACTTCAGGGAACAACTTACTCTGCCCCATGATTCCTTTTGCTTCTTGCCCGTGTGTGTGTGTGTGTGTGTGTGTGTGTGTGTGTGTGTGCTCACATATGTGTGCGCATATGTGCGTGGGTCTAGTTCCTGCCTGGGGCAGGTGTGCTCTTGCTAAGAGGCAGTTTCCTGAGCATGGTTGTACACAGGGGTCTGAGCCAGAAGCAAGAGCAACCTGAGCCTTATCAGTCAGCTTGCAGATGGCCAAAGAAGAGTGAGTAAGAAAAGCGGAGTTAGTAGTAGGGACATGACTGGCTGTCTGGTCAGTCCTGTATTGGGTGTCTCAGCCATGGGTGAGATGGGGCCTAGCTTCCCTCACCTGACTTGTGGGCATCTCTGTTTTATACACTGTCTGGGCTGGAGGGCTGCAGGTCATCACAGCTGGGCTCACTTGGGGATGGGGAGGGCCTTGGGCTCTAAACTGAAGGATTTGGGCAAGTCTGCCTCCTCTTGGAGGCCTCGGTGGAGAGCCTGCTTTCCCCTCAGCCTCAGCAGCTACCTGTGTTGCCCTTTGCAACCTCCATCCTTGCATCCCACATTCCATCCTCCCCATCCGTTTCCTACAGAATGCTATGATGGCTTTGTCTCTTCTCCCAGTAACCCAGGGTGATCTCTCTCTCTCTCTCTCTCTCTCTCTCTCTCTCTCTGTGTCATGAACCTCATTCTGCAGAGTGTATAAAGCCCCAGCTCTCGGGTGTGGGGTATAATCTTTGGATCCATAATTTTGTGATTGCTACCTCTGGCACCCACTAGGTTGTCAGTAGAAATTTGCTGAGGGCATAAGAGAGCTACCAGACCCCGTGACTTCAGCGTGTGGCCAGGGCTTGGCTGTTCCCCCTGTTTAATGCCACTGTGGAGCCCTGACCTTCAAGCTTCCATAGAGAAATTGAGCCTCTGACCTGAGTGGTGACCCCAGAGGACTTTAGGGAAGGCAACCGTTTGCTAGTCTCCGCCCCATCCATCTTCCCCATAGCATCAGACAAAGCCCCTCTGTCTTGCCTGGGACCATAGGGGCCAGAGCAAGAGCTATGAAGGCATTGATTCCAAGCAAGAAGTTAGCACAAGACCTATTCAGAGGAGGATTTCCTCAGCACACCACTGTGTGGAGAGGGCTCCCATGCTGAGGGAAGTCTCCAGTATCCCTGCTCGGGCTGAGGACAGACTTTTGAAGACTGATACTTCAGTGCGTGTGTGTCCATGTCCTGGGTAGTTCTTTCTGTCTGTGAAGGCCTTAGAGTTCCCAGTTGGCTGCTGTGCCTGCTCTATGTGATTCAGACTTCCAGCCAGACCCCACCCCACAGGATAAAGGCCTCCCAGTCTTGAGGTCTCCCTTCCTTGCCTCCTCCTTCCCTCCTGTCTCTGTTTCTGTCTGTCCATCCCTTTCATTCTCTCCCATTCCCTCCCTTCTCCTTTCCTTCTGTCCCCATACCAACTGCTAAATACCGTGTTAAAGGGCCAGTGAGATGGCTCAGGGAGGCAAAGGGACTTACACAGGCCTGGCAGTTTGAGTTTAATCTCCAGAACTATGTAAAGGAAGGAACCAACTTCGTGAACTTTTCAACTGATATATATATATATCATGCACACATGCATATTTTTTTTTCAAATCAGAAATTGTGTTAAAGCCAGGCGTGGTGGTGCACGCCTTTAATCCCAGCACTCGGGAGGCAGAGGCAGGCGGATTTCTGAGTTCGAGGCCAACTTGGTCTACAAAGTGAGTTCCAGGACAGCCAGGGCTACACAGAAAAACCCTGTCTCGGAAAAAAAAAAAAAAAAAAGAAAAGAAAAGAAAAAAAAGAAATTGTGTTAAAACAGTGGTCCTTAATGCTGTAGCCCTTTAATACAGTTCCTCATGTCACGGTGACCCCCCCCCCCAACCATAAAGTTATTTCATTGCTCCTTCATAACTGTAATTTTGCTACTGTTATGAATCATAACGTAAATATCCGATAGGCAGGATATCTGTCTGATAACGCAATCCTGAAGGGGTTGTGCAACCCACAGGTTGAGAACCACTGTGTTAAAAAGTTCGTTTAAATCTACAAAAAGCACACTGCATGCTGTCACTTGGGCCGTCTGGCCGTCTGTCTGTCTGTCCCTGTGCCATAGTTTTCCAGTCTCTGGGTCTTCACTCTGAGCTCCTCTCACTGGCTGAAAAGAGACACAGCTCTGGGGATCGGGATGTGGGTGTGTCCTCTGGCAGCCCTTCCTGTACCACAGGGGGTTCGTTATCTTCTGGTCTCCTCTGCCCAGTGGCTTCAAGGCCATGGAGGTGGCTGTATTCTAGGGGGTGTGTTCCAAATGTCATTGCAGTACAGGACCCTTTTGGAAGCTGCTCAGAACACTGAGGCTCGGGGTGACACCCCCTCTCCCCCCTCGGGCTCTGCAGGCCCCCACCCTCAGACAGGCAGGTGGCTTCTCCAGGTAGGGAACCTTGCGGGTGGGTGGAGAGCTGATTCTTTACCGCTGGAATGCATTTTATATATATATATATATATATATATATATATATATATTTAAAAAATGGGTGTGACTGGAGTTCTAAGAATTTGCTTCAAAGACAATGAAGTCATCAGAAAAAGACAGACCCTGGACAAGCCCCAGCACTGTGGCCCCTCCTGGCCTCAGGGCTTCCTCTCCCACTGGCTGCCCCTTCTCCTAGGAGCCTTGGCGAGGGGCAGCAGGTGTCTGGGTCCTCTGTTGAGATCTGGGTAGTTTGGCCAGCGGGGAGGGGCTGGGCCACCTGAGCTTGTGGTTCTTCAGTCCCCCAGGAGGTGAGAAAGTCAAACAAAGCTGGAAACTCCCAAGGGGGAAGGGAGGACAGACTAGAACCTGGCAGTCTGCCTGGAGTGAGGAAGGAGGGAGGGAGGGAGGGAGGGAGGGAAGGAAGGGCTGGAGTGACAGTTGCCTGGAGGGGCGGAGTCAGGGCCTGGAGTGACAGCAGCATTCTAGGACCTATGCCAAAGGAGTTCTATTCCCTCACCCACCCTCTGGGTACTTGAGATGGCTCCCCAGCCAGGAGTGACTGGTCTCCCTGCTTCTGGGATAAATATATAATCTGCAAAGCAAAAGCCATTGGCTGGTGTTTGGATAGTAAACCTCTGTCCTGGGCAGTGGTGCTTTGCCAGTTTGATAGAAGTTTTGAGGCCTGAGCCATCATCTCCTGACACCTTCTTATGGTGCCGATCCTAGATATTTACATACTCTAGACCCATCCCTGCGGACTCCATACGGACACCGCTGATGCCGGCGTGGGTTACCCTTGCAGCTGTGTGAACTGACACAAGTTCCCACCTCCTCTGGGCCTTCAGCACACTGAAGCCTGCCTAGAAGAGAGCTTGTCTGGTGATGGCACAGACTGGTCTGTGATACGACTGCTCTCATGGTGCTTTCAGCATTTTCAGCCCTCAGTGTGGCCCCTGGAACAGCCAGAAAGCAAGCATCAGTGGCTAGCCCTGTCAGTCTGCTGGTCTCTGAGGTCTCCTCTGCAAAGCCAGCCTGCAGGATGCTGTCTCTCACTTCTCTACTTGGGTTTACTTGTGGGTATACCTGAGGCTGGAGGTTCTTCCTCAGGTCTGTTCAGAATCTTTGGGCTTGAAAGAGATCCCGGGTCCAAAGGCAACCTCATGTCACGATCCATGTGGGTTAAAGGGTCTGCTCTGTCTGAGCGCTGCAGCTGGCCGCAACCCTCTCTCTGCCTCACCTCTCACTGCCTCTAGCTTCCTCATCGCCCTTGGATCTGCTTTAAGACTCAGTTCATCTTTTTTGTTTTCCCAAACATTTGGCCTGTTTAAGAGACTTTGCAGCTGCAGGTAGCATGGTTTTGCTCATTCTTATAGCTCCAGTTTCTTAAAGTGTCCCATGATGGGCAATTCATTGAATAAGCAGGCAAATGATAGGCGGGCGGATGGATAAAGAAGTTCATCTGGAGGGATGATGGATAGGTGGATGGGAGATGAATAGATGGGTGAAGGGACAGACAGACCAGTGGATAGAGGAAGGTGGATGGTGGGCTCGTGGATTCACGGAAGGATAGATCAACGGATGGAAGAGTATGAGTGGTGATTGGGTAGGAAAAGGGACGAGTGGGTGGGTGGAAACCTGGAAGGATGGGTCGGTCTGCTTAGCGTAGCGCTCCGTGACTTCTCACTGGCACCCGCCTTTCAGTGCCCCAGAGTGCCACTCTCCCATCACAGCCCTTCCTGTGGTGGTGGGGCCTCTGCATGGCGTTGCACAGTGGCTTCTGTGCTAGGACGCAAGGTTCCTTCCTGGGCCCGAGCTCGGATGAGGCTTCCGGCGGGCCACTCTAGGGATCTGTGTGTTTATGACCTGACTTTGGTTGATCTATCCTCAGTTCCCAATGCCACCCCCAGTCCCCCACCCCCTCCCTTGCTGTGTTCACCACCCGTCCTGCTGGTTCTCAGCTCTGCCCGAATTTGCCAGTTTCCAAACTTTTGTGTCTTTTATGCGTTGGGTCTGAGCTCTTTACCATTGGTTGGGGCCTTTGGAAATTCTAGTTTTTCTAGTTTCAAGCCTTCAAGTCTTTATGAAAAGAGAAAGGATTTGTCTTTTTTATTTAGTTAGAAACTTAAGTTGACAAAACTTTGCCTGCCCTTCCCTTCCAGGGGCACACCTTGCCCACTATGAACTCGCAAGGGTCTGGGCACTGTGCTTCTCTGATGCTGGGCTAGGCCTTCTGCTTTTCTAGTCCCTACTCCTGCGTGTGTGCACTGAAGTGGGTCTCAGAGCCAGCAGCTCCTCATTTCCTCTCCCAAACTGAACACGACTACCCTCTGCTCCGTGGCTTCCCTGGACCTGAGTCCTTTCACTTCCATTGGAGTCAAAGCTCCCTGACTACTCTCACCTACCAGCTGACTCCTTCCTATAACAGGCAACCCATTTGCCTAAGTCCTATGGCTTTTGTTTAGACCGAGGGTCAGTGGCTCTGACAGTACCAGCTTGAGTCTCTGGGCAGACAGGACATTACTCACACACATCTAGGTAGGGTACTTATTCAGTGATAGGACATGCATGAGACTCGGGGCTAGCCTGGCCTCAACTCGGGGGACTTTCCTGCAGAACTCTTTCTATTCTTTTTCAGTGGGTTTATGTGTATGCAGCCTTAACGAGGCTAAGGCCAGTGTTCCTCATGGGCCTTGTGGCATGCTCTGCAATATTGAGCTCAGCGATCAGGTTGTCCAAGCTAACCTTACCTTGGTGTGGTGGAGGGGCTACCTATGACATGGGCGTGCAAGGGCAGATGTGGGGAGACATGCTCCAGGGTGGAGAACAACTCAGCAAGTGGCGTTTGACTCTAAGCAGAACACCTGGATGTTCAGGGAACGCCAAATTCTGAACCGTGAAATCTTAGAAAAAGGACGAACTTAAATCACGGCAGTAAGCCTGGAGAAGATTTATTTAATCGAAATGGCACTTCTTGATAGCTGTGGTGGAAGGCCAAGGGTCAAGAGCTCTGGGCCATAGAGTAACTGTTTCAGGAAGAAAAATGATAGGCCAGAGAGGGCTCAAGAGGGAAAGGCACCTGCCATCAACCAAGCCCGAGTGAATTTGAGTTGGGTGAGTTTGAGTCCAGCACCCATAGAAAAGCAAGCGAACAAGCAAGGGTGGGTGGAGATGGCTCCGTGGTTAAGAGTGTTTGCTGCTCTTCCAGATGTCCCCGTTCCTAACACCAGGGTCAGTAGCTCACAATGGTCAGCATCTCTAGCTCCAGAACCTCTAACATCTAACACCCTCTTCTGGCCTTCTCAGGGACATAGACACACAGACACGCAGACATGCACACACACACACACACACACACACACACACACACACACACACGCATGCATGTACACACATATACACAGAAACATATGCACACAGAGAGAGAGCAAGAGAAATACAGAGAGAGAGAGAGAGAGAGAGAGAGAGGAGAGAGAACGAGAGGCATAGAAAAGACCAAAGCATGCCTTTTACAGTTGCTTTATGAGATGAGAGGATTAAGGATGCAGGACTTACAGACTTGACCTGTAGTATTCTCATGGGCTAAAACGACTTGCAGAATTAGAAGCCGTCACTGCTCAAGGTCTCAAGTGTGCGTGCTACATGGTCAAGTTGGCAGCCCCAGGTTGACATTGCTTGGAGCATGCATGCACTGTAAACTGAACACCCCCACCCCAGGGCATCTGACTAACCTCATGCAGAGAAGCCACATGGAAGATAATGTGCAAGGAAAGGCCTCAGTGAGCCAAGATGCATCCCTGATGCCTTGGCAAGAGTGACTGCTGTGACCAGTGTTCTCGTGGGAACATCAGAACAGCCCGCATTGGCTTCCAAAGGACCCAGAGATGAGGCTCCATCCAGGGCTGCTGTGGGTTATCTTCTTCAGCACAGTGACCGCAGCTCACAGTGCCTTATATAAAAGTGGTGTGTGTTTAACCCTACAGTTGGTTCTTTGTCTGAATCTCCCCACACTGCTGGGATCAGAGGAAGAATGATGCCTGCTTTGTAACCTCACGGTTAGCTCAAGCGTGAATCATTGCCTTGGCTTTGTGGGAAGCCCTGGCACTGTATGATATCATCCCACAGACACCCGCCAGTACCTGCAGCATACCCAGCTCTCCTCAGACACCCCCTCATGATGGGCACTAGTCCAGCACCCTAACACGCAAGGCACCCACTGTGGTCCAGGTGTTCTCGGACTTGGCCCTAAATTGAACCCCATGGCTGCACCCCCACTGCATGCTCCCACATAGTGGTGTTGCAGGTGGAGCTGGGGGAGATCCTGGGTCCTGGACCTGCTCAGAGTGCAGTGAAACTCCCTGCAGCATGAGCCACAGTCAAGGGCAGTCTTGGGGAAGGGACATAGACGGTCTTCAGAAATGGAGGGAGAGGCACCTCAGGTCAGCTATCAATGGGTTTCGTCATCAGTGACTAGACAGCTGTAAGGCTCCTCTAGTGATGCTCAGAGTTCTGGGATCCTGACCAGAGGAGCAATGTGACTACGTTAGAGCCAAGAGTGTGGGGCGAATGATCTAGGTCTGTGCTTTTGAGGGCCAGGGGCATGGTAGGGTGACATCTTTGTGGAGTAGTGGCATACTAAGCCAGTGGGTGAGTGTGTTCAGAGACCAGCACTGTAGGAAGTGGTCTACTGTGTCACAGGCAGAGCAAGAGGCTTTGTGAGTCAATGAAACTGGTATAAGGTACATATTTGGGGGGTGCTTGGGTTTAAGGTGAAGGTTCCGGCAGTGGGATGGGGGCATGGGATGTGAGAACGATAGAGGAGGGAGGGGAGGGCCAATGGCATGCGGGTGTCTCCAAGACTCAAAGCCTACCTCCCTGGGCAGATGGTGGAACTCTTAGTCTAGATGGGGGGGGAGGGGGACCTAGAGAGAAACAGGAATTGGGTGGGCTATTGACTGGGCCCCGAGATATACAGCCTTTTGCCTGGGAAGGGAAAAGTCTGGAGGACCACCCCCGCGCCCCAGCCCCAGCCCCAGCCTCAGAGCCTTCCTCTTACAGAGTCCACACTGGACAGACATGAGTTCTGGGATAAACAGAACCACTGTGCAGATTGAGAGCTCCCCACATCCTATCTACACAGGACCCAGCATGTGGTCTCACGGGAAACCTGGGTCTTTTAGACACAGCCAGACACTTGAGGGCAAGTCATGTAGGACTTAGGGTGGGCCCTCTTCCATTTCCAGGGTCTTTAAAAGATAAAGTTGGGGGTGGGGGAGCAGACTGGGCTTCCACATCTGCAGTCCCACGGCTAGGTAGGACTGGAGTTTGGAGGGTCTTACAGGGCAAAGGCTGGCTTTCTCTTCTGGTGGGAAAGTTTGGACAATCCCTGGAGCCTGGAGCCTCCAAAGTCCCCTGCTCTCAGGCACTGGCTGTGAGGAGGGTGAAGGCAGGGCCCTTGGTCTTCACGCTTTAGGGAGCATAAGGCCAGAGTGTCTCTTGGGCGGCTTTGGTCACAGAATGTGCTGGGCGTCAGCGAGCATGGGCTAACCTGGCCTACAGTAAAACTTCTCTCCCAAAGGGGAGAATTTAAGGTGTCTGAAGGAAGAGAGAGAAAGCTCTAAGTTGCAACTTCAATGATGGGCCCTCCCAAGGGTTGCATAGAAGGCTTTGAGCACTGACTGCGTGCTTGAGTGTGAGAGTGTGTGTGTGAGGAGGGGGGTTCATATGAGATGCTCTGTGAGGTGAGTGTGCTTGAGGAGAGTACGGCTGTGAGCATGCGCGTTTGAGACCGAGTCTGAGGCCACAGGGGTAAGGATGTATGTGCCGGTCGGGGTGTTTACAAATGTGAACATGAACGTGTTTGTGAGGGTCTGAGGGTTTGAGTGTGTGACCCATAGGGCGGTGTGAGTGTGTGCAGGTGTGAATACAGGCACGTGAACTCGAAGGTTCCGGCAGGGTGGCCAAGCTCAGAGCCGTGTCCGGCAGGGCCCTGGGCTCCAAGGAGCAGCTTGGGAGATGGACGTATCCACTCTGTGGACCTGAGATGAGCCAGCATGAATCAGTGACTGTTTCTCACCTGCTTCTGCACACTGGCAGCCTCTCTCTGTCCTTTTCTCTGAGCCCATCTCAGCTACTGCAGAACTGGTGGGTGGATGAGAACACACCAGCCTGACCTGAGCCTGGCCTGATAACAGTCTTTCCATGGGTGGGCCTGAATAGCTGTAAAGGTATATAGCAGGTTAGTGACCCCAGCTGCCTTCTGTCTCAGCAGATTTGTTTTCTGGGCTACCGAAGCAGCAGCTTGGGACTCAGTGGGACTTGTCTTTGACACAGAAGAGAACTCCCAGAGGATCTTTTACCCCTATAATCCGTCATTCTTGGGTCACCTCCAGAGCAAGGCATTTCTGCTTTCAGGGAGCAGTACATGTGGATCTGCAAACTGGCAGCAAGCTCTGCCCAAGCCCCAGGTCCAGGTGTCACTGTGGCATCCAAGTCAACTGTGTGACTCAGGGGACAACCACTGTCCACTGGCTCTCCCTTAGTCTCTGTGCTCATTAGTTTTTTTATCAACGTATGCAAACTAGAGTCACCAGGGAAGTGAGAACTTCAATTGAGGAACCATCTCTGTTAGACTGGCCTGTCACTGTCACCCCCATGTCTGCGGGGCATTGTCTTGATGAATGATTAATGAGGGAGGCTCAGCCCATTGTTGGGTGGTGCCAACCTGGGTTATATAAGAAAGCAAACTGAGCAAGCCCTGGAGAGCGAGCCAGTAACCATCCCTCCCTTCTGGCCTCTGCTTCAGCCTCTGGGTTCCTGCCCTGAGTTCCTGCCCTGGCTTCCCTCGATGATAGACGATAGCTGAAATAAACCATTTCCTCCCCTCACGTTATCATGGCAGAGTGAGTGGGGAAAGCAAACTAGGGCATTAGGACAGCCTTTGTGTGATCAATCAACCTCTGCTTTCTCCTCCAGGGGAGCATTGCCAGGTGAACGTTCGCTCAGGCCGCTGTGCCAGTGGAGTATGCAAAAACGGGGGCACCTGCGTGAACCTGCTCATTGGAGGCTTCCACTGTGTGTGCCCACCCGGCGAGTATGAGCATCCCTACTGTGAAGTGAGCACCAGGAGCTTCCCACCCCAGTCCTTCGTTACCTTCCGAGGCCTGCGGCAACGCTTCCACTTCACCGTCTCCCTGGCGTAAGTGCAGCCGTGTTTGTGGGCATCCCTTGGGAATATGTCGTGGGGGTCTGCGCACCTCAACTTTCTAGGCTCTGGATGGTTGAGGAGACCTGCTTGGTGCTGGCTGCTGGACCAGCTGCTCAAGGGTCAGGCCATTGTGTCGATGATGACAGGGGACGTTATTTCAACATAGGGACAACAGAGCATCCGTGCCAAGTCTTCCAAGAGGGGACAGCCCAAATCCCAGGCTACTCTGGTCCTGCCTACCAGCCAACACATGGACATTGCTGATATCTCAGTAGCCAGTGGGGCAGGCCCAGGAATCAGACCTCCTATGCGTGTCACAAGGCTGGCTGCTCAGACACCCAATTCCCCAGCCTTGGTCCTGATCTGTCTGTAAGAGACTGACTGTATGCCCTTCTCCCCCAGAATTTAAACATTACTTTAAAAAATTTCCAATCTATCATTTGGGGCTGGGGAGGTGGCTTACTTGATAAAATACTTTCGTGCAAGCATGAGAACCTGAGTTCAAATCCCAGGCTCCCATGTAGAAGGCTGGCCGCAGTGGCACATGTAATCCCACACCTGGGGAGGCAAAGACAGGAGGATTCCAGAGATGTGCCGGCCAGCCAATGTGGCTGAATCGGTGAGCACCTGAACACATGCATACAGACACGTTACACTCAAAATATCAAATGGACTCACTGGATTCTAGGTGTCAAAAGCCTGTGATTTGGAGCCCGTGACATTTGCTTAGTTGAAAGAAAAGCTAAACCTTCCATTTTGAAGAACTCTGCTAGGTTAAAGTTAGTTCAGTGGAGTGAGGCTTCCACTGGGTGCTTTTGTGCGTGTTTGCAGTAGCTCTCTGCAGCCCGTGCTCTCCACATAGGAGTGTGCTCTTCTCTGTCCTCCCCTGGGTGGCTCACTCCACAGCCTCCTCATTTGCAGAGTTGCCTGCTAAGGTCCAGACCTCATAGGGTGGACAGAGAAGGAGCCTGTTCCTGCATTCTGTCCCAAAGATGAAGCCGGCCAGCAGTGTCCTTATGACCAAAGAACAAGTGACTTCTCCTCGTTCCTCATCTTCTATACTGTGGGCTAACAAGGTCCCTCCCATTGGGTGCATTGTAGGGAGGTCTGAGGATGTGGGGTGGCTCTAGCCATCAGCACTCATTACTGCCCTTCCCACCCCTGCCCTCCTCGTGGCTGATAAATGAACAGTGTTTGCCTATTGGCACAGAACATCCTGAACCCTGTACTATGGGCTCGGGTAATTGTGGTATTTGTCCCTTTGTGACAAGACTCTGCCCTCCATCCAGAAGGCCATCCCTTATGGCACAAGCCTGCAAAGCAAGGGCCCTTCTGTGGGATCTCCTGTGACATGGAATCTACAACAGAGGACTCCCATGAATAGCCACCACCATCCACATCAGAGGAGTCTTGCGTCCCCTGGTGAATGTATCATGGCACGGGCTGGAGAATGTTTATCATGGCATGTGCGGGATGTGAGCCCTGGAGTATAGTCATGGCTCCCTCCCTCCTTGGTATGGCCAGCAGCTCACAGTCACCGGCATCGTGGTGACTTTTGGTAGCCTTTACATATGACTGTCTTAAAACTCGAAGTCACAAGACGGAAGAGTCCCCCAGAGTATTTAGAAGACCAGTGGCCCTCCAGTTACACAGTTTCCTGGGGCACACATCTTGGAAGCTGCTGAGGCCCCTCTTAACCACAGAGACGGCCTAGCCGGCTGAGTTGCCTTGTCTCAGGTGGCTTCTGTTGGGTCTTCTCCTCTTTCTAGTTTCTGTTTGCCAAGTGCTGGGGCTCCCCAGTGGGCCCCACTCCCAGCCGCCCTTTCATCCTCCTTTGTTCTCGGCTCCTTCTCCTCCAGCCCCTCAAGCTTTGGTTTCTATTTCTGTCTTTCCTCATTTTACTTGAAATGTTCCCACCCTCCCCTCCTCCCAGGGCTCCCCATCTCAGTTTCTCTGTCTTTAGCAATGGATGGTGCCTGCCAGGAGGCCACTGTGTAAGAGGGGTTAACCTGGGCACACAGAGTCCAGGATAAAATGTTCCAATAGGTACAAGAGGCTGAGAGACTTGGCACTCATGTGGAGACATTAGTGCGAAAGGAACACCTTGGGGGTCTCATCTGATCTGTAGCATGAGATAAGCTATCTGTGTTCTGCCTGTAGAAATGCTTATAGTTAGTAAACAGGCTATGTGTCATCCTTGTGAACATGTAGTCTGTGTGTGTGTGTGCATGTGTGCATGCACGTGCATGTGTGTTCTCTCTCTGTATGTGTGTGTATGTGCATGCATGTGTGTTCTCTGTGCATGTGTGTATTCTGTGTGTGTGTGTATGCATGTGCATGCATGTGTGTGTTCTCTCTGTGTGTGCATGTGCATGCATATGTGTATGTTCTCTCTATGTGCAAGTATGTTCCGTGTGTGCGTGTGTGCACGCATGTGTGCATGTGTGTATGATACTGGGTATTTTCTCCAGTCCTTCTGCACTGTGTTTTTGGAAACGGAAGTATTTCACTAAACCCAGTACTTCCCATCTTCAGATAGTCTAGCAGAGCCTGAGGATCCCCTGCCTTTGCCTCCTGAGTGCTGGGATTACAAGTGGTTATCATGCGTGGCTTTTGACAGGGGGGCGGTGGTGATCTTAACTCTGATCCTCTGACTTGAACCACAAACCTCAATCCACCCAGTCCTTTCTCCCACCCCGCACCGAGTCTTTCCCTTGCCATCGTAGGCCAGCAGCAGGTTGGCTGGACCGTCAGCATCTCTTGTGATAAAGTGCTGGGCAGATTATTTTCCTGAACCATGGCGCTCACTCCCCTGGTTGGTCATGTCACCCTGTGTGTCTTCATGGCCCTGGGGTCCTTCACTGTGTAACATGCTGCTTACTTGGCCCACAGGTTTGCCACCCAGGACAGGAACGCCCTGCTGCTCTACAATGGCCGCTTCAATGAGAAGCATGACTTCATCGCCCTGGAGATTGTGGAGGAGCAGCTGCAGCTCACGTTCTCGGCAGGTGAGGCTCCTGCAGCCACGGAGCACCTCCCAAGGCTCTTCATAGATTAAGTTTATTGTTGTACACACACACACACACACACACACACACACACACACACACACACACCCCACCCCACCCCACGGCTGCTCTATCTTCTGACCCGTACTCTGCATCTCAGAACCTGGCCCCTCGAGGTCAGAGTGCAGGAAGATGTCAATGTCAGGGTAGTGTAGTGCTAATACCAGCCAGAGCCTGGTTCCTAGATGGGAATTGGTGACTGAAGTGCAGTGATGTGAGTGGAGAGACAGATAGCTCAGCAGTTAAGAGCACTTGCTGTTCTTGCAGAGGATCTGGGTTCGATTCCCAGCACCCATGTGGTAGCTCACAACTGTTCATAACTCCAGTTCCAGGATATCCAATGCCGCCTTCTGTCCTCTGTATCAGACATACATAGGGTACACTTATAGACATGGAAGCAAAACACCCATACACATAAAAAATCAAATAAACCTAATAATTATAATAAAGATGAAATACAGTGTACCTGTAAATTATTGTGGTGACTTATACCAGCATGAGAGGACCAGGCAGGTACAGATGTGGGGATCAGGCCCTGGGGGTTGAGAGGGGCTAGCCTTCTCTACTCAGGACTCCTCTTTTTTTTTTTCCTCTCTCTCCTGTTTTAGAATCTTGCTATCTTTCAGGTCAAGGCCCTCCACAGAGTGGGAATGGGGGATGGCTTACCGTGGTGGCCATGCCAAAAGAAAAGACACATAGCCGGTCTCTCTGAGCTGTGTGTCTACAGTGCAGCCTGGAAGCCTGATTGGAGGCCCCTAACCTGTCTCTGGATCTCCCTCTTGCTGCACAGGTGAGACCACAACCACGGTGACACCGCAGGTTCCTGGAGGTGTGAGCGATGGGCGGTGGCATTCGGTGCTGGTGCAGTACTACAACAAGGTAGGAGGACGCCTGCTTGCCTCCTTGCCTGCTCACCTCCTCGTGATGGCTGAGTGGCTTTTCTGCTTAGGATGATGTTCGTACTGTGATGTAAGGGCAAGCACTGTTGGAAGGGAACAGAGGGTGTGATATCAGCCAAGGGTTCTGTGCACGTAGCCATTGCTTGAAGTGAAGCTGTATGGGCAGACAGAGACTCAGATATACTAAGAAAGGATACAGAGAATTTGCAAAGATTCCAGGAGCTGCTCTGAGCTGTGATGGTGTGTGTGTGTGTGTGTGTGGTGTGGTGTGTATGTGCACACACGTATGTACATTCCCAGCTCTGATTGCGCATCTTGTGTGAGCTGTGACTCGGGGTTGTTCCCAGCTCTGAAGGCAGACGTCTTGGGTATGTTTTGCAGTTTATTGGCTGTAAGGAAACATGTGATCACTTCTGTTTCATGAAGTCATGTGCTTTCCTGGGCTGTGTTTTTTTTTCCCCTTACACCTCCCCTCCCATGCCACCATCTCTGGGTCTCACCATGAGCCCATGCTGGCCTCTCCTGCCCCTCACTGAGCAGGGCCACAACCCTCCCCGGACTTTCTAAGACCCACATCTATGTTAGACCCGCAGATGAGGAATGAGGTCTCCCTTCCTGCGCAACCTGTATGGTGGCAAAGGTATTTTCTAAATTTCCTGTCCGTGGCACTTCAGGCATTTTGGTACCTGCGATGTCATCTGCCCACTCTTAGGGCATGGGACTGTCCTTGTCTCCAATTCCTTTACTGCTGCCAATCACTGCTGTCTTCCTTTCTCTAAGGTCACCCCTTACATTTGCAGTGGGCATCTTTTTATTTCTGAAGGTCCCTACAACCACCCCAGATAGATACCAGGGACAGTCTTTGGTCCCCATTTTGTGTTCCTAGCTGTGAGTAAGCTGTCTCGTGTAAGCATCGGCCAGTGCAGCCTCTGCTGCCTCAATGGTTTTGGAGTGAGAAGGAAGGGTTACCATGGCCTGGGACCAAAAGCTCCCTGACGAGCTTGAGGGACACTGAACGAATCAGGAGTGCTTTGGACTTGGGTAGGACTTGGGTAGGACTTGGGATTAATCCCCAGACCTATCTCCAGTGGGGATCAGTGTGTTGCACAGGACACAGTTGCCAGAGAGAAGAGCAAATCTCTGCTGTCCACATTGTCCTATCTCAGAGACTTGTATTTGATTATGAAGTGATGGCCCTGTGGATTTGGGGGCAGTTACTATCAATATGAAGGACATGGCTTGCACTTCCCCTGGGTGGCTCACAGTAGCCCCTTGAGAAGCAGTAAGCTGTGGCCCCTCCTCTGTGTTCTCTCTTTCCCAGAACTCACAGCTGGATGGACTTTAAGCTCCTTTCTGTGATGTCTTAATCGGCCATTGTTTCCCAGCTGTTTCTTTGGGGGTTATCTCCCCCACAGTCCTCCGTCCATCATGCTTTGCACTGCTGTCTTAGTTAGGGTTTCACTGCTGTGAACAGACACCATGACCAAGACAACTCTTATAAGGGCAACACTTAATTGGGGCTGGCTTACAGGTTCAGAGGTTCAGTCCATTATCATCATGGGGGGAAGCACGGCAGTGTCCAGGCAGGCATGGGGCAGGAGGAGCTGAGAGTTCTACATCTTGTTCCAAAGGCAAACAGGAGAAGACTGACTTCCAGACAGCTAGGATGAGGGTATTAAAGCCCACACCCACAGTGGCACACCTACTCCAACAAGGCTGCACCTCCTAACAGTGCCACTCTTAGGCCAAGCATATACAGACCATCATGACTGTAAATCAACGATTCCCACCCTATTCTCACCCTGGAGAAAATGCACCCTGCAACCATCTACCTATGTTGTGGCTAGAGGATAGTTGTAACCCCAAGCACACAAGTGCGGGCTGAGCTCCCATGACCGGGAGCACTGGGAGCCTCTGAGCTTGGGGTTGCTTTTCTGTGTCTCTGCGGAGGGGGGCATGGTCACCTGAGAAGCTCAGGCTTTTGATTGATCTGCCCATGCATTCTGGACAGCTGGTCAGGTGACGACAGAGCTCCCACGAAGTGGAACACACTTGATTCAGGACAGAGTGTCTATGGTTTTGTGACCCAAATATACCCGTCCTTGGGTCCCGATATCTCATAACTCTTTTGAGTGGAAAGAGTTACAGAAAGTCACTCAGTAGCCAGGCAGTATTGGTGCATGCCTTTAATCCCAGCACTTGGGAGGCAGAGGCAGGTGGATTTCTGAGTTCGAGGCCAGCCTGGTCTGCATAATGAGTTCCAGGACAGTCAGGGCTATACAGAGAAACCTGTCTCGACACCCCCCCCCCCAAAAAAAAGAGTGACAGATAGTCCTGCAGATGCTGGACTTGCTGGCCTCTACTCCCAGGCAGAACATCCAGGAACATTCACCCTATCACCTTGCTGACTTACCTTGGTCCTGTGGCTTCTCTTATATGTTCTTCCTGCTATACATCCTCCGTACCTTATGTGGACACTCCCAGTGGTTTGTGCTTCCAGAATGTATAGGCCTGTGAGAATGAACCACGGGAACCCTGGGGCATCAGGGAAACATGGGGTGTATTTCCTTTCTTGCTTACGTCAGAGACACCCATCCAGACTGCAGGCTTGCTGCTGAGGGAGGGGAGGGGTGGGTGGGAGGTTGAGCCAGCCTCCATTTCCCCATTCGAAGCTTCTGCATCTGTTTGCTGTGGCCAGAGCAACAGCGCATCCTGTGGTTGGGTGGGGCCTCTCAGCCCAGCTGTGAATTCTCTATCCTGTGAGCCAGCTCAGAGGAGCACCCCATTACAGAAGGCTACCTCAAATGGCCCAGAAGAAAGAGGGGCCCCGTGCCAGAGGATCAGTAGGTAAACGTGGGTTACTGGAATCTGTGGTTCCCTTTCTAGGCTGGGTCCTTTCAACAGCTCCCTCCACCTCCCAGTGAACAAACACAGCCCGGAGCACAGGATTAGGCCTTTGCTGGGCTGTTTCCTTCTCTTGCCAGAGGGTGGGTATTTTAGGGAAGAAACCAACCAGTCTCCCTTATGGCCTTTAACCTCCATGTGGGGGTTAAGTAGGCCACACAACAGGGGGATATTAGCAGAGATTACAGTACGGCCCTGATGTTTCTGTCTGCCTCTGCCTCTACCAATCCAGGTTGCAGGGACAGACACGCTTTGGGCCTGGGAAGACCTGTCAGGCTGGGAACAATTTCAGGCCTGAGTCCGGGCAGCAGCCTGAGGTCACAGTACTCCAGTGTGGGCGTATTCATTTTATTATTTTATTGGGTTCTTATACTTCTACCTCCCTTGCAACCCCATTTCATCCTAATTTCTTCTAGCCCCCAATACTAGGTAGGAGATAAAGAAGGCTAGAGTGGAAAGCCGGTGTAGACCTCTATTGGCTACTTCCTGCTGATTAGGGTCGTCCAGTTCCTAGGGGCAAGTCCAATCTTCCACATCAGAGTATCTCCAACTTCCTCTGGTCGAGCCATAACAACAGCAACCAGGGCAGCAGCCTCCTCCTTCAAAGCCCCCTCCCCCCACTCCTCTCAAGGCTCTGACATTTATTCCCTCTCCAGCGTCCCCAGAATTAAACTATCTGCAGCTGGCAAAAATCACACTCCCTTAGAGCAGGAACAAGACCATCAGAGGTAACGGCTGTGGACAAACTGAAGCAGCCCCTATCCCACACCCGGGATTAGACAGAAAAACATATTCACACGATGTGACTTTTTAAAAAAATATTTATTTATTTATTATATGTAAGTACACTGTAGCTGTCTTCAGACACCCCAGAAAAGGGCATGAGATCTCATTACAGACGATTGTGAGCCACCACATGGTTGCTAGGATTTAGAAGAACAGTTGGAGCTCTTAATTGCTGAGCCATCTCTCCAGCCCTGGGTTGTTTTTTTTTTTTTTAAAGAAACCAAAACTCTCACTTGACTCCAGTCTGTAAAGATGGAAAGAGACTCCGAAAGTGACACTTTCAGGGCGAGTCACTCTGTTGGGTCTCTGTGTGGGAATTGTCATTGTCATCCTCATTTGTGGCCGTCTCTGTTCCGAGTCCTCTGGCAATAAAATGTGGAATGACCTCAGGCTACCGAAGATGGCTGAGAAGGTTGCCTGAGGAGAGGTTCAAGGTGATGAAGGAGAGTAAGCCACACTTGAAGGGACTCAAGCCGCATCCTGATGGTGGCCTTAAGTTGAGTGGGGTCCAGCAGCAGCTAGCTGTGCCGGTCCCGAGCGCACTGCTCCTGGAGACTTGTGCATCTCTCCGACTCTGCAGTAAGGGTGTGGAGTTGACTGCTGGCTGCAACTGTCACATCTGCCCCGCTCTTTAGGAATGCTGGCTTCCTTCAGGCACATCTTTGCCATGCTTAGATTCGATCCTGGGCATTGCCAGGTCAGCCTGCCAACATGCCTCTGCCCAGAGACCACAGTGCCCTTTGTGGGAACCTTGTGCTCTGCTGGCCTGTGGGGGGACTTCAGAGCTGCCAGGTTGGCTTCTCGTCCGGGTCCCCTGGGGAAACAGGTGAAACGCACAAACAGGATGATCCAGGGAAGGAGGGACGACGGGCAGGCCAGTGTGGGGCAGCAGGGAGGCCTGCTGGCCTAGGGCAGGTGATGGTGGAGCTGTGTGACTGTCCATCCTGGAGGTCACACTGTGGTCAGGCCCTGAGGAGGACAGTGTCTGTGGCCTCAGGGAACCCTCTGCAGACCTTCCCAGTGAGGGCAGGTGAAGGCGGTTTGCTCTTTCTTCCTACTTAGTGACATTTTCAGTGAGAACACCTGTTGGTTAAGTCAGCCTCCAGGGAAACAGGAGCCCACTGGAGTTGGTGGTGGCTCCAGCAAGGGCCTGTTAGAGAAAGCCACTGTTCCTGCCTCTTGGGTTTCACCCAGCCCTTCTCTGGAAGCACCAGGGAGGTTTGGCTGAGTGGAGATTTGTGGTTGTGGCCTCCCTGTTGATTCTCTTCCCCACCCCCTTGCCCCGGGCTTTTGTAAAAATAGGTTAAGCAGGCTGGAGAGATGGCTCAGCGGTTAAGAGCACTGACTGCTCTTCCCGAGGTCCTGAGTTCAATTCCCAGCAATTATATGGTGGCTCACAACCATCTGTAATGGGATCCCTTGCCCTCTTCTGGTGTGTCTGAAGACAGCAACAGTGTACTCACATACATAAAGTAAATCTTAAAAAAAATAAACGGCTAGGCGTGTCCACCTAGGGCATAGGATGGCTGATGTCAGTAAACGCATTTTAACTCATTTCTTTGCACTTGAAACTCGGGTTTCAATGCTTTGTTTCTTTTAAGTCACCTTTCAGCACCCAGGAGTGTGTGTGGTGTTAAGAGAACATTATTACCCACACCCCCAACACAGAGGCATCTGGCTGCTTCCAAAAGAGGCGTGCGTGGTCTAGAGGGGAGGGAACCGACTACTGGACAGTGGTAATCTTGAGTTCCTCTTTTGCTTCCTGAGGGATTTTGGCTACACCTTGCTTTGCTTAAGGAGCCCAAGTGGGGTCTGGGGACACAGGGACACCACAAGTCCCACCCTCTTGGATGTCTCAAGGGATCGACCTGACTAGAGCTAACACACATGTCAGAAAAGCTAAGGTCAGGTGGGCTGTGACTTGGAACGTGTGTGTGTGTGTGTGTGTGTGTGTGTGTGTGTTGTGTGTGCATGCATGTGTGCATGTATGTATGTATTGGTGTTTTGAGACAGAGTTTCTCTATTATGTAGCCCTGGCTATCCTGGAACTCACTATGTAGAACAGGCTGGCCCCAAACTGGTAGGATCCACCTGACTCTGCCTCCCCCAGTGCTGGTAATAAAGACATGCACACCGTGCACTGAATGGAGACAGATTTAAGGTTTACAGCTAAACAGGGAAGCAGGTTTACTAATCTCAATAGGTGTCTATAAGGAAGCAGTCTCAGGCTGTAGCCATCCGATTTATTAATTAATTTATTTTATGTATGTGAGTACATTGTAGCTGTACAGATGGTTGTGAGCCTTCATGTGGTTGTTGGGAATTGAATTTTTAGGACCTCTGCTCACTCTGGTCGGCCTTGCTCACTGCAGTCAATGGTTGGCTCCGCTGGCTCAGTCCCTGCTCACTCCGGCCCAAAGATTTATTTATTATTATACATGAGTTCACTGTAGCTGACTTCAGACACACCAGAAGAGGGTGTCAGATCTCATTACATTGTGAGCCACCGAGTGGTTGCTGGGATTTGAACTCAGGACCTTCGGAAGAGCAGTCGGCTCTTACCCACTGAGCCATCTCACTAGCCCCGGTTGATGCTTTCTATACACACTGTTAACATTCCCAGAGGAAGGCTTTTTTCTGAAGCTCACCCAGGGAAGGCTTTGCCACTCCCATGAGACTGAGCGTTGAAGTTCTTGAGGTGGCCATGCCCAAGTCAGATAATACACAACACTCAGGACTCCATCCGCTCTCCACGTGAGGACCCTCTTAGTTGGGACCCTCCTCACTGCCTTGGTCAGGAAACCAAGGGTACCACATGTATTTGGCTGTGCCTACCTCAGTTCCTCAGACAGCCCCCAGCTCATTGGGAAGTGAGCTTTATGTGGTCATCTCGGACTCATGGGGTAGTGTGGACTCTCCTGTGGGGTACCCTCAGGATGTGGGGAGAAAATGGCGTCTGAAGTCAGGGTGAGTCTGTAGGGGAAGTTTTCTTGAAGGGATTAGGAGGCGAGAGGGGCCAGTTGTTGGGCTTCTCACTCTGGCACATCTGGCATTTGGGGTTGACGATGACCTTAGTAGGGAAGAGGCTCATTCTGTGTTCCTGGCCATTACTAACAAGATGTCACAGGACCCATGCCCTAGTGAAGATTCAAATGTCTCGAGTCATTACTAAATATCTTCAAAGGATTGCCCCCTTCTGGGCCTTCTGCCTCTAGCACAGGGACATCACTGTCTTGGCTGTCATACTGGCCTCCTGCAGCTGACAGGGCTTGTGAAGTTCCTCTCAGATCAGGTTGGCTCTTAGGTGCTTGGACCCTTCTTGTTCTAGGAATGATCCGAATGGTGATCCTCCTCCTCCTCCTCTTCCTCCTCTTCTTCCTCCTCCTTCTTCTTCTTCCTCCTCCTTCTCCATATCAGCATCAGCATCATTATCATCATCGTGGATAGCAGTTTTAAATTTTTTCCATCAAGTCCCTAATAGCCCCGTAAGTCAAGCCGACCAATCCAAGACCTCAGTAGCAAGTTACAGTATCTAGTCTGGTTTTCTTTTTCTTTTTTTTTTTTTTTTTGGTTTTTCGAGGGTTTTTCTGTATAGTCCTGGCTGTCCTGGAACTCACTCTGTAGACCAGGCTGGCCTTGAACTCAGAAATCCGCCTGCCTCTGCCTCCCAAGTGCTGAGATTAAAGGCGTGCACTACCATGCCTGGCTTAGTCTGGTTTTCTTGCATTTTCCCTCCAAAACATGGACAAAATCAGTCTTCCTTTTCACAGCTTGTGCATAGCGGGGTCTGCTTCCCAATACCCTATAATTAGGGAGTAAACGTGTGATCAAGAAACTGTGTCAGCTGTGAGAAGATAGTGACGATACTTTACAGGTGTGATCTTGGTTAAAGGAGAGAGAGAGACAGAGAGAGGGGGGAGCGAGAGAGTGAGCGCAAATTGTACAGGAACTGCAAACTATTGGGGGTTGGAGATAGATGACTCGGGTGTTCAGAGCGCTGGCTGACATGAGCTTGGTTCCCAGCATGCACGTGGCCGCTCACAAGCATCTGTAACTCCAGTTCCTGGGTATTCGTCATCCTGTTCTTCCCGACACTGCACGTTGAGTGGTGTACACACACGCGCAGGCAAAACACCCATACCCATTAAAAAATATCTAAAGGGCTGGCAAAATATTGCTTTCAAATGGTAATAAATCAGACTAACGTGATTAATGTCAGTATGGGTTGCCATGTTTTCCTTGTCTGCATAAATCTGCCGAGGAAAGATTACCGTGTGTGTTCTTGTCTATTCAGGCCGAGTGTTTCTGGTACAAAATCCAGAGTCCCTTTTATGAGAAGAGGGGGCTCTAGCACAAAGGTACCCCTCTTCTCAGCACCAAGCCCCACCCCCGACTGGGGTTGGGGGGGGGGGATACCTGTGCTCAGGTGACCTTGGACTGACCTCTGGGTAGGGATCTTGTTCTCGGGAATTGCCTGGCCCTGGCTGGCATGACTCACTTGGCTTGCTCTCATGGTTCAAAATCTCTGTCTGTACTGCATGTGAAACCCCAAGATCCAGAAGAGGTGGGTCGTGCGCTCTGCCTTCAAGCCCCTCATGATAGGGAAGGGTCTTTGCTGGTCCAGAAAACCCAAGGGCCTTGCTCAGACACTTGGGCAAGTCTTTCCCCAGGACTTCCAGGTCCTTGTTTGTTGTTGTTGTTTGTTTGTTTGTTGTTTTTGAGACAGGGTCTTATTATGTAGCTCTGGCTATCCTGAAACTCACTATGTAGACCAGGCTGGCCTTGACCTCACAGAGATCCGCCTGCCTCTCCCTCCTCTTTGCTGGGGTTTAAGGTGTTCACCACCACACTCAAGGGACCTCAGGTTCTTTGAGGTATGACGTCTCAAGGTAGTGTTGTAAATGGTGTGTATGGTGGCTGTTTGTGAACATGGTGTAAATTCAGGTGGCTCTATGATCCTTCTGTGTGTCATCTGGGTGATCCATTCTGGGTCAGTGGCCAATGAACCATTTTTGGGTCTTTTTTTCTTTTATTTTTTTTTTCAACAGATCTTCAGATTTGAAGACTATGTAAGATAAACATGCCACGGGTTCATAACGTTAACTGAGCTTTGCAAAGTACCTAAACCGTTCTGACCAAGGGTACAGCAAAGTGACCTTACTTTATGTTTTTTTTTTAATTATTATTATTCTACTGCACAAAGTCCTCTTGCCAACAAAGGGGGAGTGTGATGTTTCATAGGAGCCTATGAGAGTGCACCCCAGGGGTTCCGTTACCATAAAAGCTCTCATTGTCCACAAGCCCGAGCCTGTAGTGTGAATTAGTTGTTTCTTTCCGGCTGTATTTCCTGCTTAGGCAGCAAGCTCCCGCCTGGCCTACGAAGGTATTCCATAAATATCAAGTAGCCACACTTCCACACAGGTACATTCCACTACCTCTCCATGGGTCACAGGGTGATGTCTGAGACCCCGGTTATCTATCCTCCAATCTCCGCCCTTGGAATGTTAAATGGTTCCCTTGAAGCCAAGCTTGGTGTGTAATAGAAGCCAACTAAGGGGCCTGGAGAGGCCAGAGAGTCCTGTGGGAGTATTGGCTGGGTGCCCCTCTGTAGAGCTGCAGTGGTAGTGATGGGCCAGGCAGCAGGTACAAGGACACAGCCTTGTCCTCTCACAGTGGCAGAGCCGGGAGATAAGGTGCCGGGCTTCTGTTCTTAAACACAGGCTGGCCAAACGGTTGGGGTTGGGAGCTGCCTAAGTGGAAATTTCACAGCTCCCGGGCTCACCCTGGGCCTTTGTGTGTTCCATTGCTCTGTTATGGGAAGTCGTCCAGGAGCTAGGCAGTCTAACCTGGGTGTGTCCTGTCTGGTGGAATGGCTGCTTCCCTTCCCCTACCTCCTAGTACCTTTCATCTCTCTCATCCTCTTCTAGTCTACCCCTGTGTTCTGCGCAACTTGAAATGCAGTTTGTGTGCCGGGCATGGTGGCGCACGCCTTTAATCCCAGCACTCGAGAGGCACAGGCAGGTGGATTTCTGAGTTCTAGGCCAGCCTGGTCTACAAAGTGAGTTCCAGGACAGCCAGGGCTACACAGAGAAACCCTGTCTCGAAAAACAAAAACAAAAACAAAAACAAAACAAAACAAAACAAAACAAAAAAGAAATGCAGTTTGCTCGAGCAAGCCCAGCTCCCCTCTTCTCCACCCTAGTACTAGGACCACGTACACAGACATCTTGCCTGGTGCTAGGGTGTGTACGGCTACAGTGGTCTCCTGGGTTCTGGGAGGAGATGGGGAAACTGAGGCACAGAACTATTCCGACAGGGGTTGGGGGGGAAGACACATGGTTGAGACACCACCTGTGTCTTTCAGCTGCTGATGTGTCAGTGGCTCTCGAATGTGTCATCCTCTCAGCCTGACACAAGGCCTCCCGTTGTGACTGTCCCTTTCCTCCACAGTCTCTCTGCTTTTCCTAGCAAGCTCACACTTCCTCCCACCTATTCAACACCTACCTTCATCATGAAGGTTTGAGCTCCTTGCCCTTAGGTTCTATCAGGGAGGCACACCAAGGTGAGGTCAGAAATAAGGTGCTGAGAGGTCTCTCTGCTGTGTCCCAGCCTTGGGGGTGGGAGGCAGAAAGAGGTTCATCAGGCCCTAGCTAGGGTAGGCCAGGCTATGTAAGAACGAATACGATTCTGTTCATCTGCCTGAAGTGTGAGATCTGCTGGCGAGTGTGTGCGTGTGCATGTGTGAGTGCTAGTGAATGTCTGTGTGAGTGTGCATGAGCAGATGAGCCCCAGTGAGGGTAAGTTGAGGATGCAGGGTGTGGCGTGAGCGTGCAAGCACACACCTCCTGTAGGCACTGGCCTGTGCTCTCCCCTTGCCCAGAGCACTTCCTGCTTGCCCAGGCTACCTCATTGTGTAGGCTACGCTCAGTGGGTCTTGTCTCAGACCTCTGGGATATGCACGGGTAAAGGAGAGACCAGGAGCTGTTTCTCAGGTGTGCCCTTCCCCCATATCCCATGTCTGTGGTCAGGACAGCCAGGCTTTTGCCTTTGTCTTCAGTGTGAAATGCAAGAGACACCAAATACAACCTTGTTACAAAGGGCTAGTTCCATGCACAGGCTCAGGGCCTCAATGGCCAGAGAAGGCTGACTGAGGTGGGCAGGAAGTACCTGTGCAAGCCCACGGGTGACAGGCACTACAGGGTGGACACAGGGTTGCTGTTGGAGAAATGACAGTACTGCACACACGCCACCTCCTGCAAACATTCCTGGGCTCCGGCCATCTGTGAATTCTTCGCTGTGAACGTTGGTTGTTCATTTCTGACACCGAGTGTGAATCCATTCACATCTTAAGCCTCACAGTACCTGCATCTGGTTTCATAGGCACCCCACTCTGCCCGCCCCCACGCTGAAACCAAACCCCCCACTGGCCTCCCAATGAGGAATTGTCTGTAGCAGGGTTAAAAGACTGCAGAAATGTGAGCACTCCGGAGGACCAAAGGCTTTTGTGTGCGCACAAAAGCACTCTGCAGATACTTTAGGCATCTAAGTGGAAGGCATCGGGGAGGGGCCGTACACCGGGAAGAAAATACGCTGGGGAAAAATGAAAGGGACGGCTCTGGCATCAGGAGTCCGGATCTGCACAGATGGGGAGAGCTGGCCTTTGGGGGCCTCACCTTGAAGTGCACAGTAGCCCTTGGTTTCTTGAGTGGGGGAGGAGTTACTGTGGTGGCTCCACCCACTGGCCATTTCCTTTCCACTTGGGAGCGCATGTGCATGTGCATGTGTGCCTCCATCTGTGTCTTGGTCTCTGTGTGTCTCTGTATATCTATCTGCCTATGTGTATATATGTGTATGTGTGTGTCCAGCTCAGAGCAGCTTTTGTAATCAAGGTGGGACACTGAGGTTGTAGACACACATCATAGGGCACAGATGCTGAGTGTGTAGATGCTAATGATGGTACAGACTCGGATGCAGGCATCATGTGTTGCTCTGCAGTCTGGTTCTCACCTCTGGGCTGTGTGTTTTGTACCACTTTTGCCCAAGTGGCCTGGCCACTGCAGAGCTCTCTGTCCTGGAGATGACACACGAGGTCTAGTGGGCCTGAAGAATCCCTCAGGTTTGGGAATCTTCCTGGTCTGGCCATCTGCTCCCAAAGATCCAAACAGCCTTGGAGAAAGGCTGATCATTCCGTGCCCAGCATCCTACACAGAACACAGGAAAGCTCTGAGCCTGCCACTTGGCTCCTTTAATCATGTGCTCCTTTCTTTGGAGTAAATAGGTGGCGTGCTTTTTAAAGTTCACTTTTAAAATATTAGAAAGTGCTGGGTGTTGGTGGTACACGCTTTTAATCTCAGCACCCGAGAGGCAGAGGCAGAGACAGAGGCAGGTGGATCTCTGAGTTTGAGGCCAGCCTGGTCTACAGAGTGAGTTCCAAAACAGCCAGGGCTATACAGAGAAACCCTGTCTGGAACAAACAAACAAACAAACAAACAAACAAAATGCCAAAAACAAGTTAGAAAGCTGCCCATTTTGTCCTGTTCTTTGTCCCTCCTCACCTGAGCTGGGGCCCAGGAAAACCAGTGGCTGATGCTATCAGTGTCTCCAGTGGTGTCTCCACCCTCATTCGGTGTGTCAGCTAATCACTGGGACATCAGCTTCTCACTGGGACTTTCTCCCTCTCCCTCTCCCTCTCCCTCTCCCTCTCCCTCTCCCTCTCCCTCTCCCTCTCCCTCTCCCTCTCCCTCTCCCTCTCCCTCTCCCTCTCCCTCTCCCTCTCCCTCTCCCTCTCCCTCTCTCTCTCTCTCTCTCTCACACACACACACACACACACACACACTTTATTTTAAATTTAAATTTTTCTTTTTGTGACAGGATCTCATGTATCCCAGGCTAGTTCAAACCCACTATGTAACTAAAGCTGACCTTGACTTTCCAAGGGCAGACATTACAGATTACCACGCCTGGATTTAGGAAGTACTAGGGTTTGTACTGGGGCTTTCTGAATGCCGGATAAGCACATCCCCAGCCTCCCCTTCCCTTTAAAAAGCTTGTTTTAAAAAAGTCAGTTTTTATTTGCGTGAGTGTCTGTGTGTGCACATGGGCTCGTGAGTGCCGTGCTGTGTGTGGTTAGAAGACGAATTCATTCTGTCTTCCCTCTGTGAGGGCTCAGGGGTCAAACTCAATGTTCTCACTGGATGGCAGGTGTTTTTACCCACTAAGTAAAAAGCCAAATGCCCTTTTAAAAAAGAATATTTCTATTGCTTGTTGGCCTTTTGGCTAAGATCAAGTGTAAAAAGAATATTTCTTTTTGTTGCGGTGCTGGGGCAGAACCCAGACACTCTTGTATGCTAGGTGAGGCTCTCCCACTGAGCACAACCCTCCTGTCTTTCTTTGACCAAAGAACCCAGACAAAGTCTCCATCGATGCACCTGCAGCATCTCCATCTGGCTTCCCCATCTTGATCCAAACCACGCGTGCAGCTCAGAAAGCCCTTACCAACGACGGCCATCTTTCTTGCTGTGTCTTACCACCCACCACAGCAGCACAGGGTCTAAGTGACTGAATTGGGCGGACTTCCAGAGGGGATCCTGAGAGAGCAGGGTGCATAGCTAGATAGCATTGGGTGAAGTTCCCTTAGCCCCAAAGAAACAACTTTCAAAACATACTGTGCAACATGCTGTCTAAGCTAGAATGTTCTCCCAATGTTACAAGGATACTCTGTTGCTCTCGGCAGTCATCCCCAGCATCTCCCCCGCAGCCACAGCCAGCAGTCAGCCTCGTGGATGTGTATGTTCTGGGCATCTCAGCTGCATGGCATCAAATAACTCCTCAGTGCCCTGCCTCAGAGCTCGTCAGGTTGTGGTGTATGGCAGTGCCCCAGTTCCTCGTGGCAAGTAATAGGCCAGGGTCTATCTCTGTCCCTCTATTGATGGAACATTTCAGTTGATCCTGCTGTCACAGGGGAATTGTAAGTACTGTTGTGAGCATATGTGAACCTGGCCCCCCTCCCTTTAGTCTCTATGTTCCCATGGGCATGTCCCTGGGAGTGGGACGGTGCAGCCTACCTACAGTGGCCAATGACTGGCTCTGATGACATCCCTGCATACATCCTGGTCATCTCTTGTATCATTTTTCTGTCCACCCCATCCCCTTTGCTTTTTTTGTGAGACAGAGGCTCTCTATGTATTTCTGGCTATCTTAGAACTCTTTATGTAAACCAGGCCGACCTAGAACTTGCAGAGATATGCCTGCCTCTACCACCTAAGTGCTGGGGTTAAAAGTGTGCAGCCAGGAACCCAGACCCTTCCCTGAGGTTTCTGTCTCCAGTCCCAGCAGGTGCTCCCCACCCCTGCCTCATCTCTCTCCTCCTCCTGATTGTGTTTGACCCATGAGTGCTTGGTTCTTTGGTTCTCTGGCTACAAGCTCCTTCACGTTATCTGCAAGGCCAGGGCAAATGTTTTGGAGGTGGTGACCAGCAGCAGTCACCCCAGAGCCCTACGACCAGCTCTGACCCCTCAGAATGGAGCCAGTCAGCAGCACGTCAGCAGCGGTTGCTCCTTATCAGCAGGAGCTGTTCTGGAGAGAAACCTTGGGTGTTCCCTGCCCCCTGTTCTTCACCCCGGTGCTCTCTTTCCTCCCTGTCTGCGCTTGAATCCCATGGTGCTGAGCTGTTGATTATGAACCGTTGTGTACAGCAATCACAATTTGGTAAATAGCAGCTTAGTTTCATTAAAGCCTCCGCGCATAAAGGCTGTTTATATCCACTCTCTGAAAGCCTCACACCCATTCCCAAAAATGTAAATTACACGCTATGGAGATGATACAGGGTTCGTACAGCCCGGGGATGGTCCTCCTTTCTCAGTGCGGTACCTAACACTTAAGCATCCCTAATGGGTACCTCACCAATCTCCCCAAAGCAAGCTGCTGCTCCCAAGTGAGAAAACGGATGATTTTCCATAACCGTCTAACTACTACTTAACAGAGGTGGACTCTCTAAGGAAATAGATAATCAGAGATTGACCTGATATACGTGGCTCATCTCAGGTCCAGAAGAAAGGTTTGTGGGAGACTCCTATATCTTAGTCAACTTCTTCTAACATCAACAGGACAGATGGTCTACTGTGTGTGTAAGTTATGTATGTATGTTAGAGTGTTTGAGTGTGTATCTCTGTAAGTGACTATCTTAGGGTTTCTAGTGCTTTGAAGAGACACTATGACCAAGGCAACTCTTATAAAGGCAAACATTTCATTGGAGCTGGCTTACAGTTCAGAGGTTCACTCCATTATCATCATGGTAGGGGAAGCATGGCAGCCTGCAGGCAGACATGGCACTGGAGAGAGGTAGATGAGAGTTCTACATCCTGATTGGCAGACAGAAAAAAGAGAGAGAGTGATACTAGGCTTCAAAGCCCACCTCCAGTGACACACTTCCTCCAGCAAGGCCACACCTCCTAATAATGCCACTCCATATGACCCTATAGGGGCCAGCTTCATTCAAACCACCACAAGTGTATGTGCCTATGTATCTATGTGAGTGTATCTGTGTGTGTATTTGTGTATGTATGTGTTCATGCATTAGGATTTAGAGGGCTCAGATACATATATACAGGTGCACTTGCATTTTGTGGAGGTCAGGGGTCATCATCCGATATTTTCCTCAGTTGCTCCCCACCTTAGGTGTTTTTTTTTTTAAAGAGTTTATTTATGTAATGTATATAAGTACACTGTCATATGGTTGCGGATGGTTGTGAGCCACCATGTGGTTGCTGGGGATTGAACTTAGGACCTCTGGAAGAGCAGTCAGTGCTCTTAACCACTGAGCCATCTCTCCAGCCAGCCCCCCTACCCCTGCCTTAGTTTTTTTTTTTGTTTTTGTTTTTTTTTTGTTTTTTTTTGTTTTGCACTGAACTTGGAGCCTAGTGATCAACTAGGCTGGCTGGCTAGTTCTGTGAATCTATCTCTCCCATCCCCCACCCAGGGTTGGAATTATAGATACATACAGACACACTGAGCTAATATGTGGGTCCTGGGGATCTGAACCCAGGTCCTCATGCTTGCCTGGCAAACAAGCTATGCAGTGAGCCCAGGTATTTTAATCTTAAATCCTACCTTAGACCCAGAGAAACTACCGTCATGAGCTTGTTTAGGACAGATGGTTGGAGGAGGCAGAGTGGAGGGTCTCACATCATGTGACTGTGAGTACGTGGCAAAGACACCCACTATACTGCTTCAGGGTATGTGGCCGGAGCAGATGGACCCCAGGTCATACACCTCAGGAAATTGGTTGGGCTCCTGTTTCCAGCATACCATGAACTACCTTCCAGGGCAGCGTCTGCACCAAGCAGGTGCCTCGCTCCCCTGAGAACCCCGAGGTTTCACTTTTGAATGAGCTGCACCGTCATTCCCTGTTAAAAGGCATTAGGGTGATTTAATTATAGTCTCTGTATTTATAGCTGTTTCCAGCAGTATAAGAAACATGCTAATGCAAGCTGCCCCGGCACTGTTACAGCTCGAGGCGGCACTGGGCCCACGGATTTGGTTTGTTGTTTTTTTTGTTTGTTTGTTTTGAGGTGTGGTCTTGCTAGGTTGCCTGGAACTCCCAAACTCAAGTGATCCTCCAGTCTCAGCCTCTTGAGTTCTAGGATTGTCGGTGTGTCAGTATACCCGTCTAGGTCTATTGGTTTTTTGTTTTGTTTTGTTTTTGTTTTTGAGGGGGTGGGGGGTGTTGAGGAGAACTGTAGTCAGACTCTCCAGGGAGGAGGAAGAGTCTTCTATCTAGTGTGCCAGTTGTAAAATCTAGTGACACTACCCTGCGTTTATGGTCCTAGCACCTAGGGACATAGACTTTGGTACTCCAATATGCAGGTAGAAAGGAAATCCATTTGCCCGTCTCTGCACAGCCTGCCAGCCTCTGGCTGTTTGCCAATTTCTAAAACTCAGGACCTTCATACCTTTTGTCTAGGATGGACAGTGCAGTTGGCTCCTTGTCTCTTCCTAGAAAGATTTCAGAGGTTAGATGGGTGGATACTTGGTGTCTCAAGAGGGCCCACCAAAAGCCTGCAACCATGAGGGCTGACGGGAAAAGAAGCCATTTCTGGGTGGCAGCCGCAGCCTCCCCAACACCGGGGGTGGGGGTGGGGGAGGCTTCACTGCTGTCCCCGGGTGGCAGCCACGGCTTGAGGAGGTGGGAGCCCAAGCAGGTACGTGATGTGAACAGCAGGACCAAGGCCACAGGTTCCTGAGGAGTGGATCTGGCCGGAAACATGGAAGAGGCCACCTCAGGCCAGCAAATGGATGAGAATAATTTGCTTAGGTTTATTTATACATTTGCATGTACGCCAGAAAACAGCGTTAGACAGATGTGAGCTGCCATATGGGTGCTGGGAATTGAACTCGGGGACTTTCAGAAGTGCAGTGAGTTGCTCTTAACCACTGAGCCATCTCTCCAGCTCGGGATGAAGATAATCTAAGGGTGAGGGCAGCATGCACTCTCTGTGGGTACTTGGCATGATCAGGCTCCAGCTTTGGTGGCTGGGAAACAGGTCTCCGTATTGGAGCCAGAAAGCTGCAAACTGAACCCAGGGCTGTGGTGGCCAGAAGCCAGCGGAGGAGAAAAAAGAGGGTCCTGTGTCATGGATGTACCTGAAGGCCACCATAAGGAAGAACTAGCAACTGTGTGGCTTAGTCAAAAGGGGTTCCTTCTCTTGGCCTGGAAAGACTGTACTTGGACAGCTGCGGGACACGAAGATTTAGTTCTGTGGTCGCGTGGTTGTCTGTAGTCCTGGGTTTTTATTCCTAGCAAATATAAAAATGTATTTGCAAGCCAGCTTTCTAGGGAGGGTCCTGCGTGTCCTTCCCTGGGTGTGGGCCCCAGTCGTCTTGCCTCAGGCCGTCACACTCTCTACCTTGGGTTTGCCTTAACTTTGCTGCCGTAGCCCTATTTCTGGCAACTTCTCATTCTGTGGTTTGGTGAAGGCCTTGTGTTCTGGGGAGATGCCCTGTACCCCATGTAGCAGGTTGGGAGCTGGGGTGCCTCATGCGTCATTCATATGCCCCCACTGCAGGGAGCGTGCAGAGCTGGGACACCTGCCCAGGGCATGGTGAGAGACAGAGCTGACCAATTCTATTCTTTCTGCCCCCACAGCCCAACATTGGCCACCTGGGCCTGCCCCACGGGCCGTCTGGAGAGAAGGTGGCTGTGGTGACTGTGGATGACTGTGACGCAGCGGTGGCCGTGCACTTTGGAAGTTACGTGGGGAACTACAGCTGCGCTGCCCAGGGCACTCAGAGCGGCTCCAAGAAGTGAGACTCCTGGAGGGGGTGACACAGGGCATCCATAACCACTCAGGGACTGCTCTAAACACAGGTCACCCTTGCCAGGCCAGTGCAGAGCACCTTGGTAGCCTCTGTTGTAGGCTGGTTTCAGACTCTCTCCCTGTGGATAGGCATCTTCCCTCTCAGACCACAGAATCCTCCAGAATAAGTCCCCCAGAAGTACCTATCAAGCCAAGTATGGCAGGGCATATCATAATTCTAGCACTTGGGAAGCTGAGGCACGTGTATTGAGATTCTTCATAGCCTGGTCTACATCATGAACTTGAGGCCAGCCTGGGCTAAGCAGTAGGCACCTTTCAGAAGGGAAATCAGTCTTACCCACTTGCCATGCTTGCCTTGTCTCCCTGGATTGCTGCTCCCTGGACTCTGGAATTACATGAGGTGGAAGGGACTGGGCTCTCTTTGCTGGTTTGGGGGTCACTCGGGGATCATTTGAATCCAGGACAAAGAGATTCCATCACCCACATACAGGGCTAACCTTGCTTTATTTTCTTTTGGTAACATGAACTTCAAAAGTGGAGAACCTGCTCCTGCTGTGTCCTAATTGATGGCTTGTGGGTGGGCTGTAAAACATTGGGTTTTGATTTTTAAAAAAGATTTATTTATTTTATGTATATGAGCACATTATAGTTCTCTTCAGACAGACTAAAAGAGGACATCAGATCCCATTACAGATGGTTGTGAGCCACCATGTGGTTGCTGGGACTTGAACTCAGGACCTCTGGAAGAGCAGTCAGTGCTCTTAAGTGCTGAGCCATCTCTCCAGCTCCCAGGTTTTGATTTTTGCTTTGAGACAATGTCTCCCTAAATAGACCAGGCTGTTCCCCAACTTCTAATTCCCCAGCCTCGGTATCCTTAGGGTTGGGATTACAGGTTTCTACCACTGCCCCTAGCCCTGAATCTTGATCCCATTTTGAAGGTCATGTTCAGATGAACCTGATGAGGTCATATCCTTCCCCATCCTCACTTGCTTTAACTTGATTGGTGGGTTGTGTCTTGGGTCTAGAGCCCTGCCTGGGATCTCAGCTGCTCCCTGCTGGAGGCAGAGTTCTGCTCTAATCCCGCTGTCTCCCTAGAGAGCCAAGGGATTGTGGGATGCTCCCTTCTACCGCAGAGCAGAACTCAGTAGTGGTCCTCAGTTACCCCCGAACCTCCATTTGCTGGGAAATGATGCAAGTGTAAGGAAATTGCAGGTCAGAGCTGCTGTGAGGTGCCTCCAGTGACCCTGACTCAGGTTGATTCCCGCTCTCATCTCTAATCGTCTACCTTGGGCTTGTACCTACATTGTGATCGACAACTCTGGCGGTAGAGTCTCGGTGGCTTTACATCAATGTCAGGGCTTGATATCACAGAAGATGGCTTTGCCTTCCCAGGTCACTGGATCTGACCGGTCCTCTGCTTCTGGGTGGTGTCCCCAACCTGCCAGAAGACTTCCCCGTGCACAGCCGTCAGTTTGTGGGATGCATGCGAAACCTGTCCATCGATGGCCGGATTGTGGACATGGCTGCGTTTATTGCCAACAATGGTACCAGGGCAGGTAGGCACAGCCCCTGGGTGTTTAGAACAAGCATGGTACCCACTGGACATTTGTGGTCACTCCAGGGATAGAAGGGCTCTTTCTACTTCCCAGAGAGTTCTTGAAATGTGCCTACCCGTGGGTGAGGGCCTCGTGGGAATGGGTAGAGAGCCACACACTCCAGGCTGGGGTTCTCACCATGGCCAGCAGGTTCCCGGCTAGCCGTCTCCAGCTGATTGCATTCATGCATGGGTCAGTATGGGGGATGGTGAAGGTCCTTAAGGGTGAGAACCGCCTGAGATCTTCCAATCAAAACCAGGCTACACCTTATGCCCCATAGGCTGTGCTTCTCAGAGGAACTTCTGCGATGGGACCTCATGCCAGAACGGGGGCACCTGTGTGAACAGGTGGAACACGTACTTATGTGAGTGCCCGCTCCGCTTTGGTGGAAAGAACTGTGAACAAGGTAAGGTTTTGTCCATTCTTCCCTAGACTGCCAGATGGGAGGGGGAACACCCAGCAGACTGGGAGAGGCTGGGAGAGAGGTCCAGGACCTGGGGTCAGCTCCATAGGATATAAAGGCAGGTAGCCATGAAGGTCAGAAGAGCAAGGTGGCTGTGGACACACCTGAGCCCTGTGGAGTTCTAGGGTGTCTTTCCTGACAGCTGCTGCTGATTGGGCCTAGTGATGAGCATGAAAGACGACCGCCTGCCCATCACTCGGAGATGCTGCCGGGTTTGAGTGGTGTCTTATTTCTTCCCTGTTGCCGAGTGATGTTAAAACACCATGATGAGGGGCTGGAGAAATGGCTCAGAGGTTAAGAGCAATGGCTGCTCTTTCAGAGGTCCTGAGTTCAATTTCCAGCAACCACATGGTGGCTCACAACCATCTCTAATGAGATCTGGTGCCTTCTTCTGGCATGCATGCACACATGCAGGCAGAAGAACACTGTATAAATAATAAATAAAAAAAAAGAAACTATGAGAAAAAGAGAGAAAGGGTTTATTTGGCTCACGATTCCAGATCACAGTAAGTCTTTTGTAACGTGACAGAGATGCCACAGTAGCAGAGCTTAGGACAGAATGGTGACATCACATAATCACCATAATTAAGAGCAGAGAGCAATGCATGCATTCATGCTAGAGCCCCACTCTGTCTTCAGTCTTAAATAAGCCATGATCCCCTGCCTAGGGAATGGTGCCACCCACCCACCCTCCCAAAAGCTGAACCTGCTCCATGTCCCAAGTGCCACAGTACCACTTGTTGACTGTCATCTCATTTAGAGGGTGGGCTCCCTAAACTTTCCCACACTTTTGGATGTGTCTGGTAACACTCAGGGGCTTCTTCACCCAGTGAGCTGTACAGAAACCAAGGTGGGCATTTACAGAGTCCGTTGATGGGTTCTTAGGGTGGTACTGAACACATATACAAGTCTGAAGCTAGCATGTGGGTTAGAATGAAAGGCAAAGTGAAGAAGGGCTTCACCTGGCTGGCAGCCGAGAAGATGCTCTCTGCCTAATTTTGGGAGGTGCCTGAGGCCCTGGTCTGTTTCTGCAGCTATGCCACACCCTCAGCGCTTCACTGGTGAGAGCGTCGTGTTGTGGAGTGACCTTGACATCACCATCTCTGTGCCTTGGTACCTGGGGCTCATGTTCCGGACCCGGAAGGAGGATGGTGTGCTGATGGAAGCCACAGCTGGCACGTCTTCCAGGCTCCATCTCCAGGTGAGTGTGTCTTCGAAACACACAGGCACCTGCAGAGCAGACAAGTGCTCTAGAAGGAGAACCAGACAGCGGGGGTTTCCCAGGCTGCCTGGGAAGGGCATCCGCTACTCATCTCCCCGCTCCTACGCTTGCCCTATAGTGGGCAGAGAGAACGCAGAGGGAAATATGGGTGACCCAAGGTGCAGTGCCATTGTGCCGTTCAGGATAGGGGTAGTGCAGAGTTCGTGCATAACTATGGGCTCCTGTGGACTTCCTTTCCAGCACCCACTTGCCTTCACTACAGTCACAGAATGGAGCATAGAACCTCAGAGCTGCTGGGTCTGTGTAACTTGCCCTAGACAGAAGCTCTGGTCTGCCTGCCTGGAATTTGGCTGGTTTTTGTTTTTGTTTTTGTTTTTTTGGTTTTTTTTTGTTTTTTTTTTCCTGGCTTGATTCACAGCCTTTCAGGGCGAAGGCAAAGGGCTGCAGCAGATTTGGGGCGTGAGCTTCCATCAGTGCAAAGTGCAAGTTCTCACCCCCATATTAAACCTACATGCTGCCATACCCCGGGTCCCTGCCTCGAGGGATCTTGAGGACCCCGTCACTTCATGCCACGTGTGTGTTTTCTTTATATTTACCTCTAACCATTCGGCTTGTTTGGAACTTTAGGTCAGAGTACCCGGACATTTCTGGAAGTGGTTTTAATGCACCGCATTCACACGTTCGCATATCTCTTACATGACAGATGGTTTCTGCTAGGTCGTTGGAGCCAGAGGTAGCAAGGGATGCTACTCCTTTGTGGGGATCACCCAGGGCTGTCTCACTGAGCTACCCTCACTTTCCAGCCCTCCACTGTCTGTACAGTAGAGAGAGCCCTTATCCAAGGCTCCGAGGTTCCGAGGTTCCGGATGAGCCCTCTGTCTGGGAATCCGTACTTGACCAGGAGGTCCCACTGAGCCCCCAACTCTGCCCTTGTATCTCTGACATTGGCACTGACCAGACAGATTTTCTTGTATAAACCATGGCCCATAATTCCTGGGCAGGGTCAGAATTCTCCAGTTTTGGCTTTCCTTGGAGTTAACACTCGCAGTAGTCAGGAGGCCCAGAGGTCACTGTCAATGGTCACTTAGAGGAATCATGCCCTAGCAAGGATTTGGGCTCAAATCTGGAGGAACTAGTAACTAAGTATGTCTTTCTTTCTTTCAGGCTTTTCCAAAGATTGTATATGTAAGCACATGCATGTGTGCCTATGTCTCTCTGTGTGCTCGTGTCTGCCTACGTATGTGAATGTGTCTGAGCATGTGTGCGCGTGCATCTGTGTGTATAACTGGGCATGTCTTTATGCACGTGTCTGTGTTTGCATGTGTTCGTGACCGTGTATTTATGTTTGTGTGCACGTTTGTGTATATGTCTGTGAGTGCATGCGTGCCCATATGTGTATGTATGTTTGTGTTTGTGTGCTCATGTGTATGTATGTTTATGCATGAGTGCATGCATCTCTCTGTGTGTCCGTATGTATGTGAGTGCATGTAACAAGCCCTGGTGCCCGTAGACTTCCTTCCCCATAGGTCATCCTCTGTCTCCTTCTCCCTCCTCCCCTTCAGCACAGCCTCTACTGGATATCTGTCTCTTCCCTTCCCGAGGAATGAGGTCTGACCCAAGCTTTAAGGGTAGTGGCTCCTGGAATTCCCATGGCCCCTGCTGTCCCCATGTCCTCATAAAGCCATAGCTTGTTTCTTCTACTTCCTGGGCCCTGGATTCTTGTTCTTCATCCCAGTCAGGCAGCTGGAGTGGAGTCGGAGATAGTCAGAGGAGAGGTGGACCCTAAGGAGTGTCTGTACCAAGCTCCCATTTCACGTGAGGCAAATTGAAGCTAGAGGCTCGTGTAACCTAGGCCCCATGGATCCTGAGTCAGCCAGAGAACCCCTCAGCAGAGCTCAGAGAGTGGGAGGAGTCAGGGATGCCCAGAGCCCTCCCTTCTTCCAGCTCGCTGCCAGAGGTCACAGGGCCCTTGGATAGATTTGTTTGCATTGGCTGGAGGGTGGGGCCATCAGCCCAGACAGAAGCCAGCCTCTAGCCTGTGCCTGCCCACTTACCTGAGGTCACAGCCCCAGAGGTTGGGGGTTGTTGGTGTGCATGGCAAATTCTTTCCTCATTAGCTGTAATTTCACAAGGTTCCCGGCTGGCCAGAAGCTCACTTTGGCCTGAACTTGGAAGCACCGCCCTGCCTGGGGATGCTATTTCTCTGTGGGTGTTGCTCTGTCGGAACATATTAAATTGGCCGTTTTCATTCAGGTGATGACGGGCGCCTACAAGCTGTCATTAGTGTACCTGGAGGGAAAAAGGCTCTGTTCAGCAAGGTTAGCCCTGACTAACTCTGGTAGCCACAGAATTAAAGACTGGATACACCAAGGAGGGCTTTAAGGGGTCCTGTAGACCTCATGAGCAACCCAAGGGGCCACCTTGTTATGGTTCGCAGAGGCTGCTCTAACAGGAATTGGGGGTGGGGGTAGGGTTTGTGTGACATGTTCAGCTTGTGGTGTCCTGACTGCCAAGAGAGTGCTGTGATGCAGCAGTTTGAATGTCCCCATCCCGTGTCAGGCCAAAGCCTGGACAAGTTAGCTAATTGCTGTCAGGCAGCCCAGATCCAGCTATATCATCGAGCAGAATAACCATACTGTTGTTGACATCTGTCTTGAATCGAGTAGAAGTACACGATGGGTGGCTGCTCCTGTCCCTGTCCTGGGGTTTATTCACAGCCTCTCCTTTTGTTGCAGACACATGCCATTTTCAACTTCCTTGTTGATCTCTTTTTTTTGAGGGGTTTGCCAGCAAGGCCAGTGAGAGAGAATAGCCCAGGAAACTTGTGTGAGGCAAAGGAAGCAATATGTAAAATGGTGAAAATTACCTTCCAAAATCAGCTAGTGGCGGAGACCAAAGTCAAGATGCATCGGTATTGACATTAGTCCTTTCTGTCAGGGTTTCTCCTGAGGCCTGTGGAGTACCTTGAGTTAACCAGCATGAGACACTTTGTATTGAAACCTTTGATATTGTTTCTAATGGTTAGAGGCCACACAACTTGGGCCCCCTGAGTTTAAGCCCTTGGAAATGTGTCGAGACTTGCTTTAAAGCCTGGATCCAACCAGCCTTCGTCAATATTCTGTGTGGACTTGAAAAGAATGTGTTCTCTGCTGTCGTTAAGCAAGGAGAGCCACATGTGTTGAGACCGTGGCACTGATTGTGGTGACACAGGCCCAGACCGTGTCAGGGGCTGGTGGTGTAGCTCAGTGGGTAGATTGCCTGCCTTGTGCATACAAGGCCCTGGGCTACACACTAAACATTGCATAAATCAGGTGGAATGTAATCCCAGATTTTAGGAAGTAGAAACTGAAGGATTTGAAACTCAAGGCCACCCTGGGCTTACTTAGGAAGTTGGAAGCCAGTCTGGGCTGTGTAGACCCTGTCTCAAAAACAAACACACACACACACACACACACACACACACACACACACACACACACACACAAACAAACCAAAACAAACCAGAAAACCAAAAAACCAAAAGCCTCTAAAAACCCTATGCCATTGTCATATTTGCTGTTTGCCATGGTGGCAATTTGATTCTGAACTTCGACAATCAGCTTCCTTTCTTTTCTGGCTAACTGGCTATGGTCATCATGTGCCCTTTCTGGTGATGGTGCTTGCCTTAAAGTTGCTCTGTCTGCTGATATAGTTGTACCAGCGCTTCTTCCTATAGGGTTTCTGTCCATCCTTTTTGTTTTTTTTTTTGTTTGTTTGTTTTGTTTTGTTTGTTTTTTTTTTGAGACAGCTTCTCAGTGTAGCCCTAGCTGTCCTGGAACTCACATTTTCTACCAGGCTGGTCTTAAACTCAGAGACCCACCTGCCTCTGCCTCCTGTGAGCTGGGATTAAAGGTGTAGTCACAGACTTGAGAGAGTCAAAGCCATGCATCTGTTCCTCCAAGATCTGCTGATTCTTGTTTACTACAAGAATCATAGCCTTTTGTTGTCCCAGCGCAAAGCCTTGAAGATGCTGGCCCATCCAGCCTTGCTTGAAGATGCTGGCCCATCCAGCCTTGCTGGGATTGGGATTGTGGTCCTTATCCCATGGGCCTGCAGGACACTCTTCAGCAATTGCTGAAGTTTGAGTCTTCAGAACCAGATGGTAGCCCTGGGGGAAACCAGAGTTCCTTCCCCTTGGCCTTTGTCCCTGCAACTCTTGCAGTGTCACTTAGAGCTTCACACAGATGTCCCACCTCACAGGAGGAGGATGGTCCAACTCACCCAATATCCTGTCAAGTTAAAGAAATACCTAGGCATTGTCCCAGCTGCACTCATTTAAAAATTTACATTTATGTATCTATTCATTTAACTATATGTGTGTATGTGTGACCCAGAGGACAGCTTGTGGGGGTCAGTTCTCTCTTTCCATCCTGTGCATCCCAGGATTCTAAGTCAGGTCATTGGGCTTGGCAGCAAGCCCCTTTCCCTCCTGAGCCATCTTATCAGCCCTGGCTGCATTCATTTCTCTCCTTCCTTTCTTCTTTATTTTTTTTTTTTCTTGTTGTTTTCGATTTTGGTTTGGTTTGATTTTTGTTTGTTTGATTGATTGTTTTGTTTTGTTTTGTTTTGTTTCATCTTGGCTTGCCTGGAATTCACTGTTTAGACCAGGCTGGCCTCAAACTTATGAAGATCTGCCTCTGTCTCTGAGTGCTGGGACTAAAAGCATGCACCATGGTGCCTGGCCTTAACTGCATTCATTTAAAATTCTGTTATAGGCTAAGTGCAATACTCTAGATTTACATGTATGTTGTTAAACAAGATTAGGTCTTCACAAACTGGTATTGTATTTAATTCCCAACCCCTTTGTGTGTGTGTGTGTGTGTGTGTGTGTGTGTGTGTGTGTATGTGTTGCTAAAGCTGGGGCCTTATACTGCCAGGCAAGTAATTTACCACCGAGATATGTCCCCAGCCAAATCTCTGTCTTTCTTTGTTTTGTTTGTTTGTTTTGTTTTGTTTTTTACTTTTTTGGTTTGTTTTTGGTTTGTTTTTCCTTTCTCTTTTGGGGTAGTCTCACTGTGGTAGCCCAGGCTGGCCCAAAACTTGCTATTTATAACAAGCTGACCCAAAACTCAGGCTCATCCTTGCTGCCCCTGCCCCCTACCCCCAAGTTCTGGGACTACAGGTGTGCACCATCATGCCTGGCTCTTTATTTTAAAAATCCATTTTTTTTCACTCTGGTTACCACGTCCTAAGTCTGTCTGCATGGCTTTGTAATTGTCTGCAGGCCGTTTTCCATGTCACCGTAACTGTAGCACTGTACTGCACTGTCCTGCTATGACACCAGTCAGTCGGTGCGGCTCTCTCTGCCCTACAGATTCTCAACAGCTACATCCGCTTTGAGGTCTCCTACGGCCCCTCTGACGTGGCATCCATGCAGCTGTCCAAGTCCCGGATAACTGACGGGGGGTGGCATCACCTGCTCATAGAACTGAGGAGTGCCAAGGAGGGCAAGGACATCAAATACCTGGCAGTCATGACCTTGGACTATGGGATGGACCAGGTGAGCATGTGCCTAGACCCTCTTTGGAATAGTCCCTTCCTCAGCCCGTGGGGAAGCACAATGACACTGTGCCAGGACCTACAGGGACCTTGTGGGTTTGGTCAACATAACTGGGTTTAGAGTTCCCATTCCATGAATGAGGATGGGGAGACTTCTGTAGTCTAGAGTTGGGCCCTGCCTACCTGGGTCTCTCATCGTGGTGCTGTGGATCCCTTTGTAGGGCTTTTCTCTTGGTGAAATTGCTTTTGGTAGCATCTTATTGCTCAGCCCCGGGCCTCTACCCAGGCACAGGTACCAATGCACTTTTCCCAGAAATGGGTATAGTGAATAAAGCTGGATAAGACCCAGGACCCAGAGGGGCTGGATGACACAGACACACCTCTGACCCATGGGGCAGCTGTCTCTAGATGGTACTCTCAGAATGCTCACTGAACCAGACTGGTTTCTGCGATTCCCAGCCAGAGAGCATGGCACGTGTCCGAAGATGCCCACATACGGAGGGACTGCAGACTCAAGAGTCTCAGTCTGGCTTATACTACATTCTGAGAGTGCATAGCTGTTGAGTATGGAGGCCCCCTGCCGGGGCTAGGAGCCAGCTGGGACCCAGATTCCCATCATGGGGAATGCATGGTCTTCACTCCCTGCCTGCCTCCTGCTTACCCAAGCCCCTTCTCTCAGCACGGCTCTTGGTTCTATGCCGAGTACGGTGCATGAGTACCCATGCCTTTCCCACTGACCCCCTGGATCCTGTGCCTACTGTGCCACATATAGTCAATCTGCCTTCCATCAGCCAAGTGTGAAGGTCAGCCTTCCTTTGGGAGGCTCTAAGGAGGTGGTGCGTGTTCGTCTGCTTGAGATCTTCAGTATGTTTTTCCCATTGGGAAGGTGTGCCCAGAGACCCCACCCCCACCCCCCTCTCTCCATGTAGAGCACAGTGCAGATTGGGAATCAGCTTCCTGGGTTGAAGATGCGGACTATTGTCATCGGAGGTGTGACCGAGGACAAGGTCTCTGTCCGCCATGGTTTCCGAGGCTGTATGCAGGTATGGTGGGCTTGGAACGACATCTTTACTGGCTGGCTCAGGCCTCCGTCACTATAGTCGGTATGGCTTTTTCAGTTAGTCCTTAACAATGTAATGGTCCATCTTGTAGGCATCCCAGACTCTTAACTCATGTGTACTGCTCACACTCACCTTCCCTCACAGACCCCCCACCCCCACCCCATGCCAAGGATCCAACTCCACTCCCAACCACCCCTCCCCACATCCCAAGCCTTCAGCCTCTTACTTCTGCCATAGCTACCTGATCTAGCGTCATGTCCGCACAGGTGTAGCACAGCTGAAGGAGCATCTAATCACAGTCCCACTCACAGCCCCCTGCGGTGGGCACAAGTCACACGTTCCTTCGCTGCTAGCCATGCTGCACGACCCAACATTGTCCATATTTCTAGCCTCCAAGCTGTGGGGGATAAGAGCCGCTCTGACTGGGAGAGAATTTGGGGCTCTCTTAACCTCCCTTTACCCTCTGCAGAGTGGGCAGCCCTCCAGTTCTGCCACTCTGGGACTGAGTCTGGCTGCCTCCCACTGTTTACATGCAGGGAGTGAGGATGGGAGAGACGTCCACCAACATTGCCACCCTGAACATGAATGACGCCCTCAAGGTCAGGGTGAAGGACGGCTGTGACGTGGAGGACCCATGTGCCTCAAGCCCCTGCCCTCCCCATAGCCACTGCCGTGACACATGGGACAGCTACTCCTGCATCTGTGACAGAGGTAGGGACCTTCACTTCAGACATGGTGTCCCTATAAAATGCCCATAGTGCCTAACTAGCGCTTGGGAGGCCATGGCGGGGAAAATTGCTGCATGTTTGAAGCCAACTTGGGCTGCATAGTAATTTTTAAGCTAGCCTGGGCTACAGAGGTCGACCTTCTTTCAGCCTCCCTGCTCCCCTCAGAAGGCCGAGCGGCTTTCTACTAGAAACAGACTCACTGTCTCCGTGCTCCCCAGGCCACACCATCACTGGTCATCTTTGGTGGCTTGGGGAGAACTGAGAATGTGGGGAGAGTCGTGAGTACACTGATAGCTCCCACTTCCCACGTCTCTGGAGTGACCACGACCCACACCCCTCCATCTAGCCCTCCCCTGGCCTGGGCAGGTTATCCTCCATGTTTTCTCCAGTCTGTCTCCTGTGATCTGGAGGCAAGGCTACTGCCCACTCCCTTCTGCTGAGTGGCGGGAACTGTCGGCTTCAGGAAGCGTGGGATGCAGGAGAAACATTAACGTGGAGGTGATCCTGGTCCTGTCTCCACAGGGTACTTTGGAAAAAAGTGTGTGGATGCGTGTCTCCTGAACCCCTGCAAGCACGTGGCAGCCTGTGTGCGCTCCCCCAACACTCCTCGAGGCTACTCCTGCGAGTGCGGACCCGGCCACTATGGGCAGTACTGTGAGAACAAGTAAGAGACCCCCGTGGCTCTGCCTTGTGGCCCTCTCGGCCTTTGTCCCCACCTCTCCTGCCTCCTCTCCTACAGAGAAGTATACACACAGATGCCATTTCCTCCCTGTCCCTTCTGTCTGTGTAACCTGAGGCCATCGGTGGTCTTTTTACGTGTGTTTTCAAGCTAAATGAAAACATAGAGAAAGACATTATGATTAACAGCATTTTTGTACATAGAGCCTGGCTGGGTTTGTGGCACCTGAAAGTAGTAGTGATGAGGGCACAAAACTCGTAAGTGCCCTTCATCTGTCACCTTGTTTTCCCATCAGAGTCGACCTTCCGTGCCCCAAAGGCTGGTGGGGGAACCCGGTGTGTGGCCCCTGTCACTGTGCTGTCAGCCAAGGCTTTGATCCCGACTGCAACAAGACCAATGGCCAATGCCAGTGCAAGGTGAGATGCCACCAGCCTGTCCCCACCCACCCCAGGCTTGAGCCTGGCAAGCTGGCCATGCATGCCCAGTCCTACATACAGACATGAGTCTACATACATGGACAGATGCACCTGTAAGGGTATCATACACTTTCATACACATGTCCACCTGTATTCACATGCACCCCCTATCTAAGCACACACATCAGTGTGTATTCCTACCTGTATACAGTCACACACTTACACACACACACACACACACACATGCATGCATATAGATGTTGGATCATGCCAGGCGGTGGTACATGGCTTTAATCCCAGCACTCTGTCAGCAGAGGCAGGGCGGATCTCTTGAGTTTGAGGCCAACCTGGTCTACGGAGGAAGTTTAGGACAGCCAGAGATACACAGAGAAACCAGAACAAATAAACAAATGTGGGGCTTCTCACTTGTGTTCTGTGAACACCACAGGGCTTTTTTTATCTAACATGGCTCAGACTGCCCCACCATGGGATCTGGAAGCCACTGTGGTCTTCCTGCAGCCCCACATCCAGTGAGGAACACCAGACCAAGCCATTTCTATGCAGGTCGCTACATCTCTGACATCATCAGCCTTGGTTTTCCAAGTCAGCTGCTGTCTTGGCCTTTTGCAAACAAATTGGTACCCAGTGATGACAAAGCTTTTCAAGTCTGGAGGGCAAGGGATATGGTTCACAGGGCAGAGCCCAGGCCTTATATATGATTCCCAGCATCCCCCATGCACACATATACACAAGCTATACCCTGTCTTGGTGCCCAGACACCAATGTGTGTACAGCAGGGTGACACCTGGTCTCACAGCCAAGTGTGCTTAGCTGCCGCTGTGGGGAGCCCCACCCCCCTCAACCGCAGGAACTTTCACCCGCCCCACCTGTGACTTTTGCAGGAGAATTACTACAAGCCCCCAGCCCAGGATGCTTGCCTTCCCTGTGACTGTTTCCCCCACGGCTCCCACAGCCGTGCCTGCGACATGGACACTGGGCAGTGTGCCTGCAAGCCTGGTGTCATCGGCCGTCAGTGCAACCGCTGTGATAATCCTTTCGCGGAGGTCACCTCGCTCGGCTGTGAAGGTCTATTATTGGTTGTCCCTTGAACCCTTTCTGGTCACACTGCAGAAGAGACATGGCATATTTTACATGTAGGCATAAGCATGTGCACATAGGTTCCTGCACATCTCTGGGGCTTGGACAGTCCTGGTAGCCTTTATGCTGAGTCCTCTTGCCCTTCTGGAAAGCTGCTCTGCATGAGGCTCTGGGCCAGAGCCTGTTCTAATGTGCATGGTGACTGGAAGGTGTTGGGAGGGTCACTCTTGTCAGGAGCCTCTTGTGGGTGGAATGTAGGACGTGTGTGCAGCTGAGCTGAGTGACTTCCTCCTCTGTCCTCAGTGATCTACAATGGGTGTCCCAGAGCATTTGAGGCTGGCATCTGGTGGCCACAGACGAAATTTGGGCAGCCAGCAGCGGTGCCATGCCCCAAAGGATCCGTGGGTAAGTCCTGTGCCGGGATTGTCCTTGGGATTAGGAAACCAGACGTTTTCTGGGCAGGTGGCCTGGGTATCAGAGCATTTAAGTATCATTGAAACAATGTCACAGGCTAAAGAGGTAGCTCCATGCTTAAGAGTACTGGCTTCTCTTTTAGAGGACCAGGGTTCAATTCCCGGAACTCATGCGGTAGCTCACAACTACCTGCAACTCCTGTCCCAGGGGATTTGAAGGTCTCTTCTGGCCTCTCTGTGCACCAGGCACACATGTGTTGGTTATGCGCAGATATACATGCTGACCGACAAAACACCCATACACGCTCAGTTTAATTTTAAAATGTCATTAAGGAATGTATTTGGAGAAAGGATATGCTTTTCCCTCAGTAGCAAGAGGCAGAGCTTAACAGGTGAAAATGGCCCGTGACTCTTCATCTCTTTCCACCTGGATACTGGGGCTTTGCCACTCCCCGCCTAGGGCCTTGACAAGTCACCAAGTCGCCTATTGTTATATCATTTATTCTCTGTAAAATGGCAGGTAGTGGAGTCTGTGCTGTCTTCAGTAGACCTGTGTGGGTATCTTCAGCACTGGCTCACTGGCTCCCAGACTCGTGCATGCCCATACGGTTGTTTGTATTGCTGGGAACCCAGGGGGCCTGCTTTGACTGTCAGGGCAGCTTAGAGGTGGTTTCGGCATGGCACGGGAGGATGAGAACACGTGTCCCGGGGCTGTGAACTTGACTGGCATAGCACTCCCCCCACCCCCACCCCCGCCAATTTGGATCCTCCTCTGTGCTCAGTACATGGGTTGGCCAAGTACGTGCATAGGTTTGAGGCCTTACTAGGAGTGACCCACAGTCTGAGCATGCTTCTGTTCCCAAGGTAACGCAGTCCGGCACTGCAGCGGGGAGAAGGGCTGGCTTCCCCCAGAGCTCTTCAACTGCACCTCTGGCTCCTTTGTGGACCTCAAGGCCTTGGTAGGTCCCAGCCTCAGGGAGGTGCCTCCAGGAGATGTGATGGGGGTGGGGCTGTATTTGGATAAGGTATGGCTCCCCAGAGGCCATGAATCTGGAGGCAGGTAGGGAAGGAGCAACGTGAGGACTTCAGAGGCCAGGGGCCAGGCCCTCTTCCCTGACTCAAGTAAGTGGCTCTTCTGTCCCCTCTGAGTCTGGTTCTGCAGACGGAGGTCTCACTGTCACCAAACTCAGATCTTACTTCCTCGTACCTGCCCTTTCCTTGTTACTGTTGCCAATTCAGGATCTTTCTGGGTTTGGGGATCTTTTTTCTCCCCTCCCTCCCTCCCTCCCTCCCTCCCTCCCTCCCTCCCTCCCTCCCTCCCTTTCTTTTTTTCCAAGACAGGGTTTCTCTGTGTAGCCATGGCTGTCCTAGAACTCACTCTGTAGACTAGGCTAGCCTCGAACTCACAGAGATCCACTTGCCTCTGCCTCCCAAATGCTGGGATTAAAGTTGTGCACCACCACACCCAGCAGGGTTTAGGGGTCTTTGAAGTACTATGGAGAATACTAAAAAGTAGAGAATTTCTGAATGGCGTCAAGGGCCCAAAACAAGTGAAATCCATTTGCCAACGTTGCCCTTTACCCCTTTGTTCCAGAACGAGAAACTGAACCGCAACGAGACAAGAATGGACGGGAACCGGTCCCTGCGGCTGGCAAAGGCTCTGAGGAACGCCACGCAGGGGAACAGCACCCTCTTTGGCAATGATGTGCGCACGGCCTACCAGCTTCTGGCCCGCATCTTACAGCATGAGAGCCGCCAGCAGGGCTTTGACCTAGCAGCCACCCGAGAGGCTAATTTTCATGAGGTGAGAGGAGAGTGACCCTTCACTTCGGGTTTGAGCCATTCTTTTCTTAGTGTTGTGTGACCAGGCAAGGGCAGGCCACGGCCTCCATGTCAGCAGTGCTACAGTTAAGGACTTTTCGGTAGGCCTAGTGTTCTGAGTGGTGTGTATTTTAGCCTTGCACTTGACAGATAAGGAAACTGAGGCATGTGGACCTTACGTCCCATTTGCCCAAGGGTTTGAGAGTGTCAGAACCTAGTGATGAACTCTTCAGCCTCCTACTGATGCCCCCTGCAAAGCCCCACCCCCAACCCCCACTCCAGGTCCCCCTGGCCTGGCTCTCAGCAGGGCGTCCTCCTGGCAGAGTCTCTGGCCCCTGATAATAACTCTAAGCCCTGCTTTCCTGGTCCAGGTCAGTCCTGGTCACTTCATGGCTGTCTAGAAGGTATTTTCCTCTACCTCAGGACCAGGATGTCTAAGAACACAAGACTGATTACCATCTTTCTCTGTCTGTCTGTCTGTCTGTCCAGGATGTCGTCCATACAGGCAGCGCCCTCCTGGCCCCAGCTACAGAGGCATCGTGGGAACAGATCCAGCGAAGCGAGGCTGGTGCAGCGCAGCTACTGAGGCATTTCGAGGCATACTTCAGCAACGTGGCACGAAATGTGAAGAGGACCTATCTGAGGCCCTTCGTCATCGTCACCGCCAACATGAGTATGGACTGACCTGGGGGGAGGGCCAGGCACCTGGCCTGCTGCCCAGATGCCGAGACCCCCAACAGTGACGTGGGTGGGACACAGCCTCAGCCCAGGCAGTCTGTAGAAAAGTGAGCCAGCAGCTCTAGTCCTAGGCTTCTTGTCTATAAAATGGGAGAAGTCGCCCAATTCGAAAGGCATCTACCATCTGATGTCATAGTTGCTGACATCTTTTCTGTGGAGGTGTCATCCTAGGGTCTTTGTAGAGTCCAGCTGACCTTTTTCGACACCCAGGTTTGGGATTTCCCACAGTGCATCCTGCTTGGGGTCAATATGTCCCCTCTCCCATTCACCATGTATAAAAGTATATGCAGGAGGGACATGTGGGGATGTAGGTACAAGTGTTCCCTAAGCAATCAGTGGTGTCAGGACCCCATGGCCCATGTTACCTGAAACACTAGTGCGCACTGCTCTGGGGTTGGGAGTTTAGGAGTCCTGATTCCTTCAAGGTAGAGAAAGCCCCAAGTTAGTAAAAAGCAGTCTCCAGCCTGTTTGGACAAAGCTGGCAAGAAGGCCCCAAGTCCCTGGGAATCTCCATTCCAGACAGGGTTCCTCTAAATAACTCAGGAGTCCATCTGCCTCTTTCTCCCAAGTGCTGGGGTTAAAGGTGTGCACCACTATGCTTGGCTGCTAGCAGAGAGTCTTAAACAGGCAGGATGATTTGAGGAGGCCCCTGGCATATAAAGGTGTGACTCTACCTCTTTGTCAGGGTAGTGATGGCCAGCACCAGCTAAGGGACAGCCTGACTGGGTGTTACATCGGGGGTTTTTAGGTGCTTTTACGAGGCAGAGAACAAACAGAAAATGGAAGCTCATGCTGCTGAGTGTATAAGCCTGTGCAGCCAAGCTTGCATAGAGTCAGCTGTGGCTGTTTCACTACCTGGAGAGGCTGCAGGGGAATGACATGGCCTGTGGAACAGGGCCGGTTGGCGCAGTACCCCTCTTGTTGTGGCCAGCTTTGACCCACATAGTCCACCCCATCAGAGCCATGCAAGACAGGCCACCATAAAGAGCCAGATTGTCAAACTCTGCCCCATGTCGTCGTCCTGTGCGGCCCTCAGTAGGTTTCATCCCAGAGACAATGGTTGCTGTTGAAAAAACCGTGGGTTCAGAAACGCTCTAACATTGAGGCTGAGTAAAGGGGTTGTCCCCAGTTCTTGCAGTTGACATCTTCGACAAGCTGAACTTCACGGGTGCCCAGGTGCCAAGGTTTGAGGACATTCAGGAAGAGCTCCCAAGGGAGCTGGAGTCCTCCGTGTCCTTCCCAGCTGACACCTTCAAGCCACCAGAGAAAAAAGGTGAAGCCATCTAGATGTCTCTTGTTCCTTTCAGGATGGAGTGACCCTCGAAAGAGTCCCAAGTGTGCCCTGAGTGAGCCATGAACCAAGCAGGCTTGAGCAATGTTCAGGTGTCTTTATTAAACACTGTGGGAGGGTCTCATGGATGGACCAACCTTGGTCCAGGCCCTATCTTCCAAATCATTCAGTTGCAGCTTCCACATACATGTGGTTCCGTGCTTGCTCACAGCTGACCAGGAAGTGATTGTGGTTGTGTGTGAGCTGAAGAGCATTAGCTAGGATTGTTCCCTGCATGCAAGTGTGCATGTTTTCAATGTATACATGGGTGTATATGTTCCTGAGGTGCATGTTGCATATATATTCAATATATATGTGCATATATATATATATATATATACATATATATATTCAGTTTGTGTGTACATATATTAGTGTTCATATATGTATATATTCAGTTTGTGTGTGTACATATATTAGTGTTCACATATGTATATATTCAAATGTTTTTGTATATATGTTAATGTGCATTTGTATTCAGTATGTGAGTATATGTGCATATATTAGTGTACATATATGTTTGTATATTTAGTATGTATGTATACTAATATATATGTTTGTATACACACATATGCATATTCTAGGTGTGCATATACATGTGTTTATATTCTGGTGTGGATGTATACATGCTTATATTTCAGGTGTGTATGTATAAATTATATATATATATGTGTGTGTGTATTCCATATGCTTGTATGTTTATGTCCTGTGTGTATATATATTCCATGTGTGTGCTTATATGTATGTGAATATTCTGTGCATGCATCCACCTATGTATATTGCCTACACTGTGCACAACTACACTATTCTCACATGTGTATACATGTGTATACATGTGTCTGTCCCTTAGCAGTGTTACCTAGAAGAGAACTCTGTCTCTGTAACACTGTCACCTATCTGCTTCTGAGACATGGCTCAGGGAAACCCTGTTTGCCATGGAACATTTACATGGGAGGAATCCCGTACTGTCCACTCCCCAGTGCCCCATAGCCCTGTGGGTGGCATTGTATTCATTGCACTAAATCTATAAGCTGCTCAAATACCAGGGTTGGCCAGCACAGGACCCGCTCCCTGGTCATCAGGCAGCATATGGTCTGATAGGCCGGCTATTAGGAGCCTCACTCAAGCAGGAAGGAGTCCCATCCCTACCACATCTTGATCCAGGGAACATGACCACATCTCTCTCTCTGTCCTCTCCCCCACCAAGTCCAGGAGCCAAGACAGTCAGACCCACACCAGGGTCTCCAGGATCATGGCTGCTTCAGTGAGTGACAAGACACTGTAGGCTTGGGCACCCCAAATATTTACTTATGTGTGGGGTGTACACATGGTCTCTCTCATATACACTTGAAAACACGTCCCCGTTTAGCATGAAGTAAGAAAGCACAAGGCACAGAGCCCCTGTGTACAGAAGGCCCTTCTCCCACTGTCAGCTCCCAGCAGTGCTCTGAGTGGCTCCAGAAAGGATGGGGGTGAGTGGGGGTGGCAAGAAGATTCCCCCCCCCACCTGTCTGTCACATGACACCTTTGAGCTGACTCGGCTATGGGCTTCTGATGTGTGGCTTCTGAGGAGGCCCCATGTTGAGTTCCATCTGCCAACTTTAAGAGTGTAGAAGCTGTTTGGTGGCATAGACGCCTGTTCTGAGTCTTTACACGCTGTTCTGGAATTACAGAAGGCCCCGTGGTGAGGCTGACCAACCGGAGGACTACCCCACTCACGGCACAACCAGAGCCCAGGGCTGAGAGGGAAACCTCATCCAGCAGACGGAGGAGACACCCCGATGAGCCTGGCCAGTTTGCTGTTGCCCTGGTTGTCATTTACCGGACCCTGGGTCAGCTGCTGCCTGAACACTATGACCCCGACCATCGCAGCCTCCGGTGAGTCCTGGGTTCAAGGACCTTGAGGGGACCCATTCCCTCAGCACCATGAGGCCTCCACAAATCAAAGTCCCGATGACTCACAGTAACATCATGTCATAACTCTGGCCTGCAGTGACTGCCAATGGGAGGTTCTGGGTCTGCCATGGTGCTGTGCCCTGGACGGTCATTCCCTTTGTCTTGGTTCACGCTCCCATTTATGCCCACGTGTTCCCCTTGTTAGCACCACCTCATGCCTCCATGGGCTCCATTCTGTCCTCCACGCCACACCCAGGGGCTGTAATGGATGATAACCTGTAGGGGTATCTGTGCTCTGTTGGCCCAATCCCATGGGCCACCCAGCCAGTGTGCTGAGCAGTCTCTATTGCTCCTGAACAGAAGGCTGTCATAGGCCATGCCTCTCAGCTACTATATATAGCCTCTGGGTGCTTTCTTGTTGCCCACCCTTGTCTTTCAAAGCATAGAGATGGATGACTGGGTTCCAGGCTCTGGTCACTTAATCAATTCCATATGTGGCCACGTCACTGTTCCCAGAGTCAGTGCTGTGTAGTGGCTCTGACGTCCTTGCAGAGACACACTTGCTCCTTAAAGTTTCCAAAGCCCTCTTCCCCTGGAGGTGGCAATCTCCCTGCACTGAGAATACCAGCATTGCAGCCCAGACCCGCCCCCCTGAGGGCAGTTCGGTGATCTGTGTCCGTGGCCTGTGTCTCGGTTGCTCCTTTGACTGTGTCTTCATAGTGTCTGGACTCAGGCTCTCGTGGACCGTGAATTGATTGTGTTTATTCTGTGATCTTCCCTCTCTGACAGACTGCCTAACCGGCCTGTCATCAACACCCCCGTGGTGAGTGCTATGGTGTACAGTGAGGGAACCCCACTCCCCAGCTCTCTGCAGAGGCCTATCCTGGTGGAGTTCTCCCTGTTGGAGACGGAGGAACGAAGCAAACCTGTCTGTGTATTCTGGAACCACTCCCTCGAGTAAGTGGGACCCCAAAAGCCTATAAGCCACCTCTTCGGTGGGAGCCCTCTGCGTGTGGGGAAGGGCCTTGTCGAGATGAGAAGGCTCAGCTGGCAGAAGGAAGGCTACGTTATGTGGTCTCTTAGAACATTTCCAGGCTTAGCAAGACGGGAGGTTTCTTCCCTTTTGCGTCTAGGAATGTCAGTGTGTGCACGTACACACACACACACACACACACACACACAGCCAAGTGCACATTGAGGAATTCTCCACATCCTCGTGGGAAAACCTAAACCTACCCTCATACACCATGGAAACACACACAAAGGTGTGTGCACACCTAATATAGATGTGATCTATGTGCAAAGATACTTTAGAGTCACACATACATATGCAGGACCACGTAGGGCAAGTACACAGGTGCACACAAAATATCCAGAAGCAGCCAGGCACACACAAGGCTTCCTGAGAAGGCCACAGCCGAGATGGGCTGCTCACCTATAGAGCACCTGCCATATGGTAGTTAACACGAGCACCCATTACTCTGCCGGGCAAAGCCACTTGCAGGATAATGGGACTCAGAGGTGAGCCCACGCAGAGAAAAGTAGCAGTGTTGGTCCCAGGCGACTGTCCCTCTGCAGCAGGGTTGGTTTGGCCTGTTCCTGGAGACATCAGACACACTCCAAAAATGACCCGATTCATGATGTGTGTAACCTGCAATCAAGGAAGGGAGGTGGTTAATTTTTAAAAAGATGCTATTTCCTATGTCTGTGTGGCACTGGATGCCAAGGCTAGTGGCCTGTCCGTGGCTAAAGCCAGTAGCCATTTGTCTTTTTAGCTGTAGGAGTCCTGGGAGGGGCTGGGCCTTCACTTCCTTGCCCTCTCTTTGGTCTCATTTGGGATGCTCTTGCATAGACATGGGTGGAATGAGGACGTGTCTGGCATGTGCTCTAAGATGAAAACCGTCACTGCCTTTCTTTGTGAGGAGCCTGGGATTCGGGGGGTCAGAGCCCAGGCACTCTCTGCATGCCTAAAGCTGGGCCTAAATGTGTGTGTCTGTAAGCTCCCACCACAAGGACAGTCCCCACGACGTGGTTCCCCAGGATTGAAAGGAGAGCTACCCCACGGGTCTGTGCTGAGTGTCCGGCACATGCTTGGGCAAGAGCATTCATTCATCTTCTTTTGTCTCTGTACTTTCCAAACGCCAGTTTATAAGGGAAGCTCATTGACTCTGGGGGATAATAGATCTTGGGCTCACAAAGGGGAAAGTGAAGGGAAGCGTTGGTATCTGGCATGTGGGCCCCCATGGCTGCCAGGCATGGCTGTGTGTCCCTGGCTATTTGTTTGAATCATGGCAATTAGCAGTGGCTCTAGTGATCTGCCCTCCTGCTTTGTGGTGCTGCCATTATCCCCAGAACTGAGCCCTCCTGGCAAGTGTGTCAACCGTCACACCCCATTTTACAGATGAGTAAACTGAGGATCAGAGGGATTACAGGACTTTCCCAGAGCCGAAGAGGGGCAGGGCCCTCTTCACAACTTGTTATTTGGGGCTTTCCGTCAGTTGAAACGGGAGCAGTAATTGGACCATGGCTTCCAGGCAGCTCCTATAAAGCATTGTGCAACAGTGAACTTGAAAGCTGACAATGGAGAGATGTTTATTGCTGAGGCCATTGTGGCTCCTTGAATGGATGGTGAACAAAGTAGCTGTCTCAGCCTTGGCTGCTGCCTCTGGCCACAGGGCCTGCCCCTGTTGGGAGTTTTCTGTGTCTGGCACCTAACCTTTGAACTTCAGAGGCGCTCCTGAGAGCCTGCACCAGCTCTGAAAGGAACAGGAAAGCTTTTAACCTGCTGCCAAGTGGCTTTGGGGGCTGTGTCCTTGGCGACAGTGACCATGGCCCTCAATTTCCGTATGGTGAAGGTGGTGAAGGGTTTGGGCTGGGAGCTGACAGCAAGGCTGTGAGACCAGGCCCCCCCTGTGGGCGGCTGTTCTTTGCCCTTAACCATTCCTTTGCAACTAGATCCATTGGTGTCATCACAGCCTCAGCGACCCCGGGGACTCGGGTGAAAGCAGCCTCCAGACTATCTCAGTGGTGAAGGGACCAGGCTCACCCCCTTCTTCCTCTTCTCCACAGCACTGGTGGGACTGGAGGGTGGTCAGCCAAGGGCTGTGAACTTCTGTCGAGGAACCGGACCCACGTCACTTGCCAGTGCAGCCATTCGGCCAGCTGCGCGGTGCTCATGGACATTTCCAGACGTGAGGTGGGCATTTTACCAGCCCCCCCCCAGCCCCCTGGCAAGCCTGAGAACCAATCCCTGTTGCAACTGGAAGCCTAGACCCCCCAACCCACCCTCCCAAGGCCCCCATTTTCCTTGTATGTTGAGCAAACCAAATGTGCCCATTGAAAGCTGTTTTAGCAACTGTTTGAAGAGGCCTATGAGAAGACCTTGAAGGAGCTTTAAAGGCCAGCGAAATGGCTCAGTGGGTAAAGGTGCCTATTGACTTGAGTCCCACTCCTAGGAGAGAGAGCCAACTCCTGCGAATTGTCCTCTGACCACCACACATGCGCTGTGTCATGCATTCTCGCACATGCACACATACACAAACATACATACATAAATGTAATTTTTTGAAAGGGGAGGTTAGAGCTGGACATGGCCTGTAATCCCAGCACCTGGGAGGCTAAGTGGAAGGATTGCTGCAAGTTCAAGGTCAGCCAGAGCCACAGAGTGAGACCCTGTGTAAACAAACGTGTAAACAAAACTTTTCAGAGAGCCCAGGTTATGAAGCTGTTAGTAAAAGTGTTAGTATCTCAGGGATGCTTTTGCTGTGATGAAACACCATAGGCAGAAAGAGCTTAGAGGGGAAAGGGTTTATTTTGGCTTATAGTTCCACATCATAGTCCATCATTATTGGGAGTCAGGACAGGAACTCAAGCAGGGCAGGAACCTGGAGGCAGGAGTTTATGTAGAAGCCACGAAGAGGGTGCTGCTTCCTGGCTTGTTCCCCAAGGCTTGCTCAGACTGCTTTCTTACAGAACCCAGGATCACCAGCCCCCAGGGGTAGTACCACCCACCATAGGCTGGGCCCTTACACATAAATTATTAATCAAGAAAACTCTCCCACGGGCTCTCCTATAGGACATTTATTGAATTAAGATGTTCTCTTCCCAGGTCTGTCTAGGTTTGAATCCACTTGTCAAAAACCAACCAACACAAATGGTAAAACCTAACCCCAGGCTCAGAAGTTTCTAGATGTTACCTCCTCTCAGGGCAGGGTCCCCCAGCCATGCTAGATCGCGCTACTTCTGTACCCAGTTTGAATATGAAGGTCTCTCAGGCCACACACTGCCCCCAAGGACAAAGGTGTGAGGAGAGGAAGCCAGTGCCAGGGTGGTGATATCTTTGATACCTCAAGCAGCTTGAGAATGTAAGCCAGTTGCTGTGGTGTGACTGATGCCTGGGGTAGTAGTAGGCTCTGAGCAGCCACAGTGCACAGCTCTCTGTCACTGCCTCCTGGAAGGTGCTGTATAGCCAGTACCCGAATGCCCAGGACTCTGGGTCACACTAAGTGTAAGCTCAGAGACTCAGAATGGTCAATCTCAGTCTGAAGACACATTAATCACCCTTGGTCACAGGAGTCTATAAGCTGAGGGTAAGAAGGAAATGCCAGCTACGGGCAGGATTCTGCTACCCCAAAATGACTCTTCAGGCTCCAGGTTAGCAGAGCTGCGGTTTCAGCCAGGCCACCGAGGGAGCTCAGGTCCTGCCAGCTTCATTCCTTATCCATGCCAACCCCACACCTGCTCTCCTCATAGCTTCTGTCTGAGGACCATGTAAGATAATGCAGCCATGGACGAGCCCCTACCCTGCATTAACTCAGCATGGAGGTGCTGTGTCACAAGTTATCCAGGTCTCCTTGTAGGGAGCCTGCTGTGACTACTGGCTGAGTGGGGGCGGGGGTTTGTATTAAATGAGTCCCTTTGGCTGATCTCTGCGCAGGATTTGCAACATCTGTCTCAGTCGTCCTTGATAGCAGGACCTATGTAGAAGGGTTAAAAAATGTTTTTGAGGAAGGGTCCCATTATGCAGACCAGATTGGCCTTGAACTCACTGAAATCTATGCCTCTTGAGCATGGATTAAATGCATGTGCCACACTGGCTAAATATATATCACACAGGCTGGCTGCGTTGATACAGCTGTGGCTACCACTCATCCATCCTCAGGGCTTGCTCACCATCTCTAACTAGTCACCCGGTCCCCTCCCGGTCTTCAATATCTAACAGCCATCACAGTATCTGTTCAAATGTTCATCGGTGCCAGCTCCTTATTCTCTTTAACCAACCCACCTGCAGCACGGGGAGGTTCTGCCCCTGAAGATCATCACCTATGCCGCCCTGTCCTTGTCTTTGGTGGCCCTCCTGGTGGCCTTTGTCCTTCTCTCACTCGTTCGGACACTGCGCTCCAACCTGCACAGCATCCACAAGAACCTCATCACGGCTCTGTTCTTCTCCCAGCTCATCTTCATGGTCGGCATCAACCAGACTGAGAACCCGGTGAGCCCACTCCCCCCAGTCCACCTTGGGCTACCCTGAGTGCTGCCACTCAGGCATGCTATCCCCTGGGCTACCCTGAGTGCTGCCACTCAGGCATGCTATCCCCTGGGCTACCCTGAGTGCTGCCACTCGGGCATGCTATCCCCTGGGCTACCCTGAGTGCTGCCACTTGGGCATGCTATCCCCTGGGCTACCCTGAGTGCTGCCACTTGGGCATGCTATCCCCTGGCTACCCTGAGTGCTGCCACTTGGGCATGCTATCCCCTGGGCTACCCTGAGTGCTACCACTCGGGCATGCTATCCCCTGGGCTACCCTGAGTGTACCCCATGCTATCCCCTGGGCTACCCCGTGCTATCCCCTGGGCTACCCCGAGTGTACCCCATCCTATCCCCTGGGCTACCCCGAGTGTACCCCATGCTATCCCCTGGGCTACCCCGTGTGTACCCCATGCTATCCCCTGGGCTACCCTGTGTGTACCCCATGCTATCCCCTGGGCTACCCCGAGTGTACCCCATGCTATCCCCTGGGCTACCCCGAGTGTACCCCATGCTATCCCTTGGGTGTGCTCTCAGTCACCCCGGAGCAGTGGAATGGTCCATCCCGTCTCCTAAGGGCATTGTGTCTGGGAAATCCCTGAAGAGGCCAACGCTCTATGTTCTGTGGGGACCTCCCTCTAAGGGTACCCATAGGGTCCTCCAAAGGCCACATGCACAGTGAGTCTCCTGACATAGGCATTAGTGGTTTCATGGGTGCTGGTCTGGTTCTGTATCTTGCTGCAAGAACCTTGACCAAAAGCAGCCTAACGGGAGACAGGGTTTATTTGGTTCATGATTCCCGGTCATAGTTGGCCATCGTGAGGAACTTAGGGCTGCTGCTGGTCACCACATCCGAGAGCAAAGAGAGATTAAATGCATGAATGTCTAGTCCTCAGCTATCTTTCTCTATATTTGTACAGTCCAAGGCCCCCTGCCTAGAGAATGATGCCGCCCACTGTGGGCTTGGTTTTCTCCCATCTGTTAACAATCAAGATAACCCCTCCCACACAGACATGCTCACAGCTCTACCAGATCTTGACAGTCCCTCACTGAGACTGCCTCCCTAGGTGATTCTCGCCTGTGTCAGGTTGACAAGTAGAATTAACCATCAAGGTGCTGTAGTTAAGTGCTAAATCCCAGAGTCCTGTGGGCTGCAGTATCTTTAGCGGAGAGTGGTGTACAGGTTCCCTACCCACTCTGTTTTCTCCACACCCACAATAACCCTGGGCTTTGCTCAAGAAGGAGCAACAAATGCATAGAACTAGGAAGTGCTTTTGGGAGTGTATGGGACTTGCTGAGAGAGCAAGGCAGGAAAGAGGAGGAGGTGTGGAAGTCAGGGAAGCTCTATTTTTTTGTTTGTTTTTTATAAAATAATTTTTTAAAGATTTATTTATTTTATGTATATGAGTACACTGTAGCTGTACAGATGGTTGTGAGACCTCATGTGGTTGCTGGGAATTGAATTTAGGACCTCTATTCGCTCCGGTCAACCCCGCTCGCTTTGGTTGGCCCTGCTCGCTGTGGCCCAAATATTTATTTATTATTATAAATAAGTACACTGTAGCTGACTTCAGATGCACCAGAAGAGGGCATCAGATCTCATTACGGGTGGTTGTAAGCCACCATGTGGTTGCTGGGATTTGAACTCAGGACCTTCGGAAGAGTAGTCAGTGCTCTTTCCTGCTGAGCCTTCTTGACAGCCCAGGGAAGCTCTAGTTGATCTGATTAAGTGCAGGGTTGTTGGGTGCTGGGTAGCCCAGTTGGCTGTTACATTGGATCCCGGAGAACGGCTTGAGCCCAAGAGGCATCGCAGAACCTCACAGGGTCCCTGGCTGCTCATAGAAGTTATGCACTCTGTGCCTTAGAGGTCATCAGGGTAGAGTAATGTGCAGACTGCAGAGCCCCCTGAGCGTGAGGTGTTAGTGTATAGAGCCCAAGTGTTGTGGAGAAAGGATGTGGGAAGCAAATGAGAATCCATCCTTACCTGTGCCTGCACAGCTGGATCTGTGGCCAGCTAGCTCCCAGGTGTTCCTCTGCAAGGGCTGTCTAATGACAGCTACCTGACACACGGTCGCCTCTGACACAGATGACTGGTGGAACTTGTCACTGACGTAAAGATAACCCACAGGAGGGACATTTGTAAGAGGCACAAAGATTGAAATTCATGCAATGTGACATAGTGGCTTCCCAGAGAAATCCAAGAATCTCTGTAGATAAATGGTTACTCCAGGAACAGGGGGCAGCTATGTAATAGCACAGGGGTCTGCACACAGAGACAGTGTACACCAGATATTCTTCTATGCACCTCATGGAACAAACTCAAAATATGCCTATAGACGACATAAGTTCGAGAAAAATGTTTAGGGATCTTAATGAAGGAAAAATGTTAATGGAAATATGATGTCTTGCAGATCAGGCAAGATAGCCCCGTGGGTGACGGCACTTGCTGCCAACTGGATGAGTTCAGGATCTACACAGTGGAAGGATAAAGCGCACTCCTAAGAGCCTTCCTTTGATATCCATACATGTTCCTGGGGGCATGCATGCTTACACATACACACTCAAAATACGGAAATTTAATTAGGAATAATAACTGCAGGGTATAGTAGCAGCATAGTATAGAGTTGAAGTCACATTGCTGATGCTAGAAGAAAACAAGACAGTGGGGGCTGGAAAGCTGACGCAGGGATTTAGAGCTGATCTTCCAGAGTACCTGCTTTCCTGTTCCCACTGGTATCTCACAACCGGCTGTGCCTCCAGTCTCAGGGATCTGCTGCCCTCTTCTGGCCCTGGTGGGTACTGCACACACATGGTGCAGGTGCATGCAGACAAAACACCCATGGACTTAAATATAAGCTTAAAAAAGAAAGAAAGAAAGAGAGAGAGAGAGAGAGAGAGAGAGAGAGAGAGAGAGAGAGAGAGAGAAGAGAAAAGAAAAGAAAAGAAAAGAAAAGAAAAGAAAAGAAAAGAAAAAGAAAAGAAAAAGGTTGAAATCCAGTGAGCTGAGGGTCTTTAGCAAAAGAACACTGGGACCTTGAGGAGGTCTGGAAAGGGAAGAATAAAACCCAGTGGAAAGGAAAAATGTATCAGTATCTCTGGGTTTCTCTTAGGACAGCTGTGAAGGTGACTTAGCAGCATCTAAATCTATAAATGTCTTTCTCATCACCACATAGGAGGACGAACCCACGTTTCCTTTTGCTGGGCGGAAGGAGGGGCTAATGTAGCTCTGGTAGCCCTTGCATCAGCCGAGCCCCAGTGTGGGGTTGAAATCTGGATCCTCTGGCTTCTACCTCTGGAGTATTTAGGACTACAGGCTTGTGTGCCTGAACTACCTGATGTTGGCAGTGTTGGGGACTGAACCTACAGCCTCTCATTTGAGGATGTCTAACAACTGAGACACACACACACACACACACACACACACACACACATATATATATATATATATATATATATATATATATATATTGGGGGGGGGGGTTGAGTCAGGGTTTCTCTGTGTAGCTCTGGCTGTCCTGGAACTCACTCTGTAGACCAGATTGGTCTCAAACTCAGAGATCCACCTGCCTCTGCCTCCCCAGTGCTGGTATTAAGAGATGTGTGCCACCACTGCCCAACAGAAAATATTTTTTCTTAATGCAGAAAACAATTGATAATTTTTACACTCATTCATGATTAGAATGAAGGGGGACAGGAGAAAACCCCTTTGAACAAACTAGAAAAGGGAACTCCTTAACCTAGGACAAGAAACCACACACACACACACACACACACACTCACAATAGCACAGTAGTGGAGGGAACAGTCTTAGCTGTGGTTCCTAACAGCATTAACCTGCTTTAACTGTGGTATTTTGTTCCTACAGTATGGGGGGGGGGGCTCAACAGGGACACAGGACGAAAGAATACCCTCTATCAGATGTGATTGGCATGTTGGGTTCCACAGGAAATTCTAAAACAACCTACAGGTTGTGAATAATTCTGTGAATAATTCAGGGAGCTCAGCCGCCTGCGTGTAAAGGCAACCGCACTCCTGCGCACTGGCCACGGCACCTGAACATGGGGCGCAGAAGTGGAAGGGTGAGGGTGTCCCTGGGAGAGAGTATTAGATCCGGCTGTGAATGAATGAAGAGCTGGCTATGACTGAGCTACCCTGAGTGGGGCTATGACTGGACTGGGCAGCTCTCACAGTTCAGTGGTGACTGTGGTGTTTGTCCTCCTGGTGACAGAGGCTCTGGAATGCACTGGTGTCCAGGAGGCAGCACGAGTCCATGGTGCTGCTGATGGTGGCAAGATCCCTAATGGCAGCAAAATCATGGGACACAATAGGGTTGTGACTTCGGGTGGCCCCAGCTATAACCAGCTGTGCCCCATCCCCATTTTTCCATATTTACAAGTTATGTATTCACGTTATGAATTTCAAAATATGTAAAGTCCAGCCCACTTGTTGAGGGTTTGGAGAGGGAGGGTGACTGCGCCAGAAGCTCACGTACAGTGTCCACCCATTCACCCCTGGAGCTGAGGGGTAGATGTGAACGGAAGGATGATCTTGGCAAATGGAGTTACCGGCCGGGCCACTCGGGTGGAGGAGGTAGAGTTGGAGGGTACTTGGCCCCTTGGTGCCACCTTCCTGTAGACCCCAAGGAGGCCTCTGGCATGTAGACTTTTTAAAAAATATTTATTTTATGTAAGTGTGAACATTGTCACTCCCATCATACACAGCAGAAGAGGGCATTGAATCCCATTACAGATGGTTGTGAGCCACTATGTGGTTGCTGGAAATTGAACTCAGGACCTCTGGAAGAGTAGTCGGTGCCTTTAACCGCTGAGCCTTCTCTTCCTGCCCCGTGTAGACTTTTAACCACCAGAAGTGAAGGCTGTGACCCTCCCATTCTAAGTGTGTTACCTGCCCTGGACTTGCACAGGACACTCTGTGTGTGTGCTTTTTCACTCTTGTGGCTTAAGTGACTGACAGCCTAGAGAGACACAAGGTCAGAAGACCTTCACTTGTGCATGTAGTGACCCAGACACCATTGCTATGCGCAGCAGCCACTGGTCTAAGGCAGTGTCCTATGCTACACAGCACTGTCAATCAGGTCAGCTGATCCTTCCGCCTCACCAGGTTTCCCAGTGGTGGTTTCTGCCATTTATGTACTTGTCTCGGCCCCATGGATACCAACCCAGAAGACGGGTCAGACGAGGGAGCGCCTGTACACGACACTTCCTCCTGCAGATGTTGCTGTGATCCTGGGTTGCTTGATAGCAACGGGAGCCAGCCACTGTGTGACTGGTTGCTGGGCTGGCTGTACTGTTTAGAGAGGTGTGAAGGGGCAATGATGGGCGTGATCCTTTTTATCCCACGTGTTTGCCATCCCTGCATCTTGAGCCTTAGATGTCAAAACGCAACTGTACGTTCAACCTACCGAAGACCATGCATGATTCAGGAATGCCTCCCACCCCTCTATCTGTTGGCTGGTGGCAAGCTGGATCAGGGAAGTGGGCTGTGTGAGACTACCTGTGGCCACCCAGTGGGGAGTGTCCAGGAAGGACACGGGAGCAGGTAGTGAAATAATCCATTGGTAGCCTGGGGACTGGGCATGTCACTCCACAAAGCACCAACGTCTATGTATAGGTTGTATTGTGCCCAGAAGCACTATGACAACCAGTCAGAGCTCTGTGCTCCAACACAGGCTTGGTAGTTGAGGACCAGAACAGGGACTAGGGCAGGGAGCAGGGAAGGGCTGGGGTGATTTTTAAGAGCTGGGGTGAGGTGGAGGAGGGTAGAATCAACTGCTGGTAATGGGACGAGTAGGTGGCAGCTGGACACAGCTACCCGGGCATGGAGATTTGAGGTCCAAGTCAGGCTCTGGGACAGAAGCGGGAAGAAGACGAGAGCTGGAGTTTCCCAGCCAGCTCAGAGACCTTCCTGGGTGATCAGACCCCTCAGGAAAAAAGAGCAGACCCTGCTACCTCCTAGGCATGGCTTCCTGGGCCATCCTAGACCCAGTCCTCTTGATGAACCTGGTGGCTTTCCTGTAGGGTCACAGTAGCACAGGGTTGGATCCGATGAACCAGGACCAAACCTCCTTGCCACCCTCCAAGGCCAGATATTATTCCTCCCAGAGCGGGCATGGATATGGGATTCATCTCCCAGGCGTGGACATGGGAGGCCCGTTCGAAGGCTCAGCAAGCTGAGACTCATTTTGGGGTCCTGTAGGTGTGCCTTCTCAAGGTCTGGATAGAGAAAAGTAGTCAACAGCTTCGAGCCACTCCCTGCTGCTAAGCACGGCATGCAGCTCACTGAGAGGCCAAGGCTCACTTCTGACTCGGCCCCTGCTGGCATGAGAGCTTTCCAGGCACCAGGGGGGCACAGAGCAGGCAAATGCACCCCAGGAGGACAGTGTGTGGTGGCAGGGGCTTGGCACGGTGCCCAGGTTTTCTGAGTTTTATCTAAACTCCCATTCGTATCTCCAGGTGAGGCCGTTTATCTCCCAGAAGCCTGACAGGCTGAAATGATTTAGTGTGTGTTTGTTCTGTTCTGGAAAAGCGAGTATGTTTAGTGTAGAAGCGTGTCCACACAACCCCGCCAGATCCTATGGTTGATTTCCTGCCCTTTTTCAAATGGCGGTTTTTTGTTTTGTTTGAGGTTTATTTGTTCATCATTTAAAGCAACAGCCAGCCAGCCTTCCCACCCTCCTCCTCCTCCTCCTCCAGCTGAGCCAGCCCCACTTTCCACTGCGGAAATGGCGTATGGGGATGGGGGGGGGGATCCAGCTCAGGCTTGCCCCCTCACAGCTGGCATTCTGAGATGCCAGCAGAGAGCATGCCCCAGCTGTAGCCCTGTTTCTGTCTTCAGCTTTGCAGTGTAGGTGACAAGTGTGCGTGCTCACATAGGTCCCTTGCACTGTCCGGGTGTTATCTCTGGAGAGCATGTGACCCTTGGAGGCTGACCTGGCATCAGGTGGTTCTGTCAGGGTACCCTCCAGCCTGTGCTCTGTTGCCTTTCCTCAGAGTGCGGTGACCTGGTATTTGAACATAGTCACATCTAGGATGAGGTTGAGTTTATGGCTCTCCTCCTATGTCTGTGAATCTGTGGGAGTGAGGTGGGGGGGGGGGCGGTGCTTTCCTCTGGGAAGATACAGGGTTATGGTCAAGGGCAGAACATTGGACTACAGCTGCCAGTGTGGGCCCCATGCATGGGTGTGCCAGTCAAGGGTGGACTTTGGTGAGGATGTGGCCAGCTGTGGGGTTAGATTGTGCTTGTGGCCAGGGTGACTTTTGCCTAGTTGTGGGTGGGGTCAGTTGCAGCTGTGGTTAATGGTGTGGGTAAGCTGTGGGTGTGGCCTGGGTTTTTCCAGGTGGCCAGTGTGAACAGGGCCAGGTTTTCCCCTTCCTCTCTGTCCCCTCTCATTTTCTACCCTGCCTGGCTTAACTTCCTGCTGGGAAACCTACCGTTATCTTCCAGCGGGCTAGCCTGGAAGCTCTGTCTAGGCCTTGACTCCCAAAAGGCCCATGAGCAGCTGCCCTTGGGCTACATCTTCAAGTCTCATTGTGGAACATCTCAGGCTGGGTTTATATGAATGCCTCCCTAGGCTAAACTCTGGGAGCTCAGTGTCCCTTGTCCCTTGTCCTTTTTCCCATGACCTTGTTCCTGACACTGCTGGGTCTTCTGTACACCAGCAGGCAGAGCTGGCTTCCTTGCTGACTCATTCCTCAAGGAGATGCGTGCTGTCCTTCAGCCCACGTGCCGCATTCTCATTTGTAGCACATGGCCTTTGGCCTGACACATAGCACTGTCTGGCTAAGGGCAGATGGGTAGAAGAGTCTCCTCCTTCTGTGGTCTTGGACCCGCAGAAAACATCAAGACATTGTTCCTACTGGACAGAGAGGCCCCTGGAAGAAGTGCTCCCTAGAACCCCGGCTGCACCTACTGGCTAGCATTTCTGGGAACATAGGCTGAGGTCTCAGCCCGGGAGCTTTTGGCCTGAGCAAATGCCACTCCATAGTGTTTTTAAAATAAAAACTTGAAGTAGGGCCTGGTGAGATGGCTCAACAGTTAAGAGTATTGGCTGTGTTCTTCCAGAGGTCCTGAGTTCAATTCCCAGCAACCACATGGTGGCTCATGACCCTCTATAAGAGGATCTGATGCCCTCTTCCTGGCCTGCAGGTATACATGCAGCAGAACACACATACATTAAAAACAAACAAACAAAAACAAACTGGGGCTGGAGATGGCTCAGCGGGTAAGAGCACTGACTGTTCTTGCGAAAGTCTTGCGATCAAATCCCAGCAACCAAATGGTGGCTCACAACCATCCGTAATGAGATCTGATGCCCCCTTCTGGCGTGTCTGAAGACAGCTACACTGTACTTAGATATAATAATAAATATTAAAAATCAAATATTTAAAAATTAGAACAAGCTCACAAAAATATTCTCAAAAAAAAAAAAACAAAACAAAAACAAAAACAACAACAACAAAAAAAAACTAGTGCTTTGCCCATCCCCTGTTCCTGAATTACCCGCACTCTTGGTAGTGACCCCAGGTCATGCTCAGCCATTTCTGCTGAATTAGACAGAAGAGAGGAGCTTTGCTGCCCTTTGGGGACACTAGAGACCCTGCCATTGCAGAACAGCCTGATTTGGTCGCTCTTCAGTCCTATTACGATTTGGCCTCTGCCTGAGGAGGGATCACCCCCCCACCCCAGGCTTGGATCCCCTGTGGCAGTTTTACCGAGTGCTTGCCAGCCTGCCCCTTCCAGAGTCCCAGGGCCTCGGGCTGCCTGCTAAGCCTGCTCCTCTCCACCCAGTTTCTCTGCACAGTGGTCGCCATCCTCCTGCACTACGTCTCCATGGGCACCTTCGCCTGGACCCTTGTGGAGAACTTGCATGTCTACCGCATGCTGACAGAAGTGCGCAACATCGACACTGGGCCCATGCGGTTCTACCACGTGGTGGGCTGGGGCATCCCTGCCATTGTCACAGGTAAGGACACACAGCGCAGCTTTGCCAGGGTGGCCTGTGTTAAAATGCAGATTTCTCCTGAGCCGTCTGTCTTCTTTCTTCTGAGCCGTCTGTCTTTTTCCTAACCCTTGACATTTAGCTGTGTGTAGAAGTGGGGCTATTCCCGGCCAGTGGGGACATAGGTCTCTCTGGTCAGGCGTGAGCTGCAGGATCAGAGGGCTTAGGGTTCTTTGTGTAGTTGGAAGAGGTTCTCCTCCCGTCACAGAAGGAGGGAAATGAGTAGATCAATAGGCAGGTGAACTAGTGAGAGCACAGGTGGATGGAAGGACATGATGTATGTGTGCTAAATCAATATACCAACTGGATGCCATCCTAGTGAGGACTGCTGTGTGCATACTTTCCCAGCATGCTTTGCCCTCCTCCTCCTCCTTCCTTTTCTGCCTCCTCCTCCTTCCTTTTCTTCTTCCTCTTCTTCTTCCTTTTCTTCTTCCTCTTCTTCTTCCTCCTCTCCCTCCTCCTCCTCCTCCTCCTCCTCCTCCTCCTCCTCCTCCTCCTCCTCCTCCTCCTCCTCCTCCTCCTCTTCTTCTTCTTCTTCTTCTTCTTCTTCTTCTTCTTCTTCTTCTTCTTCTTCTTCTTCTTCTTCTTCTTCTTCTTTTTTGGGGAGGGGGTTGAAGACAGGGTTTCTCTTTGTAGTCCTGGCTGTCATGGAACTTGCTCTGTAGAACAGGCTGGCTCTGATCTCAGAGATCTGTCTGCCTCTACCTCCTGAGTGCTGAGATTGAAGGCATTTGCCATCATGCTTGGCCAACACTTTTCAATAACTATAGAAAACCAACATCTGCCTCCTGTTGAGGAAGATTCATACTTCTGTTCTCAGTAGGAGGGCATGAACCCCCTTCCTGGCATGAACTCCCTTTCTGGCATGCCCCTGGTGGCATTTCAGGGTTCTGGACAAAGTCTCCCAAGGCCCCTAGGGTTCTGATGAAACTCATCCTTACTCCAAGGAACCCTGAGTGATATTCCTATTCTCAGAGACATGGAGGCTGGGGAGTAGGGGGAGGGTGGCAGCTGCCTCTTGTTGCTTGACAGAGGTGTTATCTCTTTCAAGGTCAGGCGTCATTGTGAAAATACCTAGAAAATTATTATTTGTTCCTTACTGTAGAAGCCATCCTGAGGCATCAGTGGGAGGCCTCCCCTGCGCCTCTGTTGACTTCTGACTGGGGAATGCCATTACTTCCTGAAGGCTTTGCTATCTAGATCTAGACAGTTTGGGTCTTACTCTTGAAAGTTAATTTGTTTTTTAAAATACTTCTCTTAAAAATATATCAAGATTATGTCCAAGGTTTCTCAGACAGATGAAGTTATTAGCTACAGGCAGCGGCTGCCTCCCGGGTCACAGGAAGTAGCCAGCCCTTTACTTGGTTTAAGGAGTCTGGATAGATTGCTCTCGGGCTTCTTGGATCTTTGGTGAGGGTATTTTTGGGGTCTCTGGGTAGCCCTGCCTGTCTGACCTCAGCTCTCCTCCCAGGGAAAGTGGGGACCACTCAGGTCTGTGACCTGCGTTCTTCTATTTCTCTGATATGCACAGGACTGGCTGTTGGCTTGGACCCTCAGGGCTATGGAAACCCTGACTTCTGCTGGCTGTCCCTTCAGGATACCCTGATTTGGAGCTTTGCTGGGCCTGTCGGAACGGTTATAATCGTGAGTGTAGAGTCCTCAGACATGCCATTCAGGACACAGGGGCCCAGGAGCTCCAGGCTCAACATTTCCTCGAGGTGGCTGGGTTGGCAAGAAGGACACATGCCTTGTTGTGACAGCCAGCAGAGTTTCCAGGCAGCTCTGGGGACCTAGCCTTAAACCCCTGGGGTTCCGGGACTCATGCCCAATGGAAAAGCTCCATGTACAGGCAGCCTAGAGCAGCAGGCTAAGGCTGACCATAGCATGGCCTGGCTTAATTCACCTGGGGCCAAGGCCTCTCGTCCCCCACCCCCACCCCCACCCTCAACATGGATAAAGATGCACTTGTTTGGCTGGGGAGAATCATCCTGGAGACAGCAGAAAAGTCCACTATTTGAAGCTGCTATTCTTCTTTCCTAGATCAACACAGTCATCTTTGTCCTGTCTGCAAAGGTTTCCTGCCAAAGAAAGCACCATTATTATGAAAGAAAGGGGGTTGTGTAAGTTGGGGCTGAGCGGGTGGGACGTATCACTAAGCCAACCCAAGTCCTTCAGCTGGGCCCTGAGAACCCCCACCCCCCAAAGATAGAGAGTCCATGTTGGGCAGGGTCCCATGGCAGTGCCCATCCCCCAGCTGGCTGGGCTGTTAGCCACATACCCACCAGGTAGTCAGCCTGGGGGTTTAAGGCAAGCACTGGACCTCCAGGGTTACAGGTGGCATGGATGCGGGAGATGTGGGAATGACTGCCAAGCAGGGAGGGGCTGACAGTGGCCCTGAGCTAGTCTGTGCCATAGGAGCTGGAGGAAGAAGGGGAACATGGGTAGGAGAGGGTCCTGAATTCAGAATCACATACATGTTTAGTGTCGGGTAGCTGGGCTGAGGATGGTGGTGGTACTGGGGCCTGGGTGTAGCCGCGGAAGGAGCTTGCAGAGGTTTAGTAGATGGGGGAGGGGGCCCATCATACCTCATAGTATTAGCATGGTATCCAAGACACAAGGTGAGAAGAGGGTGACCCCAAGGGACCCTGGAGGGTGCCAGCCCCCCCCCCAGAAGTACAGAAGGGAGGAAGAAGTAGAGTCCAGGTACAGAGGCTGCAGCTTCGTGCCCGAGTCCACTCTGACCCTACTCTTGGTGGTCACAGGGCCACCAAGCTCTTCCACAATCCTGTGGCAGGGATGTGCCTTTGCCATCTGCTCTGACTAACAACCTGGTGACTGAGGCAGAGTGGGGGAGGTGCTTGGCCGAGTCACATGGTAGTTGAGGCTCTGTCTGCCTCCCTCTGGCTCTAGCCACTCAGCTCTGCGTTTTCACATTTCATGGAAGCTAGTGTGGCCCGGCGCAGCAGAGTTACAATAAGGCATTGCAAGCTGTGGCTCGTGGTGGTGGAGGCTCATGATTGTTCTTTTTAATTTGTTTTAATTGAATTTGTCCTCCTCCTCTTCCTCCTCCTCCTCCTCCTCCTCCTCCTCCTTCCTCCTCCTCCTCCTCCTCTTTCCTCCTCCTCCTCCTCCTCCTCCTCCTCCTTCCTCCTCCTCCTTCTCTTCTCCTCCTCCTTCTTTTGGTTTTTTTTCGAGACAGTGTTTCTCTGTGTAGCCCTGGCTGTCCTGGAACTCACTCTAGACCAGGCTGGCCTCGAACTCAGAGATCCACCTGCCTCTGCCTCCCAAATGCTCGGACTAAAGGCGTGCGCCACCACCGCCGGGCTGAATTTGTCTTCTTACGACTACATTTCTACCAACATATCCCCTGCCTGGCTGCCTAGTCTCTGGCGGAAGCTAGGCTTGGGATGGGTTTGTGAGCTGGTGGCCAGACAGACACACACATGACGGTGACCTGCATGAACCTGGAGGTGGGGATGATCCATCTTTGTGGTCCTTCCCCACAGCTCCATGCTGAGGACGGCCTTCCTCCTGCTGCTGCTCGTCACTGCCACCTGGCTGCTGGGACTGCTGGCGGTCAACAGTGACACTCTTAGCTTTCACTACCTCTTTGCTGCCTTCAGCTGCTTGCAGGTAGGTGCCAGGACAGAGTCGCCTGTTGTGACCTCTGTCCCCAGGCAGTGGCAGTGAGGTGGTGGTGGGCAGGAAAGCCTCAGTACTTACACACGGAGAGGGTTTACACACGGAGAGGGTTTACACACGGAGAGGGTTTACACACGGAGAGGGTTTACACACGGAGAGGGTTTACACACCGAGAGGGTTTACACACGGAGAGGGTTTACACACCGAGAGGGTTTACACACGGAGAGGGGAAGCCTGTGCTCTCCACCCGCCCCAGCCCTGCCTCAGGACTTGTCAGTCTGTCAGGATTTTGTCACTGGCTTAGGCAGGACAAAGCTTGGTCCCTGCTCCGCCACTGCAGGGTGGCCCGTTGGTGTTCTCAGGGAATAGGAGCATCCTTTATGTTTCAAACCAAGTGCTGCCAGACTCCTCTGAGCTGGGCTTTCCTCGGTGGACAGCCAGGAGCCTGGTGGAGCAGCATCAGGACCCAGAGAGTCACACTGACCTGAAGCCCATCTCCCTCCAGGGCATCTTTGTCCTCCTGTTCCACTGCGTGGCCCACAGGGAGGTGCGGAAGCACCTGAGGGCGGTGCTGGCAGGGAAGAAGCTGCAGCTGGATGACTCGGCCACCACTCGGGCCACTCTGCTAACGGTAGGAGGTGCTGGGGACCCCTCCAGTCCAGGCCTGGGAGCTGGTGGCAGGGTTGGGAGCTGTGAGGACCAAACACACTATGTTCCATGGGCTTTGTATCTTAGCACGCATCACGGGGCAGAAGCATCCTGGAAGCGGCTCTGTCCAACCCCAGCCCCGCTTGCAAGGGCTTCGGAAGATGGGGATCAGGGCAGCTACAACCAGAAGCAGTTTCCACAGGGAGTGAGGTGTTTCCACTCAGTGCGGGCCAGGAAATGTTCTCACTTTGCCGCAAGGCTCCAGTTTGCAGCCCTGTCCATCCCTCCCCTGTGCTCACATGGGGGCCGCCGCGGGGACAATGCAGACCTCTGGCTTCTGCTCACCAACAGTCTCTTTCCCTTCCCCACTAGCGCTCCCTCAACTGCAACAACACCTACAGCGAAGGGCCAGACATGCTCCGCACCGCCCTGGGCGAGTCCACAGCCTCTCTGGACAGTACCACCAGGTCAGGCCTCCGTACTCACTGTTTCCTTGGGGGTAAACAATGCGGCCCCCTGCCTTGAATGCTGCTGCTTCAGATGCCTGTTCTGCCCCCATCTACTGGGGGAGGGTGGCTTATCAGTTACTGCTGTTGATAGTGCACAAAAGGGGTGGGCTTAGAGGAACTTCCCCTTTCGTAGTAGATGCTCTGTGACACGGACAGCTCATCACTGTCACTCTGAGACAGTGCTGGGCCTACCTCTACCCTATTTAGGGATGAAGGGGTCCAGAAACTCAGTGTGTCCTCTGGCCCAGCCCGTGGTAACCATGGAGAACCAGATGCATCCTTCATCCCTAGGAACTCCAAAAAAGCTCACGGTATGGTCCCCACTGCAGGCACCAGAGCCCCTGTCCTTTTCCACCCTCCTCCCCATTCTTGACCTCTTTCTTGACCCTCTGGCCTCTGAGATACTGTGTATACCCTGGAAAAGCATGGGTGACCCCATGCTCAGAGTCGGAGTCAGGGCCTGAGCTCCCTCCCAACCCTACCCTGCCCCTGCAGGCCCTGACTCTGACTCTGACAGTGAGCTGTCCCTGGACGAGCACAGTAGTTCCTACGCCTCTTCACACACATCGGACAGCGAGGATGATGGCGGAGAGGCTGAAGACAAATGGAATCCGGCTGGGGGCCCCGCCCATAGCACCCCAAAAGGTAGGCAGTGGAGACACACAGAAGGCCAGTGTGGCTGTGAACAGTGGGCTGTGGCCACACCTCAACTCTGGCTGGCCTCCCTAGGATCTGCCCAGCAGAGTAATAGCCACACAGGACAGCTCAGACAGGAACACGAAGCCCAAGAATTTGCCTACACCATCTGCTGGGCAGTGGCAGACATTTGGGGGCTTCCACAGGCTATCATTGTGGAGGGCTGGACAAAGCAGGCAGAAGGCGGTCAACATATGGCTCGCAGTGTTGGGTACACATTATCCCAGGGTCCGCAAAATCAAGATGTGGCCTCAGTGTCTCCATCTTTTGAGTATGGCCTTGCCAATCCTGCAAGCCAGAGATGAGGTCAGGGCCACTTGGGGTCTACCAGGCCTATGGTATTACAGGGGGGTGGGGTTGTTAAGTCACAGAATGTCAATCCTTATCATAGCAGATGCTCTGGCCAACCACGTCCCAGCTGGCTGGCCCGACGAGAGCCTGGCTGGGAGTGACAGTGAGGAGTTGGACACTGAGCCCCACCTGAAGGTGGAGACCAAGGTCAGCGTGGAGTTACACCGGCAGGCGCAGGGCAATCACTGTGGCGACCGGCCCTCTGACCCGGAAAGTGGGGTCCTGGCCAAGCCAGTGGCCGTGCTTAGCAGCCAGCCCCAGGAGCAGCGGAAAGGTACCTCAGGGGAGCCCTGCTGTCTGTCCCTGGAGCAAACCCTCGCCCAGCACATAGGATGGGGCGGGAGTCCTCGTTCAGCAGACTGGAGGGGATTCTGTGGCGGGCTTGGGTGGACCCTGGGCAAGTTGGTAAGAACCAGGTCTGGCTCAATCATCCGCTCAACGCCATCAATCCCCAGCTGAGCCACTGCGCCCGAGTCTGCCCGGACTGACTAGGTGGTTATCCCCCTTCTCCCAGGCATCCTGAAAAACAAAGTCACCTACCCGCCGCCATTGCCAGAGCAGCCACTGAAGTCCCGGCTGCGAGAGAAGCTGGCTGATTGTGAGCAGAGCCCCACATCCTCCCGCACATCCTCCCTTGGCTCTGGCGATGGTGTCCATGCCACTGACTGTGTCATTACCATCAAGACTCCGAGGAGGGAGCCAGGCCGTGAGCATCTCAATGGGGTGGCCATGAATGTACGCACAGGGAGTGCCCAGGCCAACGGTTCTGACTCAGAGTAAGTAGTAGCCTTGGCTTCCAGGGCTCTGGGAGGGAGGGAGCCACCAGCTTTCCACACCCAGGGTCCCTAGAGCCCCAGGCGTCCCCTCACAGGTGACTGGGAGTCTCTGCCCCCCGAGAATGACTTTGGATTCATGCAGTTGCCACCATCACTGACTGACCCTTCCACACGCCTGGCAATTCTTCCCACACACAGAGGCAGTAATGAAACTTCAATTTGAACCATCAGGAAACCATGAGGCACAGTCAACCCCACAGACTGCCGGTCAAGCCCTCAGACCTTGAAGCCTGCCTGGGACTGCTGCCTATGGGACAAGCAGGCACCTTGTGTGAGGGTCCCTGCCATAGCAGCTGGCTCTACGCAGACCGTCCAGACGGGAAGCCCTTGACCCTCATAGGAGCTCAGGGCCCAGACTCTGACAAAGTGCCAAAGCCACAGATGTCTCCAGAGGGAGACGTGGACTTCATTAAGGCTGGCATAGCTCCGTCCTTAGACTGAAGACAGAATCCAAACCATGCTGTACAAGAGGCCATTGAGCCAGAGCTGGACTTGGTGAATCATTGTACCGGGCCCTTCAACTGTCCCCGCAGGCCTCTCCTTGTGGTACAAGCCCATCACCACCAGCCTAGCGGTGCCTCTGCAACGGCACCCTGGGTTTTAAATTGCTGTCTAAAAATGTAAATAGATATAAATCTCTCCCTGGACTTGGGAGAAGATGGGAGCTGTGTATGCTTTACACTGCTTTGACTCTGCAGCCACTGGAGAGCCATGAAATGGCATCTCACTCTATTGCCCAAGGAAGCTTGCACAGTTGTACTTGAATCTGGAATGAGTCAACTCAGCTGGTCCCAGTGCCCAGGTAGGGAGCATATGGGCTGTGAAGTTGACACAGCTTCTGCAGCTGCTTCCGGCCAGGGAGTGTGGGTGTTCCGCTGGCCTTTGGAGCACACGGCACATGTGCTGCGTATGTGTGCCTCAGCTCCATGGATCCAGGTCAGGGCTCACCTGTGAGGAGTGGGCGCCATAGCTATGATATGAAACTCTGACCACCCTGCCACCCCCACGCCCCCCCCCCCCCCCCCCCCCGCTCCTGATGCAGTGAGGCGACTCTGGAGCCTTTCCCAGTCAGCCCAGTGCGCAGCGGGAGGACTTCTGCTCCTGCTCCCATAAGCTCTCAGAGTGCTCATGTTCCTGATTCTGAGGGAGCCCAGAGGTCTTCCACGCTGTCACGGTCCTTCCTGCCAATGTTGTACTTTTTCAGACTCCAGGGCTCTCTAGGCAGGCAGGGTGCTCCACCCCTGAAATCTGACCAATGACATCACTTTGCTTCAAATGACCAATTGTGCAAAGAAACAAAGCCAGAGTGCCCGTTTTCAATGGTTACCACATTCTTTTTGGAATCTCACACCAAGGACTGCTGTGACCAGCCCACTGAGAGCCACGGTGCAGCCAAGGCCAAGGGATGGGAGCCTGGAGTTACTCAGACACGTTTACTTCAGCATGGACTGTTGTCTGAATCAGGTCCCCAAAGTACATGGGGTGCACAGTCGCTCGGAATGGAGAACCTCAGCGAGGCGGTCAAAGGCCAGGACTTCTCACCAAGCTGTGCTCTCAGAAGTGCACAGGACTGCTAGTGACTGACTGGTGAGATGAAAGCCTACAAGACATGGCCTGGGGTCACGCACTGCCAAGAGGCTGACGGGAGGCCCAGGTAGCCCAAGGATGGCAAGGATACAGAGTGACCTAGCACAGGGGAGCTTCAGTCCCCAGGAGGTACAGCACCGTGACAACTCCGCAACCCACGCCACCTCAGAAGGTGAAGTTTTTGATTCGATCACAACTATTAGCAAAACAAACCCTGTCAGTTTTAAACTGTTTTTCTGACCTAAGACTTTATAGAGTCAACACTGGAGATTTTAACAGGTGTATTTATTACTGTTCAGCACTGGATGGCAACACAGGTGAGATGATGCATCTATAATAAATTAAGATTTTTGGATTTGTACCCGTGCTGTGCTGGGTGGTTACTGACCCCACTGTCCTACTCTCTAAGGTGGCATGGGAGGGACCGCTGAAGACAGCCTCAGGCCTCTGCTGGGATGCAGGTGGCAGGCCCATGGAGGGTTGTCATAACTTTCTATTTATATTTAGGCCTGCTGTGACATGGGTGGACCTGCCCAAATTTTCTAGTTCTTCTGCCTTTTTTTTTTTTTAAATCAAATCTGCAAATTTAAAAAGATTTATTCTGTTTCCATGGGTGCTTTTAACCACTGGGCTGTCATCTCTCCAGCCAAGGGGACACGGAAAAATAAAAATGGGTGCTTGGGTAGAGACCAGAAAAAAGCAATCAGTGCACTTGGAACCCTAACACTCTCCGCCTGTCTGAGGTGGGGTCGCTCTCTGAACCCAGGATTCATGGTTTTTTGTCTGTTTGCTTGGTTTTGTTTTCCAGGTAAACTGGAAGCTGGCAAGCCCCACTACTCCTTCTGTCTCTGCTCCTTCAGGAGCTGGGGTGCAGGCCCATGCAGGCCACACACCAGCTTCTGTGGGTGCCATGTCCAAGCTCCGGCAGGCACTATTAGCCACCGCCAGATCGCCTTCACTGCCTTTCGGTTTTGTCTTGTGCATCTGCCTTTCCTCTTGGCGCTGTGATGGCAGACCCTGTGGGGCTGACCGTGGTGACGGAGCCCTGAGTGCTCACCATGTCTCTGCTCACTCATTCCTCCCTGTCATCTACACTCTGCTCCATCTGGAAGCGCCTTACACTTTGTGTGGGATCTGCACTGTACCTTCTCCTCTGCACAACCTTTCATCTAGGCACAGTGGATCGAAATGTTCTACACTCGGGCTGCATGCATCTGCGACCCTAGGGCTCTGTCCAACGTATTTTCTCTTGGCTTTGAAAACTCCAGTGGCACCGTGAGTTCTTTGATCCTGGCCTGGTTAAAACGCTAACCTTAAGTAAGCGACCCGGCTAGGCTCCGGTCACCCCTCCCTGGCGGTGCTGCATCCGGCCTTCACCACTTAGGTCCTTTATCTTGATTCTTGTCCAGAAGGGTGAGTTTTCAAGACTCTTGTCCCTCTGTATCGTCTCACATCTGCCCAGTGGTGCTACCCTTGGGAAAAATGGGAGCAGAGTAGTGGGCGCCCCTTTCTTTCCCTTTGGCCCCCTTCCCCAGGGTCTCCACCCGGTTTTGCTGCACACAAGAGCCAGCCCAGGCCTGTAACTCATGCACACCTCCAGTAAGGTCATCTTCTGCTGCGTTCACTTCAAGCCAGTGCCAAGCTGACAGGAAAACACTGGCTTCCACCAGACATGGGCACTGCCAGGGGAAGGGTTAACTCACAGGTCAGAATCCTGACAAGGCAAGGCCTAGTGCAGATAACTCTGCCTTCCCTTTGTGGAGAGCTCAGGCCCCAGAGAGGAAGAGAGGGCTGTAGCCCTCCCCATGCCTGCTGTGCTACACGGTCGGAGGCTCTGTGTAAGGAGTACAGCCGCAGCAGTCTACCCTGGCTTCAGGCAAGCCCCAGACACATGGTCAGACTTTGACAGTTTTATTTGATGCGGTTTCTCCATTGGCCTCCTGGATGCTGTGGAAGAGCAGCTGCATCAGGGCCCACAGCCAGCACACGCTCTGGTTTCCTGGAGCAGCAGCGTAGACCCTCCTTCCTCTGCAGCCAGCCCGCCTATTGATTCTGGCAGCACTAACACCCATCACTGACGACTCTGCTCTAATGCCTCCTCCTTGGCCTTTGTCAGGATGTGGGGTGCAGGCCTGGGCTGTCACTGGAGGCCTCGGGAGCCACTCGAGTTCTGTTCTTACCCTTCTGGAGTGTGTAGGCAGACGGCCCTAGCCGCAGGATTTTCCCACTGCCGAGGCACTCCTCACCCTTGTAGAACACTGCAAACTGGAGGGAGGGGGAGACTCACTGATGTGTCTGACTCCAGGCAAAGCCGAACCCACCAGGCCAGTGAGAGCAATGTTCACTCCCCACATTCCCGATGACCCACTCACCTGTCCCAGGGCAAGGCCCCTCACAGCCTTCACAGCCGTTACCCACACAGTGCCATCCTGATTGAGAGTCAGCACGCAGGGCACTATGGGGAGAATCATGAGATGGACGTGGGCCTGCCAACCACAACCCCTCCCTGGGAGAATGAGCAACCTGTGGGTGCAGGGACATCCAGCATCCTGCCTGCTGAAGGATAGGACCCCAAACGGCTCAGAGCTGACACCTCAGTATAGAATATACTGTAACCCAACCCCTCATACTGGGACCCAATTTCCCAGCAATTCTGAAGTTACAATATTGATGACGGGGACTTTCCAATGTGCTCAAGGGAATACTGCACGTGTACAGTCTACCTGGTTCAGCTTAATCTGACCCTAGGGAGCTTAGCAACAAGGGCTCCCTCCCACTCAGTCACCTAGTGCCATCTGGTGGCGGAATCGGAAATGGCACTCCATCATCTTGTCTCTGACCAAGGCAGCAGGTGGCTCCTCCGCAATCCAGTGTACTCGGTTGGTCCTGAGCAGGTCCCTGTACAGAGCTGGGTGGTCCACCCGGGGAGCCTGCAGAGCAGAATTCAGACGCCTTTGAGGAGAGCAGCCCTCAGCAGGTATCATCAATAAGAACAATCCTAATAGCACATCCACAACTAACTATAAGCCAGCCCCACTCCTGTGCCAGGCCACATAGAGAAATCCATTCATCAGCTTAAGGCTCAGTTCACCCTGGTTTTCAGATGAGAAAAGGAAGAAGAGAGAAGGGATAGCCATGAGGAAGTAGCAGGGGGCAAAGGTGAGATTCCCCTCATCTCTGGAGGACCCCCCTCACCCCTCCTACCATGCTCTGAAGACTTTTGTGTTCCTAGAGATGTAGATCAAACACAAACAGCCTCTTGGACCACAAATTCTACCAGCAACAACTGGCTGAGGAAAGCAGGGGCTGAAGGGTGCTGGCCCCACCTACCTGCATGTTTCCAGACATGCAAGGCTGGCCCTGCATGGGCATCTATCACATGCACGACTGGTTCACCAGTAGTCTCTACACCAAAGAACCCTGGTTGCCTAGGGCAGCCAAGGCTCCCCAGAGGTAGAACCAGAAGCACTGAGACCCTGAGACACCTGGGCCCTTGACCCAGTGACCTTTCTGGTTTTTCTCAGCAGGCATCTCTGTGTGCTTATGCTTAAAGACACTTAATTCAGGCCTTCCCATGCTGCTCTTCTGGGAAGATATCTGTGCTGAAGCCTGTGGCCTGTGCGCCTGTGGATCCTCCAGTGTCTGACTACTCGCCGGCAGCTCAGCCTGCCCTGAGCAGGGTTCTCACCCTTGCACTCCTGGGAGCTGGATTCAATGACTCTGTCAGGGTTAGGGCTACTGTGTATGCACAGGCAGGATGCCAGCAGCATCTCCTCTGTCTCCACCAAATTTATAACCCAAAATCTCTTGCTACTGTCAACATCCCCAAAGCCCTCCTGGAGAATTTCTGCTCTGGAACCCAGGACCCAGCAGATGGCTCCGGGTCCCATGTAGCCGAGGGGCACAGCCTGCTCCTAGGCTACTACTTCAGCTCACAAGGACTTCTAGGACCCTTCCATGGAGGGGTGTGTGGGAGAGCTGTCTGGGCACAATTACTTCCTTTCCATGAGACGCCTTAGCAAGTTGCCCACTCTGAGTTTCAATCCTCCTCTGCAAAACAGTCAAGGTTTTCTAGGAATGGGCACAATGACTGGTGCACTGTCAGCTCTCACAGGAGCCTAGTGAGCACTTTATATGAAGACCTGTTACCTTACACCTGTCCCAGGAAGCTATGGAGGGCAGCTCTGCTGCTCCAGGCCCTTGGCAATGCCAGGACTGCCCGTTTTATTGGAACACTAGATAGCGAAGGCCAACCTCACTCACCACAAGCACGTCACCCTTGGTGCCATCCTTCTCCACCACGTACCAGGGCTCTCTCAAGCCGCTGATCTTAGCTCTCTGGCCCAAAGTGTACAGGAACCAACCTATGAAATAGTATTCCAGGGGTGCATCTCAGCTCTCACAAATGGGGAGGTTATGGATTGCTACGAGGCGTGCTGGCTTAGCCCTAACCATACACCTGTGTACAGCCTGCCTTGGCTTCAGGTCTCGAGGGATGTGACAGTGACTAGGATGACACTAAGCCTGACACAGATGCTAGCTCTTTCATCTGGTGGCTCTGACCTCCATGGGCACAGCTCTCCAAACAGGTCTTGTGCTTACTGAGCACATTCCTTGTATCCATGCCACACCCACCTCATGCACGGGCAGGCCACCTGCTCCCCAGCTCTACCTCCACAGGAATGCGTGTGCCCTGGCAGAGGCAATCTGGCAGGATTCATCCACCTCCTAACCGCTGGATGCTAGGAAGAGCAGCACTGTCTCCAGCAAGGTCAATATAACACCCAGTTCAGCTGGGTCTCTCCCTGCTTCCTCCACAAGCCCTGTCCTTCCAGCTAGTCCCACAGTTCAGGCTAGACATCAAGTCTCAGGAGGCATGTCGCCTCTGTTCCCACTTAAGGGTGTGAGCACTTGCGACTGACTGCCTCTGTCCTCACTCTGCACAGTGCATCATGGTTGTCTGGCTCTGTGATTACGTGAACGGCACCCATGTGCTCCTCAGTCACCTGGCTCTGAGGTCAGCTATGTTCTTTCTCCAGCGGCACTTCCTACAGTCTGCTACAGCATCTCTTAGTAATGTATCACAGACACAGTCTCACTCCAGCTCTGAATCTAGGGATTACAACACACAGCAAATCCCTGTCAGAGTGACTGCTCATGCAGCATGTACCCAGCCCAGCCCAGCCCAGCCCTCAAGGCCTCCGGAGCCCTGCATGGAACGGACAGGAGTTAGCCTTGGCCTTTGCTTCCCCGAGCTGGCAGGACTCACCTTTGTGTGTTCCCAGAACTGTATTATCCTCGATAGAAACAAACTTTCCAGGCCGAGGCTGCAAATACTGGAAGACAGGTTTCATCACTACTGGAGACCCAGGCCCAGAGCAGACAGCCACTCATGTCAGACGACACTCACCTGAAGAAGGAAATGCTCCAAGTTTCTCTTACCAATGAAGCAGATGCCCATGCTCTGGAACGAGAGGAAGGTCAACATGGTGTGAGCAGAAGCCAGGAGGCAACCAGGGAACAGGGAGCTGGGCTGGGCTAGGAGGGGAGAGAGCAGGCTGTGTTGCAGGAGGCTCCAGATACAGGAGCTGAGGGCCTAGAGAATGTCTTGTCTTTCCAAGTTTGGCTTCAAAGTAGATGCTATCGTGTAAACACACTGCATCGCCATCTGCAACTAGACTGTTGGAAAACCTATGAGCAAACCAGGAGAGCAACCTAGACTGCTCAGTGCTGGAGAGCCAGGGACCAAGGTGGATGCAGGAAGTAGGGCCAGGCAGACTCGGGGCAGCAGGGAGTCAGGGAGAAGACTGGTGTAGCTGGCTAGGCCCTTCACAGTCCAGACAAGAAGCTGACCGCCCCAGGACTATTCTGGGCAAGCAGCTCTGTAATTATTCCTCAGTGTGTGTCTCTCTATAACAAAGGCCAAGAGACCAGGGATCTTCCCATATATTGCAGTGACTCCCTCAGTTCCTACCAATGGAGAAATCCTGTCAGCTGAGCAACAGGGAAGACGTACAATGGGCAAGCGATGTTCTTTTTGACAATGTGGACTTGCTGATAAAAGGCACAGTCATGCGTCTTCCCAGAAGACTGGTGTAAGTGGTGACTACAGCTGAGCTAATGTCTCCTGAAACCTTAACTACCGGGGCTGCCCACAGGCTCCCAGCCCTCTCTCCACAGGGGTCAGCATGGCTTCCAGATGCAGGAGTGTGATGGTCTCTCACAGGGAGCTGAGAAGGCAGGCACGGACTGTCACTGTCTCCTCGGATAGGCAGCACTGTGTACAGATGGCTGCAGACTCCTGCCTCATGGGATGAACTAGCGTGGCTGCTCTCTGCTGGCTAAGCCAACTACTGTGTCTACAGAGAAAGCAGTCAACCACAGCAGGGACGAGGGAGCAGGAAGGAGAAGGGAGGCCTCGGGTGCTCCCCCCCTGCAGCCGCACTCTGTGGCTTGGCCCGGCAGAGGGTCCACAGAGCCCAGCCCTGCCTGTACCATGACAACATGGATGCATACATTCACGGACCAGTGGCAAGCTGCTCACGCCTACCTCTCTCTTCTGAAGCACGTGATGGAGGCTATTCTCCGCGGCTATTTTCTTTACAAAATCTTTTGTTAGTTCCCCCAGGGGAAAGATGGTCCTTCTCAGGGCATCCTGGGAAACCTGGCTGAGAAAGAAGGTCTGGTCTTTAAAGCTGTCAGCTGCTTGGAGAAGTTTTACGGCTGCCAAAAGTAAAGAACAAAAGTCATTGCTGGAGCACAGATAATGACTCTGCTTTAATGCCCTTCTGTGTGAGCAGTTACCCCAAGTCTGCCACAAGCAAAACCCATTGAAAAGACTATGGGAGAAAAACAAAGCATGGCTAGTGCTCAGGAAATGCTGGCCCTGGTTTATTTATTAGGGACAATACAAGGAACGTCGATTTTACATACAGAAATTTCTCCGCGCTGGTAATTTCAACTGTAAGACTTTCACACAGTAAACACTGTATGAGAAGACTGCAGTGAGAAGCACCGACCTTCATAACTCTAGTCATGGCTGGGACGGGACAAGACCATTCATCCAGAACAATGCTGAACTAGCGTCAGCAGTGTGCTTGCCTAACACCTGCAGGTGTGAAGTGTGCAAAGAAACACAGCAGGCTTTGGCCTTCAGCCCAGCCTCGGTGGAGACAGCTCTGTAGAACGCACCTCCTCGGTGGAAACTGCTTTGCTCATGTCCAGACCGACATGTTAGCAGCCTTGCTGTAGTCTCTAGCACTCTCCACATAACTGTAAAGAATTCTTACTGCATATACACAAGTGTGAGTGGCACTGGCCCTGGTGAGTTTCGAGCCTGAGAAGGTGGCCAGGTAAATTTCCCATTCAGTCAGTCCCACTCATGTCTGTGGCTGGTGGGGCTGACGGGCAGATCCGCTTCCCGACCCCTTCCTCACATATAGTACTAGGAGACATCCCATTAGTGAAATTCGAAACACTCCACACACACCAGCTCAACTCTGAGTGTGCACACGTGTTTGAGAGTCTGTCCATATCAGTACACGAGTGTGGAGGTCACATGACATCCTCAACTGCTGCTCCTCTGGCATCTTCTTTCTAGAGATGGTCTCTCACTGGCTCAAACTCACCAACTAGACTAGGCAGTTTAGTCTCTTTTTGCCTCCAGCATTGGGGTTATACGTAGATGCCACCATGCCTGGCGTTCTTACATGGGTTCCAGGGACTGAACCCCATTTCCCCAGCTCCATGGTTTAAGCCCACTGCACAAGTTGTATAGCAGCCAGCGGTAAGCATCATACTGCCTGCATGTTTCCAGCCGCTGGCTTTCATCTCCTTGTAATGGAGAATACCCTCTCCGCCATGGTTTCAGTGACACCTAAGGGCTGCCCAAGATGACGCAGAGCTGAAAGGCTGTGCTGTGGACTGACCTGCCTCCTGTTTTTGTCCTGTTACTCTGTCTGTCAAAAACAATGCACCTGTTTGCTGACATAAGGCTACAATCCAATCTGTCTCAAAACAAAATGCTCTCAAATAGTGTTTGTGTGCATTGGGGGGGGGGGGGGGGGGCGTTGAGTTATTTTGTCCTGGATCGTTTTGACTATCTTTTGAGCCTCCCAAGTGCTGACATTATAGGTATGTATCCCACATCTACCTTCTGAGTTACTTTAAAATTCACTGAGAACCTATGACTTTAAAACAGGAAGATGGTAACACGACCAAATGTGCCATAGAGGGAAAGAGCAGGACGGAGCCACATCTGGTCCAGAGATTGATCATTTCTGAACTCCTGTTGTTCTTTCTGATCCGCCACATACTACACCATGTTCACATGAAAACTGCTGGCTACACAGCCAGGTCCCCAACAACTACAGCCATCCCCCAGCTGATCTGTTCTGCTCCGCTTGCATGAGCCACTTGTACGATCCCCTAGGGCTCAGACCAGAGACACACAGCTCTGGTTTGCCTAAAACGCACACTGAAAACCAAGACACTGTGAAACTACCACACGCAAGTCAGTCAACACAGTGCTTGACTGTCTGAGGAGAACCAGAATAAGTGGGGGGCAAACAAAGGCGAGCATGTCCTCGGCACGAGCGGATGACACTATTCATGCCGGGAAACGACTCTCCCTCTGCGTGGGACCCTCTTAAGACCATTCCCATTATCACCATCAAAGATTTTCCCAAAGACTGCACATGTAATAACCTAGACAGTAAGTTTCTGGTTCACCCTCCTCAGCTCTCACCCTGGCGCCCAACTAGGACATCTCAATGCTCAACCGCAAGCCCTTGGGGAAGCGACCCCACTCTGCCTGTGCCTTTGCAAATGTGAACTAAACAAACTGGCTCATTGAGAGACCCAGGGCTGGGCATGAGCCGGATGCTCAGGCCCTGCTCCTGCCATCCTTCTAAGTACCCTCTGCTCATAGAGGTTACAGCTTCGACCACACACTCAAACTTACGGTTTCTGACTTCAAATCGATTTCTGAACAGCCCGTCAGGCTTCTTAGTGTGCTTTTGCTCAAAGACTTCCTCATCCTCCAGTGAGGTCCTGGCGTAGTGGCCAGTGGCAACGGCATCTGCTCCTGAGGGTTTTCAAAATACAAGAATCCAGTGTGAGGCTCACTGGCAGGAGTACTAGTTAGTCCTTGAAAACTCGACACAAACTGGAGTCACTTGGAAAGAGGAATCCTTAATTCAGAAAAATGTCTTGGGGGCTAGAGAAATGGTGGTTAAGAGCACTGTCAGTTCTTCCAAAGGACCTGGGTTCAGTTCCCAGCCAGCACTCACATGGCAGCTCACAACCATCTGTAGCTCCAGCTCCAAAGGATCTGACACCCTCACACCAATGTATATAAAATAAAATTAGCCGGGCGTGGTGGCGCACGCCTTTAGTCCCAGCACTTGGGAGGCAGAGGCAGGTGGATTTCTGAGTTCGAGGCCAGCCTGGTCTACAGAGTGAGTTCCAGGACAGCCAGGGCTATACAGAGAAAAACCCTGTCTCGAAAAACCAAAATAAATAAATATATATAAAAAAATTAAATGAATTTTTAAAAATCTCCACCAGACTGGACTAGCCTTAGGAAAGTGTGTGTGGCATTTTCTCTTCCTCCACCTCTTCCTCTTTTTTGAGTCAGGGTCTTTCTCTGTCCTGAAACTCACTATATAGACCAGTCTGGTCCTGAACTCCCCATCTCCCAAATGCTAAGACTAATGGCATATGCCATCATACCCAGCTTGTGGGACATTTTCTTGCTAAATGACAGATTTGGGCAGTACTACCCGGGGAAGACAGTCCTATGTCATATAAGAAAGCAGGCTGAACAAGTCATGGGGAGTAGTCTGTAAGCAACGTTCGGCTGTGGTCTCTGCATCAGTTCCCGCCTTGGCTTCCCCTGATAAGGACTGTGATGGGGTCATGTGAGTCAAATAACCCTCCCCAAGTTGCTTTTGGTCATACTTTCTTCTTTTTTTAAAGATTTATATATCTAAGTACACTGTAGCTGTCTTTAGAAGAGGGCATCAGATCTCATTATAGATGGTTGTGAACCACCATTTGAACTCAGGACCTCTGGAAGAGCAGTCAGTGCTCTTAATTGCTGAGCCATCTCTCCAGCCCATTGGTCATACTTTTTTTTTTTGGTTTTTTGTTTGTTTGTTTTTTGTTTTGTTTTATTTTGTTTTCGAGTGGTCACACTCTTTAACACAACAATAGAAAGTGAACTAGGATACCAGCCTAGATAAAGAACAAGCCTCACTGAGACCTGCACAAAGCACAGAGCACAGAGGCCTGTGAGATGGCTCGGCAGGCAGGCTGGATGCCTTCAATTCCTAATGTGAGCTAATAGAACCTCACATCTTTAAAGAGCCTTTCCCGGGGCTGGAGAGATGGCTCAGTGGTTAAGAGCACTGACTGCTCTTCAAGAGGTCCTGAGTTCAATTCCCAGCAACCACATGGTGGCTCACAACCATCTGACCACCATCTTCTGGTGTGTCTGAAGAGAGCAATGGTATACATAAGATAAATAAATTAAAAAAAAAAAAGAGCCTTTCCAAAGTCAGACTCAATCCTTTCACTCAGTCTTGTCTTACGCACATAAAGATTTAAGTACAAAAAGTTATGTTTTTACAACACTAAGGAAAAACTGAAAACCAAAATACTCAACAGCAGGAGGACATGGGATGACTCCTGATGCTGCAGCCTGGTGGGAATGGTGCTTACAGAGCGCTGACTGATAAGAGATAACCTGCGGTGAGCCTGCCGGAGCACCGGTGGTTCTCTCTGGAAGGCAGCCGGCTGGGCAGAGCGTCAGCGGGGGCAAGTCTTGGTTTTGCCACTGTAAACGTTGCTTAGTATTAATAATATTTACTCTCTTTGATTCTCAGTTAGTTGTACTGGGGCCAGAAGCCAATGGCTTCCCAGGAATTATCACCTTTTTCTCTTTTTCTTACTCTCCAGGTAAGCTGGGTAACTCTTTGTGAATCAGAGAGGAAGGAAAGGAAAAGAATTAAAATCCTTCATACAGGCAAACTTGTATAGACACATACACATTCAGACACCCACACTCTAGCCAGGCCCAACCTTCTGTCTCAATCAACTCCACAGTGTTTATGCATGCTTACATAATACACATTTACATACATACATACATACATACATACATACATACATACAGACATATGCATCTGGATGGATGGAAGGGGCAGAGCTCCCCAAGCCACCACACCATCCTCTTCGATCTCTTCTTCCTCCTCCTCCTTTTTTTTTTAACGTTTACTTATTTATTTAATGTATATGAGTACACTGTAGCTGTCTTCAGACAGACCAGAAGAGGGCATCAATTCTATTACAGATGGTTGTGAGCCACCATGTGGTTTCTAGGATTTAAACTCAAGACCTCTGAAAGAGCAGCCAGTGCTCTTAACCACTGAGCCATCTCTCCAGCCCGACACCATCTTTCTTTTCCCTGGCCTAGTAGACAAAAGTTCTTTAGAAAATTACTTCATCGGTAAAATGTTACACAAAATGGGAATTATAGAAGGATGTTGGTATTGAGTTCAAAGTAGTATTTCATTCTCCTTATATGCTCATTGTAAGTTACAAGCAACAGTTTCATATGGCCTTCCTTTATCGTCCACACCCGTGCTTCATCCTTGAACACAAACCTGTCCCATGTCTATATCTCTTCTTAGTGTAATTATTGTATTTCTTATCATACAGCCTTTACTATTATGAGGAGCAGACACATTCTACTCTTGATTCTAATTTGATTTTATTACATCTTTCAAGTAAAATAACTAGAACCATCTCTTTTTTAAAGATTTATTTATTTATTATATGTAAGTACACTGTAACTGTCTTCAGACACTCAGATCTTGTTACGGATGGTTGTAAGCCACCATGTGGTTGCTGAGATTTGAACTCAGGACCTTTGGAAGAGCAGTCGGTGCTCTTAACCGCTGAGCCATCTCTCCAGCCCCAGAACCATCTCTCTCTCTCTCTCTCTCTCTCTCTCTCTCTCTCTCTCTCTCTCTCTCTCTCTCTCTCTCTCTCTCTCTCTCTCTCTTTTTTAAATGCTGGGATGCATGTGCCACCACTGCCCAGCTTTTTTTTTTTTCTTTAAGATTTATTTATTTAAGTATCTGAGTACACCATTGCTCTCTTCAGAGACACCAGAAGAGGGCATCAGATCACATTACAGATGGTTGTGAGCCACCATGTGGTTGCTGAGAATTGAACTCAGGACCTCTGGAAGAGCAGTTAGTGCTCTTAACCTCTGAGCCATCTCTCCAGCCCCCAGAACCATCTCTTAAAACCTTCTTCCTCAGATTATTTGAAGCAGATCAAGAATTCTATAAAGTCATTAATTCATCTAAACAGCATTAATTCCTACTAATTCATCTCTATGTTCATCTGCAGGAAATCTGCTCAGTGGGGCAGGCTAATGGCAGGAAAGGCATAGCAGCTGCAAGAAGCAATCCTGAGATGAAGTCTCTTTGGGTCCTTGCCTCATAGAGCTCACCCATTGCAGACCATGTGAAAACCACGGGCCACCTCCAAGAAGGCCACCTGCTAGCCTCAGCCTATCCTAAATGGCTCCTTACAGACACCCAGACTTACTCCTTTGATTCTGGTGTGAAACCATAGATACGCTGCCCCTCTGTCTTCACTGTCAGTAACTTTTAGTAAGTGTGCACTCTTTCATCATATGGAAGGACCACTCAATATACTTAATCTCTCCTGTGTCCTGTGACTCCAGGTGTCCACTGCAGGAGGTTGACTCAGACCTCAGCACCTGGATTGCTCAGCTAAGCCAGGAGCCTTGAATTAGCACTGATGCAAAGCACTCAACTAGGGCCTTCAGGACACAACACTGCGTCTTCTCACAGAACATTTCCTTAAGGATCATCAGCTACACTATAAAAAGTGTGGGTTCTTCTAAGAGAAACCCTACTTCCTCAGAAGCCTAGGTTTCAGATGTTTGACTCTCAGGTGGGTTCTAGTGTGGGCTTCAAACTCAGAATAGGGACCCAGAGAGACAGGGAGGTGCTGCAGCAGGGAACCAGGTAGCATGTGACACAGATTACACTTCATATCATGACCTGGCTGAACCTCAACACAAATGCATTTAAGAGGCTAAGTGTCATTGAAAATATAAATAAATAAAATATTAAAAAAGGGAGGGGGGCTAGGTGTCCTAGGCTCCTGTGGCCACACTCTAGATGGCACCAACCCTCAGTTTAAGCAGTATTCTCTTTGACAGTGTGGTGAAATGACACACAAGCTCTTGGGTCTTGACCTGCTGCCCTGTGAGTAGTCAGCTGACTTCTATCTTGTGCTCTTCTGGCTGTGGCTAGGACGGCCTGCTTGCTTGCCCAGGTGCCTGCCTGCCTGCCTGCCTGCCTTCTGTCCCTCCCTCTTTCCTTCACTGGGGCAGGGTTTCACTCTATGGGCCAGGAGTGCTTAGAATTTACTATGAAGCTTGGCTGGCCTCAAACACACAGCAGTCCTGCCTCCGCCTCACCACTACTAAGATTGCAAGTGTGTGCTATCACTTTCTGTCTGGCAGACCCGCCCCACGGTTCAGCTGACACAGTTAACCTGCAGGCTTCCACTCCTGCCTTTTCTGATGAGCCTTCCCGAGTCACTGCTGACTTGGATCTGAGTCCTACTTCCTGAGGGTCCTCTGCTTAGGCTACTGCCACCATTTAGCCTTCAGGTCAATGGCCAAACACACCAACCATCTCTCAGATGTCCCTGCCCATAGTGAGGACACCTCTTTTTTGTTTTTGTTTTTTTCCGAGACAGGGTTCCTCTGTGTAGCCCTGGCTGTCCTGGAACTCACTTTGTAGACCAGGCTGGCCTCGAACTCAGAAATCCGCCTGCCTCTGCCTCCCGAGTGCTGGGATTAAAGGCGTGCGCCACCACTGCCCAGCGAGGGCACCTCTCTTAATGTTTACGCTGAACTAGAAAGTTCTCTCTTCTTCAGTAAGTACTTCATTCTGAAAAACAAAACTGTCTACAAGGTTCTGGCTTCTGGCTGTGTCTGAATGTGTGTGATTTTAACAAGCGAATGAAGAAATGGCAATTCCTTACCAAGATTGTCCACAGCATAGTGATAAAAGCAACTGAACTTGATATGCTTATTGCAGTTGATGTCGGGGTTTGGAGTCCTTCCTTTCTCATACTCGTTCAAAAAGTCACTGGAACAAAAGGAAAGCCTCAGGTCTACGTGATGCACACCTTAAAACACGTGAGCTAAGATGCTCATTTAAGGTCAAACCTCTACTACTCCAAAACTGTACTTTGAGGCCACATGAGAGCTTCATTATCAAACCATTTTCCTAGTATGTCAACTAGCTTCTTAGAACTCACATGCTTCAATGAGAACGGCCCCCATAGTCTCAGATGTTTGAATCTTGGTCTCTTTGAGGGCATGTATATGCTTGGCCCAGGGAGTGGCACTATTAGAAGGCATGGCCCTGCTGGAGTGGGTGTGTCGCTGTGGGTATCGGGTATAAGACCCTTATCCTGACTGGAAGCCAGTATTCTCCTAGCAGCCTTCAGATGAAAATGTAGAACTCTCAGCTCCTCCTGCACCATGCCTTGCCTGGATGCTGCCATGCTCCTGCCTTGATGATACTGGACTGAACCTGTAAGACAGCCCTAATTAAATGTTGTCCTTATAAGACTTGCCTTTGTTATGGTGTCTGTTCACAGCAGTAAAACCCTAAGACAGTCCCCAATTGACAGTCTATTTATGCAGGCTTGGGAGGTGTGGCCCTGCTGGAGGAAGTGTGTCATAAGCCACATGCTGTTCCCAGTACACTCTCTCTGCTGCTGTTCCTGCTGCTATGATGGACTTTTTTCTAAGATTTATTTATTTATTTTATGTATATGAGTACACTATTGCTCTCTTCAGACACACCAGAAAAGGGCATCAGACCCCATTGCAGATGTTTTTGAGCTACCATGTAGTTGCTGGGACTTGAACTCAGGACCTCTGGAAGAGCAGTCAGTGCTCTTAACTGCTGAGATCTCCAGCCCCATGATGGATTTTTATCTCCCCTGGAAAAAACTCTATTAGTTGGCTTGGTCACAGTGTTTTGTCACAGCAACAGAAAATACCCAAAACACTTGTAAATAGACAGGCACTGTTCTAGAACCTTGTATGACTTCAAATTCATTTCAATAATGTTTTCGGCAGGTATTGGTATTATTCTTAGTTTAAAGATAAGAAAACTGAGACTTAGAAAAAGCAAATAAACTGTCCAAGGTCTTCTAAGTGTCGAAGTTGAGACTGAGGCCTATTTAGACAAGAGTAGCCCACAGTGAGCATGGCCTGCTGTCTCTGACACATGCAAGGGCTTCCAAGCATTGTCAGGGTTCACCAGAAACTAGCCCTGAATGTCTTTCTCCACAGGAGTAAGTGGCCAGGCAAACTTTACCTTCCTGAGATGGATGAAGGGGCGTCCTCCTCGCTCACCACTGCTCTCACAACTCACAGAACAGCCGGTATTCAAGCCCTACTTAAAGCTGCTCAGGCCCCTCCTCCTTGAGGCTGCCAGACCACACTCCATGTCACACCATGCTCCCTCTTCTCAACCCAGGGCATGTCCTCTACCATCAGCACCTCTGGTAAAGAGCCTGTCACCCAACTAGACAGCCAGTTCCTATAAAACAGGGCCATGTGTACTCCCAGATGTTGCATATAATAAACATTAGTGTTTGACTTGATGAAAGTTTTACTGGCTATTTCTTGTTTTCAAACGGCAAGGGCAGTGCCTCACAAAACTCTTACCTTGTTTTCTACTGCTGTAATAAGGACCATGGCCAGGAGCAACTAGGGAGGAAAGGGTTTATCTGGCTTATGTGTCCTGATCACAGCCTATCTTTATGGGGAGTCAGGACAGGATATCAAGCAGGGCAGGAACCAGAGGCAGATGCTGATGCAGAGGCCATGGAGGGGTGCTGCTTACTGGCTTGCTCAGCCTGCTTTCTTATACAGCCCGAGACCCCCTGCCCTTTGGTGGGCTGTGTCCTCCCACGTCTATTGTTAATCAATAGAACAGCCCACAGACTCATTGATACTCCCTCTCCTCACATTACCCTGGCTTTTGTCAAACTGAACATCCCAACAGATGAACATCCCAAACTCTCTTACACATGGTGCATGGGGACTGACTGACACTCATCTCCCAGCACCCTCTGGGGAGGTCTCGGCCTTCACTCCTCAAGCCATGGTTCAGAAAAGCAGTAGTGAAACCTCTGGCAGGTGGGAACTATCCCAAGAAAGAGTGTGAGGCTGCTGCGGGCCAGGTCCCCGGCGCCCCAACTTCAGCACAGTCTTGGCCACCTCTGTGGAGAAGCACTGACTGTTCCCAACCACCCTCCCTTGGGAAAGCTTCACAGCACAATACACGCTGCCTGTGCAATGGCCTGCACTCACCTGAACACATCATTCCAATACTCCTTCACATAGGACACCTGGTGGAAAGGGATGTCTAAGATCTGACAAACTTTATACGCATCTTCACAGTCCTTGTCAGCAGCACAAACGCCCTGCTCATCCAGCGAGTCCCAGTTCTTCATAAATACCCCTGTCACCTGGTAACCTGAAGAGAGAAGTTAGGGTAAAAAGCAGGGACTTCTGTGTTCTAGGCAGTTCTGACCCATCACACCGTCCCAACCCCCAATGTCTCTGTATATTTTGAATGGCAATCCAAGGCTGTCATGTAGCCTAGGGCCTGGCTTACATTTTAGTGTAATACCTGAGGCCACTTCTTCCCTTTAGCCCTCATTGCACTGGTACTGGTAAGGCCCCCACCTTCTAGTACATTGTGTACTGAAGTTGTTTGTGTCCTCAAAGTGAAAACAAAGTTTTCTCCCATATGTATTTCTCTACATATGTGTCAATACAATCTGTAACACACTGCATGGGTCTATCAGATATATGCTGAATGATTGAATGGTGAACAGAAACTCAGATCCCAATGCAAATACAAGCTACCAGCCAGCCAGATGTGGTAGTACATACCTATGATTCCAGTATTTGGGAGGCTAGGGCAGGAAGATACTGAGTTTGAAGCTAATCCCAAGCTACATATCAAGATTCTATTTTGTTTTGTTTTGTTTTTGTTTTTAAAAAGATCAGGGCTGGAGAGATAGCTCTGTGTTTAAGAGCACTCGCTGATTCTCCAGCAGACCCAGGTTCAATTTCCAGTACCCACATGGCAGGTCACAGCCACCTGTAACTCCAGTTCCAGGAGATCTGATACCTTCTTAAAACCGGGTATTCACATGGTGCACAGACATACATGTGGATAAAACATCCATACATACAGAATTTAAAATATTTTTAAGATAATCACTGTCCAGTTATTTTTAAAGGGAACTCATTTTAAAAGCTATCCAATTATTAAGACTTTTACATTCTAAGTTATCAAATTAAAGCCAATTAAATTATTGGAATTAAAAAAAAATTGGAATTTTATCACCCAGAGGGGGTACCTCCAGGGGAAAGCCCATACTTAGCATGGGTGAAGCCCTGGGTTCAATTCTCAACACCAAACATTTAAATTAAGGCGTTGGCTATTCCGTAGGGCTCTATCATCCACATGTTTTATGATCTCTCTTCTCCACTGTGACAAATACCCAACCAAATATCACATAGGTCAGCACTGGCCCTCCAGTGTCTCAGAAAACTCACTGTGGTTCACCTTGCATCAAAACCCTGTTTCTCCCTCCGAATAAGCTGAATGTAAGGAAAGACAGGGAACTGTATTAAAAGCTTCAAGTGTTTGATTATTGCCCCCTCCTCCAAAAAATTCCAGGGATTTTGCTGACAAACCTTTAACAAATAAAATACCACACTCAGGGGGCTGGAGAGATGGCTCAGCAGTTAAGAGCACTGACTGCTCTTCCAGAGGTCCTGAATTCAATTCCTAGCAACCACATGGTGGCTCACAACCATCTGTAATGGGATTCGATGCCCTCTTCTGGTGTGTTTGAAGACAGCTACAGTGTACTCATATAAAATAAACAAGTAATTCTTAAAAAAAAAAACCACACTCATTAAAGTCCCACACAGCCTGGTATGAGATGAGGCCCTCTTTTGTGTCTGGAGGCACCTGACTGTGCTCTACTGTAGAGATTAACCATGCTGGGCTCAGCTCTTGAGGTGGTCTTACACGTAACTTACTAATGCAGAGATGGCATAATACAATCCTGTGTCCCAAGAGCTAATACAATGCCCAGGGCATAAGGAGAGCCAAAACCCCACAAGCTTGTAACATGAACAAACTCTACGCAGAGTTTTAGAACCCCACCATTCCCATGCTACATCTGCCTGGTCAATTGTCTCACAGAGGGACAAGACCCACATGCATGGAGCCAGGCACTCAAGGACTGGTCAACTTTCTACGGATTGCAGTATGGGACATCACCTCTAAGAGCCCTCGATGCCGAAATGAGAGGATGGTTTTCTTTCCTCTGATACCGTCCATCAATTTCTTTCATGAAAAAAATCCAAGGAAGGGTAAAAGTTAGATGTAGCAGCCTGAGGGGAGAGAGCCTTTGTTTTGGCTAGGTTCCCACTGTTATGATAAACACCACGATCAACAGCATCTTGGAGAGGAAAGGATTTATTTGGCCCTAAAGGTCACAGTCTACCATCAGGGGAAGCTGGGGCAGGAACTCAGGTCAGGAACCTGAAGGCAGAATTGAATCATAGGTTATAAAAGAATACTGCTTATGGGCTTGTTTCTTTGGCCTGCTCAGCCTGTTTTCTTATAAAACCTAGGACCACCTGCCCAGAGATAGCATTACTCCTAATGGAACGAGGCTTCCTACACCAATTATTAAGAGAAGGCCCCACTGACTAGCCTACAGGCCAGGGTGATGACAGTTTCTCAGCTGAGGTTCCCTCCTACCAGAGGACCCTAACATGTCACATAGTTTTAATGTGACATAAAAACTAGGCAGCAGTTGATCTCCCTTTAGTAGTAAAAGATAAATCTGTAAGAATGATGCCAACCTTTGCCACTTCCCAAAGCATCTAGTTACACAGTTCTCATTGGAAACCTTCAAAGACTCACACTGCCTACTCAACATTACCCCAAATTCCTTAATACCGTCAGCTTCACTAACCCCACTATATCCTATTCTGGCCGGCACTCTCTCCTCTGCCTCCTGCCTGTGTTACTGCAGCCAGTTCTTTGTAGAGAAATGCTTCCCTCTTCCTTTCTCACCATAGTACACACCTGTATCCTGTGGCTCTTTTACTCTGTCATAACAGCTGTGATTATAAAAGAATCGCTCCTGCTTTCCGATATATCTCACATTGTATAGCTAACCCTTTCAATACATACTGTGCCATTTAATCATTCCAGTCATCCCATATTACGGGTCATCCCATTTTTACTGGGGGGTGCTTAGTTAACTTGCCCAAGCCCAGGCTCCTGGCCCCGCGCCTCTGCACCCCGCGTGCCCCGGGGAAGATGATCCACGGCTGAGGGGGACTCCATTAAAAGCCGCCAAGGTGAATGCGGAGAGGTTGACACAAGGTGGGGCCACACAGCAGGAGGAATGTACACCGGTCGTTGGAATCAGATCCGAACCCTAAGGACCCATGAGGCTACATCTACAAGTCAGGAAGAACTGGTAGCTGTTCGGAGTGAAGTTTGTCATCCAACGAAGGAGAACACTGGAGTGATTTTGTCATTAGAGTTGGCGGTGTCCTCGCCTGGAGGCCCGCGGAGTCTGCAAAAGGCCAGGCCTCAGACCTGGAGGAGCCCAAGCTCCTGTCCCCAGTGAGGAACCCTGGCCTCACCTCTCCGCCGCAACAGCAGCGCCGCCACCGCGCTGTCCACACCGCCAGACAGGGCGCACACGACGTGCCGCAGCGCCGACATCAGGCTACACCGCGAGCTTTCTGGCTGCGTCCAAGCTACGCCGGAAGTCCCAGCCTCCGGGGGACGGGGGGGACGGGGGGGGGGGGCGTCCTCACTCTTCACCCGGCGGGAAACGTGCTCCGCTCACCCAGTGTTCTGCAGGCTTTTGGGTTCCGCGCGGCGGATCGGCCGAGGAGCACTAGGTGGCAGCATGTCCCAGATAGGCCAGCGATGAGTTGGTCGGGTCCGGCTTCTTAGCCACCACTCGCTGCCCTTGCGACGTTTTCTTCTGTGCTCAGCTGGCGCTCCTGGGTCAGCTGCACCAGGAACAGCCTCCGCTCGGGCTTGAGGTCTCAAAGGCGTTCCTGGGCACACACAAGGTCGAGATGCTGTGTCGGCCGCTGGCTCCTCCTGTTTACCCGCTGGAGGGACAGGGCTGTCAACACGTTCTCATTGGATTCTAGATGCTTGCGGGCCTGGCGGGTGCAGAGCCAGTGGAGGACAAAGCATAGTGGACCGTTGCTCAGTAAGGCTTTGCTAGCAGCTCAGTCAACGGGTTGGAGTAGGGGATGGGAGCGTAGTTAACCAGACCCAGACAGTAGCTGGGAAGGATGGGCCACGGAAGACTGGGAGAGTTTGGAGTCGCACCTGTTCATCCTGGTGCCTGTGATTTAAGAGTGTTTGTTTCGTGGGCCATTCTTGGAGGACGAACGAGCACTCTGCGGGGATCAGCTCTAACGAGTGGATGCTTTGGGGACCTCAGGCTGGAGCTGTGGCTCTTCCTGAATTGATTGTGGGGGGCCTCGCACATGACAGATGTTGAGTGGCTGCTGGAAGAAAATAGATACGAGTCCTGGGACAGAAAGAGAGAGAGAGAGAGAGAGAGAAGAGAGAGAGAGAGAGAGAGAGAGAGAGAGAGAGAGAGAGAGAGAGAGAGAGACAAAAGGGCAGGGGGTCATGTCTGTGGAGTGTTCTAGCCTTGAGGACCAGGACCTCCCTTCTTGGGTATGGGCATTTAGTATAGCAAATCTCACTTTTCCTACCAGAACCTATGATAGGGCCAACCACAAAGTAGCAGAAACCAGACAAACCTATGTTAGAATTTTTGTCTACTTGACACAAGCTAGGGGTGGGGGGACATCAATTGAGAAAATGCTTCCATTAGATTGGCCCTTAGACAAGTCTGTGAGATTTGTTGATTGATGTGAGAGCCACACCAGTGCAGGTGATCTTGGGTTGTAAAAGAAGGCAAACTAATCAAGCCATGCGGAGCAAGCCAGTAAGCAGTGTTCCTCCATGGCCTCTGCTTCAGTTCCTGTCAAAATTCCGTCTCTAACTTTCCTTCAGGTTGGTCTGTGATTCGGATGTGCAAACCACATAAATAAACCCTTTCCTCCCTGCGCTGCTGTTGGCCAGTATTTTCTTACACTAGAGAGAAAACTGGGGCGTTTCTTTTTCCTGCACAAGGTGTTTTTTGCTTCCCTATAACTCCCAAAGTCTGCAGTGTGATACACCATGGACAGGAAAGTGCTGTGCGGCACCAACCCAAATGGTATGTGGGCTTCAGGAACACTGCCCCCCCACAATGGTAAGAAATTACAGGGAAGCAAGCCTCTGCCATCTCCGAGGGTGGGGCTTTGGTCATCAGCCTACATCAGTATACTTCATGCCAGCCCCTCAGCTCAAGTCTCCAGTGTGTCCCAAAGCTGACCCTTCTGAACAGCCAGCCGAGGAGCTATGAAGAAGAACGTAGGGGAAAGCCACCTTTGAGCATCTTCAGAGGGGAAAGCAGAGGGACTGCAGCATATGCTGCCAAAAACCAGATGCCCCGGTAGACAGAGCAGAGTACGGCCGCATGAGGACAAGGCGTGCGCTGAGCCAGGGCTAAGTACAGACATCACCAAGGTAGCCTAGTTAGTTATTCATAGGTTAATGTCCTCTCCCCACCAAACACACCAAGGAAGGATGCAGCCACTCCTTACCCAACAGTACCCTAAGGGAAATGTAGCCCTGCCCCTACTGCAAACCCAGCTTTCTTAAATGAGTTCAATTCTACATTTCCTTTTTCCCCTGTGTGATAGGTGTGAGTGGGTCAGGGAAGGTGAGGGCCATTTACAGCGCTAATGTTCAGGACTCCAGAGTTTACTGCCCACTGGGGAAGAATCTGCTGCCATCCCTCCAGGGTCCTTGGCATCTTGGCAGACCTTTTATAAGGTCTGTGCCCTACCTCACTTTGCCACTGCTGTGTCTAGGACCCCACTCCAGCTGGCAGCTTTGGGTTCACCTCATTAACCAGAGAATGAGAAACCCGTGCAGATCTCAGTCTCAGCTGACAATGGGTGGCCTCAGATTGAAGCACGGACATGAATGGGGTCCACACAGTGCTTTCTGCAGTCATCCATAGGTCAGTGGCTTCCAGGCAGCTAGTCTTTAACAGATGAGGCTTCAAGCATGGTACTAACTTCCCAGTGACTTTCCCCATGTCCCACATCACCTGGCTGTTGTGCTCCCAGAAGTGCCCTAGGGATGAGAGCTGCAGGCTTAGCCCAACTCTCAGACTGAAGCAGACCCTCCCTCATATCCCAATTCCCTTTACTCTCTGCACTCTAGCTGCCCAGAGCAGCCTGTGAAAGCTGTGGTCCTACCGTATCAGAATAAGCAATGCAGGTTATGCAGGCCCGGATGACAGGCTGGTGTACCTGGGGTGGGCTGGAGACTGATATTTATACCAATTTTATCCCCCTACATTATATAAAACTAAGGTTGGATAATGAAAGACTTCCGCAGTGTCTAGTGAATGAAAACAGCTCTACACGTCCAAATGTCAAGTGTAAACTCCAAGCATGCTTTAATAAACTTTATAATTTAATTTAAATCTAGAGTATTTAATTTTCAAACAAATTTAAGTGTACAGTCATTTGCTATTTTACATACAAAAGAATCAAAACAAAATTTCTAGAGAGCTGTGTTTCAGCCTGATGAAAGGCAGGGATCAGGGCAGCCACGGAGGTGGGAGGCTTAGGTTCATAGGGGGACCCCACCACTCAGACACGAGCAGTATAAAGGGCTCCCCCTGTCAAATACAATTCCTTCTAAAATTTGTTTCTCCAGGTCTAAGGCCACATCAGAAGGAAACAGAATCAACAGCAGAGGGCTGTGCGCTGCTCAGAACTTGAGAAGCGGTGAGTCCACGTTCTCTTTGTCAGCCTCAGGGCTCAGCTGGATCAGTGGGGAGCCCAGGTCGATCAGCTGGAAGAGAATGGAGAGATCAGGGTGAACACAGCTGTCTGTGCCTCCACACAAGAAGCTGCAGTGACTGAGCCAATCCCACCTGGCCCAAGGACAGGAAACAGCAGCAGTGTGGCAAGGAGACTCAGTCATCAATCACGCCTAAGACTCTTAGGAGAGAAACCTCAAACCCATCAACACTGACTTCCTGACAGGGCAGGCAGGCAGGAGAGGGTTGGGAATACGACTGCCCTAAGAGTTCCTCCAGGTCCAGCCAGATACCTGACGGCAACGGGTGACCATGGAGAAGCCAAGCATGAGTCTGAGACAGACCCTGTGAGCCCAAGGGCACCATGCAGCACCCAGCCCTGCCAGAGCCCTGGGCTGAAGTCAGCACGAATCCCCTGCTGCTGCTCACCTGGCCCAGCTCAGCCTTTGCAGGCTTCCCCACATCATTTCTACCCATGTCTGGAGTGTTCATTATGAGGTCAATCAGGGGCCAGCTGCTAGGTCCCAAGGCCGTGTTCGACTCAGGGGTGTTGCTGAAGTCGATGAGAGGGCAGTCGGCCAGGTCTCTGCCTCCTGCTTCAGGGGTGATGGTGAGCTGGTCCAGCTTGAGGTCCAGGAGAAGACCCTAAGCAGGGCAGAGAGGGAAAGTCGGTGCCAAGCAACCACCCTGGGAAGCCAGGCTTTGCCCATGACCCGAGGTTCACGGCCTGGAGCCCAAGGGAAAGGCAGGCGTGGGCCCTCAATGGGAGTAAGTTCCTCTTTGGGCAGTGTACCCCTACCCACAGCTAGTATAGAGCTTCAGCCTGTCCCTACTCCTGACCTCTAACCCCTGACCAACTCCTTTGCTAAGCATTTTTGCCCAGGGTCCTGAGCACCTCTGAGTCTGCTGGAAGCATGGGCCCCAGCCCCAAGGTGAGTCCCTGCTCGTGACTCTCCATGTACCTCAGATGGCGTGTGGCTGCAACCACCTCCATGCACCTCACTGGGCAGCGTGTCTTCAGGAGGCTCTGCTTCACCCTGAGCTGCTCCTGTGGAGGAGCCTTGGGGAGGAGGGGAGGCACTCTTCTCTGGAGAAAAGTTAAGTGCTTGAGGCACGGAGGATGGAGGGGAAGAGCTCTCATCTGAGGACAGGCCCTGGGCCTGCCCACCACTGCCGCTGCCGCTGCTCTCCTGCGTCAGCTCTGCTCTGGGGGAAAAAGGAGGAAAACGTATACGATCGCTCTTTCCACCCCGATCAGCAGCGACGGTGTGAAAGCAGCTTCTGTCGCAGAGGCTGGCCACAAGTGGCCGAGCTATGAGGATAGCCTCATCTGTCAGATCCTGCCATCTGTGCAAGAGAACCAAACATTTCCAAGGCCCCCTTCACCTCGCTGATTCATCAGTCTAGCTTCATCTTGTGTCCATGTCTGCCCTTTTCTTTAGTTACTAAGTCACTCAGCATCGGCTCCACCTCTGCACACACACACACTGTGGCGAGCCCCTCCAGGCCTAGGTGAGCCAAGTGCCTGCCTGCCTGAGTGTCCCTTCCCTCCCCACTGCTCCCTCAGGAGGCCAGGTTGGAACCCCCGTCATGCATGGCCTTCCACACTACAGCATGCTTACACTAACAGGCACCTGTAGTACGGCGTGCTTCCCTCTAGCCTCGACACCTAGCATGTCCCCTGAGCACCTGATGGCTCAAAGCTGAATGAACTGTGGAAACTGAACAGGAACCATTTCCACAAAATAGAACAGAATACCGGCTTCTCATGGCTTATGGGGTTCGGAACAACCTGAGTTCCTTCTGTAGTATACTTAAAACATACACACACACACACCATTCACATGACACAACACAGCCTCACCCTACACACACACACACACACACCATTCACATGACACAACACAGCCCCACCCTACACACACACACACACCATTCACATGACACAACACAGCCCCACCCTATACACACACACACACACACACAAAACATTCACATGACACAACACAGCCCCACCCTACACACACACACACACACACACACACACACACACCATTCACATGACACAACACAGCCCCACCCTACACACACACACACACACACACACCATTCACATGACACAACACAGCCCCACCCTACACACACACACACACACACACACACACACACACACTGCCTATTTGCACTCTGAGCCTTTTGCTCCACAGACCTTCTTTTCCTATTTCTCCTATTTGCTGCCTGTACCTTCCAAGCACAGGGAGACCCCTGAAGTCTGGGGAACACTCAAGACAAGCTTATTTTTACCTAACTGTAGATCTTCTCCTGGGCTCAGATGAGAGTCGCCGGGCAGGCACACACAGTGGGGACACCAGAGCCCTGGGCATGGACTGAGGTGCCATTAATGGAAGGCTGGAGAGACGCCGACTGGCAGGTGTAGGCAACACTGACATCCGTCTTGTGCTCAGAGGGGTCCTCATACTGCCGGGCAGGCCTTGTGGAGTAGTCCCTGATGAGCGTCTCACAGGAGTGCTGCTGACCACCCTGGTGAAGACATGGAGGTCTTCAACACAGACCACTGTAGTTGAAAGGGCAGCCAGGGGGCCTGGGTGGGCTCTGTTCTTGAGAAGGGCTCCAGCATGGGCAGGACTCAAGGCGCTTGCAGCCCCCCCACGTAACCTTGGATGAGTGTCAAGTTCCTCAGCAATGATGCCTCCATCCTAGTCCACTCCACCCTGTCCCCTAGGTATCTAGAACATCTTTGAACATGGCTATATTCAAGGTACCCTCCATTGAGGGTCAGAAGGGAATTAAAGAGATACTTGTGATAGAAGACATCTAGGCTCCTATCAGACTCTGGCTAAGAAGTGAATTGATGATGGTTTTCCCCACTGGCCTATCATGCCCAGGCTTAAGATCCCTGAGTCAGGGCTTGGGAGATGGCTCAGCAGTTAAGAGCATTGACTGCTCTTCTGAAGGTCCTGAGTTCGAATCCCAGCAACCACATGGTGGCTCACAATCATTCCTAATGAGATCTGATGCCCTCTTCTGGGGTGCCTGAAGATAGCTACAGTGTACTTACATATAATAAACAAATAAATCTTTAAAAAAAAATCTCAGAATCAAAGGTGAGAACTGAGTCGGGGAGCTAGGTGCTTGCTCCCTGGCAGTTCGGTGCCTTAGCCACCATCTCACCCAAATGTTATTTTGTTGTTGTTCTTAATGCGGAGGTTGAGTCAGGTTGTTACTAGCTATGGACTAAATGTTTGTATCCTCCAAATTTATATATTGAAAGCCTAATCCCCAAGATGATGATGTAGGAGGCTGGGCTTCAGGGGTGATTGGGTCAGAAGTTAGAGCACCCACCAATCAGCATGATGAGCATCATTATTAAGAAAGAAGCCCAGACACTGTGTTTGTCTTTCCATGTGAAGATGTGATGAGCTGAGCAATGGACCCGCATCAGACACTCCCACGTACAGATGCCCTGACCCTGTATGCCACACCCACTTAAATCCCCAGATGCCCTGACCCTGGATGCCACTCACCCACTTAAATCCCCAGATGCCCAGCATGGTGGCACAAGTCAATAACAACAAGGAAAGGGAAAGGAGACAGAGTGTGAGGTTAGCCCGTCTACACAGAAAGATCCAGGCATTGGCATGCTTGTTACAGTAGCCCCAGAGCACTAAGACACTGTAGTGAAACAACTCTAGGTCACAGGACTAACACTAAGCCCTGGCAGGCTTAGAAGTCATCTACCAACTTTACCATCCATCAAGGACAACTTCTGTGTCTTTCAGAGTCTGGAAACAAACTTTATAAATAGCACGAGATGAACACCGGGCGGCTTACTCACATCTAGGCACTGGGTGCTCTCAGATCAAGGCCCAGGCCCACCGCCCAAGCACCTTCTACTGTGGACACTGTGGCTCTGCTACAAGCGCCAATGAAGACAAATATGCCCACAATGGGACCCCTGATGGGACCCGGAAGGCAGGAGTTATTTCACTTTCCAGGTAGCTGAGACATGGGGGTGAGATAGTCTTCTAGTTTGCTTTCTGTCACTGTGATAAACACCAGGACCAAGGCACCATGGGGAGCTTATGTGGCATACAGTTGCACATCTGCGCTCATCTCTGAGGGAAGCTGCTACCTTGCTCTGGAGCTGGTTCTGTTAACTGCATGGGAGGACGGCCCCTCAGCATGGCTACAGCTTTACGGGAAGCTGTCTAGTCTGGAAACCCCCAGCCCCTGAAGTGTACTTCCATGGTCACCCTGAGGATGCAACCTAAGACGTGCTGATGGCCTCAGTGACCAGGGAACTTCTGAAATATATTGATGCTGGGCTCTGCTCCCTTGTCCCAACTCCCTCCCCAACCCACTGAGTCAGGAGCTTTGGGGGTGGTCTAGGCTCAGCACCTAAAGCAATACTGAAGGGGTTTCTGTGATCTGGCCTGGGTTCACCCAGCACACAGTGAGTGTGACAGACGGCCTCTACCTCAGAAGCTTGACCTGCAGCCCAGGTGGCACTCCATGGAGCCTACAGTCACATCAGTAGCTCTCAAAAGGTAAGAAAGGAGGCAAACTCCTGTTGGCTACCTGCTCGCTGGTGTCCAGGACTGCAGCCGATGTGTCCGTGAGAACTTTGGGGTTACTCCTCCAGGTGACTCGCCTAAGAACAGGGAGAGCCAATCAGAAGAGAGCAACGCCAGGCAGTGGTGGCCCACACCTTTGATCCCAGCACTTGGGAGACAGAGGCAGGCGGATTTCTAAGTTCGACGTCAGTCTGGTCTACAGAGTGAGTTCCAGGACATCCAGAGCTATACAGAAAAACCCTGTCTCAAAAAAACAAAAAACAAATAAACAAAACACAAAAACAAAAACAAAAGAGAGGGAGAACAACATGGCAAGCCTGGCATGTGCAGTACCATCTAGGCACTCTCCTCTAAACATCCCCACTTTCCCAACTGTCCGAGTCAAGTAAAGACAGAAGGCCAATGAGACACTCAGGAAATCCTCTTGAGACCCCAGCTGGGGCCAGGGCCAGGTCTGGTACTGAGAGCACTCTGTACTGTTAGGCCAGCTACTTTCCCTAACTGGCCTGGGCCTGAGTTTCATGGCAGGCTCCTCCCTAGTCTCCTCTTCTGGCAGGCTGATCCCTGCACCCCATGTCCACGGAAATCACGTGGACAGAGCCCCAGCAAGCAGCAAAGCCTTCATGTCCCTGAGCTGTGGCACCCCTAGCTCCAAGCACATCACATACACATTCTATAGGTGACAAGAATCTTTAGGTGGATGTCCCAGCTGCTATTTGACAGTCAGAATTCAGCATGGGCTCACTAGCCACTAAGCAAAGCCCAGCATAACCCAGATGGCCTGTCATACCACTGTCCCTCCACCACACGATTCCATGTGAAACACAAACTTGCCTCCCATGATCCTGAGAGTCAATCTGGGGCTCCAAAGCCTCAGGAGCCCGGACCTCCATGTATTAGCTTGCTGTCTTAGAAGCCACGGGCAAAGTGGCCCCAGCCATGAAAGGGGCCCATCTTAGCAAGCGATTGAAGGCCAGATGCGCTCCAAAACAATACTGCTGACCACACATTTTCTTAATTACCGACTGATGGGGGAGGGCCCAGCCTACCATGGGTGGTTCCATCCCTGGGCTGCTTAAGGTATGAGCGAGGAGAGCAGCACCCTCCATGGCCTCTGCATCAGCTCCTGCCTCCAGGTTCCTGTTTCGAGTTCCTGCCCTCACTGCCTTTGATGAACTGTCATTTGGAACTCTGAGTGAAATATACCCCTTCTTCCCAACTTGCTTTTGGTCACGGTGCTTCATCTCAGCAATAGTAACTCTAAGACAGGCTCCAGCCTATGCAGTCCTGCTGGCCTCAGCAGATGCACACAGCAGGGTCATAGTGTCCTCTATTTAGACTTTGACACGGGAGGGAAATCAACATCCTTTTTTTAAAAAAATAAAACCAGGTTGTGCGGCTTGCAGTAGGGTCTATTCCAACTGCATTCTTGCCGCTATCTTCCCGTTCCTCTGGGAACTCAAGCACATTTCCGCCATTGGACTTTTCCAGCATCATTTCCTCCACCTGAGCGTTCTCTTTGGGTTCTTTAGTGGCTGCCTCTTCAGTGGGCTTCTGATCTCAGCTCAGCATTGTTGCTTGGGGTGACTATTCTAGCCAAAAGAACCACCCCATCTGTGCCTGGTATTCTTAGTTGTCACCTTGTTACATGTGAGTGAGGGAAGCCTCCATCAGACTGGCATTTTCTCCATTGCTAACTGCTGTAGGAAAGGGCCCAGCCCACTGCGTGTGGTACCATCCTTGGGCATTCCTCCATGGTCTTTGCTTGAGTTCCTGCCCTGACTTCCCTCAATGATGAAACTATGACGTGGAAGTGTAAGCCAAACAAACTCCTCAAGGTGCCTTGGTCTTGGTGTTTATCACAGTGACAGAAAGCAAACTAGAACACTATCTATCCTTTTCCCCAGACAGCTGGAGCAAAGCCACACAGAGGGAAGAACTCTAGAAGACTCTACAACATCTCCTGAAAGGGCAGTTGCACAGCGCAGCGTCAGGCAATGCCTCAAGGTCAAGGCGAGCAACTAGTGGAGAGCAAGGCCGAGGAACAGCACATCCCACCCAGCCTGAGTGGCCGGAGCAAACCAATAGGACACTAGCAGTGTCTGCGCAGAACCCCACGCCTGTGACAGGCTAAACTGCACCCACCCTATACCCATCTGTGGCAGGCTGCAGGGTGGAGCAGGCTGGACTGCATTCACTGGCTGCCAAGTTCAGCCCCTTAAGGAAAACATAATTCAGGCGGTGAAAAACACAGAACCACAGAAACGGAACCACCAACATCAACAGAACAAGGACGCTCTAACCCCAGGTGCGACAAAAGCCACAGCTGCAGACATAATGACCACACTGAGGACAACAGAGAGAAAGACGCAGGCCAAGAGCAGTGGCTCATCTAGAGGGATGGACACACAAGTGGGCGGCAGAACACACCCTGGACAGAGTATCAGAGCTAAAGAAGCCCAACAGCACCAGCCACACCAGGAACCTCTCCAAAACCTTAAAGCCCGCCACGATGTAGCTCTACTCACCAACAGAAAACTGGGGCACTTTAAATGGGTTTGTTGTGGTAGACACGGCCTCTGTCTTGCAGCTCAGATAGGAGTCCCGTCGTTTTATGCTGACAGTTTTATTCAACTGAGGTGTCTCGGTGTCGGGGTCCAGCCTTGGTCCTCTTTGCTCTGGAGTCTGGGGTTGTTGGGTGAGAGGACTCAGGGTGGGGACCTTGGGCTGCTCAGCCACTGTCTGGGCAGCATCAGCCTTATTGGCTTGTCTGCCAAACACCCTGGCAGGGGCTGCTGGCAAAGCCTGGCGTGACGCGGCGGGTCCTATTCTGCCTGACTTGCTGGTACTCGTCCGACGCTGGGAGCCGCTAGCAGGAATACTTGAACGTTGTTCACTGGACTTTGCTGCAAGAGTCGATCATCAAGGCTGGTTACTCAAGCCAGTTTCCAAACAGTTTAAACACACACACACACACACACACACACACACACACACACACACACACACTTTAGACTGTCTACCTAACATCAGACCCATCAGGCAATGACTGTTGGGACCAGCAGGATGCCCAAACCTGAGCTGAGTACCATCTACCTCTCAGCAGGAGTGTGTGCATTCACAAGGCTAAGCTCTTCTTTCTTCACTTCCTTGATGAGCAGAAGAAAGTGGACAGTCTGCTCAACTAGCAATGGACCTACTCTGTGAGTCCACAGTGAAGACTCAAGGGGAAATTTTAGGGACTAATGCTGTAGCCATGTCTATGCCATGTGTTAGCCCTACTAGGTCCTGCCCCACAATCTCATCTGACCCTACAGTTATTCCATAAACAACACATGGTGCCAGTGTCCCAAGTCAGTGGAGAAAGACCCATCTCAGCTCCTGGGCAGGGCAGCCATGCATTGTCCTGATCATGGACTCATGGACCTCAGAAGGGTCGTTGAGCACTTCCAGACTCATAGGAACTTCCCCCAAGGCCAACAGGATCACCTGACTTAAAGGTAAGGGCACAGATGGTTGTTAACCACCGAGTAGCAGTCAGGACTCCAGACCAGGCTGATTCGAGAGCTCAGACTTCTCATATCTTGTGAAAAGCCCTCACCATGCGCCAGTGGACAAAACCAGAATCCACAGGCAAACCCCAGATGCATTCTCCGGTCCCTATACCACTCCACCACTAGATGGCAGCCTTGTTTAGGCAGGTTGAGCCCAAGGGCCCATGCCCCAAAGGACTCAGGCTGGGCTCAATGGCCCTGTGTTCTCACGGATGCATAGCTCGTGTGAACAACCACATTTTCATGTCAGTTCATGAGTCTGTATGCCTCCAGCTGAGATCACCTCTCCTTACAGGAGGGAAGTATTCAGGGCAGCAGGACAATGAGTCTAGTCCTGCCTAGCCCTCAGCCCTGAGCTGTAACTCTACAGCATTCTGTGCAGCCAAAACAAGTGGTGCTCAGGGCTCCCAGGGAGAGTGGAGCTGCTCACCTTTGCCTGCTACTGAAGACCTGTAGACACCAGACTCGAGGCTTGAAGCAGACCCTGAGGTAGAGGACTTCCTTGTGAGATTGCCAGTATAGCCAGGTGGCTTTAACAGGGTCTTCTTTAGCCCCAACTGAGAGAAAAGTTGAAAAATTAGCCAGGATTTTGTTAACTACACACATACTTACTTCTGCTAAAGTAGGATTTTAGGATAATCTTTAGTGGGATTAGAGAGATGGCTCAGCAGGTAAGAGCACTTGCAACTCTTGCAGGAAACCTGGATTCAATTCTTAGCACACACACAATGGCTCACAACCATCTATAACTTCAGTTTCAGGGGATCTGACACTTGCTTCTAACCTCCTCAGGTACCAGAAACACACATGGAATATAAACATCCAGACAAAACTCATGCACATATACTAAAATTTAAAAATCTCAAAAAAAAAAAAAACTTAGAACAATAATATCAACCAACCAGACCCCCCAGAACTCCCAGGGACTAAACAAAGGAGAACACATGGCTCCAGCTGCATATGTAGCAGAGGATGGCCTTGTCAAGCATCAATGGGAGAAGAGGTCCTCAGTCCTATGAAGGCTCCATAGATGCCCCAGTGTAGGGGAATCAAGAGCGGGGAGGCAGGAGTGGGTGGGTGGGTGGAGGAATACTCTCATAGAAGCAGTGGGAGGGAGGATATGATTGGGTGTTTCCGGGAGTGGGGGAAAGGGGATAGCATTTGAAATGTAAATAAAGAAAATATTCAATAAAAAAAATCTCAGTAACAATTATCATCTTTATAGAAAAAAGTAATATAGTCATCCCTCAGTTTCTGTGGGATCCTGTGGGTACGAAACTACATGGATCCTCCAAATGTAATAGTGTGATAATTGCATGGGACCTACACAGATCCACCATGGACCAGTTACCTCTAGATGCCAGGTGGTGGTGGTTCATGCCTAATTCGAGCACTTGGGAGGCCTGGAGGCAACAGATCTAGGCTCAAGGCCTGTCTGGTCTACATAGTAAGTTCCAGGACAGCCAAGGCTTCATAAGGAAACCGTGTCTGGAAAAACCAAATAAATGAATAAATAAACAAGCAAACACCCTCTAGGAGATTCTAACTTTAATGTAACGTTAAGACTGCTGTTGGACCATGTAAGGCAGCCTGGTTCCTGGTTGAGCAAAGGTGAGAAACCCCGGTGACCCTGAAGGGATGGAAGGCGGTTTGCACTGCTCCTGGGCACCCAGCTTCTGACACTCCCACAGCCCTCCATAGATTTATGGCCATCAGCCACTTAAGGGCTACACCCCAAGCCCCTTCACAGGTAGAGGACCTATGGTCAAGACAGATCTCCATTTTAATGAGGTACCTTAAAGGCCTGGAGGCTTAGCCAATAAACTCTTCTTCCCAGACACTCCTCCCTGAAAAAGGTCTTTAACCTCAGGCCCACCCTGAGACATGGGGTGTAGCCTCCCACAAGCCTGAAGCAGGCTGAACTAGACCTTGACTTTGCTTACCACTAAGGAGATCACCTAGGGTGGAGCCTGCCTCCCTGGATCACTCTATTGTTCTGCCACTGCCGCAGTTCCGGAGTCTACATCCGATCCTACACGTGGTCACCTGCAGCTGGGCTCCAAGGATGATTTGGCGGGAATGGGCTTTCCCCTCTCCTTTATAAAGCGTGTCCGCCATTAAAAATTGGAACCTTGAGCAGATTAGCTTGTCTTGGTTCCATTATTTCTCTACCCACATAGATTCCCTTTCTCTTCCAGTTACAAGATGCCTTCCAGGCTCGAACCTGGACATGAGGGCCGCAGGCCGGCCCCAACAATGGGGTACCGTTTTACCCATCCACTTTCCACCATGACAAAAAAATGTCTTAAAACTATGGACTGCCTCTTTTCATTGGGATCCGCTGTGGGGAGCAATAGAGAAGGCTTTCGCCTAAAGAGTCACCATCTAATCTCCCACAGAGGGGCCTCTCTGGGTCCCCAGCCATGACCACCAAGCCAAGCCAGCCGCCCACTGTCAAGCCTAGGACTCATTCCCGTGGGATCTAGCCATAGCTTCTCCCCTTACCCCCCTCGGCCCTGGGCTAGATCCAGCCCGAGGGCCCCCACTCTGTTCTCAGTTCTTCCGAGACTCCCAGTGGTACCTGGGTGCCCAAGAGCCTGAGAGCCAGACGGTGCCAGCCTCCTTGCAGGCCTGGGACCCCTGAGCCAGTTCTGACTGTCCTGTGCTTCAGGCTGTGTTTCCCTACCCCCGGAGCTTCCCCACCCCTGGAGTGCTGTCCCTGAGGCTTCCCTGCAGCCCAACACTTGGCCGGTGACAGCGTGGGGTAAGCGGGGTAAGTGTAGTCAAACTCCCTGTGTCTTGGCTCCCCAAGCCTGTGGTGGAGTGGACACAGGACCCCAATAACCCTCCACTGTGCAAGCCATCACACTCATTCAGGCACACTGATGGGGAGAAGCTATACAGGTTCAGGACAGAGGCAACTTCTCTTTTAAATAGCTTCAATCTGGAGGCCCGACTGCGTCTAGAACGTAATGTGTAAACCTCTGCTAGAGGAATGTGCAGAGAACTAGCAGCAATTAAGATTGCAGACTTCCAACTCAGACCTCAAATCAGCTCCTATAGGCTCAGTAGCAGCTTTAATACATGCTTTCTAATAGGCAGCTCAGAGTACCAGAAAGGTGACAGTCTCTATGTCTGTGAGCTCTGAACACAGAACACAAAACCCAATACCTCAAGTTCCCATAGAGGCGGAGGGATCAGTGAGAATCAGCTGCTGGGAACAACAGCCCAAGTGACAAGGCCAGTTCACTGCACATGGCCAGGCCTGTCCTCTCCGCAGTCTAACACACACACACGAAGATTAGGGGACAATTGCAGATGACTTCCCATTCTTACATTTACTTTGGATACAGGGTCTCACTGTGTAGTCCCGGTTGGCCTAGAACCCACTATGCAGACCAGGTAGAGACCCACCTGCCTCTGCCTCCAAGTGCTAGGACTAAAGGCATACACCACCACCATGGCCAGCTACTGTGTAGTTTTAAAGACAGGGTCTCTGGCTGGCCTGGCACTCACCAAGTTGGCTAAGCTGGCTAACCAACAAGCTAACCCCAGGGATCCAAGTGTCCTCTGCCTCCCCAGTGCTGGGATTCCTGGTACCCCACCACACAAGGCTTTTAAAATGTGAGTCCTAGGGTTTAACTTATGTCCATGCATTTATTAAATAAAAACAAAACAAAACCTTGAAGACCTAATTGTAATCAAGATACTAAACTGGCAACACGTTCCTATAGAACAAGTGGCAGCCCTGTAGTGCCAGCCAACTCACCTTGCCAGGAATGGGGAGTGACCGCTTGCCTGGGTGGCCTTCTCGACTGGCAGCATCTGGAGCTGTGCTGGGTTTGTCCTGGAGCACGTCACTCTGGGATCCCTTTTCATTCACGAGTTTCGTCCTCTGAATGCTGGCTGGCACCTCTTTTTTGAGCTGAAAATGTCGATTTGAGAGGTGAAGACTACCTGGTCTGACAATTCCAGAGCTGGCACCGCTCATCCTGGATGCTGCCCCTCTCAACCCATCCACTAGTGTGAGAGAAGGAGCACTGAGATGAGACTGGACCTCCTCACTGAAGCAGTGTCAAGACTAGGGCAGGCGGCCTGCAGAAGGATCTCCAAGGCTCCTCCTTTGTCAGGCCCTGACTTAAGAGTGCCATCGAGGGGTCCAGACATATGGTACATGCCTCTAATTCCAGCACCTGGAGGCTAAGGCAGGCAGACTTCTGTAGGTTCCACAAAGCCAGCCTGGTCTACACAGTGAGTCCCATGGCAGTTACATAGTGGAACCCTGTCTCGAAAACAAACAAACAAGCCTATACTCTCTGGCCTGCAAGCCCAGAGCAAAGCCCTGACATAGTGATGCAAGGGCATCAGGACCTTCTCCTCGTGCACACGCAGCAAGGATGTCGAGAAGGAAGGCGGTGCAAGCAGTCGCTTCAGTGTGAGGCCAACAGCAATGCTCCCCTTGTAGCGCTTCCTGTGACCCGAAGCTCCCCCCTGGGACAGACTCAGTGATACTGTCATTCTTTTACTAAAAAAACCTATGCCACTATCGGATGTGTCGTTTTAGCTATCTGTTCATCGGTTAATGGGCATCTGGGCTGGCTCCATTTGTTGGCAATTCTGCGGTTGTGAAAACCTCGTGTTAAGCTGGTTGATGACACTACAATCCTGCCTGGTATCCTGCATGTGCTGTGACCCACAGCCATGCATGGATCACACACAAATTCTGTTCCATATCCACGTGCTGCTAGCAATCCCACCCAGGGTGTCTTGGTGTCAGATGTGGTCAGGAGAGGGCTCACAGATGGGGAGAGGGGCCGTGCAGGGCTTCACCTTCCCACCACCTCACCGTCATTCCTTTAACTGTACCCTCAGTACAAATGAGGCTGCTATGGGGCTGCTTGGCCCTACACTCTAGCGAGCCTTTACTCTGTGTTTCCTCTCGGGAGACCTCCGTCCCCCTCCTCTGCAAACCTGGAAGTAAGTTATCTCTGACATCTGCCTTTCTACCTACCCCCAACTAGGCCTCCAGGGCCCTGAGTTTCCCACAACTGGTCAACTGCCATTTCCCTGACATTCATGTAATACCCGGGCAGAAGAAGTATAAAGTCCCAGCCATAGAGAACAGCCAGAGCCCAATGTGAGGGGCAGTGCTCCCCAGAGGGGCCCGGCCGGGCAGCTCCCCATCACTGCTGCCTTCGCTGTCCAGATTCTGGTTCTATTCTGGGCTTTCCAGTGCTCAGAGCGCTGCCCCTCCCGAGAGGCTTCCCTGGCAGGGCATGGGCTGAAGAGAGGCAAGGAGGCTGTGTACATCGCAACTGTACTATGCCTGGGTTTACCTTCTCTGTAGCCAGGTGAAGGTTTCTTCCTCTCACAGGCAAAGCCCGAGGTGGCTGGAGCTTGCTGGTGATCCTCTTTTGAGGCCCAGCCTGACTTGGAGGCTGGGAGGTACTTGATTCTCTTGGCAACGGCTGAGAGGAACAGGGCAGACCCTGGTTGCTCTGGGTCTGAGCAGGGCCTGCTGAGACAGGGGAGCTGAGCAGGCCTGGAGAAGCCAGGAGCTGGGGCTCCCCCATGGGCGGTTGCACCCTCGAGGATGGCAGGCAGAATGTCTCTCTTTTAAGTGACATGGGACTTCTGTCTCTCTTCTGTTCTTTCTCAAAGAGGCTTACTTTTAACTGTGAGTCCTGCACAAACGTTTCCTTGCCCTGGTTCACAGGATTTTGGGGCGTGGCAGCCTGGGCCACCTCTCTTCGGCTGTGACTTTCTATCTGTAAGGCCAGTAAGTGGGCTTCTTTGTACACCTCCACAAACTTCTCCCCAGTGAGAGGGCTCAAGGTGCAAGGGCTACCAGAGCCCGGGGCAAGAGGCTGCCCAGGAACCCGGCGGTTTAAGTCCAAACTGGCAGCAATGCATCTTTCTTTATGTCCAACAGGCCCAAAAAAGACTTCATCATCTTCATTTGTGCTGCGTTTAAAGAAAAAGATTATCAGGGCTGAAATCACACCAGCATCTAGGCGAGGGGCTTTGATGAACCTGTCTATACCAGGGGTTAGGGAAGAAAACGCATGTTTACCTTGAAGAAGACAAGGAAAGATCGAAGTCAAATTTTTCATCTTCCAAAAGAAGAAAGTCTGGGGTGGGGATGGGGAGAAAAAGTTCAGTTATTTTAGGGTAACATAAAACAGGAAAGCACTGGTTTCACAGTTGCTATGAATCTCTCAGTAAAGTAATAGATTGTTGCCTGAATTCAATCAATTGTCATGGGCACCTCAAGTCCTTCTTATTTCCCATTTCCACTCTCAAGTTCCAGGAGCCACTCTGAGTGCACTGATCCACCATCAAAACACAGAACCTTACCTCTATGATAGAATCTAGGGTTTCCAAGAAGGCTAAGTCACCTTCAGGCACAGGCTATTTTCTAAAGATCAACTACTTTAGCTAGCCTGGAATTCAATTATGAGACATCTATCAGCGATGAGTTCAAAGATGGTTCAAACTCACAGTAGAGACCAACGAGTATCTGTGGAGCACCACTGCTCCTCGGGTCCCTTTCCAAAAAAACAAAACAAAAAAGAAAACAAAACAAAAAACAAAAACAAAAAAAACCCCAAAACCTAAACCAAAACCACCAACAAAAATTTTGCTCTGCCTATCCACATTCCTAGCATAGCCTTGGTTGAACCAACTGTGGATTTATTCAGCTCTCTCTCACAGACCAGCCACTTCCCAGTAGTACTTAAAGGTCTGCTTCACCGGAGGGAACCTACATAATTCAGGACAAAATCCTAAGGTGGAGGAAGGTCATAGGCTTCATTAAGGATGCACGTTACAGCCTGGTTAAGTTGCATTCTAAACCTTTATGTTTATGCTCATAAATTACTGGACTGGGCTGCCAGCCTAGGTCATTAGAGGTGCTTCTTATAATGGGCATCACTGTGTTAAGCAGTCTCCTAAGGTGTCAAAGAGGATACATAACCTGATAGGGTGCAAAGGCCCAGTGCTCAGCCCTAAAAGGGAGAAAATAATTGTAAACCCACATCAACCCTCTAAGACTCAGGGGAGCAAAGTTACTTCCCACCACATCTGATGACCTGAGTTCAAGCCCTGGGACCCTCAGGTGCTTGCACACCTTGGTTACCACCCCCAAACACACACATACACATACACACACACACACACACACACACACACACAAACCAAGTCATCGTAAAGATTCCTCCTCCCCTCTTTTAGACAGGGTTTCACTGTGTAGGTTTACAAAGAGAACTAACTGTTCTGGAACTCACTCTGTCGACCAGGCTAGGCTAGCCTTGAAATAAAACTCAAGAGATCTGCCTGCCTCTGCAGTTGGGGCATTAAAGGCGTGTGCAGCCACCACGTAGCAAGTCTTGCTTTTCAAAGAATTTGCCAGCACTCAGAAGGCTTCCGAAGGTGGCTCTCGATGAATTCAAGGCCAGCCTGGACTACAGAGTGAGTTCCGGGTTACAAAGTGAGGGCTCAAAAAAACAAGCAAGAAAGGAAAAGCAAACAAAGTAAGTCAGTGGAGGAGAAAAGAATGAACCACAGGGGAATGGGTGGAGTGAGGGACTCTGCGCTCAGTGCAAGAGAAAGCTGTTGCCATTTTGATAGCACAGCAACTGTGATTAACCACAGGAGACCCTCACAAGATTAAGACCCCCACTTAAAGCCCTTCTGGAAGTGGGGGGAGGCCCCTCTTAAGATTACATAAGTGGTTTTAAAAAGTGGGTGGGGATGTTGTAGGGGCTTCTTTGGTGGTGGAGCTATGAATTGCTAATGTCCTTGTAAGTAACTTCAGTTAAATTTATTTGCTTATCAATCCAGACTTCGTTTCTTTGATCTGTTGTAGCCCTCTCTATTTTGTTTGGGGTGAAAAGGAATACACTCCAGAACAGCCTTACGAACAGAAAGGACTTACCTTCTTTTTTACTACCAGCATCCATCTTCACCTCTCTCTCCACTGGTTGGCCGAAGGCACGTCGCGGCCGTCTCCTCCTTCCACAGAGTTCGCTGCAGGAAGCAAGGGGACGGGAGAATTAGGCAAGTCAGAGGCAAGCCCCAACTTGCTCCCGGTTTCCCAGACTGTGCGCCCCGAGGCGGGGTAACGGATTTCCGGCTCTGAGCTGCAGAGCTGGCACCGCAGCCCGTCCTCCCCGGATCTCTGCGGCTCGGGACCCGGTTCCCCACTCTCCGGGACCAGCGCTACGACCACTCCTTACCCCTCGCCTCTGACCGGGAAGGCATAAAATCCAGCTGGGTCTCCGGCACCGGTTTAAACGCGGCGCCCGGCTCCGCCGGCCGCCGATTGGCCTGTTTAAACAGGAGACGCTCTCGGTGCAGCCTGGGAAATGTAGTCAGAGTGCTGATGTACAAGACCAATGCCCAAGACTCCAAGCCACGGATTGGCTCCGCTGGGCGCAGGAAACTCCCACCGGAAGTTCCCATGACTCTCCTCCTCCGGAGACACAGAAAGGATTTAAGCGTTCCGCCTGTGGCTGTGCTAGCAAAAGGGACCGAGGCGGTGATGGTGGGGCATAGGAGATGGTCAGGCAGCTAGGAAGGAATTTGTCCCGACTCTCTCCGGTGCTTGTCCTGGTATCTCCAGTATTTCTCATGCGTCCGGGTACTCTCTGCAGCCTAAGGCCTCTCTCCTGTACTCTGGTGTGCAGGCCCTCCCTTTTCCCTCAAATGCAGAAGAGTGACAGAGCCGGTCTTAGCACTTCTTTGCTGCCAATATGTTAGATGCCTTTGGATAGCAATGAGCAGGAAACTGGCTTCAAGGTCTGTTGGTTCAAGGAAGTCCAGGGTTGGCCTGGATAGCCATCAAGAAGGCCATCAAGTCTGGATGTCGTCTCTACACATCGGCCAGGTCTGGCTCACTAGTAGGCAAGCTGGCTTCGTCGGACCCAAGGTTCCCACCGGCTGGGGATGGTGACCGGTTCTGTGTATCTGGAATTTTAAGGGCCAGGCTTTTCTGATTCACACCGGGGGCGGGAGGGGGGGGCGCAAGACCACGGTGGCAGTCACATCTGTGGTCCAAGCCTTTAGCTCCTGTGCATGAAATCCCTGCATCCCTGGGGCTATCCACTGGGCAGTAAAGTTCACCAACACTTCTCTTTGTATCATATCAGGTCATAGTAGATGTTCAGGAAAGCATACCCATAGTAACTCACTGCTATTTACATTTTCTCTTGGCTTTAAAAATATTTTTATTTTATTTTTTTTGCCGACGTGTGCGTATGTACAGGTATGCAAGTGCCTACAGAGGCCAGAAGAGAGTGTCAGGTCCCTTGAGGCTAGATTTACAGGCTCTACGTGGGCGCTAGGTACTGATCTCTGGTCATCTGGAAGAACGGCAAGTGCTCAGCCATGGAGCCATCTCTCCAGACGCATACACATTTCCCTTTAAGATCAGTCGCCTGTCCCTGGCAGATGCATGCCTTCTTTCATGAAAGCCTACACATACCAGCTTTTACAGACAAGGCATTCAATGGAAGCCATTGAATACCAGAGATCACAGCACAAAGTGGTTCAATAGCAAGGGCAAGTGCCAAGGGCTATGGGGCAAAGAGAAGGCACTGTCACCAGCCCACAGGCAGGGTGGAAGGCTTTCTGAAAGAGACAGAGAGCAAGACTCCGCTTCTGGCTGAATCATGTATTATTTGGAATCATATACATAATGAGGACTAATGAGGAGGTTCCCCCTTGGCACCTGTCCCCAGGCTCCCTGATATGGAGACAGTACCTCTTCAAATCCTATGGCGATTACACAATTTCTTGACTTGCTGCCTCATCCAGCTAAGATTAGAGAAGCCCATCTCCCTAGGACGCAACCCAAACCTGGCACTTGGGAGCTGCTCAGAGGTTCCCATAGGAGAGGGTAGTCAACGGGACCAATTGTTTTAATGAATGCCCAAAACCTGTCCAGTCCTCAGCAGACTGCAGGGACTCTGAGCAGGCTAAGCAAAGATCTGGTTTGGAGACCTCCAACCCACTCCCCACTCCCACCTGCCCATCAGTCCCTACTTAAGTAGGAACTGCATCAACTTCCAGGAGGGATGTCCCTGTCACAGAAGCAGGAGATGGGCTTAAACCTCGTGATGGCTATGTCACTTATCTGGTTATTTGCCACAGCAGAGCAGCCCTAAGCTGGTGTAGTGGTTTGAATAGGTTTGGTCCCCATGGACTCAACACTTGGCTCATAGGGAGCGACAAGTTGGTTTTTGTTTTTTTTTTTTGTTTGTTTGTTTGTTTGTTTTTTGGTTTTTTTTTTTTTTTTTGGTTTTTTCGAGACAGGATTTCTCTGTATAGCCCTGACTGTCCTGGAACTCACTTTGTAGACCAGGCTGGCCTTGAACTCAGAAATCCGCCTGCCTCTGCCTCCTAGGGAGTGACAAGTATTAGGAGGTGTGTACTTGTTGGAGGAAGAGTGTCACTGTGGGGGCAGACTTTGAGGGCCTAGCTCCACCCAGTGCAGAAGGGACCCTCCTGCTGGCTGCAAGAAGATGGTCTCCTTTTGGATGCCTGTAGCTCAAGATGCAGAACTCTCAGCTCCTCCTGCACCATGCCTGCCTGGATGCCGCCACGCTTCCCACCATGATGATAATGGACGGAACCTCTGAAACTGTCAGCCAGCCCCAAATAAAGGTTTTCCTTTGTAAGAGTTGCCTTGGTCATGGCGTCTCTTCACAGCAATAGAACCCCGACTAAGACAGCTGAGGGTCTCACACCCACTCTCAGGAGCAGAATCGGAGCTAGCCAAGGAAGCCACATCCCTCAAGATTTACTCCCAAGTGAAGTCTAAAGAGAAGCTCCAGTTGGCACCACCAAGTCCCCCAGGGAGGCAGAAGGCATTCTTCCCCTCGTCTCTGGGGACGGTGGCAGGTGCAGTTGTCTGGGGCTGACAACCAAAGCCAACGAGACAGGATACCCTCCCCCCAGAAAGGAAATGCCCCTGCTCACTGGGACCCCAGGCAGCTCTCTGGAATCCTCCCCAGGGAAATGGGACAGCAGGACCTGTGCAGAATATAAGGAAAACTAAATGGAAAGGATTCACTAGTGCAGTGTGTGTGTGTACGAGTGCGTGCGCATGTGCACACACATAGACTTCTAGACCTCCCAGCTGACCTGGCCACATCTCTTCGCTGCCTGCCGACTTCAGAACAAGAAAATACAATGTTCAAGGCACCTGAAAATGATAGCCACTGCTTTGGTTCTGGAGGCTTAAAAAACGCATGTTGGCCCTGAGAGGAATTCTGAACATCACTCAAAATTAACTTGGGTTCCCTACTTTGACCAAACTACTGATTTGGAGAATTCTGCTCAGGACTGAACTTTAACCTCTGATAAACAAACCCAGCTGTTTCCTAACCGTACCCTAACCCAACCAGGCAGTCAACCTCACGCCAGGAGGTCAGTGTTGAGCTGTAGGCTAAGGACCTGGCGGTTTCTACTGCATAAGATGGACAGCGGCCGCCCTTCGGATCAGCCGCTCCGTCAGGGGTGAGTTGGGTTTCAAGGCGTCACGCTCCATCAGAAGGCTCCTGTGGAAACACACAGAGTTTTTGTTATAGAACCTTCTAGAAGGACGTGCGAATATGACTGGCCGGGGCAAGATGGGTCCAGCCATCTGGGCAGTACTCTGATTTTCCATGAGAGATAAACACTAGAGCTGAGGACTCCAGTGTAGGTCTATCACGGTGGCGTTGTCTGTCTTAGGGAAAGCCATGGCTCAAGACCTCATAGCTCATGCTTCTGTCACCATCTAAGGCTAATTATGAGAGGGACCAGGAAGCCACATGTGAGACTGGTCCAGGAAAAGCAAATGAAAGAGTTGGGGTGGGGAGCCTTAACTAAAGCAAGACCAGGACCCATCAGGAGGTAAAGCCCCTACTGTGGCTGGATGCTGGGGCCTCCTTGATTAGCCCATATGAGTCTTGTGTCTGAACCACATGTCACCTGTGTTTGCTTTGTTTTGGTCACACACCAAGGAGATTAAGAGAGACACAGATGGTGGCTCTGAGGGCAGTAAGTGTTGTTAAGGGGCTGGGGCTTAGGACTCGGGGGACCACACCCCAGCCAATATAGACTGTATCAGTTCACTTTCTGCTGCTAAAACAATTTGTGCGAGGCTGGGCACTTTGCAAAATTGAAGGTTTTATTTAGCTAGGTTCCAGAGACTGGAAGTCCAAGATGGAGGCCTTACCTGGCTTCATATTAGGCTGCCTGGCTGTGTGAACAACGGAGGTGGGGGGGGGGAGCAAATGACCATGCACGAGAGACTAAGCAGAGTGGCTTTGTTCTATAACGGTTCTTCTGTGAAGAGCACTAACTGGGGCCCCCTGAGAACTTTAACATCTTCTGAGGGTGGGGCCCAGGAGGAGCTCTCCTCTCTCCACCCTCTTTTTCTCAACACTTCCAAAGTTAGGAACACACATGCAGCCATGGAACCCCGGGCCACACTCAAACCACCTAAAACCACAGCAGCGGGTTCTTGCCTCTGAAAGGCATGGGCTGCATACAGAGGCAAACACTTGGAAGGATGCCCCATCCCTGCAGTGTCTTCCCAGGCAGCTGTGCCACCTCTCACCCCTGCACTACCTCCTGTCTGCAGCTTAGGACCCAAGTATCTGCTCCAGCATGGGCCGCCATGCTGCACCCAAGAATCTTCCCCAGCTCAACCCTCGGGCCCCTCCTCTGACCAGAGCCCACGTTCTCCTGACTGTGACCACCTTTTACCCACAGCAGGTCCCCAGAGGCTCAACCTCTATCCCTCTCCCTCTCTCTGAGACAGGGTTTCTCTGTGTAGCCCCGGCTGTCCTGGACCTCACTCTGTAGACCAGGCTAGCCTGAGACTCAGAAATCGGCCAGCCTCTGTCTCCCAAGCGCTGGAATTAAAGGCATGCTCCATCACTGCCTGTCGGCGCATGTGTGCCTCTTTGCATATAGATGCGGAGTAACAAAAACAGGGACATGTTCCCGTGGCATTTCTGAGTTCAAAGTAGTTCAAATGTTCCTGCCCATCCCCTGGCACTGCTGTGGGCGTCTGACCTATCGCCCAGGGCACCTGCCTAAAGTGCTTCTCACAGGACGAGGACCCAGGAGCCCTCTCCTTGGCAGGGTGGGTGATGAGCCAGGGAAAGGAAGGATAATGGTTAGGGCTGCAGGGGATCCTTTATTGGTTGACCCAGTCACCCCCAGTTTCTAGGTTGTCGATTTCTCTCCTAACCAGGCATTTAGCCTTCCCTTCACACCTCTATGGGAAACCCTTATGGTCCTCCACATCCTCACCAGCTCCACCACCACCTTTCCCCTGACCACAATTATATAACTGCCAGAATTTTGCTTGTGAACTGGTTTTTTCATGGGTTCTGCAAAGCCAAGGCCTCTATCCATCTACTCAGCACTGCGTCCCACATCCAGCACAGGTAGGTAAGAGACTGTAAGCTAAGGTCTAATGGAGCAGACAAGAAAAGGAGACAAGCTGTCCCAGGAAGAGGGCATAGCATATGCCAAAGACCTAAGAGCAGGTGCGCACTGGCTCTCTGTAATTCAGCGCAGGCTCACTGGCTCGCTGTGTAGTTCATCATGGCTAAACTGAGAAGTGAGCTGGGGAGGCAGGAGGCTGGGCAAAGCAAAGCACTGGCTGGGTGCTGGTACCGTCCCGGCACTTGGGAAGCAGAGGCAGGCGGATCTCTGGATTCGAAGCCAGCCTGGTCTACAGAGCAAGTTCCAGCCGGGGCTACACAGAGAAACCCTATGTCAAACCTCCTCCCCCGCATTGGCTTGGCTGTCTCCCTTTGTCGAGTTGAGCCTGCTAGTGGAAGAAAACCAGATCCCCAGCTCGCCTCTTGCTTTCCGAACCCCAAAAGCAGAAGCGTGCATGCCGAGGCAGGTGTATGCACAGGGAGACCACGTGCAGGGGATCCTCCTGTGCCTGGCTGGAGGAAGGGCCAAGTGCTCACCGGGCTACATTCTTGTGTACACTGGAGGTGCAGGTCATGGCCGCGTGAATCAGCAGCTGGTTGAAGACATCTCTCTAGGACGTTAGTTAGGCAAGTTAGGCACTCGGATCGGCAATGGGCTCCCAACCCAAAGGAACCACCGAGACAATCACCGCCCTCAACAGCATACCATAGTGGTAGCATTTGACAAGAATACTTCTACCCCACCCAGGTACCGACCTGAGTACCAACCACCCAGGAGAGGAGACACCTGGCTGCTAGGTCAATCACTCCAACCTCTGGTTCTCTTTATTCAGCTGGCTCACCTGGGCGTTGCTGCCCCCAATCTGGACAATTCGGTATCGGATTGGCAAGAGGAGTTCTAAGACTCGGTCAGGGTTTCCGTTCTCAGCCTCCAGGAGGGCCTGGCACAGGGGCAGCCCAACGTCTTTTGCCAACTGGTGCTGGCAGTTCTCCCCTGGGGACCTGCCACCAAGACCAAAGCTCAGTGTCCCCACCTCCACAAAGTCCCACCCGGGCGAGGGACCCACAGTTAGGGCCTTTCACAGCTGCCTGATGGTTCTCTGCCCAATGTAGGGAGAAGAGAGGGCTCCCTGTCCCCAGCCTCAGTTTGCCCACCTGGAAAGTGGCATAACAGCACAACCCTCACAGAGAGGTCAGGACTGCAGACAATGCATGCAAAGCCTGAACACCACCAGCCAGCATTACCATGGGCAACGGAGAACGTGTCTGCAGCAACCTGTCCTTCCCAGACCACCCCTGTCAGGCTGGAAGGTGCCCATTTCCAACAGATGAAGAAGCTGAGGCTTAGCTCTGTGCCCTGAGGGTACCCACTGGATCTCCCGAAGGTCAGACACCTATGAGATGCATGCCCGCATGGGCACGCACCTGGGGGCACCCACCTAGAAGCAGGGATAGCCTCGAAGCTGTGCTAACCAGAAGGATCTCAGCCTCGGGTTTCCGCAGGAAGGCAGAGCAGCCCCTAGCAGGCTTTGGCTCAGCCTCTTGCATTCATTCACCCTCTCGGCTGGGCCCAGACTTCCTGGTCTCAGGGCCTGGCATACTTGCTGGCCTCCTGCAGGGTGGTCAGCAGCTCCCGGGTGGTCTGGAGGTCCCGTGCACCCAGTGAGGCCATCAGGAAGTGAGCATCGTTGAACAGGAGGATGTGGTCTCGGGTGTGCTTCTGGGTCACAGGTAGAACAGTCTGCCACCGCTGGCCAAGGGGCACCCCTGGGGACAAGAAGAGAAGCCCAGGGCTTGGTATGAGGCAGTAGTGTGCCTTATACTTGGTTTTTCTGCACCCACATCCTTCAGAAGCTTATCCAGCCTTGTCAGAGGCCAGGAGGTGGGTAGAGCCACCAAGGCCTATGGTCTCCTGGTTTACCTAGAAAAAGCAGCAAACCCACGAGGTGAAAAGCAGATTTGAAAAAAAAAACAAAAAACAAACGGTCACAAGCTATCAAACTATTCTTAGCGCCCTGATAGACACCCCCCAAAAAACCCCCAAAACCCAAACAAACAAAAAACCCAACAACAACAACAACATCCCATGTTTGTTTTGTTTTGTTGGTTTTTTGGTTTTTTGGTTTTTTGGTTTTTTGGTTTTTTGGTTTTTCGAGACAGGGTTTCTCTGTATAGCCCTGGCTGTCCTGGAACTCACTTTGTAGACCAGGCTGGTCTCGAACTCAGAAATCCTCCTGCCTCTGCCTCCTGAGTGCTGGGATCAAAGGCATGCGCCACCACGCCCGGCAACACCTCATGTTTTAAATGTTAGTGGTTAAGAGCCCTGGCTGCTCTTCCAGAGGTCTTGAGTTCAATTCCCAGTAACCATGATGAGTGGCTCATGACCAATTATAAGGGGTCTGATGCCCTCTTCTGGCATTCAGGTGTATATGCAGAATACATTAATAAAATGAGAACAGTTATCCTTGCCTACGAGGTGAGAGGCTTTTTCCAGCCTGCCAGCCACCTAGGGCCCCTCCTCATCCCTCACAGTGGGATTCTGGATCCCCTAGGCCTTTCTCAGCATCTCTCTGTGGAGCGTCATCTGGACCTCCAGCCTGGGCAGGAAGCCAGCCCCCATCAGGGCAACTGTGAAGCCTGGGGTGATAGGCTGAGAAGCCGCTGTAATGTCAGAGTTGGGCAATTCTCACCTCCTGTGATCTAGGAAAAGAGGCATTAGCCAGTGGCCAGGTGCCATCAGTGCCCTGAAAGGTCTGCCGGGCGAGCTGTGGGGATGGCAGGGTTCAGAGTCTAAGGCCACCGCACCAAGGAGGAGAGAATAGAATAAAGGGCAGTCGAGGGTAGGCCAGTTGCCTTGGACCGGCAAGGAGGCTGTTGCATAAGCTGGCATGCAGAGCTGCAGCCAGGCTCATTCATCCCATGGCCTCACCCTCGGGATCAGCAATTTTCCTCGTTGTGTGGGGGACAGGGAAAGGACGCAGCAGCTACCTTCCATCTGAAGACGGTAGAGCATGGAACAGCTGTCCACCACGTCCAGCATGGTACCACTGGCCTGCAGGCTGGGGAGTATCTGGAAGACAAGGGTCATGGAGGCCAGGCTCAGAGGGCCAAGTAATGACAGGGACCATGGGAACAGCCGGAGGGAGTTGCCATCTGGGCCGTGGTTGTGGCCTGAGCAGAGAAAGCCCTCCGCAAACAGAAGCAATAAGCATCATACCAGCACCGGAGTCGTTAGGACTATCACCCACCCGTATCACTTCTCAGCCTTCTGGCAAAGATAAAGCGCAGGACCATAGTTCCAACTAAGGGATGATGCAACTGTGCCAGAATGTATGAGGGGCATGTACGTGCAGACGCACGTGCGCATGCAGGCACGCATGCGCATACGCACATGAGCCCACTTCACTGTGTACCCAGGGCTAGTACTGGGCCTCGTCAACTGCAGGCCCAGGAGATTCATATCTTGCCTGGTCATGTTTCTAGACTTATCACTAGGAGACCTGTCTACACCTACACCTCAAAACACGCAGTGCAGGTCACCTCCGTTTCTTTCTAAGAAACTGGTCATGATAGGACTCCTCCATGGGACTCTCGTCTGGATCTGGAAGGTGTCTCTCTGGTGTTCTAACGCCCACATTATGAGCACTTTGTGCCAAGATTTTAGTACTAAGACCTCGCTGGGGGAGCTTTTCCTTTCAAAGAATGCCCAGGGGCTGAGAGAAGAATTTCAGTTCGGGGAAACGGCAAGGTTCAGGAGGTAGCCAGTAGGATGGGTCCCAGCAAAGTCAATATGCTAATACTGGCATGGTACATCACCACCACCACCACCATCATCACTATCACCATCATCGTTATTTTACACATATGAGTATTTTGACTGTGTGTATGCCTGGTGCCTACAGAGGCTAGAAGTGGGCGTCCGGTCTCCTGGAATTGGAGTTAGAGATAGTTGTAGGCTACCATATGGGTACTGGAAATTGAACCTTGGTCCTCTGGAACAGCAGTCAGTGCTCTTAACCACTGGCCCATCTCTCTAGCCCCACAGCTTTTCTTCGTCTTCCTTTCTCATGGAACACTGGGGTTGGACCTTGGATCCCACACATGCTAAGCAAGTGCTCTAACACTGATATTCCCGGGCCTCTTTTCAAAACTCACTGAGTTGTCCAGGCCAGCCTTGAACTCACTTCACAGTCCAGACACTGTGAACGTCCAATCCTCTTGTGCCAGCATCCTGATTAGCTAGGATTACAGGTCTGTGCCACCGTGAGTAGGTTAACTTTTTTTTTTTAATGAGATAGGGTTTCTTGGTGTAGCCCTGGCTGTCCTAGAACTCACTCTGTAGACCAGGCTGGCCTCAAACTCAGAAATCCACCTGCCTCTGCCTCCCAAGTGCTGGGATTAAAGGTGTGCACCAGCACTGCCCCGCTGTAGCTTAACTTTTATAGCATAGATTTTTACAGCGATAAAAACAAGCAGGGGTCTGGCGAGATGGTTTAGTGGTTAAGAGCACTGGCTGCTCTTCCAGCGGATCTGGGTTTGCTTCCCAGCACTCACACGGCAGCTCACAACCGTCTGTAAGCTCCTTCTCCTGACCTCTGAGGCACCAGGCATATACATAGAACAACGTACATACATGCAGGCCAAAACACTCATACACATACATAAAATAGATAAATCATTAAAAAATTAAAACACATACATGCATACACACACACACGCGTGCACACACACACTACTGGACATATGGCTCAGTAAAGGCACTTGTGAGCTTATGAGGCCAAGCCTATTTCAATCCCTAGGACTCACAGTAGAAAGAGAACTGGCTCCTCTGACTTTTACATACGTGTCAGGTATACACATACAAAATAAATAAATGTGGTATTTTGGAGACAGGGTCGCATTATACAGCTCTGGTTCCTCTAGAACTCACCATGTAGACCCAGATGGCAGTAAATACACAGAGATCCTATGCTTTGTCTCCACCTCCTGAGTGCTGGGATCAAAGGTTGCAGCCACCATGCCTGCCTCTGACTTTTTTTTTTTTTAAGATTTATTTAGTTTATGTATATGAGTACACTGTAGCTGTACAGATAGTTGTGAGCCTTCATGTGGTTGTTGGGAATTGAATTTAGGACCTCTGCTCGCTCTAGTCAACCCTACTTGCTCTGGTCGACCCCACTCACTCTGGCCCAAAGATTTCATTATTATTATACATGAGTACACTGTAGCTATATTCAAACACACCAGAAGAGGGTGTCATATCTCATTACGGGTGGTTGTGAGCCACCATGTGGTTGCCGGAATTCGAACTCAGGACCTTCGGAAGAGCAGTCAGCGATCTTACCTGCTGAGCCATCTCGCCAGCCCTGCCTCTGACCTTTTAAAAAATATTTATTTATTTATTTATTTATTTATTTATTTATTTATTTATTTATTTATATGTAAGTACACTGTAGCTGTCTTCAGACACTCCAGAAGAGAGCATCAGATTTTGTTATGGATGGTTGTGAGCCACCATGTGGTTGCTGGGATTTGAACTCAGGACCTTTGGAAGAGCACTCGGCACTCTTAACCGCTGAGCCATCTCACCAGCCCTCCTGCCTCTGACTTTTTAAGATTTATTTATTTTTTTTTCTTTGAGACAGGGTTTCTCTGCGTAGCCCTGGCTGTCCTGGAACTCACTTTGTAGACCAGGCTGGCCTCGAACTCAGAAATCCGCCTGCCTCTGCCTCCCGAGTGCTGGGATTTAAAGGCGTGCGCCACCACGCCCAGCTTGATTTATTTATTTTTATGTGCATTGGTGCTCTGCCTGCATGTCTGTGTGGGGGTGCCAGATCCCCTGGAACTGGAGTTACAGACAGTTGTGAGCTGCCATGTTGGTGCTGGGAATTGAACCTGGGTGCTTTAGGAGAGCACCTGGGGTTCTTAGCCACTGACCCATTTCGCCAACTCCTGCCTCTGACATTTTAAAGTTAAAAATAAGTGAACAGAAATTGAAAACAAAATAAAACTTCCTATGGACAGGTGAATTACCTCCTTCAGAACACCCCTCCCCCTGACAATTGGAGCTGGGGGGGAGGCTGCCTCTGACTCTGTTGCCTATCATTGGATCCCCTTCCCCTAGCTGGACTGCCTGGCCAGGCCTCAGTGGGAAAGGATGGGCTTAGTCCTGTTTTGACTTGATGTCTCAGGGTGGGGTGGTACCCAAGGGGCCGCCTCTTCTCTGAGGAGAAGGGGAGAAGGTAATGGGGGGGGACATGTAAAGGTGGGATTGGGAGGACAAGAGGGGGGGCTGCTACCGGGATGCAAAGTGACTAAATAAATTAATGAGAAAAATGAATATATGTTGTATGTGAAAGGGGAAAAAAAGGAATATCCATCTATGTCAGGAGGTGGTGGCCCATGTCTTTAATTCCAGCACCTGGGAGGCAAAGCCAGGTGGATCTCTGAGTTCGAGGCCAGCCTGGTCTACGGGGTGAGTTCCAGGACAGCCAGGGCTACGCAGAAAAATCCTGTAGAAGAGAAGAGAAAAGAAGAGAAGAGAAGAGAAGAGAAGAGAAGAGAAGAGAAGAGAAGAGAAGAGAAGAGAAGAGAAGAGAAGAGAAAAAAGAAAAGAAAAGAAAAGAAAAGAAAAGAAAAGAAAAGGATATCCATCTGAAAGGACAGAAAAAGTCAGAGGTTCCTTAGACACATCAGTCTCCAAACACCATGGGTGACAGTCAGCAGAGGCTTCATGGTACACTGAGCCAGGACATGGCTCCTGAGAGAAACCAACCCCACGAAGCCTTTTCTGAGAACTGGGGGCATTCCCCCACCATTTGCTCTGGCACGGTCAACCACAACAGGCCCAGAGGCTACGGGAGACTGTGGGCTGACTGCGGGCACAAACCATTAACAATACAAATGCACTTACGTGGCTGTCATAGATGGTTAGTGCGGCCTCATAGTCTCCCTGCAAAGGTGAAATTACTGCAGTTAACATCTGGAGAAGTCAAAAAGCGATGCTTGGAAGTACACCAGGAAGAGCTGACCAAGGTCCCCAAAGGGCGAAGGGCACGGCTCAGTGGCAACCGAGTGTGGAGAGGGGAGAAGGTGAAGCCAGGAGCCTCCTAGTCTTTCTCTATGAACAGTTCTGCGAGAAGGACCCTGACAAACAAGACCCTGCCTGTATCCATCACCTGTCCCCGCCCCCTTCTCATCCTAGAATTTCTGGTCCAATCTGCGACCCTCCCAGTATCCCAAGCACTTGACTCCATACCACCTATGGTGTATCTCAAATGTTTGGATACTTGGTCCTGAGTAGGTGGCAATGTTTGTGTGAGCTTAGGAGGTATGGCCTTGTTAGAGGAAGTGTGTCACTAGGGGTGGGCTTTGAGAGCTTGAGGCCTCTCCCTACTCTCAGTCAGTGCTGCTCTGTGCTTGGATGAGGTGAGCTTGGGCCATCCAGTTCCAGCAGCCCTGTCTGCTGCTTGCTGACATGCCTCCCCCACTGTGATTGAGGCTCTTATGCCTCTGGGACCATAAGGCAATTAAGCCCTTTTCTCTACAAGTTGCCTTGGCCACAGTGTTTTACCACAGCAATAGAAGAGTCACTGATAGGCCATATGAGTCCTGCTTCCTCAGAGTGAAAACTGTCTCTGAGGAGGGCAGCCTGCAAAGCTCTATGATTGCTGTCTTGCTCCAGGCACAATCCATACTGATCTGAGAGGAGGGAACCTCAATTGAGAAAATGCCTCCCTAAGACCTGGCTGTAGGCAGACCTGTAAGATTTTTTTCTTTTATGAGTGATTGACAGGGGAGGGCTCAGCCCATTTTGGGGACCATCCCCAGGCTGGTGGCCCTGGGTTCTATAACAAAGCAGGCTGGGCAAACCATGGGGAGCAAGCTAGTAAGCAGCACCCCTCCATGGCCTCTGCATCAGTTCTTGCCTTCAGGTTCCTGCCCTGTTTGAGTTTCTGTCTTGCGTCCCTTCAATGACTGGACTACACTGTGGAAGTGTAAGCCAAATAAACCCTTTCCTCCCCAACTTGCTTTTGGCCATGGAGGTTCATTGCAGCAATAGAAACCCTAACAAAGACACCATCTTTTGCACCGATCCTCAAAGGTGCTGCATGGGCACAGAGTCGGGGACTAGGAACAACCTATTCTTTGGACCTCTGTGCTGGGTGAGTCAGTCCAAATACACAAGCATCCTACCTTTTCAATCAAGTACAGGGCCCAGTGCCAGTAATTGTGGCAAGCAAGCATATCAGAGTCCTGTGGAAAGAATTAAAGACTGTATGAGCACCCGTGGGCTGGGTCTATAGTTGAACTGGTATCATGCATGAACCCCTGGGTTGAATCCCCAACATTGGATAAGCTGGGTATGGAGGACCACACCTGTGATCTCAGCACCAGGGAGGTAGAAACAGAGGCTCTACCTCTGGGTACAGATGGGCTGGGGAGATGCTCAATTGGTCCAATGTTTGTTGGGTAAGCATGAAGACCTGAGCTTAACTCCTGGAACCCAGGTAAAAGCTGGACCTGATGGTGTATGCCTATAATCACAGGAGGGTTCTTAAGGTTTTCTGGCCAGCCAGTCTTGCTTAAAAAGCAAGCTCCAGGTGCTAGGGAAAGACCCTGTTAAAAAAAAACAAAAACAAAAACAAAAACAAAAAAAAAAAAAAACGAGGTAGATGGCACCTGAGAGATGACAAGGTGGCTTCTGTATGCACACAAATACATGTGCATTTATCTCCACACACAGGTTCATCTGTATGTGTGTGAACACACAGGTGCATCTGTAAGTGTGTGAACACACAGATACACACATGTGTGCACGCACATGCACATGCATGCACGCTCAGAGATCACACACATGGAGGTGGGGTAATGTTTGTATTCTAGGGGAAGAATGTGAACAAGAGAAACCAGGTCAAGTGGAGGACGGGACCAAGTCATACTCCCCACCCAGACACTGCTCCCTACCTTTCAGTGTCTGCCTAGGGGGTCCCAGGAAAAAAATACCTTCTCTGGCTTTAGGTTCTTGGTGCCCCCCTAGAATTTTCCAGACCCTGGATTCTGGGCATCTTTAGAACAGGCTGCATGTTCATAATCCTCTCTGTTAGTCAGCTGTCCCTAGAACCATACCTAGAGATGCTGGGAATTGCCTTGGCTGTCAATCACAGTCTGAGCCCAGGGGAACCTCTCAGAGGGATGCTGGAGGCCACCCCATCCTGTCTGGTCTCTGAAGTGCTGAGCATCTACTAGTCTCAGTGCCAGGCTCAGGAAAGAACTTTCTGCCCTTGCTGGTGGTGCTCTTGTAGCCTACTGTGGCAAGGACCTGTGGACAGGTGGTCAGGCCATGTGCCAGAGGCAAGTCCAGAGAAAACAGGCACACACAGAGGAAGAAAGGCTATGCACTACAGCTAGTGGGCCAGAAGGAAATGGCCTACAAAGGGGGCACTGGTCAGTTAGGAGCAGGGATGAGTAAAGGTGGGACTAGGGAGGGTGAAGCTGCATAGTCAGGCCACAGAAAGGGTCAGGCTGTGCACTAGGAACCTGAACCATCCAAACCCCCGCATGTCAGCCCTACATCAGTGGGCCATCACCCCCCATCAGCCTGCTTCTTTCCTACACACTGCACCATGTATTCCCTAAGGTCACTCCTTGAGAAGAGCCTTATGTAGGGCCTGCCGGCAGCAGCAGGAACACATGCAACCCAGGGCCCTGAGCAGGCCCACCCTTACTGGGTTCCTATTTCCCCAGCACCCTTTATGTGAATGGATATTCCTTTCACAGCAAAATACCTCAGGGCAGATCCCAATTACACAATCACTTATAAAACACTGGTAGGTGTCGGGGTGCTATGAGGTACCCAGAGGATGCTTGGCTGTCAGGGATGCCTTCAAGCTGACCCTAAGCTCCCAGAGAGCTAAGCCATATCTGTAAAGCCCACCGAGCAAGCCTTGGGGGAAACTCCAGGTGTCAGACTGGAGCGTCCAGAAGATGGCCACTGCCAAGACTCAATTCATACCTTCCAGTGACCTTCCGATTGCTGCATGAACTCCAGCCCGTCTTTGATCTCGGCTCTCATTTCATGTACGTGGGCCACAGTGTGCACTGACCATGCATCTGTTGGCTCAATAGATAAAGCCTACACGGGGCAGGAGATGGAAGGACAAAGAAAACAGGAGTTAGCCTGGTTGCCTGGGCCCAGCAAGAGCAAGGGTGGAGACTGGGCTCTAACTCAGAATAATTACAATCCCAACCCCAGCCCCATTTTCTGTGTGTCTCTTCGGGATTCGGATGTGTTTGCCCACCACGGCACATTGCTAAGGAGAACACCTCTGTCAACCTCACAGATGAAGAAAACTGAGGCTTAAGAAAGCCAAGATTTGTGGCTGGAGAGATGGCTCAGTGGTTAAGAGCAATGACTGCTCTTCCAGAGGTCCTGAGTTCAATTCCCAGCAACCACATGGTGGCTTACAACTATCTGCAATGAGATCTGATGCCCTCTTCTGGATTTGTCTGAAGACAGCTACAGAAACTCATAGAAAATAAATAAATAAATCTTGAGAGAAAGAGAGAGAGAGAGAGAGAGAGAGAGAGAGAGAGCAAGCCAAGATTTGCTTCCTGGGTCATTGGCAAAAAGCTACCCAAGAGCCCTGTGCCTCAGTTTCCCCTGATGGCCTTTGGGGTTGCCTTCCTTTCCCGGCTATGAGAACAGTGTAGACTGTTGCATCCTCTGGTAGTGAATGACAAGAGGCTGCCCCTCCCACCTATCCTCCAGTGCCGGTTACACAAGTGGCTTCCTGAGTTAGAAGCAACTGGTTCTAGCATGCTGCTGTTCATGACAAAACCGACTTGACCCCTGAGCTCCACAGTGAGGCTGAGTTCGTGAACTGGTTCTCATTCCCTTGTCTCTCTACCCACCAGGTCAGTTCATGTTTGTTGAGCGCCTACTGAGTGCTGGACCTGAAACAGCCAGCTGGGGCTCACGGCAACCCCATCACTAGCTTATACTCAGAGCCCCACAACAAATCCCAGGTCCCTTAGACCTGCTTTTCCTGGTGCCTTAGAACTGCAAGTGCCTCCACATTGGCCTGGCACCTAACGCAAGGGTTTCGGCAACATGTCCTGAGCGGATGTCCTCCTCCTGTCCTATGTCTATGTCCTCCTCCTGTCCCTCAGCTTTTACATTCTTATCCACTCCACGTGGGAGGATTTCAAGGGTGCATCCTGAGCAAGCTAGGTACCAGTATGCCTTGAAGGAGCCCCCCTCTAAGAATGCTGCCTTCGCATAGGGCAATTAGGAAATGGGACTCAGCCTGTTCTTTCTGTCTATAGGGCTGACCAGCATCCCTGAAGCCCTTGCAAGGTTTCCTGGAAGACTCCAGCTCTCTGCCTGCCCCTCACACCTGAGGCTGAGCTGTGACTGTGGTGTCACATTGTGGAGTCATTGCTGTCCGCCCTCGCCTTGGGGGACACTGCTGTTGCCTTGCCTTCAATCTAGCAACTGACTGTGGGGGTCTGAGGCTAAGGTCAGTGTGGCCTAGGGTACTGGGAGAACTGGAGCAGAGGGCAGGAAAGGGCAATGTGGGTGGGGAGGCTATTCTGCCATACTTAGTGTCTTGTCAGACTCAGGACTACATCCCTGGCCATCTTTCTTTGGAGTCAGAGTGACACAGTAACGCTCAGAGCTCTTCCAGTGGCCCTGATGCCTTCCAGACGCCCCAGGGGGCTCCTCCCATCAGCAGGGCCTTTCTTTGGCTTAGTCATAAATGACCCCATCTGGTTACCTAGATCATAGAGCTTCGATGGCCAAGGAGCTACTTTGGGCTCTCAGGGCAGGCTCAGAGCTAAAACAAAACAAAACAAAACAACAACAACAACAAAGCAAAGCAAAACAAAAGAATAACAATAAAAATCCTTCACCTGATCCCTAAATCTAGCCTGAGTCTGATTCAGGCAACCTTCAGACACCCCAAGGATGCTGCCACGAGGAGGGGGTACTTCAGGTCAACGGAGGCAATGCCTGGGTAGGGAGCCACAACAGGGCTGCAGAGAAGCTAAGGTCTAGTCCAGGCAGTTTAAAGGAAAGCTATCTTGTCAGGCGGGCTAGGCGAGGATCTCACCATGAGTTTATCACTACAGGAGGGCTCTGCCTAGCCTCTCTCTGAGCTGCAGCTCCCTTGTCTGGACACTAAGGTCTCTAACTGTGAGCAGAGATCCTTGGCAGGCAGGAGCAGACATGCACAAAGTGCCAGTTGCGAATCTGGACCAAGAGTGCATGTCACTCTCCATGCAAGCACGGCAATGTCTCCTTGCACCTTGGTTTCTACTCTTGCAAAGACAAGAGCAGTAGAGATCAACTTCCAGGGCCTGAGCCACCCTGCACCCTGGCCTGTCACATGACCCTGCACCCAGACCTGTCAGTCACCTGACCCTGCATCCAGGCCTGTCAGTCACTTGACCCTGGATCCAGGCCCACAGGGGAGTCTGCAGAGCTCCAGGTCAGCCAGCACATCCCAACAGAAAACAGAACACAGGGCCCGAGGCTGAAGCATCTAACAGGTTCCATGCTGGCTCCACCCCTCCCACTGGTAGGCACCCCGAGTGATAACTGAAAGCTAATAGACAAGCTTGTGGACAGGATAAGGAGCCCTCCTCTACTCAGGACACAAGAACATAACAAGATCAGGCCCTGACCCAGGAAACCTTTATGTGAAACCCTCACCCACCTCAAGCCTCGGGCATGGCTAGACCCAGTGGAAAGGTGCAACTCATGGAGGAAGATCCAAGATTTGCATGGTTCTCTTGGAGTGTACCTGTCCTGCTTAGTCCTGTGGCTCTGGAGCCAAGTGGGGCTCACAGAAGCAGAGAGCCAGCACTATGGTGAGACCTCGGGAGGATTAAAGGGGTGCCAGACAGGCAACTGCTTGCCCTACTACTAGCCCCTCCCTTGGAGTGAGGACACCCCAAGGTCGGGGGAAGCAGGGCTGCTTGATCCACATATGAGGGGCCACACCCAAATGTGCTTCACACCTTGAGAAGGACCCACTCACCTCTTTGGCAAGCTTTTGTGCCTGGTCATAGAAGTTGGTTTCCATCAGTCCGAAAGAATAGATGCCTTTCACGTAGCTGAAAACACAGGAAAGACTTCAGTACCCAAGAACACAGACAGGAGCAGGTGGAATGGGGTCCCCCAGCAGGGTCAGCTAGCGTCTGCACCCAGGGCTTATATGTGACTGTGTTTGGGCACACAGGGTTCACAGAGCAGACAGAGGTGTGACGCGGTGGGAAGCGATCTGACCACTGTTTTCCTCTGTGTAAGAAGCCAGTGTAGAGCTGGTGTCAAGGAAAGAGGACTTGCTGGAACCCTGAAGCCCCTCAGGCCTTCAGGGAGCTGGATGAATCTGCACTGCTACGAGCCACCAGCAGGAGGCAGCAGGAGAGAATGGCACTACCCCTCCCCCACGCCCAGCCCCACCCCCAGTGAGGAGCTGAGCTCTGCCCTTTTGATCTTTCCTGAAGACAAGGGACAACATGCTCCTGAGGAAGGTCCTCACACTTCTTTAAGCCACAGCCCTTTAATACGGTTCCTCCTGTTGTGAGGACCCCCTACCATAAAGTTATCTTCGTTGCTACCTCACAACTATAATTTTGCTGCTGTTGTGAATCATAATGCAAATGACTGTTTTCTGATGGTCTTGGGGGACCCCTTAGAATGGTCATTTGACCCCTAAAGGGGTCAGGACCCTCAGGCTGAGAACCGCTGGTCCAGAGGCACCTTCCTGGGAAGCCTAGTGCTACGGGTAGCTCTTCCCAGGCCTGCGGCACCCCAGAACCAGATTCCAGGACCCTGTTTGTCCAGCTTACCCCCCACTCTGTCCCACATACTCTAAATGACTACATACTTGCATTTCTCATCAGTGACACGTCACTGAGCCCCAAGGCGGTTGGTCATAGGTGACAGAGGGGCTCTATCCCATGTCCCTTTGGGACAGAGTGGAAAGAGATGCTGCTGTCTGAGACTCGGGTATCACCTCTACTGTCCAGCACAGGGGCAAACAGCATCTTTTACTAGAGGGCAATGGCTTAGAGGTGACTTTAGAAACTATTTATCAAGGGCTAACTGTAGGTCAGGTACTGTAGCTCATGAATCCTCTGATCATCAATTCACCTGAGCCATGGTACCTGGACCTGTGCGTGGTCCAGCACCATTCTGAGGGTCACCACAAAGGTACTTGGATTGGGTGTGATTAACTTTTAAATCAGTAGACTTGGAAACAAACAAGTTTTGTTGCAGAATATTTGATCGCACTGTGAACCTGAGATAGTGTTATTTACTGAGAAAAAAAAAAAAAAAACCAACTGTTTTTAGTTGCAGTCCTTAGTACACACCTTTAATCCCTCGGGCTGGAATACAGACACACTCACAGTACGCACCTTGAATCCCAAACAATGAAGGTAAAAGTTGTTTTGTAGAAGGAAATACCCATGTTTGAAATGATGTCTAGTTGAGTGGCAGACACAGTGATGAATCAGAGAAAGATTTGACAGAATAGGATATGCCTAACTCTCAGGAGGAGAGGAAAGGGAAGCTGCTTAAGGGGGAAGTGCAGGGGGAGTGGGGGGAGGGAGCAGTGCAGGGGGAGAGGGGAGGCAGTTTTACTGGGAGAGTTTTACAGAGACAGGCTGAAGAGAGAATGAGGCCAAGCAGAGCAATTCAGTCAGAACAGGAGAGGGGGAGGGGGAGGGGGAGGGAGAGGGAGAGGGAGAGGGAGAGGGGGAGGGGGAGAGGGAGTTGAACCAGCCAGCCGGAGTTCAGAAAGACAGAAAGAGCTAGAAAGGGTGAGCCTATTCAGCACTAAGTCTCAGAGGCTGAAAGCATTCTAGGCGAGGTTAAGATTGTCTGGAGGCTAGAAGCTTCCAGAACTAGGCCTAGGTTAGCAGACAGAGGCAGGAAGCTTTGGAACAACAATTACTACAGGAAAATTAAAAAGTTACTTTTACAAAGTTTCCCAATAACGTGGGTGGGTCTTGTCCAGTTAGGTGACAGTCACAGAGAAAAAGTCCTAGAAAGAAAAGGACACTCCATCTTCCTTCCAGCTGCCATTGGATACAAAGAGGAAGTCGAGTGGACTTTCGTGAGAATTTCCTCCCTACAGGTTCTCAATCTGTCAGATGCTACCTAAACTACTCTCTGGACAGCGCTCCTTTCCCTGGTAGCAAATGATATATCCAGAGGTCATTTCTCTAACCATCTGGAGAAGAGAGGACCAGGTGGCCATAGAACCTTTGGCCCTACACAGATGAACAGGGCAGAGCCGGGCCTCGTGACTCATGCCTGGAATCCCAACGTCCAAGAGGATGAGCCACGGGATTGCCAGGAATTGGAGGCCAAGCTGGGTTGCAGAATTATATACTATCTTACAAATAACAAAGCTAACAATGGGTATGAACTATGAGTATTAAGCCTTAAAAATATAATCTTGGGGATGCTTGTCACTGCAACAAAAAGAAATATCCTAACTGACTGATACACAATTGGTACCACCTTGTTCACAGGATGGGACGAAGCTCAAAGAAAGGAAAGGAAGCCTTTTAGATTAGCAGCAGGAATCTCGTTAGCTTTAGGCTGGGGCCAATAGAGTTTCTCTGCTTTTAGGGCAGAGGGGAGAAACTGGAAGAAGGAAATGATGTCGTTTCTTAATAACATGTACCTGTTAAGGGGGATGTCAGGCGTCCAAAAGGGGTAAACTCGAGCCACGGAATCCCGCATCTGCTCCTGGTAGCCCAGGTAGAAGTAGGCATCGTGGGAAAACTTCAGGGCCAACATGTCTGTCGGGTGGTCCCGGAGGATCTGTTCCCAGAGATCACAGGCTCTGGGGAAGTTCCTGGCAGAACACACTGAGTGTGAGGTCCCCATCCCCAGGGAGTGGAAAGCCATCCTGCGCCACCATCTGCCTGAACTGCTTTAAGTGATAATATCTGGGGCCGGGAAAGGCACAGTGGCTAGGAGTGCTTGCTGCACAAAACCAGAGTTGAAATCCCCAGCAGCAGTAAAACTCAGGCACAGCCAGGCTCCTGTAACCCAGTGCAGGGGGCAGGGGAGAAAGGAAGACTTCCGGGGCCTTGCTGGCCACCAGTCTAGCTGAGCTCGGGTTCGGTGAGAGGCCGTCTCGAGGGATGAAGGTGAAGAGTGATACAATGGAACACTTGGCATCTTTCTCTGGCTTCTGAGCACAGGGGCACATGCATACCTCACCAAGGCGGACATGTGTACACATGCTATAGTGCCCCCCCAAAGATAAATAAAATGATAAACATAAAATGTATAAAAAAATAAGTTGTGCATGTGTGTCACCCGCGTGGATCACCAAACTAAAAAGGGATGCAATGTGAAGGGGGGAGGGAATAGAGAAGGCAGGATGAGTGGCATGAGGACAAAGGCAAAGGAAAGGAAGCAGAGGGGCTACAGAGTGGGAGGGGCTTGAGGACAGACCACAGGAGTGGTACTGAGGAGAACAAAGAATGATAGCACCCATTACTTTGTATATGAATAGTCATTAGTGAAGAAGAAAAGGTTTCCAATTAAGAAAGAGGTGTGGGTATGGGTATGCACATCTTTAATCCCAGCACTCCAGAGGCAGAGGCAGGAGGATCTCTGTGAGTTCGAGGCCAGTCTGGTCTACAAAGAGAGTTCCAAGATAACCAGGACTATTACACAAAGAAACCTTGACCCCCCACACCCCGCCCACTCAAAAAAGAGACATTCCATCAAGAGCTAGGGATGTAATTGGCGCTTGTGCTACACGTAGGGCTCTGGTGTCTGTTCCCAGCACTGCACAGAAAAAAAATGTTATATATATATATGTGTGTGTGTGTGTGTGTGTGTGTGTGTGTGTGTGTGTGTGTGTATGTGTGTATGTATACACATTTTCTATTGTAGGTTGTACCTCCTAAGGTGCAAAATCCTCACCCTCTCGTTCAGCTTTAAGAAGAAAAATAAGGAAACCAGAGAGATGGTTCAGTGGTTGACATCACCTGCTGCTTTTGCAGAGGCCCCAGGTTCAATTCCTGGCATGCACGCTGCAGCTCAGAACCATCTGTAACTCAAATTCCAGGAGATCTGGTGCCCGCTCTAAGTCTCCAAGGGCACCAGGCATCATGTGATACACAGACATACCTATCAGCCAAATACTCAGACACGTGATATAAAATAAAAAATAAATCTTTACAAAAAAGAGAAAAACAGGTTTGTCTGGTGTGAGTGTGTGCACACATGTGGAAGGAGGCCAGGGGTCAACATCAGGTGTCTCCTTCAATTCTTCTCCCCCTTATTAACATAGTCTCTCACTGAACCCGGATCTTATCAATTCAGCCAGATTGGTGGGCCAGCGAGCTCCAAGGACCTGCCTGTTCCTCCTCCACAGACTGTGGGTTACGGTACACATCGCCATGCCTGTTTTTGCCCAAGTGCTGGGCATCCAAACTCTGATCCTTAAACCTGTGTGGCAAGCACCTTATCAGCTGAGCCATCTCTTCCGCCCAGAAAAGGAGGCTTAACCAACTGCCATGGACAATCTGTCTCAACACCATGAGGCACCTGAGAACCCCAATGAGTCACCAGAAGCACTGGGACTTTCTTGGCCTAAGCCCCCCCTTCCCCCCAGACTCCTTACAATCAGCCTGACCTATCTGCTCTAAGGGACACCTTGCCTGTCCAAGCAGGTAGAGGGACTACCCTAGAGGATTGTGGGAATGGAGGCAAGGAATGATCTGGATGGTAGAGAGCTGATGTGCACAGCATGGGAAGACAGCATACCCTAAAGACTTGTATATTGAAGGCTGGGCGTCCCAGCCTGTGCTGTTCGGAAGTAGAGCAACCTCTCAGAGTTTGGGCCTGGTGATATTAAATTAGGTCGCTGGGAGCATGCACTTGAAGGGTAGACCGTGGGCCCTTCTTGACTTCCCAGGAGGCTAAGAGGTTAGTATTACTCCCCACAAAGCATTGCCTTGCCATAGCCTCACAAGCAATGGGGTAAGTTCCCATAGACTGAAGTCTCTGAAACCATAAACCAAAGTTAACCTTTCTTCTTTATAAATTTACAGTCTCGGGTATTTTGTTACAGCAACAGAAGGCTGATGAATACGGCCTCTAAGGCAAGAAGCAAAAGGGTAGGTTGTTTTCTTCTCTCTCCTGGGTGTTGTGATTAAAATAATAATCATGTTAATGAACCATAATACACTGTTCTGTACCCTAAGCCAGGAAGCCTCGCTAAATATTTCTTCATTCAGCATTCAATGTGGGGCAGAGCAACAAGCAGGTGAGATGCTCACACAAGCTACAAGGCCTCACCTTGCACAGGAGTCTCCCCCCCACCCCCCGGCCCAGGGAGGCCCCTCACCCCTTGGCAAACATCTCCACCGCAGACACATGCAGCTGCTCCCGAGGCGTCAGAGTCTGGGTTTGGGAAAGCTCCACCATGGTCTTCACAGCCAGGGCCAGGTCTTTGTCCAGCGCCACGGAGGTTCCCGTGCCAACGAGCACAAGGCCGTTAGAGATGGCAAGGCCCATGGCTGACAGAAGATTGGAAAACTGCTGGTCACTCAGCCCCAGCCCAGACCCACATCCCGCGAGGCTCGCCATCAAGACCTGATGGGGGCCTCACTGTGTACGAGGCCTTAATCAAAACTGAGAGCTCAGCCCTGGACTTCAGCAGGTGGTGGCTGCAGCAGCACTTCTCAAGTAACTAGAGCTATTTTTTTAACAGAGCCTTCTGTTGAACGCCCAGCTCTGAAGTTCTTCTCTCTGCCCTCATGAGCTTGGCAGAAACTGCGAACTGGTTCATCAGCTGGTATTACTGCTCTAAGCAGCCTGGGCCTCCCAGGATGGCCGGTTAATGCTGTTCAGGGAACAGAGTCACCAATCCCTGAGGCCCAGACCCTGATTCTGTCTCTCCTCGACCCTCACACATGATGGTGAAGTGGGTATTTCTTCCTGAAGGTGCGAGGTTCTCTACCCATGCTTTCCAGCCCCATCTTGAGAAAGATAGAGTGCCCCCTAGTGTGCAAAACTAAATCACTGACACTGGCCTGGCAAAAAAGAACCATAATACTAGGACACCCCTAACCCAGCTCCCTCAGCACCTCTGTTCACAACCTGAGTCCACTCTGACCACTACCTGTCCCTATGGTGGCATGTGGCTCACCCTGGCTTTAGCTGAGCTATGTTGCTGCAGGTGTTAAGAACACCCCTAACATCTGTCTCCCTTTCACAGTCTTCTCAAATCCCAGGAACCTCACTTAACACATGGATGGGCCACCCATCTGGGGTTCTGAAATATACTCTACTGACCTCCCCCAGTCCAATACACACAAGGCTCTCCCATAAGCCAGGCTCTGCCCTCCATTTCCATCCAGCTTTAGTGGTTCTGGAGGTGTCTTGAGACCCCTGACAAAGGTTTCAGGAGCCATCTCCTGTGTTCTAGGATTCTGGGCTTTAGAGCCAGCTAGACTTAGGTATGTGTCTCATTGTCACTGAGCCTCTGTTTTCCTCATCTAAGAAGTAGAGGTGGTGTTGTAAGTCAAACTGATGATAGCTAGAGAAAAGATCCAGGGTAGCAGTTTATAACCTGTGGGTGTAGCCCCTTTGGGGGACGAACGACCCTTTTGCAGGGGTCACCTAAGACCATCAGAAAACAGATATTTATATTATGATTTCATAATAGTAGCACACTTAAACAGTTATGAAGTAGCAATGGAATAATTTTAGAATTGGGAAACGTTAACACTCAAAACTGCTTTAAAGGGTAGCAGCATTAGGAAGGTTGAGAACCACAGGCCTTGAGCCTTCCCTGGAAATGGCATCCTCACAGGGGCAGCCATAGCTCCAAACGCAAAGGTAGCAGTCATCATTCCCCACTCTGTGCGGTGTCAAGCTAGCCACTGCCTGCAGTGTGCCCTCCCAGCCAAGTGACAAGTGAGTCCCTGCAGTCAGGGCACGTGACAGGCGATTCTCTACTCACCAAAGGTTGGATCCGCTGCCCTGAGCTTTGACAGGCAGCCCTCGATGCCACCAAGACTCTTGTCATTGGTCCACTTGACGTACTGGAAGGAAAAATGCAGAACCAATCTGCCCTCACGGCTCTTAGTATCAGTGAGGGCATGTATCCAAACTCAGATTGATTAATTAATTAACTAATTATTGATCAGGAGTGCTGGGGATCAAACTCAGTCTCACACAGCTCTCTACTACTGAGGGAGTCCCAGACCTGAGTTATTTTTCTTTCTAGAACACTGAGCATTTTCTGGACCCTCACCCAAAAGGGGTCTAACTTAGTGAGTCCTCTAGGAAGAGACTAGAGACACGTGATTGGATGACACTTCCTGGGGATGCTCACTGACAGTAAAGAACTGAGGGAAAGCAGGCCCCTCCCAAGAGGTGTGGTACGCCCCCTCCTTCAGCATTAAGAGGAGCCACGGAGTCCACTCACACAATTTCTGCTTCATTTCTCTCAGAAATAATTCCTAAACTGGGCACGGTGGCTTACACCCATAATCCCAGAGACTGAGTCAGGAGGATCGCTGTAGATTCCAGGCCAGGCTGGGCTACAGTAGAAACCAAACGGAAAGAGCATGGTCGGTGTTCACTACAGTTAGAGACGAGAAGGCTGGAAAGGCTAGTCTTTGCTTTCTTTTCTTTTTTAAAAAATTTTATTTTATGTATATGAGTACACTGTAGCTGTCCTCAGACACACCAGAAGAGGGCATCGGAACCCATTACACATGGTTGTGAGCCACCACGTGGTTGCTGGGATTTGAACTCAAGACCTCTGGAAGAGCAGTCAGTGCTCTTCACCACTGAGCCATCTCTAGCCCCAGCCTCTGCTTTCTATCTGTGTCTTCAGACTCAGGCACACCTTGGCTCTGCCTCTGATGTATAACGTTTGGCTCGTCAGTTCAGTTCTCTGAGTCTCCTTTATCCAATCTGGTAAGAAAGCGGCTGAGACCCTGGCCCCTCTCCTGTAAGTGCCCAAGTCTTTTTACTATAGAATACTTCACTAGTGTAGCAATGACTGGGAACGGCTGGGAAGCCCCGGTCCAGCTAACATGGTAAAAGCTTCAGAACACCTCATGCCTTTGTGGCAGCTCAACATTTCCAGGCCCCCTTGGGGCATCCATTGCTGTCCACCCTTGAACTGGGAACCTTAGGGACAAGGCAGCTGGGACTGGCAGAGATGCTTCCCATATTGTTGGACCTCTGTGGCAGAGGTCAGCTCTTCTCTGCAGTGGGGTTTACAGACCATTCACCAATCAAAAGCCCCCCTCAGAACCGTTCAAGAAGGGGCCCTGAGTCTCTTGGGCCTGCATACCTGAGTCAAGGTGGCATCGAACAGCTTGCAGGCTTCATTGCTTGTGGTTGAGAGTGGGAGCCCAGCATTCTTCCACGCCTACACAACAGGAAAGGGACACCAGGTTTTCCTCGGCTGAGGCCCCCAAACTCTTGGTTTTACTACTCTGTAAAATACCTTAGAGGGTCCAATGAGGTGAGTTCAAGGGTCAGCCAGAAGGCAGACAGCAAATAGGAGGGTCATTACCAGGAACGGTAGGAAGCCTGGCCCCTGGTGGAGGAGGTCAGAGTTCAAATGTGTAACTTGAAGGATGTCTGGCTTGTCACAGGCCTAGTAAGGGGTGTACTACCTGCCAACGCCTAGCATCTCCTCTCCCATTGCAACCTGCAGTTGCAAAACCTTCAGATTACTAAGGCTGCCTGCCCTCGGTGACCTGACAGCCGTCAGGGTGCACAGTGCCCGGATCACCCTTGGGCGTGGGACATGCCCTTAAGTCCTGGCAAGCAAAAGGCTGCACTTCCCCAAGACTTGGAAATCAGGTGGCTGGGGCAAGCATCTTCCTGGTCTAAAAAATGGGTTCAAAACCCGGGCCCCCCAAATGGGTGGCTTCAATGAACCGTTTCCTGCATTCAAACCCAGTTCACAAGCTTCCACCGGTGCACTTGACTGGGAACCACTTTGGAGTCCACCCTGGGCTGCCTATGCACAGCGAGCTCAGGTCCAGGTTCCCTGCCTGACTCCGGGTGACCTATAGGTTTGATCTCAACAGCTCGGCGCTGGGTCAACTCCCGGACCGAGGAGGACCCAGCCGAACCGGTGCGCGTACCTGGCAGTCTCGCAGTGACATGATTATAGCTTTGGTCTGCAGAGTGACAGCACCGGTCAAAGCTTTTGGAGTCTCTGAGAGGGTCTGGGGAAGTGAGGGTGTTATTGATTGCGGAAGGGGGCGGAGCGGGGCGAAGCGAGGGCGGCCGCGCTATCCGGATCTCTCATTGGTGGCTTGGGACGCACATGCGCAGCTCATCTCAGGGTCAGATCTCTCCGACCCACAGGTTCCCTGGTGGATGTGGGAGGTGTGGGTGTAGGTGTGGGTGTGGGAGGAAGGGGAGGAGGAATGGGTGGGGGTAAAGAGAATGGGAGGGTATAACCGGTCGCATTTCCCAGGTGAGGTGCTCAAAACTAGCCTGGCAGCTGCAGCCTCTACTCCTGAACCCCACGTGGGTAGAGGTGCCCAGCTTAGGTTTAAATTCCAGGATCTTTCTTGCTCATCTGATGGCATGGGTGCTTGCTGTCCAGCCTCTCCCAGTCTCCTTCACTGGGCCAGAGGGAGGCATGGGAGTTCTGGGCCAATCTTGGAGCCTCGTGCATCTAGTCAAGAGCTGTACCCCATCCCCCGTCCCCCATCCCCGTTTTGAATTAGGATCCCACTTAATTGCTCAGGCCAATCTTAGATCAGCTTTGTGGCCGAAGCAGGTCTTGAACTTTCAATCTGCTTGCCTCGAGCTGTCAGCATTACAGACCTGTCCCTCCCACCAGGCCTGGCTGTCACTGGAAAGTTCTAGGAAGCTTTCCTCCACTTGCCCAGCCTCAGGCACTCGCTGCTCAATTTTTGGCTAAGCCATTGACAAGCTTCACTCAAAACTCTCTGCTGCCCTGGGACAGTCTCCCTCTCCCCTTCCTCTCTGTAGGAGCTTCCAGACATTTTGTGGGAGTCAGCTGGGCAGTGAGGGTGGAGAGGCTGGAAAATTCATAATGCTATCGCTAAGTGAAAGAAATCAGACACAAGCCGGGCAGTGGTGGCGCACGCCTTTAATCCTAGCACTGGGAGGTAGAGGCAGGTGGATTTCTGAGTCCAGCCTGGTCTAAGAGTGAGTTCCAAGACAGCCAGAGCTACACAGAGAAACCCTGTCTCAAAAAAAGAAAAAAAAAAAAAAAGAAAAGAAATCGGACACAAAAGAATACACACACATCCTCCTCCTCCTCTTCATCATCACCACCACCACCATCATCACCATCATCAGGTATATGTTAAACATCCAGAATACCAGAACCATAGAGACAGAAGGCAGGCGGCTGGAGGCCAGGGTTGGAGAGGATGAGTGGTAACAGTCAGTGCTAGTAGGATTGTCTTTTGGGGTAACAAGATATTTGACTGTAAAATGAGTTTGGCTGGGCATGGTGGTGCATGCCTTTAATCCTAGCACTTGGGAGACAGAGGCAGGTGGATTTCTGAGTCCAGCCTGGTCTACAGAGTGAGTTCCAGGACAGCCAGGGCTATACAGAGAAACCCTGTCTCGAAAACAAAACAAAACAAAACAACAACAACAAAAAACCCATTGAGTTTGTACTTAATATCTTGTAGCTTTACCCTTCTAAATGGGTAGCTTTATGTGAATAGTACTTCAGTAAAGACACTGTCTTGATGAATGAGTTTTTTGTGTCCTGTCCCCTTGAATTTTTCACCCGAATCAGTCGAATTCTCTGTTCCCTTATTTCCCACACTCTGGTGTCAACCAAGACCATCATTTTGGAGAAGAATCTGGAGGCTGAGAAGTCGGAGTGATCCAGGACTCAAATCATCAGCGTTCCATTCCTGCATAACCAGGCGGCCCCAAGACGCCACGAAGAAGCCAAGGGGCTGGGCAGAGTATGCAGTATTTTACGTGCCTGGCCCTTTAAATGACCCTTGGCTCTCCATGGACCATCTAGCTCTTGGACTGCTGGGAATGGGAGAGGATATAAAAAGCCAGCAGAGAGTGGTGAGGAGAGAGAATAGGATTGGGGAAGAGGTAGGAGTAGGGTCCAGGAGACAGAAGAGACAGGTCAGAGAAGATAGTTGATGCAGGAAGAAAGAAGACTGTACTGGAGAAGAGAAGAGGGGAGGGGAGGGCAGGGGAGGGGAGGGCAGGGGAGGGGAGGGGAGAGGAGGGGAGAGGATCGGAGAGAGGAGAAGAGAAAATAGTAAGACAGTTTGAAAGTGAATTGGGCTAGCCCACTGAGAAGACAGTTGGTGACAGTTGAGCCAGGAGAAGCCTGAGCCAGAGGAGATATTATGAGGAGACCAATGAACTAAGAACCCACTAACAAAGTAACTAAAAATTAAACAACAAAAAGCAACATTGACAAAAAGCTGGGGGGGGGGGGGCGGAGGAGGTGGCTGGGTGGGAAGGGTGCATTGCTGCCAAGACTTTTGAGTTAATTCCCCCTGCAAGCTGTCCTCTGATCCACACCTGCATGTATTTGTCTGACCCACCCTTCCCATTCCCCCCCACACACACACACACACCCGCCACAAAACAAAACAAGTTAAAGAAGCCTTTTAGGAGACCAGAGAGGGCCTGGGTTTCCCTTGTCTTCTTCAGACAACAGACTGCGAAAAGGCAGCAGAGGGTGTCTTTAAGACCTCCCCGGAGATGCCACCATAGTGCGGTACCCCGCCCCCCCATCCCTATTGAATAGCAGGAACTTCCTCAGGGCCTCTGGCCTGCACCTCTGGGCCCACAAGCGGCTGTGTGATGGTGGCTGTAGCTCTGAGGCAGAAGCAGGAGCAGGACTATAGTGGGAAGGGACACTCCCAGTAGGTCAGAGTACAACTGGTGTCCATGTTTGCTCTAGCCTTGCCCAGGAGGGTAGGCTGGCCTAAACTCTGCAAACCCAGGGCTGAAGAATCCCTAGGAAAGTCCTGGTTAACTGAGGGACCCCAGGTGAGAAGGGGGACCCTCAGGAAGTCCCAAAAGTTCTCAGGGAGGAGCCAGGTTCAGGTATGTGCAGCCCGCCCAATGGTATCAATCTCACAGTGCGTTTCCACTTTGGTGGCCAGAAGTACGTTGAGGAGGCAGCAAACGTCAGAGCCGGGGCATGGAGAAGTTAGTGTGGAGCAAATTCCAAGTTTTAGTATGTATTACCTGTCAATTACTAGTGGAAAAAAGGTACCAAGCACTTCTAATCTAGGGCTCCAAGTTTTATGTCTCCCATTCTGGAGGCTGAGAGCGCAGGGTCAGGACAACAGCATGGGGGAGGGCTTGGAGAGACCCTACTTCCAGGTCTGCAGATGGCCACAGAGTGAGAGAGAAGAATCTTTTCATGAGACCACAAACCTTGGTCTGGGTCGTGTCTTCCCCCCCCCTCCCCCCCCGCCCCATACTGGTTAAAAAACAAAACCACAGCTCTCACTTCAAAGCAAATGAGTTTATTCATGAGCCAAATATGCATGACCATGACCCAGAACACAGACTTTAGGTTGTCCCAGAAGACATGTTCTTCTGGGGGTGTGGTTACCTGAAACTATACTGAGTTACAAAACAAAGAAAGTCATAAGTCAAGGCATTTACCTAAGACATGAGTGAGGGCTGCATGTGTTGGGTTTTACAAAAAGATAAAAAGGAAAGGAATATGTTTTGGTGGTTGTGTAGTCAGGTGCGGAGGAAGGGAGTGCCTCCACGGGCCCAGGCTGAGGCATCCCTTCCCTCTGAGGAACCAACCACATAACGATAGTATAGTATAGAGTTTATTCAGGGCATGGGGAGTGGAATTGAGAGAGTAGGAGAGACAGAGAAAGGGGAGAGAGAGAGAGAGAGAGAGAGAGAGAGAGAGAGAGAGAGAGAGAGAGAGAGAGAGAGAGAGAGAGCAGCCATGAGCATGTGGAGAGAGAGGGAGGAGGGGAATGGTTAGAAAGAGGGGGAAGGGGCGAGAGGACAGAGGGAGAGCAAGAAGGCAAGAACAAGAGAGAGAGCAGAGGGGGCAAGCAGCCCCTTTTATAGTGACTCAGGCACACCTGGCAGTTGCCAGGTAACTGTGGGGCAGAGCTTAGACAAAATGCTAACAGTATGTTGGTGGGTTTATGGCAAGGTGGGAATTTTGTTGTAGGTTTCAGATGCCAGTTGATAGACATTCTTAGCTTTGGGATTGACGGAAGCAAGTGATGTCGTAAGAGTTCATTTGAAAGGTTTGGAAGAATGCTAAGTCAAACACATGAATAGCTAACACAAAGCCTTCAAAGGGGTTTTGAAATGGCTCAAGATAATTTGTCTCTTACCAACATTTGAGTTCTCCCTTAACTGCCAAGTTCAGCGTGCACTCCTGCAGAAGTCAAAAGTCGACATTGGTCATCTTATTCATCCACTTTCCACTTTGATTTTTTGAGACAGTCTCTCACTGAACCCAGGGCTCAGAGATTCAGCTGGTCCAGCAACCCTGTCCCCAAATCCTGTCTTTGCCTCGCCAGCAATGGAACTACAGGCATGCCAGGTCATGACGGCTTCTATAGGCGTTGGTGATGGGGCTGGGACCCTTGAACTGTCACAGATCTCTCCTCAAGCCCTGGCCATGAAAAGTCTGTCCTCAACATGTGGGCGGCAGCCCCTTTGGACCTACATATCAGATACTTACATTCTGATTCATGACCGCATCAAAATTACAGGTGTGAAGTAGTGTGAAATAATGTTATTTCAACATAAGGAGTTGTATTAAACGGTTACAGCATCAGGAAGGTTGTGGACTGCGGGTCTACAGTCTGTGTAACTTTTCTGTTTTATTAGAAAATTAGTTAGCAACATTCCTAGCCCTAACTGCTTTCTAAATAGCATGACACTGGTAGTGATTCGGGTGAGACTATACAGACCTCAAGAGGACAGAGACATTCAGTCCAGGACATCTCTAAAAAAACAAATTCAGATCAGGGTCACCCAATGGAAGCGGACAGTCCGTAACTGGGATGTCAAAGCAGCAATCTCCCAATGTGTACCCAAGGCCGAGCCCCCTGATACAGATCTTACCAGATGTGACCAAAAGAGGCTTTGTGGTGACCAGCCAGCACCACCGCGGCAGTGAGTGAACACAGATCTATGTCTTGATAACCCCATACCTGCTTTACTGCTCTGAGCTTGCTGTCTCGGAATTCTTCACTTTGCACAAGAGAGCAGGCCCCTTCTCCACTCAGAGCCCTCAGACGGACACTAGCGTGACCTCTCCTTACAGCTCTGGCTCACCCTGTTGCCCCTCCCCCCATCACTTTCCTCCAGACTCAGTGTCTCACCTTCGTCCTACTCCTTCTTTCCCTTGGGATGCTGTCCTGGAGTTGTTTGTGAAACCTGTTCCCTCATCTCATGCAGGCACCTCCTCAGAGAGGCCCCTCAGTCAATTCCTCAGACTCTTCCTCTCGATTTTCTTCATGCCTCCCCTCACGCCTGAAGTTAATCATGTTGCATCTTCAGCTTTATTTTTTTTAATATTCCAAATCTTGTTTTATTCAAGTCAATAATGCTAATTGAGAGACTTAATCAGAGGCCCAGAAATGTAAGTTTAAACAAACAAACAAGTCCCAAGGTGAAACATATCGGGCCAGCTGCAGCTGCTGGGAGTTGCAGGCTCCAATAGATAACGTTTCCTGACAACCCTCCCTCTCCTACATGCTTTGCACTCAGGAGATCCAGGTGGCCGGGCCAGAGCTGTCTGTAGCCATGGAGCCAAAAACAAGTCAATCATTTTAAAAAGTCAACTTGTCCATAAACCTCTTACTCAATCATATAATGCCAAGACGTAGAGACCTGTGTTTTTTTCTTCTTTAAAAACCCCTTCCCCTAAACCTTGTGGTTGCTCACCTAATCTGCTGCATCAGGGAAGGTTTGCAGGCCTGAGCTCAAATAAACCCTCATGTAAACTGCATCAGAGTGACGGTGTCCTGGTGGTCTCTGGAGTTTCGAAATCTGGGCATAACACTAGTGAATTTGCATTTTGTGGCTTCGTTATCACGAAAACTGAATTCAACATTTAAAAACTCTTTTTTTTGCCGGGCGTGGTGGCGCATGCCTTTAATCCCAGCACTCAGGAGGCAGAGGCAGGCAGATTTCTGAGTTCGAGGCCAGCCTGGTCTACAGAGTGAGTTCCAGGACAGCCAGGGCTATACAGAAAAACCCTGTCTCGAAAAAACAAACAAACAAACAAAAAACCAAAAAAAGAAAAAAAAAAGAAAAAAAACCCCTCTTTTAAAAAAAAAACTATATTTTAAAATTTCATTTCACGTGTGAGTGTTTTGCCTTGCATGTATGCATGTGTGCCATGTATGTGCTTAGTTAAGACTATAGAGGTCAGAAGATGGCATCAGATCCCCTGGAGCTGGAGTCACAACTGACTGTGAATCACCATGTGGGTGCTGGGAATCAAACCTGTGTCCTCTGTAAGGACAGCCAGTGTTCTTCACTGCTGAGCTGTTTCTCTAGGCCCTGTACTTTGGATTGTTTTCTTCTAAGGCTGTGTGTATATATATATATACGCATATGTATGTGCCCACATGTGAATGAGAGGGCAACCCTGACTGGCATCCTCAGGAGCATCTTCTGCCTTGTTTGAGGAAGGGTTGCCCCTTGACCTACAGCTCACCAACTAGGCTAGGCTGGGTGGTAAGAAAGCCCAGGATCAATCATCCTGATGCCACTTTCCCGGTGCTGGGATGACAGTCAGGTGCCACCGCACCTTGACAGCCTGTTAGAGTCTTAATACTTAAACAATGGCCCATTGAATAGTGGGGAACAACCTCTAGATCCTTTGAATAAACGCTTTAAGAAATAATGTAAAGACTTGATTCAATGCCAACATTTCTTCTGTAAATCCAATGACTTTGCCAAATGGTGTTGGGAGCAAGTGAAAGGAGCGTATTCTAAGTGCTACCGTTTCATTTGCAGACTCCATTTAATCACAGGGAGAAACTAAATTCAAGATCCCAGGCTCTCGGGGAGCTGGGGACGTCCCTGCAGCTGAACAGCTTCTGTTGTGAACAGTTGTCTGAGACCAGACATCTCAGGGACAACTTCTCCATCTTCCTGGCAGAGTCAAACAAGTTCATATTCCCAGGCCTAAGAACAAACACCTCTCCCATTTCTCCCAATATTATCTTAGTTGTCTGTGAACCGGTAAAGAATTTAGAAATTGCTGTTATCTAAACCAAGGTGCATGTGTTATATATATTAAAACGTATGTAAGCAATTGCCTGTATGCCCTAATTAACTACACGCAGCTGGCCTGATCCTTTGTCCCCTTATCACTCTGAGTTCCAGAAGAGATTCTAGGAAGAAATTGAATTAAGAACCTTGAAGCCAAGTTGCCCAGGATTAAAACCCAGTCTCCAACCGATACTTTCTTGCTTAACCCATAGTGTCAAAATACAATTGGATAATACTACAGCGTACCCCCATCCCCAGCTCCCTCCATACTTTGTGTTCCCATCCTTTGAAAATGTTGTACAATTTCCCCCCGGGGGATGAAGTCAGAACCCGAACTGGCTGCTTTCCTGAGAGCTCAAGAAATAAAGCTTTTCATTTTTTTAAGCTTCCGTATCTGAAGTGAGTTTTCTCAGCTTCCACCCCAAACCCAACAATGGTTTCTATAGGCAATCAAGCACACCAGGTTCCAGTAGAGCATATATTTAAGTTCTCACCCTTGGGCTGGAGAGATGATGGCTCAGCGGTGAAGAGCACTGACTGCTCTTCCAGAGGTCCCCAGTTCAATTCCCAGCATCCACATGGTGGCTCACAACCATCTGTAATGGGATCCGATGCCCTCTTCTGGCATCTGAAGACAGCAATAGTGTACACACAAACATAAAATAAATGAATAACTTTAAAAAGTTCTCACCAGTGGTGTACATTAGTAAATGAAGGGGATGAACTTTCCCCGGTGTAAGTCAGGTAAACGCCCACAGTTAGGATCTAGCTCACGATTTCATTCCCTGACTGATGGCAGTGGGTCACGTGCCCCTCCACCCCCAAATGCACTGTTCTCCACCGTTGGCCTCTTCCCCAGCATCTGGGAAACAGAGGCAGAAGGTTCCAGTGTTCGATGGCCTAAGTAATGTTCCTCACCCTCACTGCCGTGGGCTCTCCCTGAGAATTGAGACCAAGGCTGTAGGAAAACGCTGGTGTCCAAACGTTATCGGAGAGCGTTAACTGAATTAAGGAAGCACACAAAAGTGAGCCAGTGAGAGGGGTTAAAGGTGCTTATTAGCCAACCTGACAGCCTGAACCCCCATGATGGAGAGAGAGAGAACTGGCTCCTGCAAGTTGTCCTCTCTCCAAAGTATGTGCACTGTGGTGTGTATCTACCCACATACACAAATAAATCATGCAGAGAAGAAAAGGGAAACCCTTAATAGTCAATACCAATACTTATCAAAATTGGCACATAGATGGTGATGGTTTAAAAACTTCAACTAGAAGCCAACAGTGACAGCAAAAAACAAACCTCTATTAAACATGGCAAGCAAGAATGCGAGAGATGCTCACATAGGAAGGAAGCGCAAGTGGCTCTGTTGGCTGCTTAGCTAAAACAGACTCGAGACAAAGCTTGTTACCAGATAGACACATTTCATAGTGACATGAAGGGCAATCTATCAAGAAGACATCAGCCCAAAGACACATATACTCGTCAACTGACAGAGTCCCAAGAATGCGCAGTGAGAAATGTCAGAAGGGAAGTTTGAACCAGAACTTTGCACTGCCTAGGTAGGAGATTAAGTTTCACCTGGAGATTATAACGCTAGTCAAAACCTCAGGAAGGACATGGAAGATGGAAGTACCACTACCAACCGTCTGCGTTTGATCAGGCTCTCTAAGGTGTGATATTATAATTTAAGTTAGAATGTAGTGCAAGCCAACTACTCAGCAGGCACATCAACTGGTTCAAGACCAGCCTGAGAAACTTAGCAAGACTCTGTCTCAAAATTAAAAGAGGTTATTTTTAAAGACTGGGAAATAGATTTCAGTGGTAGAGGGTCTGAAGGAGGTCTTAGGATGAACCCTAACAACAACACACATCTTCCTTTTAAGTTCACACAGAATGTATAACAAGAAGGACTCCAGGGTGGCCATTAAGGCAAGTCATAAATAAAAATGACTAAAAATCATTCTGGACCTATTCTCTAATCATAGCATTGTTAATTAGAGATCAATAAGCACAAGATTTCTTTTTATTTATTTATTTATTTATTTATTCTATGTATGAGTACACTGGTGTGTCAGACACACCAGAAGAGGGCATCAGATCCCATTACAGATGGTTGTGAGCCACCATGTGGTTGCTGGGAATTGAACTCAGGACCTCTGGAAGAACAGAGGTCATCTCTCCAGCGCCACAAGAGTTCTACATGAACTCCAAATGCTTGCAACTAACAACACCCTTTGGAATATACGGGTACAAACAAAATACTAGGAGAATTAGAAATATTTTAAAGGAAAGATGGCCAAAAATACAATAAGCGTGTAGGATGTACTTAAATACTGTATAGTAGGGACTTTATAGTTTTAAACACAGTAGGAGAAGGAAGAAGTAAGAAGAAGAGGAAGAGGAGGAAGAAGAGGAGGAAGAAGAGGAGGAAGAAGAGGAGGAAGAGGAGGAGGAGGAGGAGGAGGAGGAGGAGGACTAGGACGAAAGGCTCCATCTTTGAGCCAAAATGTCAAGTTAGGAAACTAGAGCCTCGGCTGCAGCTCAGGGGTATGGCCATCATTCCTGGAGACCCAAGGTTTGATCTTCAGTAACTTCTCCCTTTTAAACTACACAGTTCTTTTTAGCTAGGTTCGTTCTTTTTAGCTAGGTTAGGTAGTACACACTTGTGATCTACCACCTAAGAGGCTGAAGCTGAAGAATCTCCAGTTGACACAGTCTAAAACAAACAAATAAACAAACAAACAAACAAACAAATAAGCAAACAATACATTTAAAAGTGAAGGAAAGGGAAAAAACAAACCAAACCAATAACAACCAACCCAAACCTAACCAACAACCCCACCTCCACGCCCCCTTTCCCCAAACAACCAAGTGTCAGATATCCCTGCACTGGTCTGAGGGGGCTGGCAAGGCCCTCCAGACTTCATTATTTTGGAACCGGTTTTCCCGTGGGAGAGGAATTTCTGCTAAGAAGTTTTCTTGGTGTGTCCAGTTTTAAAAAGAAGAAAAGAAGGGGGTGGGGCGGCAGAGCACGGGATTAAACTCATTTAGCAAGGCCTGATCCTGGAGTAGATCCATCAGTATGGGAAGAAAGAGGTGGTTGGAAACAGTCTTGAGCCCCTCTGCCGCCTAGTGTATAGTGACCTACCTTGCACCTACCTTCCTGGAGATGCTGCTGTCCTTAGCATGTCCTTCTTGGTCCTGAGAATCTCCACTTCTCTGGAAACCCATTGTTCTGTGACTTCCCACGTTCTCCTTGTGTGTGGTTCTCCTTGGTCCTGAGATCCTTGATGACCCTGAGAGCCCACTGTTCCTGGGAACTCACTGCCCTTTGGGACCCACCGCCCCTGGGAACATACTGTCCCTTAAACTCACTAGCCCTGGGAACCCCACTGTCCCTGAGAGTGTACTGTCCCCGAGAGAACCCACACCTCGGGTGAACCGCCTTATTCCGGAGTGGCGGAGCACGCTGCCCCTGCCCCGCGGCGAGCTGCGCGCCCATCCCCTCCCGGTACGCTCGCTCGCGGCCCAGCCCAGCGTCACGGCCGTTGCGCCCGGCAGCTCCTGGCGGGGAGTCATGTGGCCGGGCCCCGCGCTGCTGCTCCTGGGCCTGGGCCTGGGTCTAGGCAGCCAGCCGCCACCCACCGGCCCTCGCGGGCTGCCGGGCGTGCTCAGGGGCGCCCCGGGGTTGGGGCAGGGCGCGGAGAGCAGCGTCCGGGGCGGTGACACCGGGGGCCTGTCCCCGCGTGCAGCCCCGCGCCACGCCAGCCCTACGCCGCCCCGTAGGTGTCCCTCGGGCGCAGCTGCACGCGTCCTCCTGAAAGTCAACTCTTCGGACCCCGCAGCCGCCAAGGCTAACGTGTCCTGCCAGACGGCCCCCTGTATCATGCAGCCAGTGAAGATCAACAGGAAGGACCAGAACGCTCCCCTTATCCTGAGCAGAGACGAGGAAGCCACCCTCAATATCACTGTGCGTTGGTACTGTCCTGATGCCTTGGTCATTCGCAAGAGCTGGGTGTACTTTTCGGTGGCCTCTGTGAACGACACCCCTGATTGGAACCGACCTGTGCTCTTGCCGCAGGTGGCAGTGTCTAAGGGTTTCTCCCTCCACATCCCCAAATATGCCCTGCCTTACGGGGTGTATGTGTTTAACTTTACGCTGTCCATCTTCAGGTGGGACCTCGCCTGGCCCACGGTGACAGGCTCGGATATCATCTACATTTGGGTTAGAAAACGCCCCCTGAAGGCTGTTCTTCTTGGAGCCCCCAGAGTAACCGTGAAGTTCTCCGATGAACTGATTCTGAATGGAAGCATGTCCTACGACCCAGAGGCAGACATCCCCACATGGGGACTCCAGTTTTTTTGGTATTGTACCACAAATCCAAGATACTATAGTGGCAACTATGTATTAGTGATCAACCAGGCTGTCTGCCACCCAGAGCAGGATTCACTGAACTGGCCTTGGGCAGTGGGCTCTGTACTAACCATTCCACCAAAAACTCTTAGGGGCAATGGTGTGTATTACTTCAGAATGGTGGTACAGAAGCAAAACAGAACTGCATTTTCTGATAAAACTGTACACGTGCTCCAGGGGCTTCAGCCCAAGGCACACATTTCCTGCATTGAAAATTGTGGCCCCACGTTAGGTGTGTCAGATAGATTTTCTCTGTTTCTGAACTGCCCAAGTTGTGGCCGCCAGGATTTGTATAGCTGGTCCATTTTGTCTCTAACGGGCCATGAAGTGATGTTTGACTGGGCAGGGCAAGCAATCACCAGGAGGAATGGACCTTATTTGTCCATAAAAGCTTTTGCCTTTAGGAATTTTTTGGAAAATAGGGTTTGGGTTTCCCTGATTCTGAAATCTTGGAGTGGTATGACCACGACCTTGAGACATCCCGTTGTCATTAACCATGGCCCTCGAGTTGGCAAATGCAAGATAAATCCAGCTAGTGGGATTTCCATGGTTACTAAATTTGCTGTTGAATGTAGTGATTTTAAGGATGAGAACCTTCCCCTTAAGTATAAAATAATAGTATCTGAGTTGGACAGCATTGGCGCGATCAGTTCCGTAGAAGAGAATACACTGGGTTCCGTGGTGTATTCAGGGGCAGAGCCGATAACACCAGCCTTCTTTCTCCCTGTCGGTACGGTGACAGATGAGTACAATGTGAGGCTTTATGTTCAGGTCTATGACTCCTTAGGGACATTTTCTCAAGTGACTTTGCAAGCGACTGTGACGGCACCTACTGTCAGGGACTCTTCAAAGGATGTTTTACAACAGCTGCTCAACGTCACCATGAAACCGACGTCACTGTTGTCTACCTTGCTTCAAAAGCAGGACTGGCTACAGGCTGGCTACTTAACCTATGTGGTGATTTCTGTCTTGAATAACATAAAAGGGGAGCAGGAACTTCAAGATGACAGAGCCCGTCTCCTGGAGCACCTCGTCAAACAGTCTCTCACGTTTGCTATGAACACAGCGGATGAGATCGGTCAGTCGGTGATGGTGATTACCAAATTAACCCAGAAAGCCTCTGACTTGAGTCAAGCGGATTTAGAGGCCACCTCGTTCCGGCTTAGGCAAGCAAGCCAAGACCTACAAGAATACCAGCACAGACACAAGCACCTTCAGCAGGTTGAAGTTGTGGGCACTGGCATCCTAACCAGTCTGTCTAACCTTCTTAAGCTGATTAATCCCTACTATACGTTACAAGATCCTTTGTTTGTAGTCGAATCACTATCAGACACAATACTGGCTAACAAGGTTCCGGGGAGCAAGACCACTGCTCTGAGGACCAGTAACTTTAACATGTATGTGGAGAAAGTTGAAAACTGGAATGTTTTTAAGGCCTTCAGAAATGATTCACTCTGTCCAAACTGCCTCCGTGCGACACTGAACGCAAGCACGGTCCCCAGGCTACCCGCAAAGGCTCCGATTTCTATGATGTTTTGTGAGTTCGCAGACGACCCCTTTCCTTGGTTGACTTACCCGGAAAACATTTCTGTAGATGTGGTTGGGTTCAGGATGACTGGAGTCGCAGATAACAATAAGGTCATAGAGATCACACCCGACATAGCAGAAGTGTACCTGGTCAGAAAAGATCTGACCCCTTCGAGTTTTAACCTTACGGTGGGACCCGGCATTAAAAGCGATGGGTTCTCAAAGGTGACAACGGGTGGAATTAGCTTTGAGGTAGACAGCAGGTGGACTGGGGAGCTACTCATTCACATTGTCACAAATGTGACAGTGTTGTTTGAGGCCTTGGTATATGAAGGCTGTCAGCTCACGCCCACCAATCTGATGGCCACTTTCCTTGTTCCTAATGACATCCCTCCCATTGTCAAGTGGAGTGGCCTGTTTGACCCAACCTGTTCAGTCAAGGAGGCCCGCGTGGTTTGTCTGTCATCATCCCTGCTTCGAAGCATAGCTCAGCGCAGATTTTCATTCAAGTATAACATATCCATGGTCCTGCAGGCATCGCGTTTTGTCCTGAAGCCCACTAACAAGCTAGTGAGAATTGCTCTCTTTATGGTTCACTGTTTGGACATGTATGGGATCCAGAGTGATTGGCAACAAAGTACCTGCGTGCTGGGTGAGAAGACCACGTGGAAAACAGTACACTGTGTCTGTAGGAATGGAAGGCGGAGCCGGCGGCAGCTGACTTCTGTGAAGCTGACCTACCATCATCTGCACACCCACTTTGTGACTGCTAAGGTAATTGTGGTCCCTAACCCCGTGGATCTGAGGCTAGCGATCATTAGTAACCTTACCCAAAACCCTGCGACTTTCCTGGCCGTGCTTTTCATTATGATCTTGTATGCAATTCTGGCTTTCTGGGCCTTGCACAGGGATGTGATAGATCTGTATTTTCGGGACAATGTGGTAATACTGACTGATAATGATCCTTTTGATACCCTATGCTATCTAGTAACCATCTTTACTGGGAGTCGCTGGGGGTCTGGAACCAGAGCCAATGTTTTTATCCAGCTTATGGGAACGGAGGGTACCAGTGATGTTCACTGTTTAAGCCATCCATATTTTAAAACCCTATACCGAGGAAGTATCAATACTTTCCTCCTGACAACAAAAAATGACTTGGGGGATATCCATTCCATCCGAGTGTGGCATGACAATTCGGGCGAAGCACCTAGCTGGTACCTAAGTCGAATCAAAGTAGAAAATCTCTTCAACAAGCGCATTTGGCTTTTTGTGTGCCGGAGGTGGCTCTCTGTGGACACCACTTTGGATGCAACGTTTTCTGTCACCAACCCGGATGAGCCTCTGAAAAGGACAGACTTCTTCATGATTGATGTGAGGGATAAGCTTCGGAAGAACCACATGTGGATCTCCATTTTCACGGAAATTGTCCCCAAACCATTCAACAGGCTCCAGAGGCTGTCCTGCTGCTTGGCCATGCTGCTAAGCTCTCTTGTTTGCAATATCATGTTTTTTAACTTGAACCAAAAGGAGAAAATTGAGTCCAGACACATGCACATTATCAGGTCAATGCTGATAGGCATCGAGAGCGTCGTAATCACAATCCCCGTGCAATTACTGATAACTTTTTTCTTCACCTATTCCCAGAAGAATCTTAAAATGAATCTAGACAAAGTGGCACCCCAGAAGCACCCCCTGATGTCAGAGGAAGGTCTGTCCTGGAAAGAGCGATTGCACAAATGGCATGAATATGAAATGAAGGCTCTCCCCAGGAGAGCTGCCGTGTCCACCTCTGCTCCCGAGGAAAAGGAAGCCTTTGAAACCTCACAGAAGCATGAGAAAGCAGACACCCAAATGTCCAATAAGAACAGCAGTAACAATAACCAAGAAGCCAGTGAAGGTGTCCCTCCGAAAGCTTTCTCTTCCCAACCGCATACTACTGAGTCTGTTCAAAAGAAGACCCAGATTATCCTGCCCAGGTGGTGTGTTTACATAGCCTGGTTTTTGGTGTTTGCCACTTCCGGTATATCGTCATTCTTTATTGTATTTTACGGCGTGACTTACGGCTATGCCAAGTCAATAGAGTGGCTCTTTGCGTCGTTCTGTTCCTTCTGTCAGTCTGTGTTCCTCGTACAACCATGCAATATTCTCCTGAGGTCAGGCACCAGGAGCTACAAGCCCAAGTACTGTAAGAACCTCTCGTGGTCCAGCAAGTACCATTACTCAGAAATCAGGCTGCAGGGGTTGACGATGACACAGGAGGAGATGGAGCAGCTTCATGAGGACATCGCCTACGTCCGAAGCTTGAGCATGTACCAGCCCATCACTGAGGACAAAATCCAGATCCTCAGGCGGGAGAACAGGATCCGGAGGAGGTCCTTCTTGTTCCTGAGCTACCTCGTGACTCACTTCATATTCCTGACCCTTCTCCTGTTGCTCATTTTCTCACTGCGCCACAACGACAGCTTCTACTATAACCAGTTTATTCGCCATCGGTTCTCCGTGGATCTCGCCACTGTGATGAAGCTGGGAGATATCTACACCTGGCTCCACGGCGTGTTCCTCCCTTTGTTACACAATGACCCAAACCCAACATTCCTTCCGGACAGCTCTTCTAAAATCCTTGGCCTTCCGCTTGTGAGGCAAGTGAGGGCCAGACCTAGCAACAAGACGTGTCTGTTGGCCAAGAAGTTTGTACAGAGCAGCGTTGCAGGGGAAATCCATTGTCACCCACAGTACGGCATTGACCCAGAAGACACACAACACTATTCCAGTGTCTGGAGTAAGGCTGGCAAGCAGTCAACAGACAAAGCTAGCCATGGGTTTACTTATAAGCCTCCGGGGAAAAGATGGGTGTATCATTCCTATGGAGTACTAAACACCTATGGATCTGGAGGGTATGTGTTCTACTTCTTTCCAGGACAGCAGATGTTTAATTCTACAGTGAGGCTCAAGGAACTCGAGGGAAAGAATTGGCTGGATGAGTTGACATGGGCCGTGATTGTGGAACTGACCACTCTGAATCCAGACACCAGTCTGATGTGTAGCATTTCGGTTGTATTCGAAGTCTCTCCCTTAGGGGTTGTCAACTCTAGCCTTTCTGTGTACTCCTTCTCGCTGGCTGACTTCAACAGAAAAACCTCGTCAGAAATCTACCTCTACGCCGCCATTCTTATTTTCTTTTGTGCCTATGTTGTGGACGAGGGCTACATCATCAGGCAAGAGAGGGCTTCCTACATAAGGAGTGTGTACAACCTGCTCAACTTCTCTCTCAAGTGCATGTTCGCTCTCCTGATAGTGCTTTTCTTCTGGAAGTACTTCCTGGCCACCAAAATGGTCCAGCTTTACCTTGCTGACCCCGAAGCCTTCATTCCCTTCCATGCCGTTTCTCGGGTTGACCACTTCATGAGAATCATCTTGGCTTTCCTGTTGTTTCTGACCATACTGAAGACACTCAGATATTCCAGGTTCTTCTATAATGTGCGCCTGGCTCAGAAGGCCATCCAGGCTGCCCTTCCTGGCATCTGCCACACGGCTTTGGTGGTGTCTATATATTCCTTCATGTACGTAGCTTTTGGGTACTTGGTGTTCGGTCAGCATGAATGGAATTACAGCAATATGATTCACGCCACCCAAACCATCTTCTCCTACTGCGTGTCAGCCTTTCAGAACACAGAATTTTCCGGCAACAAGGTTCTCGGGGTCCTGTTTCTGTCGTCTTTCATGTTGGTGATGATCTGTATCTTCATCAACTTGTTTCAGGCAGTGATTCTGTCTGCCTATGATGAGATGAAGCAGCCTGTGTACGAGGAGCCGTCTGATGAGGCCGAGGCTGTAACCTATCTGTGCAACAGGCTAAAATCTGGGTTTGACTTTCTCACCACCCGATCTAGAGACAAAGACCAATCCAACTTCTTCGTCGACATGCTCTATGGGCAGCCGGAGAAGAATACTCGCCGGTTCCTGGGACTGAAGGCCAGAAATATCAACGGGAAGAAAATGATTTACCTTGTTGTCTGATTAATGACGGTCAGGAGGGCCACAAGCAAAGAGTGTCCCAAACATGACTTATGTTTCTCAAGGGGACTAAAGAGTGCCTGATGGCTCAGTCAAGCTCACCTCCACATCTGAAGTATCCCCACGCTGGGCCCTGCTCTTGGGAACAAGAACATGAACAGAGAGGCAAATCAGGGGAGAGAAGTGGATGGCAAGGTGGGACTCTCTCTGGATGGGATTCTGCGACTCCTGGTCCAGAGGCAGAGCTCCTTTTGTGGGAGCTTGCAGCAGTGGGGAAGAGTGGCAGCCGCTCACTTTGAGACCCAGCTTCAAGGGAAAGAGCTGGCCAGGTCCCATCATGGATTAAGCCACAGCCCAGCAGCCTCTAAACAGAAACAGACTGGTCAGCCTCCCTGGAAGTCTCCTCTGCAGACCATGCCTGGGAAGCGTCTCTTCAAGTCCTCCTGCAGGCCAGGGCTAGAGGGGATCCTGTGGGGGAGTTCCAGAGCTTGCTTTAAGAGTTTGAGAATGCAGAGACGAGAGAGCAGGGGACAAGGACCTGAAGCGTCCTGTCCCACTTTAACTCCCTCAGGGCGTAGAAGAACAAGGGCTGACAGTTGTTACCTTGTTACTCAGAAGCACGTGCCTTGATGTTGACGCCACTTTTAAGTTTTATATGAATTAAATTTGAGATTTCTTCTATGGCCTGTGCAGTGATTTCTGTGTCAGGGATCAAAGACATATTTGTGGCTGCCTTCAACATGGAAGGTTATCAGCCTCCTCCAATAACCTTTTTTTTTTTTTAAAAAAAAAAACAAACAAGAGATTTATTTTTATTTGTTTGTTTTGAGACAGGATTTCTCTTTGTGTATTCCTGGATGTCGTGGGACCAGACTTGCTCTGTAGACCAGGCTGGCCTCTAACTCATAGAGATCTGCCTATCTCTGCCTACTGAATGCTGAGAACCAAAGACATGTACCACCACCACCTGGCTCTTGGATAGGCTTTTAAGACTCACCTGAATAACATTATATACTTTTCTTTCTTTCTTTCTTTCTTTCTTTCTTTCTTTCTTTCTTTCTTTCTTTCTTTCTTTCTTTCTTTCCTTCCTTCCTTCCTTCCTTCCTTCCTTTCTCTCTCTCTCTCTCTCTCTCTCTCTCTCTCTCTTTCTTCCTTTCTTTCTTTCTTTTTTTTGAAACAGGACCTCACTATGTAGCTCTGGTTGGTTTGGAGCTCGCTATGTAGACCAGGGTAGTCTTGAACTCACGGAGACTTGTCTGCCTCTGCTTCCCCCGATGGCTGGGATTAAAGGCTTGCATCACCATACTCAGCTTTATTTTAAACTTTGTTCTTGGACAACTGCATACAAGTATAAAATATATCTGGAATCTACCCACTCCTCCTGCATTTCCCCAACACTTCCTCTTCCCACGTTCATGCTGGCAACACCCTCTCCTTCTTCGTCCAGAGTCTGTCCTAGAAGTATATGGGTTTAGGACCCATGACCAACTTACCAGTGGCCATACCCCCAAAGAAATGATTCCTCCTTCCCGAATAGCCATCAATCCCCAATAACTCCTCCAATGGTCCCTCCCCATCCATGCTGTAATGTTACCCGGCTTGGTCTTATGTACGTTTGTATAAGTAACCACAGCTGCAGTGAACTCATGAGGCCAACGGCCATGACACTCCCAGAACACGGCACTGTATAAACGCCCCACCCGTTCTGCTGAGAGGTTCCTTGAGCCCCACTGGGGGTGGGGATGATAAGGATGTCCCACTGAGAGCTGAGCACTCAGTAGTCCAGCTGTTTTGTGTTGTGCTGAACTCTGCTAATGGCTTCGTTATAGAATCCCTCTTGCTGCTCAAATCGCAAGCTCATCTGGCACTTGCTTGGATCAGACAGTAGTGGGCACACGGAGATTCTGCCCCTCTTCTGTAAGAGGGTTTTATTCCCTATTTGATACAGTGCTTGCCACTGTCTGGGAGATTTGGAGATAGATGCATCTGGAAGAACTCTAAGACAACATCTTAAGGAGTAAGGAGTGGATCTTGAGTGGGTGGAAAAACATTCCCAGAAGCTGTAAGACTGTTGAAAGGAAATTCCCCCCAGGGGGGCTGGAGAGATGGCTCAGACATTAAAGAGCACCAGGGTTCCTGAGCTGAATTCCCAGCAACTACATGGTGGCTCACAATCATCTATAATGGGATCTGATGCCCTCTTCTGATGTGTGTGAAGCAAGTGACAGTGTACTCATATAACAAACAAACAAATCTAAAAGAAAGGAAGAGAGAAAGGAAGGAAGAAAGAGAGAAAGAGAGAGAGAAAGAAAGAAAGAAAGAAAGAAAGAAAGAAAGAAGAAAAGAAAAGAAAGCCCACACCGTTAAAGGCAGGCTATGTCCCTATGAGTTGCTAGCTAAGAAAACCCTTTAAGTCCCAGAAACTAGAAAGGCAATTTCCACTATTGTTGTCTGCATGCCAAAATTAAATGAAAATACTTATATATTGCAGGATATGGAGAAGTCAGGCTAAAACTGCTGAGGGAGTCCAGGCTGCTGAGGGAGAATTATTGCCAAGGATCCTACTTAGTTATGGATTCTATTATGTCACTGTGCCAGGCAAAGTATGTCTCCTGGTGCAATAGTGGTAAGCCAGTACTGATGTTGACAACACTTTCTGGTTGGATTTGAGGCTTCACAGGAGGGAACCTATGTTTGGCCTTATAAACCTGTGCAAAAACTTGTGGCTGGTGGTCATAGGCTCCAGTGGGGACAGTACTGTAATTGTTTTGTTAAATGAACAGACATTCCTTCTAAATACTTGTATTTCTTACCCATAGATTACTGCTGCTATCTGCCTCAGGTGTGGAGGAAATTTCATCTTGACAAACTGTGGTAGTTACTGAGGAGACTCAAAACCAGTTAAATAACTGTGAACCAATGCCTACCCCCATGGCATAGTGGTCCAATGCCCAGCCAGAATGTAAGAAAAGAATTAGATTTCTATGTAACTCCTTCCAAGGTTCAGGGAACATTAGCCAGGAGGGGTAAATAAGAGTCACAAGAAGAAGTTAAGTGTTATATAGGCTTTTCTTGTAGATGGAAACATTCCCTCCTGGAGGCAGATCAGGACGTACAAGAATCAGAAAGCTCACTAAACTTAACTAAGTTAAGAATATCCATAAAGCCCCTTTCCCAAAACCGTGAGCAACTGCTGCAGGAGATAGGTGGAACTACTTCCAAATCGTGCAAAGTCCCAGAGACAGCTCGTAGGCCATCACTCCCACTGGGTAGACTTTTCAACGTTGCAGTTGCCTGAGTCCCTTCTCCCAGAAAATAACCCCAGTACATTCATTGGTGCACCAGGCAAGATTTAGGTAGAATATGTTTTTTTTTTCTGAAGCCCAGAGAGCTCTCCAGCCGCGACCCACAATCACTATAAGCTAGCAGCGGAAACGGAAGCGACAGTAAAGCTCTACCCCGGCAAGGACGCTCTTTTGGCTTTTCTTGCTTAAGGAGGCTGGGACAGAGTGGAGTTGCTTAGGCGCCATGAGGCAAACCGGGGGAAACCGGTAGTGTGGCGGAGCTTCAGCGGGTGATGAGATTGGGCTGCACAAATGCCATGGATCGAGGGCGGAGCCTCAGAGGAGCTAGGGCGGAGCCGCGCAGGCGCAGTGAGGCGGAACTAGTACTGTGGGCGGGCCACGCAGGCGCTCTGGGGGTCCCGGAGGGGAGGTGGTGAGTTTGCGGGGCAGTGTGCTGCAGGAACGCGCGTGGCTAGCTGGAAATGTCCCCTCTGTGTTCCGGCTCGCTGGATCTGTCCTCGGTGCCTCTGGAAGCCGAGGGGTGGGGGTGGGGGAGGCGTTAGACACCCAGCACGGGGAGGGCTGTGCGCGGGTGGCTCGGACCGTGGTGTATATGGTCGCCAGGCGGAGCCCTGTTGACCTGGGGAGACTCAGAGCGGGAGGAGGAGGCTCTGGCGGAGTCCCACTATCCTGGGACTGTCTCCTGACTGTCACCTGCTGCAAGGGCAGCGCGCCCAGCAGCCTCGGCGAGGGCCTGTGACGTGCGAATTAAGATACCACTAGCTAGGTTCGCGCACACCCAAAATAGAATTTCCGTTTTAGACGTCAGTCGGGACATCTGTCAGTTTCCAAGGCGCACATATGCTCCTTTCTGGCTCCAAAGCTCGGTTCTGTAGGACGCAAAGGGTTAGAGGCGGGCGCGCAGCTGGGGCTGGAGCTGGGGATGGGAACTTTGAAAGGCTAGTAGGAATTCCGATACAGCTCGATACAAATCCAAGAATCGCGTTTTCTCGAACTCATCAGACAGCTGCTGTTGCCATCAGACCACTGACCCAGCAATTTACGGAGAGGCGGGGCCTCCAAGGCCTTGAATATAGAAGTGCCATCAAACAGTTAAGAATGCAGCCTTATCAAGTGGACTAGGATACACCTCCCCACCCCAACCTCCTGGTGAGCCAATAGAAACACCCACCGTGGGCTTTTTTCCAGCATGCCCTGGGTGCTGATGGGTAAGACGAAGGACAGAACTGAAGTCTTTATAACTTTCCTGTAAACTGACCTGGGAAAGGCTGTGATTGCTGTATAAATTCATCTGCCTGGATCTTTCAAGGGGACCAAAGTTTCAGACTAACTTTGGTAGGGCAGGAAAGTATGCTCTATGGCAAGAGCAGATTCTTGCGTCCAGTGAAGGGAGGCGGCAGGAGGCACGTGAATCTGTCCTTAAATAGTATCAGAGAGGCCAGTACACCTAAGCACAAGTAAATGCGTAGCCAGTGTAGCAGAAGAACAGGAAAGGCAAACCCACTTCACTTACTGGGTTGATTCAGCACCAAGCAGCACAAGCCAAGCATACGTGTCCACAATGCTGCCTTTACCTTTACCACCTTACCAACAAACCCCAGTTTATAACTCAGATTGAGACCACAAGGAAGAGCAAAGAAACAGCTTTGCTGCCAAGGACCAAAATAGGCACAGAGCCACACACAGTGGAGATGTTAGATAGACCTATCAGATGGGGGGCGTTTAAAGCAAGCACAGTTAAGATGTTGAATGTGCTAGTGGAGAAGATGTATATACCATGCATATATGGATGGTGATTTCAGCAGATAAATAGTAGTGGGAAAAACAGGAAGAATGCCTTCAAGGGGCCTGCCAGCTGATGTGACTGAAGCCACTGAACTTGAAGGTAGTCTATAGAAATTATCCAAAATGGGGCTGGTGAGATGGTCTGACAGGTAGAGGTGACTGCTGCCAAGCCTGACCTGAATTTGATCTCAGATCCCACACGGTGAAAGGTGAGAACTGACTCCACGTTGGTAGTGTGGCACATTGCATACCTATGCAAAATCAGTCAATAAAAATATAATTAAAGGGCTGGAGAGACGGCTCAGCAGGTAAGAGCACTGACTGCTCTTCTGAAGGTCCTGAGTTCAAATCCCAGCAACCACATGGTGGTTCACAGCCATCCATAATGAGATCTGATGCCCTCTTCTGGTGTGTCTGAAGACAGCTATAATGTACTTATTTATAATAATAAATATTATTAATACAATAATATATTTATTATAATTATATATTAAACAATAATATAAATAAATCATATATATTTATATAATTAAAAAGTATGGCTAGCAGGATGGCTCAGGGGTTAAAGACATTTTAAAGCTGATGACCCAAGATTAATCCCCAGGACCTACATTGTAGAACGAAAGAATTTCTGCAAATTGTCTTCTGACCGATTCATGAATTTCATGAATGCACCACCCTCTTCCCAAATAAAATCTAGTTTAAGTCTGTGGGGATGTAAAATCATACTCTCATGTCACTGTAGCCCAGGCTGGGCACAGTCATTCCTGTGCACTTAGCAATCCCAGGCCACACTGACCAGGTGTTACCTGCTCCGAGCTTGCGCTTCCCAGTTAGGTAGGCTCACGCTTAGGTGAGTGAGCGATGAACAGCAGTCAGAGAGAAAAAGTGCAGTGGTTCTTCGGTTCTGATGGTGACACCCCTATCTCTTGATCTTGCAGATGGCATCTGAGACAGAGCCCCGCCCCCTGGGCACGTTTGAGTGCCAGCTTTGTGCCTTATCAGCTCCTTACAGCTATGTGGGGCAGAAGCCCCCAGACACCCAGGCTGTTGTGTGAGTATTCGTCCTGAGCCAGTGTGCGGGAGACTCTGTGCAGTGTTACTCGGCAGGCGCTATGTGGAGTGTGACACCTGGTTTGAGTGTTGTACTTTAGACGGGTCCTTGTCCTTGTTCTGGATGCCTCAGGTATATCCCAAGGAAGCCCCAGGCAAGGCTGGATATCTTTTTAACTCTTCTTCGAGGACTCTCTGCCCTCCCTGTGGCTGCAGCTGAGAGTTAAGGACTTGTTCTATGAATGAGGTGGAAGCCTTATGGCCTGGGCCAAATAGCAATGGAGGAACTTGGTGGCTTTTTCATGTGGGGCTGTGTCCTCTGCTGTCCCTGCTGGTGATACTTCTGGGCTGGGTGGGTACCCAGTGGTTCCTAAGGACCAACTTCTCAAGGGTCTGATTCCTGTAGGTCGGGAGCAGAGATGGTTACAAGCTTTGTTTATTGGATTGTGGCTCAGCCTTCGTGAAGCATCACGTGAGAAAGCCGGCTGGTCTGGGCCTCGTGACACAGCAGCAGGGGACCAGGCTCAATTCCTTTACTCCCTGGATTATGCCCTTCAGTTGCTCTCATTCTGATGTGTGTGGGACAGAAAAGACTGTCCCACGCTGACCTCAGGAGGCCACCTAGTGGATCCTGCTTGCTCTGGGGTTCACTGAGAGGCTTGCACTGAACACTGAACCTCGCAGAGCTGAGGCTGGGTCACCTTTCAGTTCTCACCAGTCAGTAGTCCTCCGGCCTTTCTGCCATTACCTTACTGTGCAGGGGAAACTAGTTCACATCTGCTGAGACTCCTGCTGCTGTTGCAGCCCTACCACGGCTCACAATTGCATGTCCCTTCTCCCTGCAGCCTCCTGGAGGAGAGCTACATCATGAAAGACCCCTTCTCCTCAGACAAGGCCAGGTTTCTGGTCCTCGGCTCTCGGTGCAGTGTGTGCAGCAGGCTGGTGTGTGTGGGCCCGGTGGGTACACCTGGGGACTTCCTGTTTTTTGTTTTGCCCTCCCCCCAACCCCCTGCCGCAGATCTGGGAACTTCCTGATCACCAGGTGGAGAGATGTGGGGGTTCTTAGATGACCTCCTTTGGGACACAAGCACAAAGGAAAGGGGCCAGTGAGGGCAGCTAGAGGGTCTCAGCCCCGAGTGAGTAAAAAGACTTTAAGCAGTTGGGCCTCAGATTAGCCCAGGGATCTGAGAATGCCCGAGCACCTGCTGCAGGTACAGTGCACACAAGTGGGGCTCACCACAGGTGGTGCCCAACAACTGTCACTTCTTTTTGCTGTCTGGCTGATGTACGGGATGGCAGGAACCTTGGGTCCCACTAGCCGGAGGGAAGACTATGGAGGGAGCGTTTGAGGTCAATAGGAAAGGTGGTGGGCTCTGATGGGCCTCAAGTGCCACTGCTTGGGTTTGGGCTGTAGTTGGCAAGCAGAAGTAGTAGGGGTTGCCCCAAGAATAGTAGGCATCTTCCCCTTTCTTGGATTAAACAATACATTGTTAGTGATGTTATCGTCATCTCAAGGGGCTGCTCCTCAGAACTTCAGCTGGGATGGCTACCCTGCCAGCCCTGGGTGCACCTTCCTGGCTCAGGTTGCTGCCTCTGTCCTCGGCACCTGTGGGGGTTTGCCTGGGAGAGGCATTGCTGAGGCCCTCCGAGTTCCAGCCCTCTTCTCACTTACAGGACTGCAGCCTGTTCTACTCCAAGAGGGTCTGCCTTCCCTGTGTCCAGGAGAACATGAGTGCTTTCCCTCAGGAAATCCAGCAGGATGTAGAGAAGAGAAAGAGCACCAGCAAGAAGCACTCCAACCGTCCCTGACTGGCAGGGGCACAGCCCTCCTGCGAAGCATTGGGCTGGGCTCAGCCAGGATTCAGGCTGGGAGCTGTGGACCCGGTCTTCTTTGAACTGGGTGGATACCTCCAGCCTCGGAAGCTGAGGAACTGGCCAGGGCTGAGGACAGACATCAGGGGTGTATCCAGCTGGAGCTCTAGGTCTGGCCTCTGGAGGCCAGGAGAGATGGAGAGGGACCTCCTTTGATTGACAGCTGGTAGACACTCCCTGTAGATGCACACGTGGGAAGACACCTAGCTTCTCTCCAGACTTCCAAACAACACAATGTTATCTGTCTAGGGAATTCAGCCTCCGAGGGCCAGAGGGTAAGCAAGGGTGACGTCACATCCCTGTAACTCCTTGGAGATGATTTAAACCTTGACTCTGTATCATACTTATCATTAAAAACCTGAAGGATAAGCTGGTGGTTTGAGTCACTGTTTCAATGACACTTGGACACTCAATGTATCCCCTCTCGGGGCTAGTCCTTAGGGCTTGTGCAAACCGGCCACATCGTAACATCATTCAAAATGAACCAACTAATTTTTAAAAATAGTTTATTTTTTTTTAAAACCATTAAGGCAAAACTGTACCCTGAAATTAACTCTTTACATTCATCAGCTTACAGGAGGACGTTCCAAACATACGGGTTCCCATAAATTCAGGATATAAATCACTCGTACAGTCAGTTCAGTCTCCTATGGAGAAAACAGACTCGATTTTTTTTTTTTTAAATTAAGATTAAGTTACAGCCATTTTCTAATTGCCTGGAACCAATCAGCTCATGTGACTAGAAAATTCTATTTGCCCTTCTGTGTTCACCCTGATTCCTGATGTCCTGGATAGCCCTGTATCCACAACAAGCTGGGGGGTGGGGGTGGGGATGCTGGTATCGGCTCAATAATTCCTATTTAGGCCTGTTATCACAGGGGTGAAGGGCTGCAAATCCCCAGGTCTGAGAGGATGGCACCAAGGACAGTAGTGAGCAAGTGGCAGGAAGCAGGCCTCAGACCTTGCTTTGGAAATGTGCCTGTCCTCAGGTGTGTCTGTAAGACCCCACCCCCTTGGCCTCCAATGTGATAATGACATTGTGGATCTTGGAGTTATGAAGACACGCCAAGGAGAAATGTGGCCAGGACATTGGAAATGACATGGAGACTCAACAGAACAGCTCAAATTGCCACCGTTCTTTGGTAATAATTCATAGCTAACAATTCTCTAAAACAGTAGCCTAAGAGGCCTACACAGTGGCCCTGACGGAAACACTGATGTAAAGTTGACGGTTTCCTGTCATGGTTCAGTCAAACCTGGCTGGCACTTGTTTTTTGTTTTTAAATAAAAGTGACTGAAGGAACAGATTCACACATTGGGAAGAGATTGTACACAGCTTAGGGACAGTGACAGGTGAGGGGTGCACACCCCGGGGCAGCTGTCTGCAGTTGTTTATTTGGGCTTCTGCTGTGCCCAGCAGGTTCAAGAGCTAGGCTTTGAACATACACTGGACTGAACCCTGGATTAGAGAACTCCAGGTATCGGTGATTAGACACACGACCACAAGCTAGTTAACTAGTTGTATCAGAGTGGTTTGTTTGTTTGTTTTTGTTTTAAAAATCACAGTATTAAGATATAGCTATGAAGAGCATTCTTTTTCATTCAGTGCAGAAAACATCGTGACACTTAACATGGATAATACTGACATCTTCCTAGAAAGGGTGCCAAGTGGCGTTCGTCTGTTGTGAGGTACACTTAGTTTCAGGCTTGACAAAAGAGCTGGCTGGGCCCCGCCTTTTTTTTTTTTTTTTAAGTGAAATTTCCCAAAGTGACAATTTTACCAGGAAAGACTCAATCACTCCCTGGTCTTCAGGGCCAGGCTCTGTGTGTGACTTGAAGCACAGCTGAGTCCCAGGGGCCTGGGAAAGATGTCCCAGTGCCTTGTGCCAACCAGGGAGCCCAGAGGGCCACCTGCCTCTGCTCTGCCCTCACCACCTGGGACCTGGGACCCAGGGATGAAGCATTTGTCTTTGCCGAATAAATGAGTTTGCAGTGGAGTTTGGGTTGGGGAAAGAGGTGAGAGAAGAGCGTTATTTCTCCCTCTACATAGAACTGCAAGGTTTTCATATTTGACCCCATGAAAAGACAACGAAACAGCCTGGTTGCTATGACACAAAACGGTGCTTCTCCTTGCCTTTTGCCAACAGTAGTACTTGATCGCCACTAAGGTGTCAGGTGCTGCCAGCTGCTTGGTCAAGACGTGACGCTGACCCTGGGCGCAGTTTGGTCCACTTCTGGTTGGCACAGGATTCTCTGAAAGGTGTTCCTCACGATTCAACCACCCACCCCCCCTAACTAAAGTTCCCCTTTGGGAGAAAAGCAACGGCCTCCATTTCTCATGTCTCAGACTAAGATTCTGAGAAGTAAGATGGCTGAGGTCTGACGTTGAGAAAATGTCCTCAGGGGTCCCAGGCTGGTGACAGGCCAGGCAGCAGCAGCCTCTCACACTCTGTCCTGATTAGGGACCATACATCTTTTCCTGATGAGCCAGGAGGACACTCCACTGAAGTAAAACCAGAGATGTCAGCACACATCCCCCCACAGAGGAGTCTCGGTGAGGAACGTGGTCCACTTATTTAAATCAAAACCTCTCCATGCAGATTTTAGTGTTTTTAGATAAAGACAAGGGTCATCTCTGGCCTGAGTCAGGCTCTTACTCTAATATTCTTAACCTACTCTGGTCTTGGGAGTCAGCCATATAAATGTGGACCAAGGACAGAGTGGTGCCTGGTGGCTCAGCAGGAAGCCAAGATGGCCATCAGGCTGGTGGTATCTACTTGAAGATGGGTTTAGATTCCTGTTCTCACCCCCCCGCCCCGCCCCCCGGGGCTGTAGAAGGAGAACAGGACCTACTCTCTATGCTGGGTGAGCAGCTGTAGGGAGTTCCTGATTTTTCTAGTGGAAACTCCTCTTGAAAGGCCACACAGGTTAAAGAGAGATACAGTGATGGTGGCAGGCTTTTTGGCTGTAGGAGGCCCTGGGGTCAAAGGCTGGTTAATCTCAGGGGACACCGGGAAAACTTTAAACTGGAGTTCAGCCAGTCATTTTCAAACCAATGATGCAGAACAAAAGTCCCCATCCTCCATGCATCTGGCTGCTGAGTGTCTAACATAACCCATGACATAGTGTGTTAGATAAAGGCTCAAGGTGAGACATGTTTAGGATCAGATGCAAGCTGAGTGTATAGGAGCCCAAGGGCCATGTTTTTCTGGTCTGCTTCAAGCAATCTTTTCTGGGGAAGGGCCTATAGGACCAGCAGAAAGAGGTGCCGTGGAGGGAGGGGCTGGAGGAGCCCCCGCAGACAGGATCAAAAGGGAGGCCATGATAGACCTTAGTCCAGTCGATGACTAAATTTTGCATGTGTGCATCTTTAAGGCTCCCTTAAACATCGAATGTGTCTTCACTAGGTCACACAGCCTCTTGAAGACAACAGGAGGCAGGGCAGAGGGACACCAAGGCTGCCTGGTCCCCATCGGTCTCCAAGGAGTCTGGCACTAAGACTTTGCCATCAGTGCTGGGAAGTGGCTTTGCAACCCTGCTCTAGAGCTCCAGGAGCCAAGGTGGCATCTCTGATTGGGCTGTTGGCTGATGCCACTGACACACCTTGCAGAGCATAGCTGCCAGCTTTCTCAGTTCCTAAGTGTGTCACAGTATTTAACCTGGCATGTCTTGGGTTACTAAGGCCTTGAGAAATCTGACTAGGTGACCTGAAAGGTCCTAGCACCATGTGGCCACATTGTGAATATCCTTCCCATAAAGGAAGGTACATGTACACAGAGTCACTGACTTTGAAGCCAAGGCCACTGTGGTCCCTCCTGGCTTCTCTAGGGATAGCTTACTGGCAGTCCCACGAGGCTCCAGGAGAACGAAACTTGCATGAACTCGACTGAGCATCAGCTCAGATGCAGACTGACACGGAACTTGTCAGTCAGTTGGTCCATGCTGAAGGCACACAGCAAGGGACTACTCTTCATAAGTTTTAGGCGAGTTCAAACAGAATGCTCAACTATCCCGAAAGCCCATGACTCAAAACTCCCTTTCCAAGGTCACCTACGAGTGGCATTTGTCTAAGATTCACCAGAACAGGATCCTGTCCTCCTAGGGGACCTTCCAAACATAGGACCAGCTCTCCCTCTGGAAGCACTGAGGACTGGCTGTGCCATGTGACACAAAGGCTGGCTCCTTCCTGACTGAGCTCAACCCTCACCAGGATCATACATGAAGATGACTTGCTCTGCCCTCTGATTCCTAAGAGCCTTGGCAGACTGCCTGCAGCAACTGCTGTCCAACAGAGCCTTTGATTGGCAGCAAGGAGGGAAGACAAAGGGGGCAAGTGGGTTTGAGGAAGGACAGAAGACAGGGAGGAGGGGAGAAGGAAGAGCAGGAGGGAGTGGGGAAGGTCAGTAAGGGTGCAAATCTTAAAGTATGTCCCAATGCTAATTTTCCCTTATTATTATTCTTATTAGTGTTTTCATAATGCTGACCTTGAACATTTCGTCAGCAGCAATCTTTTTCTCTTTTAAACAGGGTCTCACACGGCACAGACTAGCATCCCACTTAATTATGTATCTGAAGGCGACCTCTGACTTCTGCTGGGGTTGCAGGCATCTACCACCATGTCCATAAATCGGCACCAGGAACCAAGCCCCTCCATCCACTGGGCTACATCCTCGACTCCTTGGCAGTGTCCATCTGGATCATTCTTTAATCACAAATGATGATGACGTCAGAAGATGGCCAGTTTTCTAAAGATGGGTCGGGAGCGTAGAAGGTGCAACCTGCTCTGAAATATGTAGCCACCCCCTTGGAGGGTGGGTGCCGGGAGTCCATGAGGTCTGAGACTCCTTTGTGCAACTGTTTCTTTTGAAGGTAGCCAGCACTGCTTTCCCCAGGGACTGAGGAAAAGGGACTTTACCACCTAATTCTTTGAAACAACAACAATAACAACAACAACAACAATAACCACAGACCAACCAAGTGTTGTGAGCTCTTCTGCTGGGTACAAACAGAAGCTGGATGAAATCACACCCTCGTCTCTTGTTCTCCAAGGCGACCAGCTCCCTTCTGCCTGGATAGCGAAGTCACTTTTGCCTTCTCTACTCCAGAGAGATAGAGAGAGCGCATCTCATCACCAAGAGAGGTTTTTTTTTGTTTGTTTGTTTTTGTTTTTGTTTTTTACAAAGCAGTAAAGTATCATATCAAAGGAGCTGCCAAAGGAGGGGCCTAGAGGAGCATTTACAAATCTTTTGTGAATCTACCTCTGATATTGCTGCCATGCCCACACGCTGAGGGTCTGACATGAACAGAGGTGCAGAACTACCTGCTCAGGGCTCATCCTGTCTTTGTCTATCGGACACTAGCGGAGGCCTTCTGAGGGCTTCTTGAAGATGTAACTTTCTGGGAATCTTCTACACAAATCTGAAAATGCTCCCCACCCCCCATCCCCACCCTCATGAGTCAGTTACACCCTCCAGAACAGTGAGCCCACAGAGAGAGTGATGGGATAGCTTATCAAACTATTCTCGAATGTTCTCAGAAGCCAGCTCTCTTTCTTAGAGCCAGGAAACTCAAGTGAAGTCTTCCCAATAAACATTTTTTTTTTTTTTTGCCACATTTAAATGGCTAACCTTGGGCCACACCTTGACTTGTAGGTTTTCAAAGGTTAAAAAGTGCAGATTAGTTTTCAGGGATTTAAGAGAGTGCACATAGCCAGAAGGGTGGCAGGAAGGGAACAGACCGCTCAGACTTTGAGGTTACCCGTTAATTAATGGCGAATTATAAACGCAACGTAGAGTGCTGTGCATTGATTAACATTGGGCCGGTTAAGACCAGACTGGGGACTGCCGTTGTCTGTCACTGTCTGAATCCTATTAGCCTCCGATCACCCCCATTTCGGTAGCAGGTAGTCTTAGAAGTGCCCATTCAGAAAGGATGTGGGGAGAGCCCGCATTACCTACGCTCAGCCCTCTTCATCCCCAAGCGTAGGAGGGAGGCCCTCTGTGCAAATCCCTGCTCTCCTGTATGGGGCCGCAGGCCTCGGAGGTCCCTGAACAGTGGCAACGGCCTGCCATCTCAGGAAAGATCAGTACATGTCTCTGTAGATCTCTTGCAACAGTGGGTGCAGCGCTGCGTCGGACTCGGTCTTCTTGATGACCTGTACGAGCTGCGCATGCTCCGTGACCAGCTGCCGAAGGTCCACCATTTTTTGAAGGAGCTTTGGGAAGAGGAAGGTGTCATCTGGATGGTTGCTCTGCAGGTGGAGCTTAAGCACGTGCACAATCCCCTCCTGCAACTTCTCAATGTAGCCTATGTTTAGAAGGCCAGGCCGATCTACGCTCAAAAGAAGAAAAAGACGTCTGAGTGCGGCCATCGGAGAGGCCCCAGTCAGTGGAGGAGCCAAGTGTCTGCTGCTTGGTGTGGCCCCGCTGAGGAGGCACTGAGGGACCTTCACAGGGCAGCCCAGCCGGGACCGGAGGTCACCGCCTCTGATGGGTACAGACACGACTGACACTCCTAGCTATTCACAGGACTAGCTAGCCCCTAGTCCTACCCCACACCCCCTTACGGTGCAGCCCCTACTTTTGGATTTGCCTGATAATCCCCAAACCACACCACATCTTTGGAGGAAACCGAGTGAGTGCTTCTTCCTGTGTGAAAGTTGCATATTCAGCATCCCATCAGCAGCAAGGGGCATGACAAAATCAATGAGATTTTTTTTTCCTTTTTTTTTTTTTTTTTTTTTGAGACAGAGTTTCTCGGTGTAACCCTGGCTATCCTGAAACTTGCTTTGTAGACCCAGTTGGCCTCGAACTCATAGAGATCTGCCTGACTCTGCCTCCTGAGTCCTGGGATTAAAGGTATGTGCCACCATCACCCCAGGCTCTGTCTTAAGGTAACATTATTGATGCCTTTTGATAATGCCCAGGTGGAAAGCAGGCGGAGAGATGACCAGAGCTGGACAGTATACCAAGCGGCTCCTGGAGTCCAGAGAAGACATAACAGGAAGTACCACTGCTCACACTAGGTAGCCTTTCTGGTACAGTCTCAAGTCCCCGTCCACCCATCCATCCATCTATCCACCCATAACTGGGGCTTAAAAACAGCTAATGATGTAGTATTTAGTTTGTCTTCTAAAAAATGGATTTTATTTATTTATTTATTTATTTATTTATTTATTTATTTATGGCTTTTCGAGACAGGGTTTCTCTGTATAGCCCTGGCTGTCCTGGAACTCACTTTGTAGACCGGGCTGGCCTCGAACTCAGAAATCTGCCTGCCTCTGCCTCCCAAGTGCTGGGATTAAAGGCGGATTTTATTTTTTTAATTTATTTCAATCATGTGTATATGTGTGGGTTGGGGGGAATGCCTGTGAGTGTGGCTCCCCAGAAAGCCAGAAGAGGGCATTGCATCCTCTGGAGCTGGAGTTATATGCAAATGTGAACTATCTGACATGGATTCTGGGAACTGAATCCATGTCAGGGCCTCTGCAAGAGCAGCACATGCTCCTAACCACGGAGCCGCCTCCCCAGCCCCTGATGTGGATATTAACCTTCATTGTTTTGCAGGGGCAGGTAAGACAGGATTTCCCTGTGTAGCCCTGGCTGTCCTGGAACTCGTTCTGTAGAACAGGCTGGCCTTGAACTCACAGAGATCTACCTGCCTCTGCATCTTGAGTGCTGAGATTAAAGGCATGCACTACCACTGCCTGGGCAAATCTTCATTGCTTTAGTGGTAAAATAAAAATAATAATTAAGGTTTTTGTGTCTGTATGTATCTGAGGGTGGGCTTGTGTGGAGGCCTGAGGTTAACCTTGGGTGATGCTCCTCTGGTGCCATCCACACTGTTGTTTGAGGCAGGGTCTCTCTCTCTCTCTCTCACTGGCCTGGAACTCATTCAACAGGTAGGCTAGTCTGGTTTTCCAGTCAGCCCTAGGGTCTACCTCTACCTCCTCAGCACTGGGATTATAAGAGAGTGCCCATGCACCCAGATTTTTTTTTTTAATGCGGGTTCTGGGTTTGAACTCAGATTCTCATGCTTGTGTGACAAGCAAGCATTTTACTGATAGAGCTGTCTTGCCAGTCCCGTGACTAAGTTTCCCAACTGGAGAAGGATCTTCACAGTTTTAACGTTCCCATGACAAGTTTCCTATTCTCCATATCAGCTCCCATACCCACGGGGTTGGTGCAGGACTACGGCCATGAGGGGCTGCGTATGGGTAGCTCTGCACCGGCTTTCTGCTTTCCCCGCCACACCCAATCACACAAAGGGGACCCCCCCACACACACACAGACTCTTCAGATTTGCGTGGTTTTTACGCTTTTCGGGAGTGTGACAATGTGACAATGCTTCTTCTATCCAACTAATCACCAGCCAGCCAGTGACCGTGAAGGACAGTGTGGCTTCTAGCAGTTAGGTAGAACTGTCACCCATAGGTCTATGCCAAGGCCAGGCAAGGTCAGTTGGGCTTACAGTAGGTGGATAACCTTCCTAGACAAGAGACATGGCTATTTAAAGAAGTGGACTGCTAAGCCAAACATCGGGGACCATGCCGCCAGCTTCCCCAGAGAGGTCTGGCTCTGCCTTCCCTGCGATCGTTCCTTCTGGCAGAGCAGAACTTGCAGCTCCTTCCAGAGAGCAGGGTAGTTTTCAGTGTGAATTAACATCAGTATTAACGGGGATAGCACTGCACCTAAACCTGCACTCTACTTTCCAGACTCTTATCTACTACAGTAATTATGATGATAATAGTACAACTCATCACAGTATATCATGTGTATCTCAGATGCTTATATTTGATATAATTGTATATTACCAGTGGAGTATATGTTTAATGTATACATATTATATGCTACTATACATTAGTGGATACTGTAATAGAATGCAGCTACAATGTATCATAGCTATACTGTTCTCACTCAGTTCCACTCCACAGAAATTTGAAGTTACTCAAGACATCACCCAACCCTGCCAGAGCTCACGTCACTATATCGGCATACATATTGGCACCATATTGACAACCACTGAGTTCCTACAGAAGGGGAAGCCGGTGAACACCTGCGAGTGACAGATCCACTTACCTCCACAGCAAATTATAGCAGCCACAAACAGGGAAATGTCACTGTCATCCAGTTCTAAGGCATTGAACTTCATAGCGAAGTCAAACTTGGGTTCCATGATGTCACAGAACGGCTTCCTCAGGTTCTTAAGGAACTCGCGTGTGATAAAGCCATTGCCGTACGCGATCAGCATCCCGTCTTTGTTCATCAAGGAGGACAGCATCGTGAAGATGGCTTCATACACACCGTACTTTAGCAAGGTGACTTGGTCGTTCAAGTCCAAGTTTGCAAAGCCTGGGATAGCCTTGGCAAATTCTGTGAGCTCCGTGACGGTCTCCACGGACATGCACTGGCAGCAGTGGAAGAATCGGACCTCTGCCTCTTTGTCTTCGACGCCGTTGGCCACCATCTTGGCCACAAGCGTCTTCTCGGCCATACACAAGGTCTCCATGTCATGTATGACAAAAGGCTACAAGGGAAGGTGGTCCAGTTAGTCAAGTGACAATTCTATGACAAACTATGCAGTCCCCCTTAAACATCAATGAGCCAGCAGCAGCTACTGTGTCCCAATCGCCAAGCTGGGTGGTAGGATGATTCCAAGTACACGTGCAGTGCAGTCCCATCCTTGGACAGTTTCAAACTCAGACAACGTAAGATTTTGCAGAAAGCTAACAGTGTAAGTCAGTAAGATGATTGTTGTCAGGGCTGGAGAGATGACTCAGGGGGGAAGAGCGCTTGCTGCTCTTGTAGAACACACTGGTTCCATTCCCAGCTCACAACCATTTGTAGCTCCAGGCCCAGAGAATGAAATGCCTTCTTCTGACCTGTGCAGTACCGCACAGGAAGGAGGAGGTACACAGGCATAAACACAGCCAGAGCACCCGCACATACAAAATAGAAAAAAACAAATGAAAATCTAGAAGATAATCATTATTACTTCCTCACCTTAGGTAGGGATTGCAATACTAAAAAACAAAGAGGCTGCGGAGGTGGCTCAGTGATGACAAGTGTGTACTGCCTGCTTATCCAGAGGACCAGAGTTCAGTTTCCTGTATCTATGATGGGCAGCTCACAGCTGCGTGTGACTCCAGCTCCAGGGGACTTAGTGCTCTTGTCTAACCTCCTGGGGTACTACATTTACATGCACACACCCTTTGAAGGTAACGATCATTATTTAGCACCGACTTTTGAATAAATCTGGTGTATAAATATATGATGATCAGGACTGGCTTCGTGTAGAAATCAGCAAACAGGCCTTGTTCAGCTCTATAGAGCAAGAAGGAGACCGCCCTCCAGTGCAGAAAACACAAGCCTTGTGTCAGCGGCCTGTCCTGGAACAAGGGCCAGATCCCAGATCCCAGCCGGGCTCCCTTTCCGATGCAGTACCATGGCATCCACACCTGCAGGTCTGCCACTTTATAAAGTCTACTGAGCAGGCCAGCTTTGTCACTCCTCTCTCTCTCTCTCTCTCTCTGAGTGTGTGTGTGTGTGTGTGTGTGTGTGTGTGTGTGTGTGATGGTTAATCCGGATTGTCAAATGGTGGGATTCAGAATCACCTATGAGACAACCGTAAGTAAGATCCACCCTGAGTGTGGGGGGCACCATTCCCTAGGCTAGAGCTCCAGACTGTTCATCTCTGCTTCCTGGCTGTGGCTACCATGTGACCAGCTGCCTCATGTTCTTGCCTTCCCTACCATGAGGGACCTGACCCTCAAACTGCAAGCTAAAATGAACCCAATGTTAATTTACACTTGCCAGGTATTTTGTCACAGCAATGGGACAAGCAAATAAAGTGACCAAAGACAATTAGCTGCGAGATGACGCATTCACATAGCGATGGCTACACCACTCCCAAGAGACAAATGCGCACTCAGCCAGGATGGCCACTGATGGATGAATGGATATGTCTAAGAGAATATTAGCCATTAAAAAAAAAGATGCCCTGGTATTTGTGGCCAGATGGATGGAACTGGGGGACACAAACATGGAGTATTGTTGCTCATGGGGGTACTAAAAATGTTGACCTCAGAAACAGAGAGCAGGAAGGAGATTCTGGAGAGAAGGGAGGGGGATAGAGAGGGAGTAATTCCACTGACTCCAGATACCTTACGAGTTTCATGAGGAGTTTAAAGGGAGTTCAAATTTTCTGGATGCAAGATGACAGATGCTTAAGGAGGTGGTCATACACTGGGCTCTGGTTTTATCAGTACACATTTTGTACTTGTGTCTAATTTCCAAACTCTACCCCACAAATGTATATAGTTTAAAAATATAAACTGGGGCATATTGTTTGCAGTCACTGCATTCTGAGGGATTAAATGTCAGGAACACTGAGAAGAACCAGCACCCCTGGCCAGAATTCATATTTTTTTAAGCAGTAGTGTCGTATTAAGAGATCTGAATTTTGTGACTGTGTATACCACAAGGACACACACACACACAATGTCTATACTGGGTGAGCACAGATTGCTAATGAGGTGGTCAGGTATTGCTTTAGTAACTCCGGATGTATCTAAGCACAGAGATGAAGCATTCCAGCCACCTAGGAGGTATGTGACACGCCCCACCCCATGCTGGGCCATCAAGGGCATCTTCAGCAACCTCAGAGAGATATACAGTCAAGACAGCCTGGTACATAGGCAGGAGGACACGTGGAGAAGAAATGATTTCCTGTGAGGTGTCTAAGTAGAGCCTGAATGTGGAGTACAGCGCTGAACCAAAAAAAATCTGATTCTAGGTTGATGAAAGATGATGGTGTAGTAAAGACGGCTCATTGTGGGGCTGGAGAGATGGCTCAGTGGGCAAGTGCACTACCTGCCTTCCACACGATCTGGTTCCACCAAGCAAGCATTCACAGTACGGTAGCTTATAGCAATCTCCAACTCTACTCCCAGGGAACCTGAACCCCTCTTCTACCTCCAAGGGCACTGCACACATGTGGTACAAAGATGTATGTGTGGGAAAAGTATCCATACTCATGAAATAACTCAATAGAGTGACTCATGGGCAAGTGACAACATTCTGTGGGTAAAACTCTGAGCCAAGCTGAACATTTCAAGTCAGAACAAGGTAGGCCACACACACATACACACACACACACACACACACACACACACACACACACACACACACAAGAGTTTCTCTAAAGGCCTTAATAACTGGCCCGATAACCACTTTTGGGGGATAATTTGGGAACAGTGATGTTTCAGAAAAAACAACAACAACAACAACAACAACAACAAAACATAAAAAGTCTGACTTAAAGGGGCGACAGAAGCGCAGCGGGTCTATTGATCTTGGTGGATTCTTTTAGGGCAGGTGAGATGGCTTGGTGGGTAAAAGTGTTTGTTTCCAAGCTGGAAAACCTGAGTGTGATCCCTGGGACCCACATAATACAAGAAGACGGACTCCTGTGAGAAGCCCTATGACCTCCACACACATGCCACGTGTATGCCCCTCTCTCATGCACACGCATGCACGCACACAGACACACACACACTAAATTTAATATAATTTTGATTAATTAAAAGTAAGTGCCTATACTGAGTGAGCACTTCCTCTAAGGATTAGTTGTGATACTGGAGACTGAACTCGGGACCTGGTATGTGCTGGGAACGCTTCTCTAGCAGAGAGGCAGACCCTTGACCCGAGACCTTTCTTTCCTTGTCATTATTGCCTCAAAAGTCAGGTATAACAACCATTTCCATAGCGTTCACATGATGCCGGGTGTTAGGAGCCATCAGAATGAGTTAAAAGTTTAGGGGGATGTGTGTGTGCTTCTCTGTGATTGCTATATGTGGTGGTTTGACTAGGTACAACCCTTATAGACTCATGTGTTTGAATGCTTGGCCCATGGAGAGTGGCACTGTTAGGAGGTGTAGCCTTGTTGGAGGAAGTGCGTCACTGTGGGGGTGGGCTTTGGGTTTCCTACACTCAAGCTACACCTAGTATGGCACACAGTCTCCTTCTGCTGCCTGTACACTGCCATGCTTCCCGCCATGATGATAATGGACTAATCTCCTGAGACTGTAAGTGGCCCTGATTAAATGTGTTTCTTTATAAGAGGTGTCATGGTCACGGTGTCTGTTCACAGCAATGGAAACCCTAACTAAGACAGTATCTTTATTCTCATTCTCATCATGGTCTTTTTTTAATGTACTCTCTGCAGAAATCAAAGTGGAAAGCAAGCAAACAAATAGCCAAGATTTAGAGCAACACAATGAGAGGGGCTGTGACCTCCCAGAGTATTTGACAGGATAAACATGCATTGGAACTCTCCCAGAAGGGAGATGTGAGGTAAAGTAAGCTCCAGGGGGCTTGATGGTTGCCACTATAGGGCAGCTTCAAGGATGAGGGCAGCCTTGGCTACACAGCTCACAGGGTGAAGCAAAATGGACAGGTGGCCCCTCTTGAAAAGACAATTAAGAATTCTGAGCTATGGGGTTGGAGGGATGGCTCAGCAGTTAAGAGCAAGCACTGTTTTTAAGAGAACCTTAGTTCAGTTCCCAGTACCACACTGGGCAGCTCACAATGTCTATAATTCTAGCTCTGATGCCCTCTTCTGACCTCTGTGGGCACCACACATGCACACATGTGCACACACACACACACACCTGCACGTGACTAAAAATACAATAACTTGGGGCTAAAGACATGGCTGAACAGATAAGAGTACTGGCTGCTCTTCCAAAGGACCCTGGTTCAATTCTCAGCACCTGCATGGCAGTTCATAAACTGTTCGTAGTTTTACTTCCAGGGGAGCTGATAGTCTCACATAGACACACATGCAGGCAAAACACCAGTACACGTAAAAATTCTTCTAAAAATACAATAACTCTTTAAAAATTCTATGCCTGGTTGGGCATGGAGGTACATAACCATTATCCTAGTCCTCAAAAGGCTGAGGCAGGAGGATTCCATGAGTTTAAAACTAGCACTAGGCTAGTGAGACATTCTCTCTTTGTGTCTCTGTCTCTGTCTCTGTCTCTCTCTCTCTCTCTCTCTCACACACACATATTCACGCACACAGAGGCATGCACATATGCACAAAATAAATGTTTTAAATCTTATCAAAGGTCTATGGTCTCTTGATGTCACTGCAGCAACAAGACCAGAATCTTACAGACATACAAGGACAGTGAAGCTGGTGGTAGGCACTCTGCCACCTGGACATTTCCCAGGCTGGGCACAGTTGGAAGAAGAAAGATGGGGTCTCACACTGGAGCAGCAAGTTCTGGGAAGCGGGCCAGCAGTCTGGGCTGGAAGAGATGAAGGCCTGGCCTCTGAAATGACATGAGAACTGGAAGTAGGAAGTGATTGTGGCCAACTGTGTGGTCAGAAGCAGCTAGATATTGTGTCTCAAGCTGGCCCCAGCATAGATATTTGTGGCTGAAGCAGGCAGTTAGTTGCCATAAGCCATTAATTTGTGTGTGTGTGTTTGTGTGTGTGTGTGTAGGTGTGTGATGTTTGATGTGTGATACGTATGTATCTACGTGTTTGAATGGTACCTGGGTACGTAAGGGTGCAAAGGTCAATGTAGGTTGTCTCTCTCAGTCTGTCTCTATCTTATTTTTTGAGACAAGTTCTCTTGCCGAACCTGAAGCGACTAAGTGTGTGTGACTAAGTTCACTGTCCAGCAAGCTACAGTGGTCCTCTCGTCTCACCTTCCACACTGCTGGGATTGCAGATGTGTGTGACCACATCTGGATTTTTATGTATGTGCAAGGATCCAAGCTCAGGTCCTGATGCACTGTACCCTCTGAGACATCTCTCGCCCCTCCCTCTAGTCTGTATTTCTCCTACAGCAGCCCCCAGCCCCGGAATATTATGCTATCTTTCATTTCCATGTGAGTCCTGATTCCCCTGAGCTCTGACAGAGGATGGTGGGACCTTCCTAAGGACCTTGTGGTGAAGAAAATGGAGGCGACTCAGCAGGAATCAAACCAATATCCAAATAGAGTGTTTAGGTACAAATAAAGCTGACTCTTAGGTCTGTTCTAAGTCTCAGAGTCTGAGGGAGACATAAAAGGGTCTTAAGTGGAAATTCTGATCTACCTCATTTGTGGTCATCATCACAGAAATGCGAACTTTAACCTGTGATCTAGAAAGGCTCTGACTCAGTGCTTTCCAACCGTGGGTCGACACCCCTTTCGGTTGCATATCAGATGCCCTGAGTATCAGATATTTGCATTGTGATTCCTAACAGTAGAAAATTACAGTTACAAAGTAGCAATGGAATAATTTTATGGTGGTGGGGGAGAAATCACCGTGACCTGAGGAACCCTGTATTGAAGGATCGCAGCACTGGGAAGGGTGAAAACCCTGCTCTAATTGTAAAGAGCCTCTGGGTCCACCTGGTGTGGGGTTTGCTGGAAGCTTCTAAAATGTCTCAACTCACTTCATTGGAGAATTTACTAAAGAATTAAAAGTCCCAGTAAAAGAGAGGTCGGGCTTGCTCATTAGAGCACGTATCTTGTGAAATCCTTCATTTTCCTGTGACTAGAAATTCTAGCTTGTAATTCCAAATGAGGAAATCTTCAAGCTATTCATTGGCGCAAAATAAACCAGTCATTCCAGGCACACAGGATACAGGCAAGAGTCCTCATGTGCCAAGGAGGGCTGTTCCCTCTGTGAAAATGGCTCTTGACCCCCTTCTTGTACCCTTCTAGAGTACATACAGGTGTATCTAGCTGTGGGAACTGTGGGTCCCAAGCCAGGCAAGTGCTATAGGAGCCGCAGAGATGGGGGCAAGCTGAAATACACCAGGTGCTTCCTGTCAACAAAGGGCCCCCCCCCCACAAGACCTGAGCTATCATACTGAAGAAAAAGCAAGAAGGTAACAAAGACGGTAGGTATGGCATTACCAGAAAGAACGAGAATGTTCTGAGTAGGGAAGCAACAGGTTTGGTTTCTAGCCTTTAAATAGGGATTAGAACGCACTTAAGAAACACCCCGATACTAGGTAAGGTATTAACTAGATTATTTTTGTCGTATCAATTACACAGCCTTTATAATGCCTAGGTTGCTAGGAGCTGAGACGAGCCCAGGCAAGAAGGCAGCAGTTGGTGTGAAAGTACATCTTAGAACCTCAGAATGGCCCCATGCATTTCCATGGCCCTTCCTTGGACTTTGAGATAAATTCTATTTCCTGCACTGGACAGTGTTCTCAGCCATTCCCTGTGACTGGCGCTGACATATCGCCAAGGGACATTTCAAGGTACCAAGGGCAGTAGAAGCACCTACCGGGTTGTTGCTGGTCTTTCCCGCGAGTATGACCCGGGCCTTGACCTTGTTCATGTTGAAGTTCTTCAGGTAGGCTTCGTGGATTCTCTTGCCCAGAGATTTGAGGTCTGCAGTTTCCGAATCTTTCAGGTCGTGTTCACAGGTAAGAATTTCTGCTTTCAGTTTTGCTTTTTCAGATCTTGGCATTCTTCCAAAGCGAATTGCTGGAGTTGGGGTGAAGATGGAACAAGGGGGTGGATATAGAAATGGTCAAGGCACTCAAAAACCAAGGCAGAGGCAAAAGAAAGAGTGGTAGGTCACACTAGGAATGGCGAGCTAAACCAACCCATTCCTCATGACCATCAAACTTTCTACTACAGAGACCGAAAACCAACTACACAACTTATCAATGGGATGGCTTACTGTCCTCAGGTAGGCCATTGGCCAAGGAGAAGGGAATGAAAGTAAGTTATCATTTCTTTCATCTATGTATCTATGTATCTATCTATGCAGCTATCTATGCATCTATCTATGTATCTATCTATCTATGCATCTATGTATCTATCTATGTATCTATCTATGCATCTATCTATGTATCTATCTATGTATCTGTGTATCTATCTATATATCATAGCTATCTAGCTATCTCATATCCATCTACCTACCTACCTATCAACCTATTACCATCAATCTATATCTATCTATCCATGTATCTCTCTTCTGTCTATGTATGTATGTATGTATGTATGTATGTATGTATGTATGTATCTGTCTATCTATCTATCTATCTATCTATCTATCTATCTATCTATCTATCTATCTATCATCTATCTATCATCTATCTGTCTGCCTAACATCTCCCTAGTAATCATCTACCTATATAGCTAGCTAGCTATGTACCTATTTATATACCACTTGCCTACTAATCATCTGTCTGTCTATCTGTCTGTGTATTTTTTGAGACGGTCTCATATAGTGGGTCATGCTCACTTCCAAGTAACTATAGAATACAGGATAGCCTTGAACTCCTGAGCAGCTTGCCTCAGCCCCTCCAGTGCTCAGGCTACAGGCTAGGTCTCTGTGGTGCTGGGACCACGTAGCTTCATGAACCCAGTGCCTCATGCACTGCAGGTTAGCATTCTACCAGCTGAGGGACATCCCCAGCACTAATTTTTTTTTTTAAAGACAGGGTCTTCCAATGTAGCCCAGGCTGGCCATGAAATTTCAAAAATCTTCTTGCATCAGCAGGCTGAGTGCTGGGCTTATAGGCATGTAGCACTATGTCCGTGATCCCAGCACTCCATGGAGGCAGAGGCAAGTGGGTCTCTTTGAGTTCAAGGCCAGCCCGGTTTACATAGTGATTTCCATACCAAGAGTTCAAGATCACCCTCAGTTATATAGTTAGACTGTCTCACAATAAAACAAAACAAAACAAACCAACCATAGACAGACAGACAGACAGATAATAGATAAATAAGTACATAGATAGATAGCTATCTATATAGATAGATGATTAAAAGGCTGATGTTAGGCAGACAGGTAGATAGATGATAGGAAAGATAGATGATAGATAGGTAGATGATAGATATAGAGATAGGTTTTGAAGTCCCCATCTCAAAAGCTAAATGGATGAATGAATGAATTATCTTCACTGGGAACCATGTTCTAAATTATAGTATGACTGAAAAAATGGAAACTCACAGTATGGTACAATATTTGAACCAACACACATTTGAGAGTGGTTATGTGACATCTTGCCACTCCAGTGACCTCCAAGTTGACAGCCATGTCTCACCATAAGAGTTTCAAGTGCTCTGCTAAATATACCAGCTGCTGGAGATAGTTACACAGCACAACACACCCAATCACAATACAGCTGCTCTGACTGATCACGGAGGGGAAACTGAGGCATGGACTGACACAGTTTGCCCAGCAGCCTTACCTACCATTGTGTGACATCCCGACAGACAGGCACTTGTGAAAACGGCAGTACTGGCATTTGTTCCGGTTCTTCTTCTGAATCTTGCAGCTCCGATCACACTTGTCGTACACCAGCTTCAGCCGAATAGTTCGCCGAAAGAAGCCCTGTGACGTCAACACATAATTTAAATAAAGAACGTGGACTCTGGGTAAGCCTCCAGACGGGCTTCGCGCAGCTTTCTCATGGATTCAATTGACTGACTGGTTTGTTCTGAAACGGGGCCTCACGGAGCCCAGCCAGGCAAAGAGCTTGCTCTGGCGGCCAAAGACGGGCTTGAACTCTTGACCTTCCTGCTTCCACCTCTCGAGTGCTGGACACACTTGGCTAAGCACCACCATGCCTGGCTTTATGGGGTTCTGAGGAGCCAACCCGGGGCTTCATGCATGCTAGGCAAGTTCTCTCCCAGCTGAGCCACAGCCCAGTCCTACCATCTCTAAGAAACTATGTGTTGAAGTTCTAGAAAAGTCCCGTCTAACTGGGGCAAATAGGAAATGTATGTCTCTACATTGAAAACGGAAACTGATGTGCTAAGGCAGAGTTCAGAGCGATCTTAGAAAGACCCTACCAGCCCGGGGAAGACAACACCAAGTCCCTAAGAGAAAACGTTATAACGAGAGGAAAATGGCTATTCTGAAACAACAACTCTTGCTTTATAGCAGCGTCAAGGCTATACCCAGGAAGAACAGAGCTTGAGCTCAAAAAAAGCCAGGATGATTAGACATGGCCTTGATGGAGGGCCCCATCCCAAAGGGCTACACAGATAGAAAACTCAGGAAGGGGTTTATTTTGGCTTTTTGGGTTCTTTGCTTTTGCTTCTTCCTCTAGCCTGAGATAGTGGGCTCTCAAGGCTTTCTTGGGGGCTGGAGGACCAGAAGGGGGAGGTTCCTCACCTAGGTGTGTGAGGTAGGATGTCAGAAGGACCTATGGGATGGAGAGGAAGAGCGAGAAGCAAGGGCTCTAAATGCCAGGGAGCGTCAGACCTTTGATCTGGGCTCACTGTTACCACGCACTAGGCTTGTAAGACCAGGCCCACCAAAGAGAGATGGCAACACTTCTTCAAGAAGGTACCGGAAAGTCTAGACTATTTCCTCAGACCCTGGACACTTCCAGGAGGTACTAGGAAGGAAGCCTTTGGATTTTAAGTGAGTATGTACATTTCTCAATTTTCCATACGTGGTGTCCATGAACTGACAAACTTGAAAATGTCCGTGCAGCAGAAGGGGATTCACTTTTTGTACACGAGGGCGGGCTCATGCCTGTCTAGAGGTCAAGTTGACTCTCACTGGGGAGAAAGCTACAACAGGAGGGTGCAGGGGGTTAGGAGGGTGTCAGTCTGTGCCAGAAGTGACTGGCTGGAGGTCAGTTACAGGAGCTAGGTACCGTGGACTCAGAGCTAGGGACAGAACACCTTTGCTCAACACATGGTAACCTCTGCCCTAGCTGGCCTCTGGAGAGGTCCTGAGGTCACAGGTAAACACATTCCTCTACATGGTCACCTCTGCTCTAGCTGGCTTCTGGGGTGGTCCTGAGGTAAAGTGCGTAGTCTATACTTCGTACCATGGGAAGAGTCATTTTTAAATGGACTGCTCTTTTTGTTTCCTTGTTCATTTTGGTTTAAAGAATATGCGCCTCTCAGATGTCTACAAAGTACAGCAAAGCAACCTGCCCTAGACTGTCAGAAGGGGAGTCAACCTGCCACAGAAGCCAGTTCTCTGCTCCTTCTGTAGGCCTAGGAGTGCTGACAGCCGTCTCGTAGAGGAGCAAAGGCGTCGAGCTGTGTGGCCACCTCCCCCTCCCCCCCAGGGCCTCCTTACCTTACAGCCTTCACATGCGTGAACTCCGTAGTGGTACCCTGAGGCCTTGTCCCCACATATTCGACACTCGATGTTCAGGGCACTGCCGGGGGACTCGTCCGTGCTGGCGGGGATCACGGGGCAGCTGACTGAGGAAGGGCTGGAAGCTGGAGAGAGGGTGTCTACAGATGGAAGAGGAAAGTATGTGAAACCTGGGGTGTTACCACCCATGACAGAATCAGATCTTTGGGAAGATACCTTTTCGTAAGAGGGGGATGTGTGATGTGAGCAGGTGCCTCTCTTGAGTCAGCCCCGCCCCTGGCTGTACACTGCCCATGGTTACTTATCATGGTGCCACCATTCTTGAGGCTCACGTGTGCTAGCCTGTCTCCTGACTCATACCCTATCTCCAGTTCTTCAGAGGCCATATTACAGGACCTCCACGGGGGCCCCAGCCTCCCGTGCCATGGGCTCAACACAGAGCTGGCTGCTTTCCAATTTTGTTGTCACTGTTTCAATAGACTAGTCATACCCACAAGTGTTCTGACAAATGGTTTCAACCCTAAAATCCAATAGCTAAGGTAAGAGGATTGTGAGCTTAAGACCAGCCTGGGCTATAGAGTGAGACAGAGACCGAGTCAGAGACAGAGACAGATGGAGGCAGAGATGGAGGCAGAAGAGGCAGGAGAATATGTAGAGAAATAGGAGAGAAAAGTGAAGGAAAACCAAAAGAGTGTGTGTTGAGAGGGGAGAAAAAAAAACATGCTGAGAATAAGACAGAGAAAGAGAATTGAAAAAGGAGAGGAAAGGAAAGACAGGGAAAAAGAGAAAGGGCAGAGCCTGGGAGAAGATAAATCTAAAAATCCACCCAATAAAAGTCTAGTGTCTAAAAGATGCGGTGAAGTCTTAAAATTAACCAATAGAAAACAACACAGATAAAAAAACATCAACAGAGGCCTGGAGAGATGGCTCAGAGGTTAAGAACACTGGATGCTCTTTCCAGAGATTCTGAGTTCAATTCCTAGCAACCACATAGTAGCGCATAACCATCTATAGTATGATCTGGTTCCCTCTTCTGGTTTTCAGATGTACATGCAGACAGACCATTGTATACATAATGAATAAACATACCCTTTTTAAAAAGTCATCAATAGACCTGAATAAATACTTCACCCACGAAGGCAGATGGTGAGTGCGTGTATGGAGTGACACTCAGTGTCACTGTCCTTACCAGACTTTGAGTTAAAGCCACAGAGACTATCACTGCGTACCGATTAAACTAAACTTCTCCAAAACTTGCGATGGAAGTGCCAGCAGGGTTGTGGAGTGGCTGCTGTCACTCCTGGCCAGTGTGCATGCAGAAAGAGACAGCCACATTTAAAGCCAAACAGTCATGAGAAAAATCGCATCTCTGCTTACTTCCCCAGCTGATTCAGGAACAGATCTGAACAAAAATAAACAACATGAGCAGTTACAGAAGTTCTATTCTTCTTCTTCTTTTCTTCTTCTTCTCCTCCTTCTCCTTTCTTCTTCTTCTCCTTTCTTCTTCTTCTTCTTCTTCTTCTTCTTCTTCTTCTTCTTCTTCTTCTTCTTCTTCTTCTTCTTCTTCTTCTTCTTCTTCTTCTTCTTCTCCCTTCTTCTCCCTTCTTCTCCCCTCTTCTTCTCCTTCTTCCTCTCTTCTCCCTTCTTCTCCTTCTTCTCCTTCTTCTCCTTCTTCTCCTTCTTCTCCCTTCTTCTCCCTTCTTCTCCCTTCTTCTTCTTCTTCTTCTTCTTCTTCTTCTTCTTCTTCTTCTTCTTCTTCTTCTTCTTCTTCTTCTTCTTCTTCTTCTTCTTCTTCTTCTTCTCCTCCTCCTCCTCCTCCTCCTCCTCCTCCTCCTCCTCCTTCTTCTTCTCCTTCTTCTCCTTCCTTCTTCTCCTTCTCCTTCTCCTTCTCCTTTCTTCTCCTTTTCTCTTCTTCTTCTCTCTTCTCTCTTCTCTCTTCTCTCTTCTTCTTCTTCTATAAAATTGTGTGTATAATGTGTATGTCTGTGTGCACTGTTGTGTGCACACTGTTCTGTGTACAAGTGTTATCGTGTACATGCAGTGGCATGGAAGTGGAGGTTAGAAGACAACTTGGACATCGGCTGCCAGCTTCTACCTTGTTTGAGACCAGGCCTCTTTTCTGTTGCTCATGGTCTGTGCACCGGAGTAGCTAGAGTGAGAGCTTCTTGGAGGCCCTTGTGTTGGCTGGCCTTCTCTGCACAAGGCACTGCCATCTCAATCCCACGCCACTGCATTTGCCTTCCTTGTCTTTCAAACACATTTTTGGGTTTGGAACTCAGGTTTTCACGCTTACACGGCAAGCTCTTTGACCCACAGAACCATCTCCTTGGCTCTAGGAGCTTCATACTTAGTTGCTAAGAGCTGGAAGTAGCCAAGATTGATGTGTGATTGTTGGAGGCTAGCCTGAACTACGCAGTGAGTTCCAGGACAGCCTGAGCTACAACAGAGGAAGACCTGAACAGAGTAAGATCAAGAAACCCAACAGATTGGTGAAATGGTTCAGTGGTAGGAAAAAAGGACTTTCTGTATTCCAGAAACCCAAGCAGGAAAAGAGACACACGAAGGTTGTCTTCTGACACCCCACACACATACTTACACACTCATACACACACACACACACACACACACACACACACACACACACACACACCCCAAATTAAAGAAAACACTACAACAAAACAAAAAGGCAACTATAGAGGCCACCCCAGGATGGTCCCAGGGAACTGTACTCCCAGGACCAAGCACATTCCTGTCTCTGCCCTGCCCAATGGATGCTCCTGACTGTGCAGGGCATCAAGGGCAGCACTCAAGGCACTTACTGCTTTAGTACTGAGGAAATCACCTCTCAAGTAAAAGTAAGATGGTTCCATCTAACAAAGCAAGAAGCGGGACCGGAAAGGATCAGACATTTCGCCGTCACCTAATTGCATCTCTGAGTAAAGCCTGGGCATGCCTAGTGGAATGCAGAGCCCACCACACCACAGAGCTCACAGCAAGTGCCAGTCAATAAAACAAAAATTACAAGGCACAGGAACAGAAATTTTGGCTCCTGATGAGAAGAGAAATAAATGAAAGAAACCCAGAAATGACACAGATGATAGAATTTGTAGCCAAGGCATTAAAGAGTTATTCTGATCAGACTCCAAGATGGGAGACAGAAGACTGGGTGTGTTGTATAGAAATGAGGGTGAAAAGAATGGACAGATCACGGTGCTAGTGCTAAAAACTACAATACGTGGTGTGAAAAAACAAACCAGGGAGATTAAACACTACAGAAGAAAAGGTTGTCAGACTGGAAAACACAGCAATAGAAACTATCAAAAGGCACATGTGTGCACCTGTACACACACACACACACACACACACACACACTATGAGTGGCAGGTGTCACAAGGATGCAGAGGAGACCATTGCACAGGGTCAATGGGAATGAAAATTAGCACAGCTGTTGTGGGAAATTGTATAGAGCTTTCTCTGATAATAAAAGGTGAAACAACCATGGACTGAAACAACCCCACCATCCTTCTGAAAACATATCCATAGGAACCGAAATCGATCTGCTGACGAGATGCCTGCACTCCACATATCACTATTCACAATAGCTGAGATGCGGAGTCGACCTTGGTGTCCTACAATGGATGAATAAGAAAGGAAACATGGTATACCTACAGAATAACACCAATCCATGTTAACTGAGGGTAGGAAGATCCACCCACTGTGGGCAGCACCATGTCCTACACAGGGGATCCTGAATTATGTAAGAGTAGAGAAAGTGGAAGCTGGAGAGAGGGCTCAAGTTAAGAGCCCTGGATGCTCTTCCAGAGGACTGGAGTTCAATTCCCACCACCTTACATGGCTGCTCACAACTGTCTGTAACTCTAGCCACAAGAGATACAATGCCCTCTTCTGGCTGGTACAGGCACTGCACACACACACCATATGCAGACGTACACTCAGGCAAATAAAAAAATTGGAGAGATTCTCCATCAAAGAAAAATGAGCTGAACACTAACACCCATTGTTCTCCCTTCCTGTAATTGATGTGATACGACCAACTCCCTTCAGCTTCTCTTGCCGACATCACCGCTGTGATGGGCTGTGACTTGGAACCATAACTTAAACAATACATTCTCCCCTCAGTGGCTTTGTCAGCGTGTTTTATCACATCAACAGAAATGAAGCTAAGGCAGGACTAACAGAAGCATTACAGATTCCCTAAATATTATAGTAGCAATAAAGAAGCATTAGGGATAGCTTCCTACGCATACGTTCAACAGGTTAGATGGAACTAGCACCTTCTTTGAAAGATACTGTGGCCGTCTTCATTGTCAATCCTTTTGTGCTGAGAGTTGACTAAGAGGTTGACTAGTGAAGAACACATCTGGGTGTGTCTATTAGGGTTGACATGTGGAAGGACCACTAAGGGAGAAAGACTGGCCCTAAGTACAGGCAGCATCATCTCATGAGCCAGGGGCCCAGATGGGATAAAGGCAAAGAAGGAGAGATGCTGGCCAGTGTGTGCAAGCGCCCCTTTTTCTGAGCAAGTACAATTGTGGCCGCCGCCACCACCAGTGGAAACCAGACAGTTATTTCAGGCTTCCAGCTACATACACTAGTGCTGTCCAAGCAGTGGCCAGGTCTGCAGCCTTGGACTAAGATTGATTGATCCTCTATGTTTTGAGACTTTGGGGTCCCTGATCTGGAATTGGGTTTTTTGGCTCATGAGCATGGGGAAAGCCACTGGGTACCACCCAGCCTCCAATCGTGTAAGGCAACCTAATATACTCCCCTTTACAATAAAAATGCACAGTGTATGTTCTTTTTAACCTAATAAACTCCCTTTTACAACTATACACACACACACAGTATATGGTCTTTTTGTATAGAGAACCTAATACAGAAACAAATTATCAGCATTTGCAAAGAGGTAAAAAATAAACAGTCCTCCCTCTTCCTAGGAAAGAAGTTGAATATATAGTTTAAAATGTCCTCCTCTAAAGAAAACTCCTGCTGGGTGGGGTGGCACAACCTTTATGTCTTTAACCCCAACACTTGGGAGGTAGAGGCAGGTGGATCTCTATAAGCCAAGGCCTGGTCTACGTAGTAAGACCCTATCAAAAAAGAAAGAGAGAGAGAGAGAGAGAGAGGAGGGAGGGGAGGAGGGAAGGAGGGAAGGAAGGAAGGAAGGGAAGGAGGAAGGGAGGGAGGGAGGGAGGGAGGGAGGGAGGGAGGGAGGGAGGGAGGGAGGAAGAAGCTGTGAGTTAAGAAAACGCCAGGCTCAGATCTCTTCATCTATGAAATCTCCCAAGGTTTCAAGGAAACTCAAGTATCAAGTCTACAGAAAAACTTTCAGGAAACAAAAAAGAGAAGGGGGGGGGGTGGATTTCCTCCTTTTACAAGGCAAGAATCAACCTAAGTCCAAAGGCAGAGAGAGATTCTAAAAACAAAAACCAACACCCCCTTTAATAAAATCTTAGACAATTAAACTCTATACCAAGATGGTGAGTCGTTAGGACAAACTAACATTTTCCACTGGAATATGATCTTAGCTTAATCTTTGACATGTGTGATTCACCATATTAATAAACTAAAAGGGGCCAGGCGGTCAGTGGTAGTGCATGCCTCTGGTCCCAGTTCTTGGGAATCAGAAGCAAGTGGACCTCTGTGAGTTTGAGGCTAGCCTGGTCCACAAAGCAAGTTCAAAAGACAGCTGTACACAGAGAAACCTTGTTTCAAAAAAAAAAAAAAAGTAATGTGTAAGTAAGTTAACTAAATAACCAACTAGAAGGAAACCCTTTTAATCATCATAAAGATTTCCCCATATCTAACATCGATGCCTAATAAGAATAGCACACTGGGACATGAAGGTAACCCCATCAGTCCGGTAAGTATCTAAGCACCCTATAAGAACACTGTTGGAGGGGCGTCTATGAGAAACTGTAGCCAGAACATTCTGTGGCAAAGATTGTGTGGCTTTTCCATGGATCAGTAATAAGAGGAGGCATTGCCATTCCTGTCTAACATTGTGCTGGAAATTCTGACCAGTATAACAATGTAATAAAGGAAACTAAAAAGGCCCATCTTGAAATGGAAGAAGGGAAACTGTCTTTGTGGCATATGACATCATTATTCACATGGAAATCTTTTTTAGAAAGACTTATTTATTTATTTATTTATTTATTTATTTATTTATTTATTTATTGTATCACTGTCTTCAGACACATCAGAAGAGGGCATTGGATCCCATTACAGATGGTTGTGAGCCACCATGTGGTTGCTGGGAACTGAACTCAGGACCTCTTGAAGAGCAGGCAGTGCTCTTAACCGCTGAGCCATCTCTCCAGCCCTCACATGGAAATCTTAAAGAATCTGTAAAGAATTCACCAGATCTAATTAGGCTTATGAATTAGCATTAAAAATGATTATACTCTTATATACATAGCACTGGATAATCAGAAATTTAAATGCAAAATAATACCATTTATGATATCAAAAGCATAAAATGCTTCCATACAAATCTGATGTAAAATGTAAAAGCCTGGGTATGAGTCAGAATAACCCTTGCTTGAAGGACATGAAGAGGACCAGGTAAGGGAGGAACCCTTCTTTCAGGGACCAATTGGAAGAATCAGACCAGAAGATGTCAGTTCTCTCCAAACTGACCGTGTGTGTGTGTGTGTGTGTGTGTGTGTGTGTGTATGTGTAACTCCAATCAGAAGCTTAGCTGCCTTTTTTTTAAAAAAAAAAGAAGATGAGCCATCTTCTAAAGAGATGGCTCAGTCATTAAGAGTACTGGCTGGTCTTTCCTGGACCCAATTTCCAGCACCTATAAGGCAGCTCACAGCTGTCTGCAACTCCAGTTCCAGGGGATCCCACACCCTCACACAGACACACATGCAGGCAAAACAGCAATGCACATAGAATTAAAAACAATTTATTTTTAAAAACTGACCAATTCATTTCAACCAGGGCTAGAGAGATGGCTCAGTGAGCAAGAGCATTTGCTGCTCTTCCAGAGGATCCAAGTTGGGTTCCCAGCACGGGGTTCAGATGGCTCACACTCATCTCTAATTCCAGCTCCAGGAGAATAGGATGTAGTTGGCTTCCACAGGCAACTGCACTCATATGTATACAAACACACACACACATACATACACATACACACATATGAATACACATACACACATATATGCATACACATACATACACATATATACATACACCTACACACATATACATAAAAATACACACATATACACACACACACACACACACACACTAAACTGACCAGCTGATTTTAAAGTATATATAAAGTACAAAAAGTAGGGAAGTCCTAGACTATCCAAAAGAATATGACCCAAGAACTTATCTATGTGTCACTGGGCTATTGCTCATAGACATACTGTGAGCAGACACACACACACACACACACACACACACACACACACACACACACAGAGCTCTGTCTACATTCTTCTCTTGGGTAAACACATTGAGGGTAGAAGAGCTGCTTACGTGGGACAGATGTTTGCTAAGTTTTCAGGAAATGCCAACACCATGGGATTGGTGTTCAGTGAAAGAAAGGGAAGGACGGAGCTGAGCAAAGACTTAGACGCAGACCTACAACTGTCCCCCCATTCCAGAGACCCAGGGACAGCTGAGCGGCCTTGTCGGTTATGCCTGAACAACCCCAAAAATGCAAGAGAAAGAGAGAAAGGAACTTTGATATGTATGTAAAAAATTTAAGCCAAGGAATATTGGACTTCCTCGTAAAACCTAAGACTTCTAGAAGTTCAAGTGAAGAACTCTTAAATATGACACAAAAGGCACAGACTACCACAGGAAAGACGCTGATAACTGGACTCCATCAATGAGGAACTGATTTTTTTTATTGAGTAACTTGGCTAACAGGAAAAATAAAGTAGAGGCTGGAAGAATGTATTTATAGATCACTTATCTAACGAACTCCTTGCTGTTCAGATTGCAGATATAAGTTTCTAGCATCAGTAGTAAGAAAACACACAACCCAAGTAAAAGCAGGTAAATGATTTGAACAGAAAAGTTACCCAAAAAAGTTACAGGGCAAACTATCACACAAAAAGATGCTCAGTGCCCTCTGGCATCAGAGGCCATTTGGCACAGTAAACCCCCCGCCCCCCTTGGCTGGGCAGTGGTGGCGCACGCCTTTAATCCCAGCACTTGGGAGGCAGAGGTAGGCAGATTTCTGAGTTTGAGGCCAGCCTGGTCTACAGAGTGAGTCCAGGACAGCCAGGGCTATACAGAGAAAGCCTGAATCTAAAAAACAAAAACGGGCTGGTGAGATGGCTCAGTGGGTAAGAACACCCGACTGCTCTTCCAAAGGTCCGGAGTTCAAATCCCAGCAACCACATGGTGGTTCACAACCATCTGTAACAAGATCTGACACCCTCTTCTGGAGTGTCTGAAGATAGCTACAGTGTACTTACATATAATAAATAAATAAATAAATAAATAAATAAATAAATAAATAAATCTTAAAAAAAAACAAAAACAAAAACACCTGTCCCTTGAAGCACCATGACTCCCCTCAAGATGGCTAAGGTCGGTTTACCGATGACCACAAGATGGCTAAGGTCGGTTTACCGATGACCACAAGATGGCTAAGGTCGGTTTACCGATGACCACAAGATGGCTAAAGTCGGTTTACCGATGACCACAAGATGGTTAGGGTGCTTCCACCTTCTGAAGATGAGTCTGGGAGGGGCTGACTCACACACTGAAGGTGGGGACTGCGTCTTGGAAAGGGTTTGGCATTTCCTGGGAACTAACACAAACGTCTGCCCTCCTATCCCAGCCCTCCCACTCCTCTGTATAGGACACAGATATCTGGATGGAGCCTTGCATGTAACTCTTCGTAATAGTTCTGTATGCAATAGCCCAGACCTGCCCATAGCTCCAGTGTTCACAGCAAGATGCACAGAGACAGAAACAACAGCATGTCAGGCAGTACACGGCAAAGATTGAAGTATAGATGCGTGTCATGAAGCAGAGGCATCGCAAAGGGATCCCACAGAGAGAGGAGGCCTGTTTAGAAAAAACTGTGCCGTTTAGACGAAGTTCTGGGAAACACAGACTAGCCCACAATGGTAGAGAGCATACCAGAAGTTACGTGGTGAGTAGGAAGGATGGCATTGCAGGGGAGCACCACGCTGGCTTTTTTTTTTTTTTCCGAGACAGGGTTTCTCTGTGTAGCCCTGGCTGTCCTGGAACTCACTCTGTAGACCAAGCTGGCCTCGAACTCAAAAATCCACCTGCCTCTGCCTCCCAAGTGCTGGGATTAAAGGCTCGAGCCACCACGCCTGGCTCCATGCTGGCTTTTTTGGGTGTGGTCATTAATTTGATTGTAATGATGGCATCAGAGAGAGAGAGAGAGAGAGAGAGAGAGAGAGAGAGAGAGAGAGAGAGAGAGAGAGAGAGATCTTCCTAGAAAGCAGCACTTACCTGTGATGACAGAGCCCTCGGAGCCCGGACAGCTTCCTAAGTACTGGTAGTCTGCAAAACCAAAGCTTCCAGAGCTCTCCTCACCGATGGACTGAGAAATCTCTTGAATGTTTCCCATTTCTTGTAAGAATTCTTCAGATAAGGGACTTTCCAGGTCATCTGCCTCCAGTGGGGAGAGAGGACAGATGGGGCTCTCTGTGTCCACCATGTTGGATGGATGTGGCCAGGCAGGCCACAGAGCGCTAAGCTGTGGGAGGAAAATAGCCATTCACTTTCTGTTACGAATTGAAATCATCACTGTCTAAGCTCAAATCTCAGCAGTGGCAGCATTGACTCTCTACCCTTGACTCTCGAAAGCACAGTAATTAGACTCTCCAAACAGGGTCTGGAGGGATGACTCCGCAGTTGGGAGTACTTGTTGCTCTTGCAGAGGACCTTGGTTCCATTCCCAACACCTACGTGGCAGCTCACAAACATCTGTAACTCTAGTTCCAGGGGATCTTATGACCTCTGTGGGCATTTACATTGTTTTGGTACACACGTATAGATCCAGGATAAATGTTCATACAACACACAAAATAAAATTAATATCTATTTTTAAATTTCTAAACAATAAAACACAGAAGGTGCCAAGCTGCCGTGCAGTTGGCAACCCTTCATTGCTTACTGTCTGTCCAGTACACTGAGCTCAGCTTCCCAGCCATGGACAAGAGCAAAGTCCACGTTCCCTAGAACAGGCCTTCCAATGGGGACACAGGTGGGGGCCAACTGAACAGGATGTCTGCTGGGGGTGAGATGATACAGCAGGAGCAGATGGGGAACAGATGCCTCACTCGGGGAAGCCCCAGAAGGGTGGGCTCCGTCCTGGAGAAGAATGTTCCAGCAAAAAGAACACCAAGTGCCGGTGCATGCCAGCACATTCTAGGATCAGCAGGGAGGCCACTGGGCCTGACTGAGAGGCATCAAGGGGGAGGGAATAAGCAGCCAGTGCTCTTCCTATACACATGAAGGCCAGGGTATAGTAGATGGTTTTAGAAAATAAATGACATAGCAACAAATGCTTTGTGGAGTTTTAAAGACATCTAAGTAGGTAAGTCCCAGGCAACATCAACCTCTATTTACCTGCAAGCAAAATAACAACAAACAAACAACAACACAAACCAAAACCAAACAAAACCGAAACAAACCCCTCAAACCAAAAAAGTCTCCATATAAATAAGTATACATAATCTTAAATGACTTCTTATTCCCTCCAGCCCCAAGTCCAATCCCCTTAGCATGTCAGTTCAGCCCTTTGGACCTCATCTCTTCCCATCATGCACTTGTCATGGCCCCTTCAGCCCCATGGAAACTGATCACACTAGGCCTCTTGGGAGGTTCACCTCTGCAGCTCTGCCTAAACTGTCTCACAGCTGCCTTCAGTAGGCCCTGACTCAGCCTCCTTCCCCTAAGCCTGATAGGGTCACCAACCACCCAGCTGGACTAGGGGGAGGGGGCAGGAGGAGGGAGCGGCTGTGGTGGGGGTGGGCAGGAGGAGGGGGTAGCTGTGGGTTCCAAGTGCTGCAGCTCCTGTCATGCTGTGACCACAGAGAGCCAGCGTCTTCTGAAGAACATTTCCCAAAGCACTGAATGAACACATGTGAACTGACATTGCCACGTTTCCCATTTGCCTCTTGTCAACAAACTTTTTAATCTCAGAGGAAGAGAGATGGTTTGGCTTCCTCAAGAAATGAGTGGTGCATGCCTTTAATCCCAGCACTCAGGAGGCAGAGGCAGGCAGATTTCTGAGTTCAAGGCCAGCCTGGTCTACAGAGTGAGTTCCAGGACAGCCAGGGCTACACAGAGAAATCCTGTCTTGAAAAAAACAAACAAACAAATAAATAAACAAACAAATAAAATAATAATAATAATAATAATAATAAAAAGAAATGAAAAGTTAGTACAATTACCTATTTCTGTGAAATTCACCTCTGGAGCTTGGAATCCTGACAGTTTGTCATGGGTGCTCATGACCCTCAGGGAGAAACTGTAAGAGATCACTACACACAGGGAGACAAAATCATCCCAGGACTGAGGAGATGGCTCAGTGAGTAAAGAAAGAGCTTGCTGTGAGGGTTCCAGGACATGGGTTCAAATCCCATCACTGACACACACACACAAAGCCAGGCATGGCAGTGTGCATCTACAATCCCAGCACTGAGTAGGTGGAGGCAGGAGGATTTCCAGGACAGGCTGGTCAGCCAACCTAGCTGAATCCAAGTTCATGAGACTCTATCTCAAAGAGTAAAGTCGAAAATAATTGAGGAAGGCAGCTCACACTGACCTAGACAAGCATGTGTATGGGGCACACGTGTAAAGGCACATCTGTCACACATGTACAGGCACACTGTACAGGCACACATGTACAGGCACGTGCATGCACACGCCTGCACCCACCCCTACAAAATCACTGACCTTTGTAGGATAATGATGTGTTTATGTTATGGTACGCAAGAAACCTGTGCTTACTTTATTACTTGGCAGGGTGGTGAGTGCTGGGGATGGAGCCCAGGGTGGCCTCGTGCACACCCAGCACACTCCACCAACAGATCTTTTACCCCAGCCCATATGCACACTTAATTCTGCATTATGCACAAAGGACTCACTCTTTAATTGGCAAGCCAGATAGCGGAGTGATAAGCATTACATAAGTTATTTTCATCATGAACAAAAGGTTCAAAAGCGCCAATCGTGGTATCAGCCATGAAGTTCATCCCTATGAGAAGGCCACGGCTGGGCAGACTGTGCGGAGAGTGGGGCGGCGCCTTCTCCTTTTTTTTTTTTTTTTTTTCTTTTTTTGTCACTGCCTCCGATAGCAGCCTTTATTCCCACAGACCAGGGGCACTGGTCGAAGGCCATGAGTTGGCCTCCTTGCCATGACTTTCAGGGAGCCCCAGTGTTTGGGAATCATGTCACTTGACTGGTTGCTCTTAAGGAATAACCAGGACTTGGGTTACAAGAGAAACCCCGCTCTTGCCATGCACAAATGAGATGAGATAACACAGCTTCGAAAGGAGAGCAATCTCAGCGTGAACTCTGGACGCAGGGCCTGGCACCGCACACACCGAGGAATACATTGGTCCTTCTTGATTCCAACCAGGGCAGATAAGAGCCTTTCCCTTTGAATGAGTCCCCCAGATAGATAACAGAGGTCACATGAGCACACCCCAACACACTGGTCCTGAGCTTCCTGTCAGGCCCTGGCATCCTCGCAGACTCTGAGAGCAAAAACATCCGGGACAGTCTTACCACTGTGTCCAATATCCACAGTTCACCACCATTGCTGATTCGTGGAGAAGAGTGGCCAGGCCAGCCAGTGACTGTGTCCTATGCCCTAGATATTCCAGAACGGTAGGGTAATGAGGAAGAAACCCTACCTTAGCATTGCCCACATGGCTTGGGATAACTGAATTAAGTAACGGCAATATTCCTTTGGGAATTAAGAAGTTGACCATTTAAAAACTCTTAAGAGCGTTCAGTAAATAGGAAGCCAAAGAAACAGACATGCAGTTTCATGGTGGGAAAGGGTAAAAGCACATGGGGATTTGGGTGTTCACTGACAACCTTTTATGCTGAAGAAGCGTGCATGCTGCCACTCTCTACGGCATTGGATGAATCAGCTAATATGCCTTGCGAACCGTACAATGAGCACCTACTGTATGAAGCAAGCCAAGAGGGGCTCATTCTGCTCTAAGGTCCTCCACCCCTGGGTCCTAAATCTCTTAGGCCCTTATCTACATGTGGTCATTGTAACTTCTTATGTCTGCCTTTCCTGTTAGGTTGTAGGTCTTGATAGAGCAAGGGGTGTATTTGCGTGATTTTTGCAAGCATACTTCCAGAACAATCTCTACCACGGAGCAGGTGTTCAAAAGCAATTTCGACTCTTGTTACAGAACTAGCATTCATGTTTGTGGGACTCCGTGAGAGCTCACTGTGGCTCTGTATGAGCAGCTACTACTCGGGTATCACCCAGTCAGTGAAACAGCACCCAGCATCCTAAGACAACATCTGGGCAGTGAATACCCAGAACAGGAGTCAAGGGGAATTCTGCACTGGATACGTGACCTGCAGTTTCCAGAGTGGAGTATAATTACAGGGTCCAAAAAAGTTTGTAAGAAGGATAATAATAATAATAATAATAATAACAATAATAATAATAATAATAATAAAGATTTCAACAGAATAGTGAACAGAGAAGGTCCCAGTCATAAATTGAGAGCTGTGGAGACAAGGGATGCCAGGTATCAACCCCTCAATGCAAAGCAAAGGACGTGGCCAGACAGGTCCAGTGCATTCCCTGGCATTGGGGTGAAAACTGGTACCCAGCAGACAGCAAACATGAAGAGACAGAGGAGCGGGAGGCTTGGCATTCTTGACTTTCCCCTTAGATCCACAAACGCTGAGGTTTGGTTATGTCCTGTGACCAAGTGTGCCACAGGATAGTGCAGAAGTTTCAACAACACCAGTCAGGTAGCTAGGTGTGATGAAACACACCTTTAATCAAAGCTCTTGGAAGGCAAAAGCAGGCAGATCTCTGGGAGTTTGAGACTAGCCTGGGCTACATAGCAAGTTCCAAGACAGCCAGAGTTGCATGGTAAGACCCTGTCTCAAAACCAAACCAAACCAAACCAAACCAAACCAAACCAAACCAAACCAAACCAAATCAGTGGCACTTGTGGAAACCTGACTACTTGGAAGGCTGAGGCAGGAGGATTGTGAGTTCCAGGATAGCCTGGGCCACATAGAAAGACCTTTTAAAGGAAGGGAGGAAAGAAAAGGCAGAAGAGGAAGAAGAAGGGATGAAGGAGAGGGGAGAAAATGAAGTGGCTTCGTCCTTTGGATGGAATAAAAGACTGGGGTTAGGGTGTGGCTACTGCTGGAGTGCATAGAGGAAGCCTGGATCAGCGCCCCCCCCCCCAGAACTATACAAAGAAAGAAAGAAAGAAAGAAAGAAAGAAAGAAAGAAAGAAAGAAAGAAAGAAAGAAGGAAAGAAAGAAAGAAAGAGAGAAAGACAGACAGACAGACAGACAAGAAACACTAGGAAAGTTACTGTGGGTTAATTTGGACCCATCGCCAAACCTCTGTATTATTAACAGAGGTTCTTGGATCGACAAGTCACTTCCTAGATATCTTCTAGAACTACTTATTGACTAGCGCCGAGCAGGACACTTGAAGCAGCTACAGAAAACAGTTCCGTGCCTTCCATGAATAAATGATCGACAACATTGGTCACAAAGGCATCCAGACAGCCACCGACTCTGGCTTCCTGACTGTGCCCTCTCTTTTTCTTCCCTCATTTACTGTGCCACAGGACAGTACTCCTCAGCTCATTGCCTCCCAGAGCTCAACACTATAAACCTGGAGAAACCGGTTTAACCCTTCCACTGCTAGAGGAAGTCTGATTAGGTTTAAGGGAGTGGTAGAAAGGCCAAAGAGGAAGTCTTACCGAGGGAGCAAGTTGCCAGCAGGCGGCTCCGGACTCACTAATTCTAGTCTACAAAGGCAGGTTTTTTCTTTTTACATAACAAAGTCATATTTACACATCTTTGAGTTCAGCTAGGCAAAGGATCTAAAATAACATTTCGGAATAAACAAACTAAAAGCCCCAGACGCCTCCCCTGTACCTTTACCTATGATCCAGGGGTCCAACAAAATAGGTTAATCATTACCAACCACACAGTGATCGACATGCCAATGGTCAGTGTAGAAAATGCCCACAAAACACATGGGAAGCCCAAGGCCAAGGTCAGCACGTAGCAATGGTTAAAAAAGGGGGGTGGGAGGGGGTACTTTAACAAGTCAAGTCCAACACAGCTCCAATCATTTCCCCATCACCTGGTTCTTGCTCAACAACGCTGAAGGCGTGACCTTGAAACCTTGTGATCACAAGAAATGGTTGGCATGAGAGGCAGGGCGGCATAAGACGGTGGCTTTGAGCCTCCACAGCCCAACTGTGACAGCATAAGATGAATGTCCCCAGTTCTTCTAAGGAACACGTCCCATGAAATTTCTTTCTACAAAGTCCCCACTACATGATGGGGCTTATCACTTCCATTTGAAACCCAACGTGCCTTTAAAGTCTTGATGTAATCTTGCCTCTGTGAATAATGGTGTCAAAAATGGTGAAAGGAAAAGCTACAAGCTTGGACACATTCTGCGCCTGTTGCAATCAGAGCTGGCTGAGTTCAGGAGTCTGTCACAAGGATCAAAAGTCAACTAACGAGGCATTTGGATTTGTCGTTTGGAAGCTTCGATCCTGTACAGACAGAATGTACAAACATGGGGATGATGTTGTGATGTTTAGCAGCCAGGTGACAGGAGCCACAGATCGATGGCCCTGCCACGTGTAAAACTGGCACAAAAGGCGGCTGGCACAAAAAATCTGATTCGTGAAGACAGTCATCTAAGGACACATCCTCTCTCTCTCTCTCTCTCTCTCTCTCTCTCTCTCTCTCTCTCGACTTAACCTATTGATGCTTTTAGGAAGAGAGACCATGTTTTATGAATTCTATGAGACATATACAAGTATCCACTTAAGTTAATGCTTGTGCTCAACACCAGAGACTACATACGGTCTTGAAGGATCCCATGGACCGGCGCATTGGAAAGAAGAGTGGGCTTGGGCAGAAAGGAGGGACCAGGGAAAGATGAACATTTACTAAGTGGCCCCTAGTGTCATGTCCTCAGTGAAAATGACTTGAATTTTCCTAGTACCAAGGCGGAGTGGGAATCATGGGTCTCACTCACTAAGCAGAAAAAGACTCAAGAGAGCAGCGTCATCTGCCCAGCTACCATAAGAGGTACACGTAAGCAAACAGTTGGAGATCAGGGTGCTGTATGGGAACTATGGCAGATCAGAGATCAGGAATGAAGCCTAAAAGGTGACCAGAAACTCAATAGAAAAGGGAAAAGGGCATCTCATTGAGAAGGGAGCAGCACACATACATGAATGACCCGAGATGTTACTGGGAAAAATAAGCAATGATGGACAGCCAGGCTAAGCCAAGAGTTGTATCAGCTACAACTGTAACAAATAGCCCTAAACATAACTTTAAAAGCACCACTACTTTGCTTTCAACTCTGAGTCAGAAAACCAAGCTGGGCAGGCTTTCTGCTGGTCACAAAGACTCTGTCAATGAGCTGTAGCTCGTGGGAGTCTTACGCATGCCTGGTAGGTTCAACACAGCCTCCATCACATGCCCATCAACTGATGCTCCTGATTGGTCCCTTCCCACCAGGTCTCCCATCCTCTTACTAAGACTGGAAGCTGCTGGACTTCAAGAGCGGCACCATCTTAAGAGGGTGAGTCTTGTTAGGGTTAGGCTAGCTCTCTCTTCCAAATTATACAGACTGTGGAACAGCAACTCTAGATACTGAGAGTCACATGTGGACTGCCCCAGCAGCAGGGTGAGATCTGCACTCACAGAACAAGAGCAGGATGGACCCAAGTCCTCGAGAGACTGTCAGCCTGTCCCTCTACACCCAGAGGCTACCTAAAAGAGCTGGGGGGGGGGTGCGTGAAGGAGGGTGACAGCATGTGAAGATGGCTGCATCAGGCATTTGCAGCTGAGCCTAGGACAGACAAGGACCCTGGCTTAGTAACTGGCAGAAGCAGTGACACCCATGACACCCAGAATGTAAGCATGAGGACCCAAGGTTGAACCATAAGAATCCATGTAAGGAGCAGGGTGTGGTGACAATGTCTGTGACATCAGTGCTGGGCAGTAGGAATGACAGGTTCATTGAGAGACTGTCTCACAAACTACGGCAAAGAGGGGGGTGGGGGTGAGGAAAGTTGAGCATGGACCTACAGTAGGTGAATTCCACCAAGAGCAGGAGGATTCTGGGACCAGAGCAGAGGGAAACCCTCCGTGAATTCAAGAAAATTCCTCAGAGAAGGAAGCCTTGAATTCACAGGTACCAGGGTCCAACGGGGTCCAGACAGGGTGAGGACAGAGACACAGTAAGGCCAGTTGCTGTGGACCAACTGATATTCTCCAGAAGGCAGCAGAGGTAAAGGACATCACTTGCAAGGGCTCACGTATGGGAAAGTTTACTGAGTTTCTCAATAGCAACTACAGGAAGAGAAAAGGAGTTAACACCATCAAATCGCTGATGAGAAATAACTTCTGGCTGATAACCATGGGTTCAGAAAGCCATCCACAGGGTGAGAGTGGGGCAGAACTCCTGTTCACCCTGTGCACCGTCTCCCCAAGGTTCTAGAATGCCTTCTTCGGCAACATTCGGATGTACCTCTCTTTGGTGAATACAGTTTCCCCAGGTGGGACTTAACAGCACTTTTTTCTAGATATCTAACTTGCGGTGAATCGCTAAGTTCCCACATCTCCATCTTTTTATAGTCTCATGGCCCTTTCCTCCCATCATTTAGTAAGTAGTCACTATTAGGTATCTGTCAGACACAACACTGCTGTAAACCAGAGATGTGGCCGATTACATTGGTGGTGTGGGTGATGGCGGCATGGCTAACACTCCTGAGCGCTTATCGTGGGCCACACCCTGAGTCCTAAGTACCTAATATCTACCTGCTCCTGCCATCCTTGCCCAGCCCCGTGAGATAGATGCTGTTATTGCATTCAATTTACAGATAAGGACACTAAAGTACAGAGAGTCTCCGTAACATACCTAGGGTCACAGCCCATGAACTATAGTAAACCCGGCTGCCGACCTCTGTGCCTCATTCCCAACCATGGCTCTCACACAATGCTTAATTTTTCCTTCCTGGTTTGTGTATCTCAAGAGTACAGAGGCTGGAGAGATGGTTCAGTTAGTAAATATTAGCATTGCAAGCAGAAGAAACTTGAGTTCGATCCCCAGAAATCACTTAAAGAGCTCTGTGTGGTGGCGTGTCCTTGCCATTTTAGTATTGGGAAGGTAGAGATGATCGGATCCCATGGTTACGCTAGCCAGATGGTGACCCCCGGGCCAGTGGGAGAGTATGTCGCAAAGAAGCAAGTTGTAAAGTGGTAAACACCTCAGGTTGACCTCTGGCACACACACACACTCTCTCCTGTGTGTTAGTATGTGTGTGTACATAACACAATGCACACACACAATAGTGCATGTTCCATCAAGTAGTATAGGTGTGTGTGTGTGTTATGAGAACCAGGGTCTCACTATGTAGCCATGGCTAGTCTAGAACTTGCTATGTAGTCCAAGCTGGACTTGAACTCACAGAAATCCACCCGCTCCTGCTTCCTGGGTGCTGGGATTAAAGGTGTGCGCCACCACGCCTGGCAGAGTGCTATCAATTCTGCGTTGGTGTCTTTGGTGAAGACCTTGGAGGTTGCTCGACTGTTGGGGAGAGGCTCATGCTGCTGAATGCTGTGTGATTATGGTCTTCTATTAGTCTGCTCATTTAGCAAATGGAGCCATTGTAGGTTGTCCCTACCTGCAGCCACTTGAGTCTGGGTCTCAGAGAAGCCCTCAGCCAAGACCTCAGTTCAAGTCCACATTGATGTGCTAACTATTTTTCCCTCTTTCATTTAAAAAGCAGCTGTAGTGGCTGGAGATATGGGTAAACACAGTCTGGCTATCCGTTCACCTGCTGATGGACATCTGAGCAGTTCCTGTGCTTTTTTTTTGGGTTTTTGTTTTTTGGGTTTTTTGGGCAGGGGTTGAGGCAGGGTTTCTCTGTGTAGCCCTAGCTGTCCTGGAACTTATTCTGTAGACCAGGCTGGCTTCCAACTCAGAAATCTGCCTGCCTCTGCCTCCCGAGTGCTGGGATTAAAGGTGTGTGCCACCACTGCTGGGCCTCTTGCAAGCACACAAGGCAGTGAGAAGCATTCGGAAGCATACACACATGTGAACTTCTTTTCTCTTGGCTGAAAAACGCAGGTCTGGGAATACCAAATGGTGATATGTATTTGCTTAACGTTTTTAAAATATTTATCTATGTAGTAATGGATACCTGCATGTATGTGTGCATGCCTGGTATCTGTGGAGTTCAGAAGAGGGTGTCGGATCCTCTAGGACTGGAGTTATGGACAGTCATGAGCTGCATCAATAGGAAGTGAACCCAGGTCCTCTGCAAGCGCCATCTGCTGAGCCATCTCTCTGGCCCCTTGCTGAGCTTTTAAAGAAACCACCGACTTGTTTTCCAGTGTCTGTGTCATTTCCCTTTCCCACCAGCAATGCATGCAAGGCCTGGTTTGATCTTTGGTGTGATTGGCTCTCTGAATCTGGATATTCAATGGGAGTTCAATGTCACAGTGAGACTGTGAGGGCCCTGGGATGGGAGCATGAGATTTAGGTACCAGGTGAGTATTCTGTATGTATGCAACATAATGCACACATATAGGTAGTTGTGTGTGTGTGTGTGTGTGTGTGTGTGTGTGTGTGTGTGTGTGTGTGTGTGTGTTATGAGAACCAGGGTCTCACTAGGTAGCCACGCTGACAGGTTTTTCACAAATCACCCACTACACATATATCTGTTTGCTGTTCTAACCCTCAAATCTTCTGCCAGTGTTACAGCTTAGGTATTTTTTACTCTGGGTGATTTGAGTTTGAGAGTTCTTTCTGTATAATGGATATAATCCTTTACCAAGCACATGTTTTGGGTTCTTCCCACGCCACAACTTGGGTCTCCATTCTCCCAATACTATCGTTTGAAGAGCAAGTCTTGGTTCTGGTGAACTCTTCTGTTTAGTTTTTTTTTTTTTTTTTTTGAATAAGGTGGTTGCTTTCAGATCTATGAAGATTTTTTGCTAATGCACAGTCATTGAGTTTTCCTCCCGTGATTTCCTCTAAAGCTATACTGCTTTATACTTTGCATTGGAATTTACGATCTAGGTTCATATCTAATTCGGGTTACTTTAGGTTATCTGGTATGAGGCGTAGACAGGTGTACTTACATAACCAAGCACACACACACACACACAGCACTGTGTATTGAAAGGTTTCCCTTTCTCTACCGTTGCCAAGAAACAGGGGTTTGTTTTGTTTTTGAAAACTTCTAAACAAAAGTGGGATTTTTTTTTTAAATCAAATGCTTTTTCAGGGGTTGCTGAGTTGATTATATGGAATCCCATATCCTGTTGATTTAGTGAGATTCATTTTTTTTCTTTTTTAAACTATCAAGTCATCTTTGCATCCCTGAGATGACCTCCACCACTTATCATGGTCTTTTTAGTAGACTCTTGAATTCTCCATCCTAAAATTTTTAGTAGAATTTTGGATTCCTTGTTCACCAGGGACATCAATCTTTTGTTTTACTTGTTCATGATGCCTTCATCTACTTTTATTTCCGGATGAATTCTGGGATCTGTCTTCATCTCTTTGATTTTCTAGGACTGTATGCAACCTGTATTATCTCTTCCCGAGACACTTGATCCAATTCTCCAGTGAGTCATTTGGTGCAGGGCTACTTGGGCGATATATTTCTTCTGGAAATGGGTTTTTGAAAGGCCATGGAATGCAAGTGATTTGTCCTTTCTACCCGTGCTGTTTACTGGTGTAGATGTGTTCCTAGTGCTCCTTTATTGCCTGTTTATGTCTGTAGAACTTGTAGTGATGTCTCCTCTCATGACAAATGTTAGGGATTTGTTCCCCCAATTAGCCAGGCTTTATTTACCACCTTAAATAAATAAATAAATAAATAAATAAATAAATAAATAAATAAATAAATAAATAAGCCAAATTGTTCATTGATATTTTTTCTCTTTCTTTCCATCTGGTATTGACTTTTTATTTTCTCTTTCTTTCCATCTGGTATTCTGACAACCCCTTTCCTCTTCAATCCCTCTCCTTTCCCCTGCTTTACATTAGATTTAATTTGTTTGCCTTTTTCTAGTTTCCTAGAAAATTTATTGTGACTCTGTATGCTTGTGCATGTGTATATGCAAAAGAGCGTGCACACGAAGGTCAGAGGACAGGCCAGACGGCTTCCTCCATTGCTCTCCACCTCATTCTTTTTTTCTTTTAACAAACACTTTTTAATTCTTTAAGGATTTCATAGGCTGTATTTTGATCTTATTCATCTTAACTCACCGCCTTAACTCCAAATCCACCCCAATGTCATTATTCTTGCAAGTTCATGCTCTCTCTCTCTCTCTCTCTCTCTCTCTCTCTCTCTCTCTCTCTCTCTCTCTCTCTCTCTCTCTCTCTCTCTCTCTCTAACCCCTTTTAATTCACCAGTACATTAACTCCAGTTAACTCCAATTTGTGTTGTCCATATACTCCTGTGTGTGTGGCCATCCATTGGAGCAGAGTCACCCTACTGGGGCACTTAAAGAAAGCTCCCTCTTCCTCTCCCTCCCCCTCCCCTTCCCCTGTCTCTTCCCCTCCTCCTCCCTCCCCCATCTCTCCCCCTCCCCCTCTGCTAGAAGCCACTGGCTGTCTTTAGCTCATCAGCAAGGGCTGGGGGCTCACAGACCTCTTCCCAGTCCTTGCTGGAGAGTTAGCTGGCTTGATCACTGCCTCCACCACTGCTGCTGTGAGTTCATGAGTGCAATGGTCCTGTAGCACGCGTCAGGAAGACACTGGCTGCTGTCCTCCCCAACCTCCAGTCTTACAAGCTTTCCATCCCTCCTCCCCCTCCTTCACAGTGGTCCTTGAGCCAGCTTGTATTTTAAGGCTGGGTCTCTCACCGAATCTAGAGCTCACTGATTGATTGGCTAGACTGAATAGCTAACATGGCCTAGAGACTGGCAGACAGGCTTGTTCTTGTCTCTCAAGCACTAAGAGCACAGAGCCATGCTTCCATGCTCAACTTTTTATGTGGCTGTTGGGATCTGAACTCAGATCCTCACACTTGCATGGCAAATACTTTACCAGCTGACTCAATGATTCCTCTATCCTAGTTTAAGGCTGCTTATTTGAGAGTTTTTTTCTTTCTCTTTTCCCCTAATGTTAATTGTTTAGTGCTACACATTTCTCCCTAAGCACCACTGTTGCACAATTCCACAAGTTTGAAACATTGTTTTGAGTTTTCCTCTGGTCCAAACTCTTCATTATTTCCTGTGTGTTTCCTTGCTGCTTGAGTTGGTCATCTAGTTTCCAAATGATTGATGGTTTCCCTGTGATGTTTATGCAACTGACTTCTAATTTAGTTCCATTGTGGCCTGAAAACTTACTTCACAGGACTTGAATCTCTTTAAATTTATTGAGAGTTGTGGTATGACTCAAAATATGGTACATATCAGCGAATTAGGCAACTTGACAAGTAATGTGTGTCCTGTTGATGGTGGTGAGGTATTTTACATATATGTCAGTCTTATCAGGTTGGTTGACAATGTTGCTCAATGCACCTTATCTTTGCTGGTATCTATTTGTCTTATGCATCTTATTGTGTACTTAGATATTGTGTATCTTATGTATTATTATTGTGTTCTTAGATATTTCTCCTTACAGTGATATCATTCTTTGGTTTGTGAGTTTTAAAGCTTTGTTATTAGATTAAATCAACTATATTATTTCCTAAAAAGAAAAACAAACTTTTTTTTCCTGTTTGTCATAGTGACATGACATCATAGAGCTGCCTGAGAAGGGAGTCTCATTTTTAGAATACCCCAGATCAGATTGGCTTGTGGACATGTCTGGAGATACAGGAGGGCCCAGCCCACTGTGGGCAATACCATTCCCTAGGCAGGTGGTCCTAAGCTGTATAAGAAACCTAGCTAAGCATGAGCCTGAAAGCAAGCCAGAAAGTGACATTCCCTCGATGGCCTTTTTGCTTCAATCTCCTGTTTGAATTTCTGTCCTGATTTCCCTTAATGATGGAAGTTTAATCCAAATAAATCTTTTTCTCCCATAAGCTGCTTTTGGTCATAGTGTTGGTCACAGCAACGGAAAAGGAACTAGAACCCTGGCTGCCTTTCTTTTGTTCCCTGGGGTCTCCAACTATGCACACACTAGATGCTTAAAGTCAGACAGTACCACTGATGGCATTTTCATTGAAAAAAAAAAGTCTTTTTCCTGTGTATTTCACTTTAAATGGCTCTCTTGACTATGCTCAACCTCACCAGCTTTCCTTCTGCAATTGTCTAACCTGCCACCAACCCCACTCAGTGTGTTTTATATCTCAGCTCTTGCAGTCTCCATTAGAGAAGTTCAATTTTGTTATAATATCATCCATGTCTCCACTTGACTTTCTGAACCTTTGAAATTCAATCATAATGACTTTAATGTACCCGGCTGCTAAATCCAATATCCATGGCCATTCCTGCTACATTTCAAAGCATTGATTTTTATCCTCATTATGAGGCCTCTCTTCCTGAGTCTTCCAGTGCCTAGCAACCTTCAGTGAGATGCCTGGTTTGTGATCTCTTCTTGCTTGCTGTGGAAGAGCCTTGTGTCCCTAGAAAGCTTCTTGTTCTTTGTTCTGGGATGCAGCTAAATTACTTGGACAAATTCTGGTCCTTCTGCATCTTGTCCTTGAAATTTGCCAGCCAGGAGCACGGCCATGTGTTGCGCCAGGTCACTGCTCCCCACTACAGAGGAGGAATCTGTCCAGTTCCCCTTGAAGCATGAGGGTTCGCAGGTTGGCAGTAGGAGTTGTAGGTACAGTTTCTGGACCTGCACGAGGGCCAGACGCCTGGCCCATTGGGAGTGCTGGACATTGTTTCCCTCTAAACCTCTCTGATTGGTTCTTTTTCTGGCCTCTCTTCTAGCTCTGTTTGTAGACATGCACCCAAATGTTTGTTGGCAGATGTCTGGGGGCCAGAGATCTTTCTCCTCCTACCATCTGCCTAGAGGGCTGTGAACACTGTCTCCCCTCCCCTCCCTGAGGGCTGTGAACACAGTCCTCTCTCGGCTCATCACCACTGAGGTTCTGCCTCACTCTCTCCACTGCATGGCAGCCTTGCCATCCTCAAGTCAGGGCCTCTATCCTCCCAGAACCACCCGCACTGTACCCGACTCCCTACACCACCAAAAGCAGAATCCACTTGGTCTGGGCTTTTTGTTATCAACTGGCTGTTATCCCTCATGACAAGGGGCCGGCCATTTTCACACATATAAAAATAAGTTGGCTTCAACAAGGCCACTTGGATTGGTACTTCCCAGTACTTTATAAATGTTCTTTTTAATTGTGCATGTGTTTATGTATGTATGTGTGTGTGTGTGTGTGCACACTCATGTGTGCACATTTGGAGTCCAGAGCAGGATACTGGTATATTGCTCTATCAATTTCTTCTTTAATTTTTTTTGATAGTCTCTCATTGAACCAGAAGCTCACTGTTTGAGCTAGGCTGGCTGGCCAGCATCCAGGATCCTCCTGTCTTTACCCATCCTGTCTGGGGTACCAGGCATGCTCGCACATACTCAGCTTCTAGCATGAATGCTCGCAATTGAACTCAGGTTCCTTTACTTCGCAGCAAGTGTGCTTATATCTGCTAAGCCAGGTCTTCAGCCCCTTCAATGTTTTCTAAAATCCATATTCTCTTCTGATGAACAGAAACATCTCATATTCTCTAGCGCTGTTTACATAATTTCAAAGTGAATTGACCATGATCCTTAAAGATCCTAGTATAGTCCTTGGGTAAACACCTGAGATTTCTGTTTAATTTAAAACAATGTTTATGTGCATGAGTGTTTTGTACACACACACACACACACACACACACACATATATATATATATATATATATATATATATATACATATATATATATATATATATATATATACCATCCATGTATATATATATACACCACATGGATGCCTTATGTCCATGGAGTCCAGAAAAGGCTGATGTATCACCCAGAGCTACATACTGTTGTGAGTTATCATGTGGGTGCTGAGAACCCAACTCCAGTCCACTGCAAGAGAGGCAAGTGCTTTTAATCACAGAGTCATCTCCCCAGCCCCTGGACATGAGGTTTTATATAGGTTTTTAGGTATATACGTGATATCTTGGTCTATAAGCCCTTGTGTACATACCCAAGAATCTGGTAGACATTGCTTTCTGCATATTCAAATCTTAACCCCCCCATCTGTAAGCCTGTAGTTAGATTTCAATTTGAGTGTTAGAAAAATATGATAAATATAAAATCATCAGATGACGTATTATTGTCTATCCGGATGCAGATACATTGGGATTAATGAGTATTGTAAAATATCTCACCACCACCAACAGAACATACATTACTTGTTAATGAATAAAATAGGAAAGGAAGAACATGCTAGGCTATCCTGGTGATTCTTTTTAAAAGCACGATACCAAGAGGATTAACTACTGCAAAGGGATTCGGGAGCGTGTTATGATCTTCTACGTGCACAAAACAACAGGGCCTCCAAATACACGAAGCAAAACCTGACAGAGCTGAAAGAATAGGACAAGTCCAGCATCTTCCTCTCAGGGGTCAAAAAAGTCACTAGCACAGGAAGTCTGTTTGGTTAAGGAATACAGCTGGGGAATACAGCTAATCAACTGGTTCTAATCAAAACGAGCAGAACACTCCACCTGTGGTAGATCGATAGATCGATGGTCTGTGTCCCTCCAACAGCTCACATGCTGAAAATCTGACCCCCAAGGCCACAGTATAAGGAAATGGGTCCTTTGGAGGTTTTAGCTCAAGAGGGTGGATGGTTAGGGAGCACTTAGACAGGGCTCAGTGAGCCACTTCCTCCCTCCACCAGGTAAAGACCAAGCAAGGAGGCTCTCTGCAAAGGAAACTTGATTCTGGGATTCCCAGTCTTTTAGTCTGTGAGAAATAATCACACTGTTTATACACGACTCAGCTCATGATAACTTCTTTCTTTTTCCATTTCTCTATGTGTCCATACACACACATACACACACATACACATGCACACACATGTACGCATACATATACACACACATATAAACATATATCTATATACACACATATATATACGTATACACAACTATATATATATACACACATATACATACATAGATATATGTACACACATATATATATACAGACACACATATGCACACATAAACACACACACACACATATATACACCAATACATACACATATACATGTGTGTATACAGGTGCATGTGTGTGAGGGTGTGTATGGAGGCTGGAGGCTGACATAAGGACTTAGTTGCCATTTTGCCTTATTGATCCAGGTAGGCTCTCTCAAAGAGTTTACTGATATGTCTACTTTTGTTAGCCATTTCATTCTCGGAATTCCCTGTTTCCTCAGAGTCTGGAATTACAAGAGGACCACAAGATCCACCTGGCATACACTTGGGTTCTGCCAATCCAAACACTGGTCCCCAGCGCATAGAGTACATCCTTTAACACTGAATTCTCTCCCTGGCCCCTGCTTACTATAACTTTCTTACAAAAGCTCAACAGAACCAAGACACTATTCAAAAGGGTTATACTCCCATTTACCCAAGAGCCTATAGGAAATTCACCAAGTCATGTGCCATACCCTGGGCCAGTAAGTAAACTGTAATACTTTTAAAATAATCAACATCACAAGGAGTGTGTTTTCTAATAACAATGGAATCAGACTAGAAACGAACAAGGAAAACACAACATAAACATTTCTAAATGTTTGAAAATTAAGCTACACACTTCAAAACAACTCACGAGTCAAGTGGAAGTCACAAAAACAGATTTGGAATATATAGAAGTAAAGGAAGACATGCCATATCGAAATCACAACAGAACCATGAGAAGTTGCAGGAATAAAGCTGAGAGAAATTCCTAGCCCTAAAACACCCACACAGGGGACAGAGAAGAGGGGAGGGCACAGAGCAGTGATGTAAGATTCTTCCTCAGGAAGCCAACAGAATAATAGCAAAGAAAATGCAAAGCGAGTGAAGGAAGGAAAGAAAAAAAAACAGGAAGAGCAATCAATTAAGTTAAAAAAATCAACAAAATCAATAGAACAAAAAGTTGTATCTTCAGGGAAAACAATGGAGTTGACAAACCTCAGTTAGACAGATACATTCAAGATACAGGCCACCAGTGTCGGAAAATAAAACTGGTGAGAAGAAATGGACAAATTCCCCAAAAGTTATGGTCAGGATTTCACTGATAGCTTGATGGCCACAAAATTGAATTTGGGACTTAAAAGTATCCTAGCAAAGAAATTTCCTGCTTCCGCTGTGTTTACTGGAGGATTCTACAAAATAGCTAAAGCAGACTCCATACAACAATCATATAATCTCCTTTTAAAAAAATGAAGTACTCCTGTCTCGTTTCTGTTGCTATGATAAAGCACTATGGCCAAAACAACTTGGAGAGGAAAGATTTACTTGGCTTACACTTCCAGGTCATAGTTCATTGCCGAGGGAAGTCTAGACAGGAACTCAAGCAGAAACTTGAAGCAGAAACCACAAAATACTGCTTGTGGTACACAGATCCATGCTAAGGTAGCTTTTTTGTATAGTCAACCTGACTAGGGCATGGTGCTGCCCTTAGTGGACTATGCCCTCCTACATCAATTACCCATCAAGACAGTTCCCCTCAGACACAGACACAGGCCAACCTGATAAAGAGGGCCAAATCCAGAAGATACAGGGTTCTTTGTTTTTGTTTTGAGCCCCATCCTCTGGGTAATTCTAGGCTTTGTTAAATCATCAGTTAATTCTAACTGAAACAAAAAGGAAATGCATTTTCATGAAGCTAGTACCACTCAGAAACCCAGCAAAGCCAGTTGAAAGAAGAAAAGCTACAGATGTGTTGTACTCATGAGTTTCAACATAGAGTTCTTCAGCAAACTATTAACAAATCAAATCCAAAACTACATAAACAGTTAAAAAAAAAAAATAAGAAACAATCAACATGCCACAGCCACGTGAGATAGATTTCAGGTATGCAATTTAACATTGAGAAATGCATACCGCCATAACAATAGCTAAAGAAAAGACACTGTGCAGAACATGACAAAACCTCAATGAGTTCAGAACAGGGAAGATGAAGCCACCTCGAGAATGATCATCTACCAAACCAACACTAAGATTAATGATGAGATTAATGAGAGTCTCTGGGCCATGGTCAGCAGCAAGGACAAAGATGCTCAGTTATGATTACCTAGCAGTGCTAGGGTTGAAGCTGTTGCTGTAAGTCAAGGGGAGATGGGGGGGGGTGAGTGTGATACAAATGCATTGTATATAAGTATGAAATTCTGGAGGAATAAATAAAATTATACTTAATAAAAAGAAATGTAAAGGAACCAACAGAAGGCCATGTTTTTTTCAAAAATGAGGCCATGTTTTTTTCAAAAATGGAAAATAAACAAAAAAAATCAGTGTAATTACAAGTTTAGGATTAACTCAAATGAAGGAATTTATGTATTTGTTGAATAAAGTTGAAGCCATGCTGAATGGAAATTTATGATTCCGCATTATTATTGTTGTTTGAGACAGAGTCTCAACTATGTAACCCTGCCAAAAAATAGCAGTAAATACAATGCTGCCTGTCTACACAATGAGGGTATTTTGGCAATAAAAGGAATGGGTATACATTGCAGCAGACAAGTTTTCACAGAGATCAGACTGTGTCTGATTCCAGAAGAGGCCACTTAGGATGTAGATCAGTGGAGGAGCTGGGTGCCCAGAGACAACTGATGGATGGCGATTGTTCACTATGTAAGAGTTACACCATGGTGGTGGAACGACATCTTATGAACCAGTGTGAATTGCCTATCAATGAATCTTTAAATTAAAAAAAGAAAGAAAAAAGAGGGCTGGGGGAGATGGCTCAGCAGCTAAGAGCCAGTACTGTTCTTGCAGCAGACCCATACTCCCAGCAGCCACATTGAGCCTCTCACAATGCCTCTAACTCCAGTTTTAGGGTTAGGGTATATGATGCCCTCTACTGGCCCTCACAGGTACTGCACACATGAAATGCACATAAACTCATGGAGGTGCACGCGTGTATACACACACACACACACACACACCCCAAACATAAATACATCTTTTTAAAAAGTTGCAGAAACTGGCATATAATGTCCAAAGCATCTCTACCAATAAATAGTAACCCCAAGCTGGAAGCAGCCTAGATATATTTTTGTGGGCGAATAGCTTTGCACACTGTGGTCTACCCACAGTGCAATACAGAATGCTAATCCACAGCAAACAGTAGGGATCTATTGAAGAGCCCACCAGTGCAGATGCCTCTCAAGGAATCACACAGAATGAGAAGAAGTGTGCCAAGAGGTTGGAGCAGGTGTCAGGTCCATGGTAAGTTCTTCCCCAGTGTAACTACCTACCATTTTAGCCATGTCTCTATGGGCAGGCATGAAAATACAGGTGTGTATGTGTGTGCATGTGTGTGTTTGTGTGTGTACACACGTGTGTATGATTGGAGGATGTGTCATGGCCCCATCAACCAAGTACTATAAATTGCACGCTTGCCATGAATGGTGGTGTTCTCCACATGCCAGTGTACACTTACTGCTTTCAGTAAATTTAAGGAGACACAAATCTTTAATCGATGATTCACACTCAGATCTTTTGAGGTAACCTAACCCTCTCCAGTACAGGGCCCAGTTTAGGGTTAGACACTGTATTGTTTTTTAAAGATTTATTTATTATTATATATGAGTACACTGTAGCTGTCTTCAGACACCCCAGAAGAGGGCATCAGATCTCATTGCAGATGGTTGTGAGCCACCACGTAGTTGCTGGGATTTGAACTTGGGACCCTTGCAAGAGCAGTCAGTGCTCTTAACCGCTGAGCCATCTCTCCAGCCCTAGACACTGTATTTTGTTGCCGTCTCTCCCTGCATCTGAAACCTGCCCACGGCTTTCCTTTTCTGACTGTGTTGATGACCCTTTCAAGGGATACCGTTGGTAGCTCTCACCTTTTGAAACAGAACATAGAAACATCTTCAGTACCTCTTGGGAGTACTTCTGGGAAGAGTCTGCACAGCTGGTCCTGCACATTGAGAATTTCTAGCCCAAGGTATCTTGTGTCTCACTCTCAAGCTGGGTTCTTAAATAGGCTCCGGGCCTCTCTCCATTTGCATGCCCTCGGCCTTGTCCCTCTGCCAGCTGGAAATGTGTACAAGGCTTTCCTGTTTGGAACGAGCGGTCCCCAGAGCCACATAGCTTCCATTCTTATTCAGCACAACCAATAAAAGAAACTTGGGAGCGTAATTATTTTGTCCACCTCCAAGTAAGAGAATGAAGGGCCACAGCATCCCCCGATGACACCAATTTGAATCTGCTTCAGGGATTTAAACACTTAGAAGGCTTATAGAGACTCATAAGGCAGGTAACTCCTATCATAACTGGTTGAAGGGAAATAAGGACCAACATGGTTTAAAGTGGCATGGACACTAAGGGAACGGAAGGCAATACATTTTGGGGGGAAAATGGAATTTTCTGCTCTAAAGCTCATTAATAAAAATAAGAGTTAAGAAACATAAAAGACCGGGTGTGGGGCAAGCACTCACAATCCCAGCATTTGGGAGGCAGAGATGGGAGGATCCTTGGGGCCAGCCTAATGGAATTAACAAGGTCCAGGTTCCGTGAGAGACTTGGTATCAAAAAACTAACATGGGGGGCTGGTGAGAGTGGTTAAGAGCACTGACTGCTCTTCCAAAGGTCCTGGGTTTAAATCCTAGCAACCACATGGTGGCTCATAACCACCTGTAACGAGATCTGACACCTTCTTCTGGTGTGTCTGAAGACAGCTACAGTGTGCTTACATACAATAAAAAAATCTTTAAAGAAAAAAAAACTAATGTGGAAGAGAAGTAGAAGGAGGAACACTGACTTCTCACCTCTGCAGACATGTGCACACATGTCCATGTGTGTTCCCACACATGCATATACACACATGTGTATAACATGCACATGAACACACACACACACACACACACCAACAAGAACCCACCATCAGTGAGACCTGAAGGGGACAGATGTGCTTCTGACCCAATGCAGGAACAAGTTGAGCACTCGGTGAAGTCATGACGCCTCTGCAGAATTCTATGCAGCCCCTCTACCAGTAAGAGGGCAGGCATACCTGAGGTTAGGGACAGCCATGCACAAGCCTTGACCCCAGCACGGCCCTATGTGACCTTGCTCTTTATTTCTGCTCACAAGTAGAGCTGGTCCCCTTCGAACCGTCTGCTTTCCTTCCGTGTTTATTTTGAAAGGCTGTTCTGTCTTCCTCTGGCTTTTACCCAACCCCTCATCCCCCTCCTGCTTGGTAGCATCATCCCCACCCCTCCAGACTCTGGCCATAATGCTCCGTCTACTTCCTACCGCAAGGTTCACATGCAGGGGGCAGTGTTCGTGGTCCTGAACGTGAATCCTGATCATTTTACTCCTGTTGACACCATGGCTCTCAACTACCCGTGTGTGCTGGCAGAGCTGGGACACCAGATCGTGGCTTGCTCTCACCCAAGGTCATGTCATACCTGGAAGCTTGCTAGGGCTTAGATCTAAGTCAAGGTCTCCTTGTCCCCACATGGTGCAGTGCCTTGCCACATAGCCCTCTTGCTTGTCAGGGCTACAACCTGCTCAAGTTTTCAGTAATCAAATCACTCTTAGCCACCTTCAGCTCTGCCCTCAGCCTGACATGACTCTGAAGAGGTCTCTCTACAGTTTAATCAGAGCACACCCTAGCCCTGGTCAGAAGCCCCAGGCTACTTACACAGAGTTCCAAACAGGCTTCATGATGGACACCATAGTGACCAGCCACCACCTTTCTCCTGGGACCTCACCTCATCCCCTCCGGGGCATTCCTATAATCACTGCCTTGTTGCTCTTTGCATGAGCCCAGCTGGTTGCCTGCTCTGCCAGGATAATCCCTGATCCAGCCTGCTGTGCTGGTTCAAACCTGAGCTCAACCTCCTGGCATCAACCTTCTCCCCAGGCCATTCATGGCTGCCCCACAATGGGCCTGACCCTGCTATCCCAAACTAAGCTTGCTCTTTCCACTATACCTGCCCCCATTTTACGTTACCAGATCCACCTCAGTCACCATGCCCACCATCCCTCTCCCTCTCTATGAGAGATGGGGTTTTGTGTTTGTAACCCACTGATGAAACCCTATGGCACAAAATGATGCCAGACACAGAGAACTCAATGGATATTTGAATGCATCTTTTTTTTTTCATTTTTCCTTTGCAAACTCAATCGTCTGGTAAGGCAGTCAGAACTTGCCAAACCCATCGCTTGCTTTCCAGCCTCCCTGCTCCCTCCACCCCCATTTCTTTGACCTGAAACATCACTCACCTTTGCCCATTTGAGAGTACTCAAATACCTCTCCTTTCAAAATCCTCTTGATGACACCCTCAGATGGAAGAGACACTCCCTGACTCCCTGTAGCTTGGTTCTTAGGTCCTGACTGATGACCTACCTAAGACCTGCCCACATGAGTGGTGGCTGCTCACTAGGTGGACTTTGTACTGCTCTCTCTCTCTCTCTCTCTCTCTCTCTCTCTCTCTCTCTCTCTCTCACACACACACACACACACATCAGTAGCTATGAAATGAATTTCATACTGGTGCTAATGTCTGAACACTGAGCTCTCCCTGACAATGCTAAGCAGTGAGCCTATGGGAGGAGCCTGCCCACAGATAACAGCAGTGTTGAAAGGACAGGGCAGACTGCAAGGCAAAGCCTTTCTTAAAGAGACAGGATGACTGTCACCTAAAGGAACAGGAGCAGCAGCTGCTGCTTAAGAAAAGTGTGAAGCTAGAGTGTGGTGCCACACACCTTTAATCCCAGTACTTAGAGGGCAGAGGCAGGTGGATCTCTGTGAGTTTGAGGCTAGCCTGATCTATACATCAAGTTCAGGCCAGTCAGGGCTACAAAGTGAGTGAGACTCTGTCTAAATGAAGGAAGGAAGGAAGGAAGGAAGGAAGGAAGGAAGGAAGGAAGGAAGGAAGGAAGGAAGGCAGGCAGGCAGGCAGGCAAGCATGATGATACTTTCTGCTATAAGATTCTTGATAGGTACTGTATTAAACTAGGGTTCTTTAAAAGAGCATATTTGAAAGAATGACTTTATTATCTATCTATCTATCTATCTATCTATCTATCTATCTATCTATCATCTATCTGCCTATCAATCTAGCAATATCTATCTATTATCTATCATCTATCACCCATCTGTCTGTTTATCTGTCTACCTATCATCTATCAATCATCTGTCTATCTTTCTTTCTTTCTTTCTTTCTATCTATCTATCCATCTATCATCTACCTGCCTATCAATCTAGCAATATCTATCTATCTATTATCTATCATCTATCACCCATCTGTCTGTCTATCTGTTTACCTATCATCTATCAATCAATCATCTATCTATCTATCTATCCATCTATCTATCTATCTATCTATCTATCTATCTATCTATCTATCATCTATCTAGCAATCATCTATCTATCTATCTATCTATCTATCTATCTATCTATCATCTATCTAGCAATCATCTATCTACCTATCTATCTATCTATCTATCTATCTATCTATCTATCTATCATCTATCTAGCAATCATCTATCTATCTATCTATCTTCTTCATCATCGTCACCATCATCATCATCTACCTATCTATCTTAAAGGCTTATAGTCATGGTCTGAGTAGCAGCCATCAAGACTGTCTCCTGATAGAAATGCCAAGAACCTAGTTGTTCAGCCCATGAGACCAGGTGTCTCAGCAGTACCAATCTGGTGTCAGAGTTACAGGGAACTCCTAGAGAGCTGGTAATCTATCTATTTACTTTATGATATGCTTGCTTTTCTGTTACGGTGATAAACATTAAGGCCAAAAGCACCCTAAGAGAGAAAAAGGTTCACCACTTCCAAGTCACACAATCCATCACAAGGGAAGTCAGGGCAGGAATTGAAGCAGAAACCACAGAGAAAGGCTGCTTGCTGGCTCACTCTCTGGCTTGCTCAGCTGGCTTTCTTATATATTCTAAGCCTGTCTGCCTAGGGATGGTACCACCCACGGTGGGCTGGACCCTCCCACATCAGTCATTAACCAAGACAATCAATCTCTCGGACATGCCCACAGTTCAACCTGATCAAGGCAATTGTTCAATTAAGTTTCCCTCTTCCCAAGTGACTTTGGGTTGTGTCAGGTTGACAGTAAAAACTACCCAAGACAAACTATATTTAATTTCTTCCAACAATATCAATCAGGTTTCTTAGCAGGCATCTTGCATGTCTCAAACTTACTCCTAGGTATACGATACATGCTTTTAGTTTTTAATACACTGTTACTATGTATTTCAACATGCTTTCCATATAACACCAGTTCTGACCAATCCCCCTGTTACTAAGGTGTTGCATTGAGGAGACAAATCTGTTACCTCACTGAGGAGCCAATATCCCCGTATTAAGAGCCGAAGGCCCTAGTTACCATTGGAGATCACTCTTTGTAGGGCTGAATACATTTTGCGGCTTTTGACAGCCATGTTGGCTTGGCATCCACATGATGGTATAACACAGAGCCGTGTCAACTGCCCTAAAAGTATCCCACGCGCGCTCACCAACGCACTTCCTCCCTCTCTCCAGACCAGACCACCACTGTTTTTATTGGCTCCATCCTCTTGGCCTTTCCTTTACAGCCTGAAGTCATAATCATACAGAATACCACCATTTCAGGGTCAAACATGTTGTAACATGTGTGGTTGCAGTCTAATGGATGCTACTGGCCACAATGCTGTCAGAAGGGACTTCTTCACTGATACCCACAGTATATGAAAGAGATCCCTTGCACAGCCCCCCACACACATTTGGTCAGTCTGCCCTGCCTCTGGTCCAGCAAGAGACTCAGGGACTCTTCCTACTTGGTGAAAGGGTCCCTTGCTTTCCCCAACAGGCTAAGGATATGAGACACTGCCCATCTGCTCTCTCCAGTCCATTTAAACACAGGCAATTTGCGCTTCTCCAGTCCTTTCCCTGTTCTAAACTGGGCTGTCTTCACGCTGGGCAATAAGAAGAGCTCTTTGTATCTTTCAGGGGTAGTGTTTTTCTCACACATGCTTTATAATTTTATTTTTTAACTCCAAGTCTGTGGTTTTACTTTTCTGAAGTGTCTTTTGATAAGCAAAAGTTGACAGCATCTCCCCAGGACGGATAAGTTTCATTTTTCTTGTCCTATTGCATTGTCTAATGTTTATATCACAATGCTCAAGACAACTACATAACTAATTTGTGGCTAGTTTTAAAGAGCTTTTTAGCCTTTGCTGTTAGGTGGGAGGTATTTCCCAGATCCTTTCTCAGACTGAGGAGTCCATCCGCATTTTTCTCTGTGGGATTTTGTCTGGCGCTTTACCTGTATCACAGCTTTTGTCTTTATCCAGCTCATATTTTGAATTACACTGATCTTTCTCCTTCATTCCATTAGCTCTGTAAAATTCATTGATCTAAAATTTTCCTTGATTTTTTTTCAAATATTTTCCAAATGTTTAATCAGTCAACTTGCATTCTTACCAACTCCCTGACCATGTGGCTAAAACATGCTGTACTTCCGCATACTAGTATATTTAATTTGCTAATATTCAAATATAATTTTTACCTCTTTAACCTTCTTTTTTGTTTGTTTGTTTATTTGTTTGCTTTTTTCTAAGACAGTATTTCTCTACGTAACTCTGGCTATCCTAGAACTTACTCTGTAGACCAGTCTAGCCTTGAACCTGGAGATCTGTACGCTTCTCTGAGTGCTTAAAGGTGTGTGCCACCATACCACTCAGACTTTAAAAAAAATTTTTTTTTAAATTTGTGTTGATGTGTATGGTGTTTTGCCTGCTTGTACCACCATATAAGCACCATGTGCACAGGCCAGAAGAGGGCATCAGGTCATCGAGAACTGGAGTTAAAGATGGTTGAGAGCCACCATGTGGGTATTCAGAACAGAACCTGGGTCTTGTGGAAGAACGGCCAGTGTCTGTAACCACTTCTCCAGCCCCACTCTTCTTTCCTTAAAAACCTGGTAACTGGAGGTGTGAAGTGACCGACTTCTCTCACTGGCTGAGTATCTTTTTCTGCATCACATAAGCCATCAGTCTAGATTCCCTTTGAAGTTTGGATTTGCCACCCACACATTATCCTTTGCATCCCCCCTCCACCCCTTTCCCAACTTCATGTGTATGTGGTGGGCACATGTTTTTGTATGAGTGTGGGTCCATGTGTGTGCATGCATGCATGTGCATGGGTCCATATGCATGTGGAAGCCTGACACTACAGTTGGCTATCATCCTCAATTGCTTCTCTGCCTTTTCATTGAGACAGGGTCTCTCAATCGAACCCAGAGCTCACCAATATGGCTAGTCTCACTAGCTAGCTTGCTCTCCACTTTCTGAGGCTAGCATGACCGCTGGGCTGCCACTCACACCAGGCATTTATGTGGGCTCAGGGGCCAGTGCTCCAGTCTTACAGGTCAAGGACTTTAACCACTGGGCATCTCCTCAGCCCCTACCCTTTGCTCTTTTGAGGTGGTGAATAGCATTGTGAATCCCTTTAACCCTTGGAAGCTGTTTCCTCCGGCTTCACACGACGGTCACTTTCTCAGTGTGTGTGAGAAAAGGACCTCAGCACATCTCCAGCAGTGGCTGGCTGTTCTCCCACAGCTCCTTCCAAAGTCCCCTCAGACATCACCACTGGTGTCCTCTCGTCTCATTTATTGTGGCACATGCATCTCCTGGGGACTGCTCCTTTACTGTTTATTATTGTATTTTAGTTAGTGTACAGAATACTGGACTTCATTGCCATATTTCACCCATATATGATTATTCTTCAAGAGTTTCCTCACCACACTACCCCCAACCCCACGCACTTGCCTCCCACCCGTAAATGTTCCTTCCTCCCATCCATGTCAAGTATGTGCTTAGATCCTGACTCCTCTTGTGAGGGGAAATATGGGATATTTTGTGCCTTTCTAGCCCTCCCATTAATTTCTCTTGCCCATCTCCATTGTCTTTCAACCCCATCCTTTCCCATGTATACTCCAATATCATATATGTTTTTAAATATAGACCCTTCATAAGAGAAAGCCTGCATCATCTGCCTTCCCGGGTCTCATTTCACTTGCACAATCATTTGTTGTTGTTATTGTTTTGTTTTGCTTTGCTTTGCTTTGTTTTTTTGAGACAGAATTTCCCTTTGTAGCCCTGGCTGTCCTGGAACTTGCTATGTAGACCAGGCTAACCTCGAACTCATAGAGATCTACCTGCCTCTGCCTCCCAAATGCTGGGATTAAAGGTGTGCACTGCTGCTGCCACCACCACCAGGATTACACAATGTTTTTTAGGTCCATACATTTTTCTGACAAATGGCAAGATTCCACTCCTCTTTGTAACTAAATAAAACTCCTTTGCCTGAATGCCTCCTATTTCTTTATCCGCTCATCTGCCAAGGGCCTCTAGGGTTAGGCTGAGTCCTTATTTTGGCTGCTGTCCAAGTGTCTCTGAGCTACACTGCCTGAGAGTTCTTCAGGTGCACCCATGCACACACCCACACCGCACTTCTACTTTTAGCTTTGGAGACACCGCCACACTGGTACCCTGGATGGCGGCCGCAGTCTACCCTTCCACTAACACTGTGCGACTTGCTCTTGCCTCACAACCTCGCCAGCACTTAACGTTGTCTGTTTTCTTCCTGAAGCCATTCTGACTGACCCGGATGAGACATAAACTTGGTGCAATTCTGATTAACATTTTCCTGATGGCTAAGGATGATGGATAGGTTTTGCATATTTATGGCTAGTTCCTCTTTTTCTTTTCCAGTTTTATGAAGCGCATCGTGTGCATTTATCAGTGGGCCATGAGGAGACCCTGAAGCTATATGTTTGCTGTCTGTACATGATCTCAAGGTGAGGGGCTCAGATCCAATCACAGAGTGACTTTGAAACCGGCCAGGAATCATGGATACCAGCACACTCTCTCCTTCCTCTCTCTTCAAGGGCCAGAAGCTATAACAGTCCCCACCTTCCCCTTCCCCTTCCCCTTCCCCTTCTCCTCACCCCTGCCTTCCCCATTCACTCACACCCTAAGAAGACAGCATACTAGCTCTCCTCCTCACACCAGCCTCACGCAGGGAAGGGGCAGGTGACATACTAAGCCATAATAGCAACCCTGAACATCTCACCCCTGTCCTGTGCAAGGCTGCTGTGACCTGCAACCACATCAGCTTCTGACCCTCAGAACAACCAGTCACAGCCTCTCTCCTTGGCCATCGCTAGCTCCCCCTGCCAGGTCCACAGTTGAGGATGAACAGTGACCTCAAAGTTCCACACCTTCCCCAGGGAGGGTCAGCTGCCCTCACACTGTGGGCATGCAGGCAGAAGCCACGGGGGGCCATGGGATGACAGCTCCAGAGCTATCTGCATACTGAGCCCAGACTTTTCATCTTGTTCTCTCCCATGGCAGAGGGTTCTGCAGTGAGCTTGGTGTGTGTGTGTGTGTGTGTGTGTGTGTGTGTGTGTGTGTGTGTGTGTGTGTGTGTGTGTGTGATCATTCGGTCTGTGTTCCTCGCAGAAGTGTTCAATATCAACTCATTATACGTTAGAGATGGATGGTATTGACAAGTGAGTCACCAATCATAAGGTTAAAGCAAGTTTGCAGTGGTGGAGGTTAGGCCTAAGGCAAAGCGACCGACATCTTCATCAAAGAGGGGAACCACGGGTCCAGGGAGATGGCTCAGCAGTGGACAGGCCAGCTGTACAAACCTGATGACCCAAGTGCTATCCTCAAAACCACATAAACAAAATGGGGCCTGCTGTTAATGCCAGCACTCCTATGGTGAAGGAGGTAGAGACAAGAGAACCTGGATAGCTCTCAGGCCAGCTAGCTTGGAGTATACACTTTACAGGCACTAACAAAGGGGACCCCCATCTCCACAAAGTGGAAGGCCAGAACAGATTTCCCCAACATTGCCCTCTGACCTCCACACGTGCACCCTTGCACGCATGACTGTGCACAGACATACACGTATACACACGTACACACTAAATAACATTAAAGCAGGAAGATGGCCACAGACTGAGGATAGATGCTTTCTGAAGTGAAAGGAAGACACAGCAGGGCCGCCCTGGTACTCTACGGAGCAGAAGGGCTGCAGTCATCATGGATGCTAGAGAAATGAGGACTGGCATAGGCATGTAGCCCTACCTCCTGAATCAGGAGAAACCCCTATTCTTGGAGCTCACAGCTTGTGGCCCTTAGTTCTGGTACCTCAGAAGAAAAGTACTACAGAGACTAAGATGGTGTCCTAGAGTGGGCCCTGACTCTAACTCCTGCCCGCTGGAATCTGAGATGCTGCAGAAGATGCGACTGAGGTGAAGGCAGAGGAGTGCCAGGGACCGGCAGTGTAGGAGAGAGAAGTGGAGAGGTTGGTGTAAACAGCAGAGGGGCCACTACGATCGGATCAAACCTTAGCTGACTTCTAGCAAGACGAAAGGGATCTGGTAGGTTTCTCAAACCCCGAACAACTGTAGACTGAGGATAGACGAATTCCACTCTATGTAAATGACATACAGTCATCTTAACAGCCTGTTTGTAAAAGAAACACTAAACCCCTCAGATCCACCTCACTGCCTGGGTTCCCACGCACAAGGGCCAGCAACCAGGACGCCCTGTCCAGAAACATCCATGACCAGCCCTACTGCCATCTGATCTAATGGGCTCAAGACCCCCCAGATACAATACAGATCTCCTCCCCATGCCCCAAACCCACCACGCAAATCAAGGAGTAGCCTGGGCTCACACCCACTTTAGATTCTTCTAGCAAACAGGCCTGGATGAGACGCTTATATTTGTCCAAGAACAGTTTACTTCATGTAGGCCAGTCAGGCTGAATGCTGTGGAGCCTGCTATACCCCACAGCCAGTTCTTACCCTCCCAGGCTCCATCTCAGGAAGCCACTGACCCGCTGGCCAGAGGAAGCCGGTCACTGCTCTGAGGCTGCTGGACTCATCCGAGGCAGGAAGGGGACAGGCAGGCGTGGTGATTAAATGGCCAACGCTTCCTGAATATTGGTCATTAGATTCCTGATTAGAGTTAATAATCACCTAAGATTAGATCCCGCCGGCCGATGTGGGTCAAGAGGAGTTTAGCTCAGCTCATAATGCCTTGAGATCTCGATGAAAAAACCTGAAAGTGGGTTCTGCGGATCCGTGACGTTTTAGTGAGTCTACTTTTCCTTCAACTTGTTCTAGTTAAGGGAAATTCCAGATTCTAGGACAAATGTGCTCTGCGCTGCAGATTGGAGGCATTGGTAAGGCCTGGGCAAGCATCCCCGGAGGTCCATTGGACCCTCTATGCAGGGTCCTTCCACACCACAGGTCAGGCTTCGTTACCCACCTGCCCCTCCTGGTAGCCCAGACGAGGGACTGCAAAAGCGAAGCTGTGGAAGGGCAGGGAGATCCCTGGGGCTCCTCACTGCTTGCTCCACACTCAGGGCAGAGTCTGGCACCCACTGGCTGCAATAAATAGCTGTTGAATAAATAAATGAGCCTAGGAACAAGTGACTGCTGGACTCCTAGGGAGGGAGAATGAGTAGAAGCAGAGATTCAAATCGTCTCTGAGTATGGCATGGGCAAGAAGCCTGTATCCGGGGTTGGGGAGAAGGCTCGGCAGGAATGTGCCTGCCACACAGGCACGAGGACTGATCCTGAGCAAGGATCCCAGTTCCGGATACACATAACATCTAGGCACAGAGGAGGCACATGTCTGCACCCCAGCAGGGGCAGGGGTAGAAGCACCCTGGTAAGTCAGCCTCGCCAAATCAATAAGCGCTAGATTCCGAGAGAGCCGTTCTCAAAATGTAAGGTAGAAAAGGCTAGAGAGGTGGCTCAGCAGTTTCCCAGAGCCCACACTGGGAAGCTTGCGACTGCCCAAAACGCCAGCTCCGGGAAGTCCAGTTCCTCTGGCCTCTAGGTGTTCCTACATGTGGATCACTCACACACACACACACACACACTTAACATACACATACACACACACACACACACACCACACACACACACACACACACACACACCACACACGTGCACACACACATGTGCATACACACACACATGTGCACAGATTCAAAACAAAATAAACCTTTTTTTATGAAAAGAAGTAAGGTGGCAAGCAACCATGGAAGATACTAGGCACTGACTTCTGGCTTCCACATGTGTGTGCATGCACACACATACGCACACACACATACGCACACATACACACAGAAACAAGTATATACTACACACAGGCATTGACCTCTGGCTTCCACTTACACACACACACACACACACACACACACACACACACACACACACACACACCACACATACTTGTACCCAATTTCAATCTTGAAGACTTCAGGAAGGAAGTAACATTGGATGCAGCCTTGAAGACATCTCAAACATATAGAGTGCACCAGTTGCTCCTGAGCTAAGTGGAGTATGGGTAAGAAGTATATGGCTTCTTGCAGCTATAGTGGTCTTGGGGAGAGACACTTTCTTCAGTTTACATGGGAACAGACATACCACACACACAGGCACACATGCATACACATATGTGCATGCATACATGTACATATGCACACACACGCACATATGAGTGCATTCACACAAACACACACATGTGTATATGCACATTCATGCTTTGAGGGGAAGGCACCTGACTCTCTGTCAGGAGGCTCAGGGAGGAAGTCTTCAACTAAGATCTGAAGGCAAGGAAAGACCTGAGGATCCACGTCTTCTTCATCTATGGAAGAAGCAAAGGGTAGGAAAAGAACTCTAAGGTGCCAGAGTAGAAAATGTCGATCCTGGGTAGTCGTGACTATGCCTTTCTGGCCACCACTGAAATTCATGAGTGTCTGATGGGTAGTGGGAGAGAGTTAAGGCAAGCCAGCAGGTACAGAGCTCCTACAGCCTGCCAGGCAGAACCGTCTATGAAAAGCACTGGTATTCATCCCATTGATGGACAAAGAAACTGAGGCACAGGCCAGGTGAAAGCTACTAAATGATGGGGGAGACCCTGAAGCTTGTCCTGGCCCCAGATCAGCCTCACTGGGGGCAGTAAGTGAGACAGGTGTGTGTGTGTGTGTGTGTGTGTGTGTGTGTGTGTGTGTGTGTGTGTGTGTGTGTGTGTGTGCCAGAATCTAGGAGAGGGGAGAGTGCAGGCTGACTCAGGATAAGCCACACAGAGGAGTTTGAGAGTCATGGCAAGGTCATATGGGAGGCTTGGATTTGGAGTTCTGAGGTGGATGGAAAGTTTCAAGGGCCTGGCAAGAGGTGGGGGGGGGGGACTGGCTGGGTCCAGGGGACTAGCCCTGAGAATTCTGAAAATCACAAAGCCGTGTTAATTAAGATGCTCTCAGAAAAACTGGTGTGTAGATGTATTCATCTTATGCCACAAAGCACATCACCATCTCTCCAGGTAGGGTTTTCAACCACCCTCTTATCTCTCTGAGGCTTCATTCTTGAAGAATCTCTACCAAACCTCCTTTCACATGTGGGCAGGTAGTGTTTTAAAATACCCACCAGAGAATGCTTTCTCCCATCAGGAAAGCCCCCTCTAAGTTCATTCATTTCTCCAGAGGTCACAATTCATTGTAGGATTGTACTCTCTTCCTCAAGGAAGTCCTGCCTGGAGTCTTCCTTTTGGCTCCCGTTTCTCCAAGTCTCTGCCTCTATTGCTTTTGAGATTATCAGCTGCCCTTGAGCATAGTTAAATATTCACCTCCATTAGACTTCTGCCCTAGACACTAAAAGCTACCTTTATTAGATTCATCCAAGTAGAGAATAGGGCAGGGGAAAAGCTGATAATGTTTGGTCTGTAGAGTGAAAGAAAGCCGCCCACGTATCACTTTTCCTTCTGAATCCTGCAAAGTCTCCTGCCTGCTGTCTACATACAACCTAGGACCCTGCAAGGAGCCTTACTGCTCTCAGCGGGAAGCCATCCACTGGAGGCTTCCTCTGTCACCACTGCCATCCTCGTGGCTAAGAACTGCAACAGCGGCCTCCACTTACCAGCCTGGATGTACACTCCTGCCTCCTTTCTAGGTCCCATTTGGGTTTCAGGTCCAGTGGCAAGGGTGGGTGCCCTTTGTCCACCACCTTGGGTTCACCCTCTCATTGTTCTCCCCATCCTGCTTCTGAGCTTTCCCACGTTTGACTTAACGCCCTCATGCATCTAAAATCCTTTCTGCTTCAGCTAAATGCCCCAGACACTGCCAACCTTTCCACCCACGCCCCCTTTGTTGTTGCTGTTTAGCCCAAGCTGTTGGAGAACTTACAGCAATCCACCTGCCTTAGATTCCCCAGTGCGGATTATAGGCGTAGGCCACCATACGTGGCTTCGTCCTGCGTTGATCACCCACACATGAGCCTTCCCAACTCTTTCGAAGAGCATTGGCTCGGCGCAGGTTTAGACCCTCAGAGCCCTTTCTTTGCTGCTGCTTCCTTCTCAAGCCCCCTTTCCTCCTGGGATGCATCCACCTACACGTCTTTGCTCACCTGAACTCTTTTAAAAGTGACATTTCTCTGTCAAAACTCCACCAGCCGGTGAGGCTTGTTTTTTTGGTTTTTTTTGTTTGTTTGTTTGTTTGTTTTTTAACTTCAAAACAACAGCAACAGAATGTCTTTCCTAATGGAAAACACTTTGGCTGGGTGTGGTGGCGCACACCTTTAATCCCAGCACTTGGGAGGCAGAGGCAGGTGGATTTCTGAGTTCGAGGCCAGCCTGGTCGGTCTACAGAGTGAGTTCCAGGACAGCCAGGGTTACACAGAGAAACCCTGTCTCGAAAAACCGAAATCAAAAAAGCAAGCAAACAAAAACTACCTTGGACAAAGCAGAATTTTTGGAGGAGAGAAAATGGAGGCCACAATCTGAAATTTCAAGGACTTTAGGCTCCTGCTCGGGAAGCAGCAGGCACATCTGGCCACATCTGCAGCATTTTTCAAAGTATGTATGGGGCACTGGGGTGGAGGAGGCAATGATAATACTTGAGCAAAAATGCTTCCCTAAACTGTGAAGTCCAAGGGCACCGCTGTCACACACTGCCAGGCTGATTCCCATGGTCAATAACTTTCACCTACTCAAACATGACCCCACTGCAGCCAAAGTTCAAAGTTCTCAGGACGGATGATTCTCTAAAGCATCACTCTTTTTATATCGTATAGAAAGCGAGGGGGCGGAGAGTAAGACCCTGCCTCGGTTATCAAACTATGCCATGGAGTCTGGACTGCATGAGGGTAGCTCGTGATTCTAGACATCGGAAAGCAGGGCTCTTGTGTTGGCAAACTGTTAGACATCTGCATAGAAAAGCGACCTAGAAGACACAGCGTAAGAGCCCTTCCAATAAAACCTGTCTGCATTTAGTGTGGTGGGAATGGGGAAACGGCAGCTTTCGGGACACTGAGACATGCTTGCTGCTGCATGAATGAATCTTCGGTTTTTTACAAGGCATCTTGCTTCGCTGTGAATGTTCACAGAAAGCTGTCTGCTACTGACTTGGTGTGTTTCAGAATTGGGCGCATCCACCCATCCGCCTCTCATTACTAGGTCTCTCCCTTGATGCTGGTTCCTTGTCACCTCAGAGTAGTTCTCATAGAACCACAGGCTTGTTCAGTTACAGATGGCTATCAAAGGCCAGAGGGCCCCCCTCTCTGACCTTATACTAATCTTGAGTTGTTCACAAGTTTCAATGACCTTTGGGACAGTTAACTATTCTGCGCTCTACCCCTGACTCTCAGCATCCAGAATGATGCTTTTCCAAGGGCTTTCTTGTGTTCTCCAAGCAGGGAGAGTGAAGTAAGAAGTTCCATTTAGAAAGGCTTGCTCTGTCTAAATCTCTTAACATCCGGCAAAATGAAAGCAGTCTGATGGGTGCTAACTTGATTTCTCCAGTTTCTCCCAAGAATATACATCCCATGCAAGACCCTTATAGCCCATTAAATGCAAATACTTTAGGATTTTGGAGATGGCTTGGTAGTTAAAGCACTGGTTGCTCTTCCAGAGGACCTGGGTTCGATTCCCAGCATCATCCACATAGCAATGTACAACCATCTGTAACTCTAGTTCTGGAAGATCCAATGCCCTCTTCTGGCCTCCATGGGCACTAGGCATGCATGTGATGCACAAACATACATGTAGGCAAAGTGCTCATACATTAAAATAACAATAACAACAACAATAATACATGTTCTAACTCACAAAACTTTACCCACATTTCTTTTTCAGGCACGTGTTTGGCATTTGAATCCATGGTCTTGAAATTTTACATACACACACACACACACACACACACACACACACACACACACACACACATATATATATATATATACACAATTTTATTTAAACAGATCCTCAGGTTTCCTAGTTTCAAAAAAGTCTATTTCATACACACTAGCTCCCAAGTCTAGTGCTAATTACAAACACACTGTTTTGATTGCAACCATCACACCTTAACCTGGCTGCCATGGGAACTACACAAGGGGAACTGCCAACTGCGGAGATGTGCCCCACAGTGGAGATGAGGGTGCAGTATTTGCTGGCTCTGAGATCCTGCCCTTCCAAATAAGTGTTCCCACACACGAGGGTACACGGCAGTGAGTTCTTGCTGGTCTCAATTCTGCCAGCCTTTTACATATTCAATGAGATTCTACAAGTTCCTACAAAACCCTACAGTGCTAGCAGATCAACAGGGAACAGATTCAAACCCGCCACCCCAACCCCCCATGTCCCCACGCTGGGTCTCAGTGAGAGAGGCAGACTCTCCTGGACAGGCAGTCTCCATAGGGACAGGCAATACCTAAACATGAGCTCCAGTAAGCTGCAGGAGGCTGCCTTTTAGTAGGTCTCTTCATAGGTTTCTATTGCTGCCATGAAACACCATGACCAAAAAGCAAGTTGGAGAGGAAAGGGTTTATCTGGCCACAGAGGGGCACTGCTTACTGGCTTGCTCAGCCTGCTCTCTTATAGAACCCAGGACCACCAGCCCAGGGATGGTTCCACCCACAAGGGGCTGGGCCCTACCCCATTGATCACTAATTGAGAAAATTACAGCTAGATCTGAAGGAAGCATTGCCTCAACTAAGGCTCCTTTCTCTCTTGATGACTCTGGTGTGTGTCAAGTTAACACACAAAATCGGCCAGTACATAAGTTCCCCCAGCATGGTATGGCATTGCCCAGTTATATCATCTACATACGCACTAGGTCACACTCATAGCTATTCTGGTAAACACATGGCCTACTGGCCATACATTGGACACCCTGGGGATGTATTGGAGTGAGAACACATGGCAAAACTTGTCTGTCATCATCAAATCCTGGGGTCACAGTCACATTCTAAGCTAACAGGGATCACATGTGATAATTGTGATGATCTTACTGACAGAGCCTTCTTCTTTACCTGTGTTTCCAACTGAAATCTCATGGGAGATTATGGGAGGGTAGCGAGGGGAGACTCTTTCTCAAACTCCCTGAGAGCACAAAAAGCCTTGGCAGCAACAAATTGGCTTGCGGTAGGTGAGACACAGGTGTCCCAGAGCCCAGGCTGCCCAGACAGCTACTTGGATGAGTTCAGTGTTGTCAGCCACTGTTTCTCAGCTCCACAACCCCTCAAAGGTGATCTAAAGAAGTGCACTTTCTGCTGAGAAGCAGAAGTTTAAGGAGTTGGACAGAAGTCTGTGGCCTAGCAGATGGCAGCTGAGAGGTGGCAGCAGCGCAGAGGTGGGAGGTGAGGGCGTGGGACCAAATGTCATAACAGAATGACATCACACCTTTCTTGCTATATCCAGATGCTTCTCCAATGTAAACTTTCCAGTGTGCCTTCACCCTCTGCAGATCCCAAGCCGGCTCTGCCCAGGAGCAAGGGCTTCACTGTGTAAAGTGCTCACACTTTTCCTGGACACTGCAATCACCACCTCTTGATGCTCAGCCACTGATGGCTACAGAGGCAAAACGAGCATGCATACATGCACACACACACACACACACACACACACACACACACACACACACACACACACACCTTTGAAGAATGAGTACATCCATACAACAGTGTGGAGAGCCACATGCATGCAGGAAGCCTGAGGCACATACGAAGCAAAAATGTTTTGGGGGGGCAGGGTGGGAGGGAAGCAAGCTCTGCTAGCCTAGCACTTCTCTCAGGAAGCTCCGACTGAAAACCCAGCTGCAGCTGGGGACATACCTCAGCACAGCTCATGCTGTGAACTTCAAGTCCCAGGTTCGATGTTCAACAACCCAACCAATCCAAAAACCTCACAAAGCCCCTCTTATCACCAAGTTGCAGATTTAAATTCTGAGCCTAATTTTCTCTAAGCACATGGCCCTAGACATTCTAGCTTGCTCAGTGCATTAAAAAGGCTAATGCCATAGACGTGGCAAATGTTTGTTCCATTCATAGAAACTCTAGCTTATTAATTCGTTAATTAATTAAGTTATTTATGAGACAGGGTCTCTCTATGTAGCCCTGGTTGGCCTGGAACTCACTATGTAGACCAGGCCCCTTGAACTCACAAAGATCCACCTGCCAGCACCTCCAGTGTGCTGGGATTAAAGGCGTGCAACACTATGTCAGTGAAACTATATCTTTTAAAACAGTGCCTATCAAGCTGCCAAAATCAGAAATAAAAACAGAGACCCTCTCCCTTCTACTACCCAAAGCAGACATTCAAGAGGCCACAACTTAAGCTGTAACGTGACAGCAAGCATCTGCCACCAAGAGCATCATCAACCCACACAGAGCCTGTGCGAGCAAACAGGGGGAGGAAGATTCGTTGTAGCTAAAATTCACTGACGACAAGCAAAGACACATTTCAACTGATGTTTCAGTAAAATCTTCTCCAAAATTTATTATAAAGACACAAATAATCCTAACATTAAAAGGGGAGGCAGAGGTCCTTAGTCACAAAAGGATTAAGACATCCATTCTCACACTCAGTTTCTTCATCTTTTAATCACCCTTAGGATAGTTATACATTTCTCTTGTTTGTTTGTTTTATTGTTATTATTATTTGCTTTATTTTTTTAAGAGAGGGTTTCATTGTGTAACACTGGCCAGCCCAAAACTCTGTGTGTAGACCAAGCTGGACTTGAACTCATAGAGAACCTCCTGCCTCTGTCTCCTGAGTATAAGGATTAAAAGAACGTATCACTGTGCCTGGCTATTGATTTGTTTTTGAGACCAGGTTCCATGTAGCCTGGCACAGCCTCAAACTTATCATATGCTTTTGTCTTTCCTGCCTCTGTCTCCCCAGTCCTGGGATTATGAGCATGGGCCCCAGCGCACCTGGTTTATGAGGCGCTGAGGATCAAACCAATAGCCTTGTGCATGCCAGGCAAGCACTCCTCCAACTGAACTAGAGCCCTAGCCTTCAACTAACTTACTTTCTTTCTTTCTTTCTTTCTTTCTTTCTTTCTTTCTTTCTTTCTTTCTTTCTTTCTTCCTTTCTTCCTTTCTTCCTTTCTTCCTTTCTTCCTTTCTTCCTTTCTTCCTTTCTTCCTTTCTTCCTTTCTTCCTTTCTTCCTTTCTTCCTTTCTTCCTTTCTTCCTTTCTTCCTTTCTTCCTTTCTTTCTTTCTTTCTTTCTTTCTTTCTTTCTTTCTTTCTTTCTTTCTTTCTTTCTTCCTTCCTTCCTTCCTTCCTTCCTTCTTTTCTTCCTTTCTTCCTTTCTTTTTTCTCCTTCCTTCCTTCCTTCCTTCCTTCCTTCCTTCCTTCCTTCCTTCCTTCCTTCCTTCCTTCCTTCCTTTCTTGCTTTCTTTCTTCTCCCCCCCCCCCAGACAGGGTTTCTCTGTGTAGCCCTAGCTATTGGGGAACTAACTCACTCTGTAGACCAGGCTGGCCTCCAATTCAGAGATACACCTGCTTCTGCCTCCTGAGTGCTGGGATTAAAGGCGTGTGCCTCCACCATCTGGCTTCAAGTTTCTTATAATTCTAGCATGGAACTCAGTCTCATGAGCAAGTCCATGGCTGTCTTGTTTATGGGTGGCTCAGTAGCCCCCACCCCAGGAAGCTATGCAATAAGCATGAGTTATATACTAACGTATGTCTATATATGCATTGGCTAAATACTATATCTAAACCTAGTGAGTTATTAGACAGGCAGTTGAAGCAAAAATACATTGTTTTTTACATTCACATGGAAATATTTTTCTCAACTTAATAGTTAATAAAACAAAATAGAAACATGCTTTCTCTTCTCTCATTCTCTTCCCACCCTTTACACACATACACATAGCATACACACCTAGACACATACACACATACAAACACACATTGATACATGCACACACATATACACACATAAACTCTGTTTATAGGCTTGACAAACATAAGTTAAAAAGAACTACTTCAGCTTTCAGTACTTGGGAGCCTGAGGTGGGAATATAAAGAATTCAAGGCTAGCTAGCCTCTGCTACATAGCAAGTTCCAGGCTAGCATGGGTTACATCGCAGGCTCCTACCCTCCTGACAAACTATGAGTCTGGAGTGTTTCCATGCATGTTTAAGAGGTTGGAAAGGAGACACTTTGCTTTCCACTCTCAGTTCATGTCCCACTGGCTCTGGATTTTCATATGGTCACCAAGTCATACCCTTCTAGCTGCTTCTTGGGGGCCATCCCTGCCTGGCTAATGATGAAACTAACCGACTACTTCATTGAATTGATATGAAGACAGCCAAGAGACGGTCTTATGAGCCAGTTTATAAGCCAGTCAAGTAACACCATTTCTAACGCAATACCACCTTTTTAAACTACGCCGACGCAGCCTGCCATAAAGAAATGCGGTTCCCATGAAGCAAACGCACTTTCCCAGAACTGAAACATGGACTACCCATTTACCTGGCTTCCTGAGCCCTGAAAAGACATTTACTATTCCACCACAAAATAACCACTATCCAAGCCCTGTTGCTAGTCTGAAGTGCAACCAAAGACAGCGTTTACAATATTCCAGTCTGGAAGCCGTCCATTAATCCTCTTTACCTGTGATGACAACGTCTTGTTCCCGAACTTGACCAGCCACAAACGTCAGTTCACAGGGAAGGCAGGGCCTTGAACTTCAACTTGGCTGTAGAACGTTAAAGAAGGAACCGGTTACAATATGTTCTCTGGATCTCCCCCAACTCTCCACCACCTTGGGAAAGTCACTGTGACCCTGTTGCCTGCAACCACTACAGTGTCCCAGGGTCGCCCAAGAAAGTTCCGTGCTCCTCCCCCAAGGAGCCTTTCTGCTTTCCTTAGAGGAAGGGAGTAGGTTGGGGTTGGGGGCCCGTGAGCACCCCAGTGGCAGAGTGCCCCCAAAGACATTATATACCACCGTAGATTTTCTTTAGTATCTGAACATTCTCTCCTTTAAATTAAAAAAAAAAAAGTTTGGGAAAAGGAGAGGTGCAGTTATTTCAGGCTAGTTGGAGTGGATATTGGGGCAGAGTCACCCTCCGGACTAGCACACGGGCACTCCCGGCTCCCTTTACCCATATCAGGCCAGCCGCGCAGCCACTGCACAGAGGAGACTAAAGCTGGCCCCACACAGGACCCGCTGTGGCACTGGCCTCTGGAGGGCAGAGACATAGGGTAACTTTGGCATCGTCTCTACCCTACTGTTGGGGCCAACATCGCCCCACTACGATCAGGAGCAATGAGGAAACTAGTGTTCAAAGAGGGTCCGCTGCTGTTGACTCAAACCCACCGGCAGCGTTTCTCAGGTCCCCAGCAAAGCCTAGGCTGTGACCCCAGAATCAGTCTGTCAGGGAGCCTCCAGTTACCTCTCCTCTAAGTTCCCCGAGGGTCTCAGGAAACGCCTCCCGGTGAGATACGCCCAAATGCACCACGCCGTGAGAAGGGAGCGCCCCGATGTCCCCGCCCGTGTGCCCTCCCCTCCAGGGGACAACCAGAGGACCCAGCGTCGCTCCAGTTCCAGGACTCCACGAACCCTCCAGCCCCCAAAACAGCTGCGAACACCAATGTTCGGAGCCGGCGCACGGCGCTCCAGGGGACTCGAAGTGGCGGACAGTTCCGCGGGCCCTGAAAACTCGCACGCGTGTGCCCTTCCTAGCGTGTGCCCTCTCCAGTGGCTGTGGGTCTCCAGACCCGCGCCCCTAGTCCGCGCGCATGCGCCACCGAGCCCCTCCCCTCCCTGTCCACCCACCTCACTGTCCCGGGACAGGGGACGCCTGGCTCCCCGCCCTCGCGCGTGCCCTCCAGCCCCTGGGCACCTGAGGCTGCACTCCGCCTGCGGGTCCGCAGGGCCAAGCGCGCCCAGGAGGAGGCGCCAGGAGGGGCGTAAGCGGCTGCCTCCGCCCCCGTCACCCCTGTCGTGGGACCGTAGCGTCCGGGGCCCCGGCCCGGCACCGCCTACGCGCGCCCGTGCCAGCCGCGCCCCCACGACACGCGCCGCCCCTCGGACGTCCCCTGCGGGGTCCCGCGGCGAGGTGACCGCCCCGGAAACTCCGCCCCCTAGGCCCGGGCCCCGGCTCAGGGCGAGACACACCCCCTGGACGGCAGTGTCTGATTGGCTGCTGCGGGGGAGGGCGGGGCCTAAGAGGCCCGGGGCAGCTCTCCTCGATGCCCATTTAGTGCCTCGGGGCCCGGGCATCCGTTGGTAAACTGAGGCGGGTTAGGTGAAGGGACTGCCCAAGGTCACCCGACGGGGGAGAACAGTCGGTGGGAAGGGTGCGCCTTGGCGCGCACTCCCTCCTGCTCCCAGCCCCGCGCACCGGCCAGGACTGAAGTTCAAGGCTGCGGGTCTGGGTTGAGCTTTCCTCCGGGTGCCCTCGTTGAGCTGGTCTAGATCGCACAGCTTGTTCCCCGAGTCCCGGGAGTTCGTGGGGAGGTGGACGGACAGGCGGAATCTGATCTTTAGAGTCCCAGGATGAGAAATGGGGAGAAAGGAAGAGCGAGCTGGGGCACGCGGCAACAGGTGGCCAAGGTGCCAGGGTGGGTGTGGCGGGCGGGGAAGGCAGAGGCTGAAGGGCATCGAGGACGGTCGCAGGGAGGCGCGGCCGCTCTGACCCACCCTCCGCCTCTGCCCCGCCCCGGGCTGTGGCCCCTCTGCATACGCTTCAGGGGTTGAGGGGCTGACTGTGTCCAGCTCAGGCACTGGGGCTCTGCCAACTGACAGCGCAGGCGGGAGGCTGCAACTGGGAGCAGGCTGCGACCCAGAGCAGCCGCTTTGCTTGTGTCGTCCTTGGATCTTCAGTCACGGAATGCACATGCCCCCCGAGGTGCCAACGCCCCAGGACGCCGCTCCTTTGGGAACGAAATGTGTGCTATGCCAGCCCTCCTGTCTGTCCTCACGCTGGGCCTGCCACTATGCTATTTGTGGCGATGAGCGCCCAGGAGAGCCTACTAGGGAAAGGAAACTTTCAGCGCACATCTCCTTACCCTGGGAACTGGAGACCAGACCCTACAGGCACATTCAGGGACGTCTTTTAAACCCACCTTTGCTGATCAGCCTCATACCTGTGGTGAACTCTGCCCCACCTGCCAGACACCCACAGAACATTCCCTACTTGCCTACTGGCAAGCTCGCCTTTTCTTGCACGCAGTGGCCAGGAAATAGCTACTATTTGTATTATGCTTCGAAGCTTGCAAAACTGAGACCCTGGAGATGGTTGAATGGGTAAAGGTGCTTGCTACCAAGCCTGATGACCTGGATTCCAACCTGGGGACTCACACGGTGGAAGGAAAGAACCAACTCACATGCACACAAGCACACACACACACACACACACACACACCAGCTACTCTGCCACATACAATTTTAAAAAATGGAAAAATTAAAAGACCTTGCACAGTGACCTGTCTGTATGATTTCCTGAATGGCCCAGGGGATATTCAAAGACAACATTAGTCCATTTTCCTACCCTGGCCTGTATATAACAGTGAGCAAGAATGGCTGGAGGCTGCTTACGTAGATGCATCTCCAAAGGACATCCTCCCTAGTGTACCAGGTGGTTGGGGTGGCCACTGAAGAGAGGGTGCTTGGTTGTAGGTCCTGAGTTCCAAAGATCAGAGTCCACATGCAGGAATGCTGCCTTCTTTTGCAGAGTGTTCTGCTGTTAACCCAGTTCTACCAGACATTTGGAATAATCTGGAAAGAATGGTTCGGAATGAGAGGGGCCAGCAGAGTAACTGCTGAGCCCAGAGAACACAGAAAAAAAAAATGACAGTTGGAATTCTTGGAGCGCCCAAGGTTTCAAGATGAGAAAATATGGGGGTTTTGTTTGGTTTTGTTTGTTTTGACTCTCTGTCCAGAAGAATCACTTTGGAACATAGACTTCCTTCCACCCAGACTCTCTTAGAGATCCTGAACATCTCCTCCTCAAATGGCTCTCTGTCACCCATAAAGGACAGTGAATTTTGTTTGACAGACTGTATTGAGAGGAAAGGACTTGTCCTATAACCCCCCCCTCCAAGAAGCTATCTCAGAGGGTACATGCCTGACTCTGGGACACCTCTGCATCTTTTCTCTTTGCTTCCTAAGGTGTTGAGGGGTTCTAGATACACATACAACAGAGACACCATCTGTGCAGGGCTAAGTAGACACCGTTAATGTTCTTGTGTCCCCTCGTTGGCACATTAGTAACCACTGAAGAGTCTTGGGCCATGTGCTTTAGTTCACGCTGGATGTCACCTGCAAATGTGTTGGTCTATCCTGGGGTATAAGTGGCCCACGGGCTGCAGGTTAGCCACACTCATCCCTTCCCCCACATTTCCTGACCAGTTTGCAGGCTGATGAGAGAAAGCCAATCTATAAAGCCCTTGCTGCATGCATCCAGCCAGAGGTGGAAGGAAGGTGTAACGTGGGGGGAGTTTCCTGCAGTGAGTATGCACATAGTGGCTTAGAGCTCAATGCAGAAAGCATGGAAACCCTACTACCTGCTCTGCACCAGCGCTTGGAGATTCTCCCATGGGTCTGGGGTCCAGGCTCGTCTATGTTTACCTTGCAACTTATGTAAGACCTTTCCAGGAACCACCCAAGGCCTCTGAGGGTCACTGGCTTGCCCTCTGCTGATCTTCAAAGCCTCCTATCCTGTGTCATCTGCCAGGATAGTGGCCTCTGATCTCCTGGAAGCGTGCCTTCAATCAGGTGGTGGAAGTCCACCAGGGCAGGGGAAGTAGGTATTTGCTGATGGAAAATAGGAAGCGGCTTGCTGGTGGCCCGGGGTGGACTTCAGTGAAGATCAACCCTGGTATGTCCTTGGATGCCATCCTAGGACTGGCACTCACCATCCAGGAAACAAAGTGTGTTCACCCTTAGACATGAGACTCACAGGAGCCCTGGAAGGCAGCTCCACCTACCCCCACTTCACAGATGAGGAAATCAAGGGCAGAAGCCACCTGGAGGGAGTGAGGATGCTCTCAGACCTCATATCCACTCTGTGATCTTCACTGATCTGGTACAGAGGCCAACTGTTGGCTTGACACCTCAGGCTCTGGCAGACATAGGAGCCTGGTGCTCTGGACAGTCCTGGCTCTAAGACTCTTGGGGTTGGCATCAGACTATTCAAAAGCCGTGGCGAGAAGAAGAGACAGGCTCAGGGGAGGAGACTGTGGAAGGGATATAAAGTGGGCAGAGGTGGGTGGGGCCCTGCCCAGGAAGCCATCAGAACAACAGTTGGGATGAGAACTATGTCAAATACTGGCTGTCACCTGGGCAGAGACGCTATAAACTCACTGGAGGCCTGCAGGACCTGGAACCTTCTGCTAGGAAACTGCTGCCTCATTGGCATGCTACCCTTTTTGATAATTAACCCATCTCCAAACCTAAGTTTACAGACTGCCTTTGCTCACCATGGGTCAGATGTCTGTCTTTGTATATCTTGGAAGGTCAAAGCACCCTGCTTACAGTAACTCTGCTCTTTGTCCCTCTCTCCCTTCCTCCCACAGTGTACAGATACTCTCCTTGTGGATCCATGTGACTACATCCCCAGTGGGCTATGCCTCTGGGCACTGGGTCATGGGTGCCTTTTATCCAATCCAGAGCTTGGGCTTGCAGAGTGACTTGCTGGCTATGGTGAGAGTCTAGGTGTAGAGTCAAGAAGACAGATTCAGTTCCCAAAGGTGCTGGGCGTGGTGGCACACGCCTTTAATCCCAGCACTTGGGAGGCAGAGGCAGGCAGATTTCTGAGTTCGAGGCCAGCCTGGTCTACAAAGTGAGTTCCAGGACAGCCAGAGCTGCACAGAGAAACCCTGTCTCAAAAAACCAAAAAACCAAAAAAAAAAAAAAAAAAAAAAAGAAAGAAATCCTCAATTCCCAAAGGATGTTTATTCTGTCCTAGACCAGAGATAGGACCATGAGCTTCATGGCTTTGAGCAAGGGTCAGGATCGTAGAGATAAGGCCTGATGTGTCAGTTACCAGTTCATGCCAGATGTGGTAGCTCACGCCTTGGACCCCAACATTTGGTAGGAAAAGGAAGTTGGATCTCTGTGAGTTTGAGGCTAGCCTGGTCCACAAGCAAGTTCCAGGGCAGCCATGGCCTTCGACATGACAAAGAGACCCAGCCAGCTTCAGAACAAACAAACGAAAAGTGCTTTGTCTGTTTGCAAGAACCTGTGGTCAAGTTCAATCTGAAAACACTAAATGGAAAGAAATATTTCACACATTTTCAAGTAACGTTTATTGCAGCGTATTATTTCAGTTATTCTAGTTGATGGCTAATCTCTTATTGTGTGCCTGCTATGTAAATTAAACACTATTCTGGGTCTGAATGAATAGGAAAAACCCAATCCCTCTAGGTTCTGGTACTGAGTTTCAGCATCTCCTTGGGGCTTGAAAGTACATATTACCACCTCTGTCCCCTCAGTGCAGAGTCTAGCTCTGATCATTAGTCACTCTGTAACTTTGGTATTGGACTTAACTCCTACAGGAGTCTTCCCATCTAGATAGCAGGGCTGTTGTGGCTTTCCCAGGATCCCTGTGGGAGAATGAAGAAGGTGCTTGTATGACCCCTTTGAAAGACAGGTCATATTGTGATGACCACTAGCCTGAGAGTTGTGCCAAGAGGTACCTCCCCTCCTCTAGAAAGCTGCTGCTTCTTCTTCTTCTTCTTCTTCTTCTTCTTCTTCTTCTTCTTCTTCTTCTTCTTCTTCTTCTTCTTCTTCTTCTTCTTCTTCTTCCTCCTCTTCTTCTTCTTCCTCCTCTTCTTCCTCTTCTTCCTCTTCTTCCTCTTCTTCCTCTTCTTCCTCTTCTTCCTCTTCTTCCTCTTCTTCTTCTTCTTGTTTTTTGAGACAGGGTTTCTCTGTGTAGCCCTGGCTGTCCTGGAACTCACTCTGTAGACCAGGCTGGCCTCGAACTCAGATATCCACCTGCCTCTGCCTCCCAAGTGCTGGGATTAAAGGCGTGCGCCACCACTGCCCTCTAGAAAGCTTCTTGGCTTCCATCTCGTGGCTGAAGCTGGTCTCCATTCCAGGCCCTCCTTCCACATAGTTAGCTCAGCCTCCCTGCCCCCCCCCCAATCTGGCAGCTTCTGGTTGCCCTATTCTGGCTACCATTCAGCATAGCTCTCCCTCCTGCAGACGCTATAGCTGCATGCCTCCTCCCACTCCTCTCCCCTCCACTCTCTTCCTCTTTACAGAGGAGTCTCTCTTGTCCAGAGCAGCCTGCAGGCCCCAGGCTCCATAGCACTCTGCAGAAGGGTCTTCTGGCCCTGTAGCACATCTGCAGAGCTCAGGAAGAGCTGCCTTTGAAGATAAGACCAGCTGGGTGGCCTTGGGTTTTAACCAAAATGTGGAATTGCACTATGCCCACACCTGGTTCCCTAGAAGGGGATGGGTCATGTTCAACGAAGCTTTTGTCTTTTTCTTTTTCTCCTCAGCAAACTGGAGGGAAAAGATGTATTGAAGAGTTTCAGCTTTTATTGTTGTTTTAAAGAAATATGACTTTTCCCCTCTGAGTATCTTTTATAAAATGTTATTGTTGTAAATCCCCCTTTGTTTTGCTTTGGTTTGGTTTTGTGAGGCTGAGTTTCTCTGTGTAGAGCTACACAGGGTTGTCCTGAAACTTGCTCTCTAGACCAGACTAACCTCAAATTCAAAGATCCACCTGCCCCTGACTCCTGAATGATGGGATTAAAGGTATGCACCTTCACCACCAGGCTGGAAATACCCTTTCTTAATGAAAATTCCCTATCTAACACGCTGGTGTTATCAGGAAGGGATGCGTTTGCTCTGACTTGGCCTCACCGAGAGCTAACAACCCCATGATGAGTCTCCAAGTGGGTTAAATCCCAGGCCCCTGCTGCCGCCTGCCACCTCTGGCCTGAATGGCCGGTTTACTAATCCACACTAGGTAAGCTGCAAAGACTTCTTGACATGGTTCTGGCCTTTGCGTGCCCAGCCCTCTCCCCCGCCTTTATTTGTGATATTTATTTTTCAAGTCAACACACTGGTTTATGTTGAGACTTGCACCGTGAAATACAAGATTCTATGCGAGGGCTTGATTCTGATCTTCCAGGAGGCCAAGGAGCAGGGTGTGGGCGGCACAGCCCGCAGGAGTTTTGCACACACATGGAGCTGTGGCACAAGACACTGGGCACCCTCCCAGTGCTCAGATTGGAGAGGCATGTTTCCCTCTGTTTGCGAGCCTCAGGAAGGATCCTAAGAGGGGCAGCTGGACCTAGAGAAGGAAACTTCGTTCCTCATGGTGTGAGAAGCATTCCATGTCCCTGGAAAATGCCTGGGGCAGTGAGGGACATGGGGCCAGCCTTTCCCCAACCATGGGAAAGACAGATTTGCTCTAAGTAAAAAGTGGTTACCTGGCTGGAGAACGGCCTGGGACCTGGAGCCCCCATCTCCACATTCCCTGGGAGGAAGTGCCAGAATGAACTGGCGTCTCTGTCAAGTATTAGCGCTAAGTTTTACTTCTAAAACTACTCTAAACCTACGTGGCGGTGCTAAGAAGACCACCAAGGGCTGAGCTGCTGCTTTCAGAGAGTGATTTCCATCTTCCTGCCCAGCAACCACAGTGCTGACAGGCAGCAAGCTGGGCTCTGGGTTCTACCCAGTTGCTGAACCACATGTTGATACTCCCTCATTATCTTGGGCTATGCTGTTCTAGGCTGGCCATGCACTGTCTAGCCTAATTACTGTCCCTGGCACTTGCCACCATAGACCCCTGATACCTTGGGGAAAACTCAGCCTATTCATTCCTGGGTCATTTCCTGGCTCCTTCTCTCATCAGATAGGGAAGAGCTTGCCTTCACTAGCTGTGTGGCCTTGGCACCCAGGAGGCTCCCACAGAAGACCGACTTTCGGTTTTTCTTGCTGATGGAGGGTGCCGGCCACATGCTCTCATACCTGGAAGCAAGACCCAGCTCTGTAGCCTCACAGACCAGAGGTATGGCTACAGAAATCATCCTGCTAGGACACAGAGAGTCTTGGAATGTAGGCAAAGGGGCTGGGGCTTAATCTTACAAGCAATGGGGAGCCAAGAGAGATGCCAGGCAACCACAGACTCAAACACCAGGACTTACCTATCTGCTTGTCCTAACCTGTCCCAGGCCCAGGAGAAGGAGCAGAGGTCAGTACGCAGAGAAGGCACACTCAAGGAATATTGGAACTATGCTACTGAGCTGGACAGAGCTGAGCGTGGTCTCAACCCCAAGACAGAGGTGTGAGCAGTTACAGAAGGTTCTCCTAACTGACACAGAAAAGCAGCTATCTTGTCAAGGGTTGCTGGGGGGGCGGGGCAGGGGTTGAAATTAACAGAAGGCAGGCAGGTCCAAGTGCTAAAATTCATCCACGAGTGTGCTGCTGCCTACAGAAGTGACTTAAATGACCTTTGGGGGTTTGAATTCCAAGCTCATTAGCCCTTCCCAGGCCGGTCCGGGAAAGTGCAAGCGAAATTAGAAAGAAAACAACGATGGAAAACCAGGTAGTTTGTTCAGAGCGGGGACTTTGCTTCGCCCTATATATAGAAGTGATTCCTGAATAGATCTGTTTCCGTGTAGTGTGTGTGTGTGTGTCCCTGTGGGTATGGCTGCAAGTATATGTGGGCAAGCCAGAGGACAACCCTGGGTATTGTACGTCAGGGATTATCCATTTTTTCCTGTTGAGACAGAGTCTCCCTCTAGTCTAGAACTTGTCAAGCAGGCCAGGCTGCACAGCTGGCCAGTGAGTTCCAGGAATCCCCCTGTCTCTACCTCCCCAGCACTGGGATTCTAAGGTGCATTACCATGCCTGGCCTGGGTGGGTTGTGGGGCTTGAACTCAGCCCTCATGCTTACAGGGCTTCATTGACTGACCTATTGCTCTATACTTGCTTACACTTATAAAAGCGTATTTTACATTTTCAAATATTATGGTGTGTGTGCGTGTGTGTGTGTGTGTGGTGGGGTTTATACACCATGGCACACATGTGAAGAGCAGAGGGAAACTTGTGTTAGTTGGAACACGTGGGCTCCAAGCGTCAAGGGTCAAGGTCAGGTGCAAGCCGCCTTACCTGCTGAGCCATCTCTCCAGCTCCTCGCTTGTACTTCACTTAATAAGAGCAAATCTGTTTCTCCCTGTCTGCCATACACTGCGGAGGAAAAGCACAATGATATAACAAGCGTGTGTTAGAAAGTCTGGACAGGGGCTGGAGAGATGGCTCAGCGGCTAAGAGACTGCTCTTCCGAAGGTCCTGAGTTCAAATCCCAGCAACCACATGGTGGCTCACAACCATCCATAACAAGATCTGACACCCTCTTCTGGTGCGTCTGAGGACAACTACAATGTATACTACACATTAGTCACCTGCCTGCAGCTGCCTACCCACCTAGCACTCCCTGGACAAGACAGTCCTCTGCAGGATTTTTGAAAAAAGCTTAGTTTTTTTTATTTTATTTTATTTTATTTTACTTCTATTTTTATTATTTCATTTTTGGTTTTTTGAGACAGGGTTTCTCTGTATAGCCCTGGCTGTCCTGGAACTCACTTTGTAGACCAACAGACACCATGATCGTGGCAACTCTTATACAGGAAAACATATACAGCCCCAATTGGGGCTGACTTACAGTTCAGAAGTATGGTCCATTATTGACACAGTGTGAAGCATGGCAGCATGCAGGCAGACATGGAGCTGGAGGGGTAGCTGAGAGCCCTACATCTGGATCTGTAGGCAGCAGGAAAAGAGAGTGACACTGGGCTTGGCTTGAGCATCTGAAACCTCAAAGCCCACAGCCCAGTGACACCCTTCCTCCAGGAAGGGCACACACTTTCAATAATGCCACTCCCTGAGTCTATGGGTGGGTGGGGGGCATTTTCATCCAAACCTTCACAGAAGCTGAGATATACCATGTGCTGGGCCTAAGTGTGGTCATCTCTCTATCACGGTTAAGATATGGTCTCTGATAAGTGTCTGGAAGCCGATGCTCAATCAGCTGCTCTTGGGTTGAGACCGAGTCTTGCTCTACAGGCCTGGCTGACTCTTGTCCCAGCTTCCCATGCACTGCTATGGGCATACACCGCTATGCCTGGCTTCTGTCTGGTGGTTCTTCCTCGAGGTACCTTGGGTGTAGTTTTGGGTGTGTACTTCCCAGCACTCCTCTGTGCTTTTGAGCCAGTCTTTGCTGGGGTTCCATGAGACTGAATGAAGCTCCTTCTAAGAATGATTTCTGTTTGCTTGCACAGCTACCACCCCAGGTCATTTGAAACCAAATCTATGTCTTGAACTCCGCTGGGCCACCCAGAGATAAAACTCAGGCTGCCAAGCCTTCCAGGCCACAGACTTTATGATTGAGTGTCTATTTTTTTCCTTTCCTTTTTCTTCCTTTGGGTGCTAAGGAAGTCTTCTTTCTAGGTTGCTAGAGGAAGTTGAGCTGAGAGCCAGGTTTCCTTGCTCCACTTTTACCTGAAAGTGAGGCATTGGACGCCTGCTGGTGGAGGGGCACCTCCTAACCTGACCTCTGTCTGCTCACGGACTCTCCACTCTACTGCCAAAGCCTGGCTTTCTCCAGCCTCGCCCGATGCCTCAAAGCAGAGGGCTCTGACATCCTCTGGGTCTTTCTCCTCGATGGGACCTGGGTTCCTCTTCATCCTGCCATCTTTTCCTGGCTTTCAACAGAATTTTGAAGACTGTTTCATTCACAGTGTACACCTTCTCACTTCCCAGAGCAGGAGTAGATGAGGAACCTGGCTTGCTGCATGCTGTTACAGCACACGCACCTGGATGTTTAATCTTAGTGTGTGTGTGTGTGTGTGTGTGTGTGTGTGTGGTGTGGTGTGTGTGAATGTGTATGCACACATATACATGCAGATGTGCATACATTCATGGTGACCCTTCTTTTCCCACACCCCACCCCACCAGCCCTGGGGTTACAGTCTTAAGCAGCCACACCCAACTTCTGTCTGGATGTTGAGAGTTCCAAATTCAAGCCTCATGCTAGCCATCCCACAGTCTCTGGAGCCCTTATTTAAGTTGAGAACATCACTGACTCCATGTGCCGGCTACTAGGCAACTGGAGATGGAAATGCACTCGTACCAGTGGGCCATGACTTCCCTCGTACAGGAAGGTCATCACCAGGCAGAGATTTCGACTACAGTGCTGAAGGTTGTCACCATCCCAGAGCTAACCCTCCAGCTTCACTGCCCAGAGTGGCAACCGATGAAAACTCAAGGTGCTGTAAGAAGGCTCTGGGAGAGCCTTCTGCAGCTGCTCCTCCACCTGCTCCCAGCAGTGGGAGTTGAGGTAGAGAGGCTGAAAGTGTGGCCCTGCTCATGAGTCCCCATGCTCCCTCCTGGGCTCTGTGACCTTGGCCTCCAGGCAGTCTGTCCCCAGCTGTAAGACGAGAGGCCAGGCTGGCTGATCAAGAACGCCCCTGCCAGTGCCCCTGCCAGTTTGGGATTCTGCGTAGTATCTGGAGGTGTGACTGTGACAGGTCCCAGAGGGAGAGTGCCAAGGAGGCGTGCCCTGACTGGGGGAAAGGAGGCAACCACATGACCTTCCAGACAGAACCTTGTAGAGAATTATGTTCAGTGTCTCATGCTCTGTGCTTTCCCCAGGCCTAGAATTAGCCCAGAGCCCACGGCCCTGGGGAATTGACTTGTTTCAGTGAATCCAGCAAGGCCAGACCTGGCCAGCTGAAGGTCACCACCCAAGCCCATCCTGGGGCAGGGACAATCTCTTTGTGCTCCTACCCTGTGCATGGCTGGTCACCCCAGTTCCTCCCGGCCACTGTCCCATGCTCTTGCTTTGATCTGAACAGCGGCAGATCCTGCTGGGAGCAGGAAGGGAGAAGGGCGAGGGGAGCTTGCTCTGGCACATTGACAAAGAGCAAGATTCAAAGCCTGACTCCCGTGCATGCTGGGCTTCTCAGTCCGGGATGGGGGATGCTCAGTCCCCAGGCTGAGAGACATGAAGGCCAGAGCTGCACCTCTTTGCCTGGTCACCCCTGCCTTCTTTGGGAGGAAGCCCAACACGTTGGCCAGCTAGGACAGACCTCTTCAAGGTCCCCAAGAACCCTCTAAACTGGGTGAGCCCCATGGGGGTTTTCTCAGAGTCTGGAAGAGCTCCAGGCTCCAGGAGGGAGGCCCATCTGCCTGGGCTAGGCTCTCTCTCCTTTAATCCACTTGTTCTAAAGCTGAAAGCTAACTCTAGGGTGACTTTGGCTTGTGGCTTTACCTCCTTGGGACTTGTTTTATTTCTGGCCCCGTAGAGGGGCTTCAGGAAGGCAGAGGTGATGGGTAAGCATGGAGAGTTTCCCTCCACCCTGTGACCCTTTCTGCTCATGCCCCACCTGACTGATGCCATAGGCTGTCAGGCTCTCACATAGCCCCTTCCCTCTCCATACCCCTGTGCTGTGGCAGCCTGCAGTCCTGAGCAGAGTCCTGTGACCCAGCCTTGTCTCACCTCTCTCCAGGCACTGGACTTGAGTTGCTCACTTTTGGACTTCTCCCTGCTCACTTTTCCTTCTGCAGGGCATCTCGGGTGCTCACTTTTGCTTTTCCTTTAATGGCTCACATCTCGGGCATTAACTCCTCCAAGAAGGCCTCCTTGATCTCCCCTCCCAATGTTGATGTACTGTGGTGTCTGCGTCTTAGCTGTCTTTCTCACTGGACTAGGAACTCCTTGGGAATTAGAATTTCATCTGAGATTAATGATTAAAAACAAATAAAATGAACCAGTCGGTGGTGGCACACTCCTTTAATCCCAGCACTCCAGAGGCAGAGGCAGATGGATTTCTTTTGAGTTTGACTCCCCCCCTGGTCTACAGAGCTAGTTCCAGGACAGCCAGGGCTATGCAGAGAAACACTGCCTCAATAACAATAATTGCTATTATTATTATTATTATTATTATTATTATTATTATTATTATTATTATTATTATTATTATTACATTGTGATGCCCATGGATGCTAGAATAGGTAGGTGAAAATTTAATCCAATATTTACGGTCTCAAAGTATCTGCTCTCAAGGACCAAGGACACATAGTAACAAATTGTAGCAAAACAGAGACTACAAAAGGAAACAGCAACTTTGAAGAGCATCCAGCTGACTCCACACTTCTCCAGGGGATTCTGGCTTGGGGCACACGGATAAGAACACAAATTCCTGTGGCCCTCCTGCTAGGGAGGAGGGAGCTTGGATCTTATCATGGCAGACATCCTATCAAATCAGTGGGTTGTGTTCCTCAAGGTCACCGGTGGCTGGGAATAACCACACATGTGAGCAGATAAAAAAGAAAAGTATGTGTGTACATGTATGTGTGAGCATGTATTCCTGCCTTTATGTGAACATCCGGGCTTGTCTGTGAGCGCCTGTCTAAGTGGACACATCTGTGCATGCTTGTGTTTGAACATGTGCACACACTTACGCTTTTTATTTGCTCGCTCATCATTGGGAGCACTGGAGTCAGCTGGGAGCGGCAGCTGTCCAGAGCTTAGACCAGTGACCCACTGTCTCCTCATATCCAGGAAGGCCTCAAGACCTTGAACTCTACAAAGCCAAGGTCAGCAGGGGCAGCAGCTTTGGACTATGTAGACAGCAGCTTTGATGGCGGCCTTCCCTGGTGCCTATTTGCCAATTTCTCCCGCTCCACAGCAAGCCATGTCTTCCTATTGAAGGTCACCCCAAAAGGCAGCTGAGAGATCCCTGTAGTTGCCTTCTCTCCCAGCTGGTGCCCCAGTAAATGGTAGGGGCACAGCCTGCCCTAGACCTTCTATTTAAGGCTCCACAGAAATTTGAAAAGCTGTCCATTTCTCCAGCCTTTGCTTCATGAAGGGAACAAAGATAGAATTGTAACAGCTTACAGGAAAGGGCCACAAAGAATTTATTTCTTCCTTTCCTGATTTGAACCTGTGGGGGCTGCCTGGGAATTCAGACATAGCTTCTAAAAGTGGGGCAGGCAGTATACAGAGCACTCTGGGGTGTCTAGTTTGCCCTACATTGTTCACACTTGGCCCTGGAGCAATCTTAACCTCTCCCTTCCCCACATCAGGATCTCCAGCCCTCCTACTCTGGGATCCATACTGGTGCTCCTGGCATCTGCAATCCTCTACTGTCACTCTCCCTCTCTTCTTCTGTGTCCTTCCATCCTTAAGAACAAGCTCCCTTCGGCTGTATCCCACTGAGGCTGACACCCGGAAGTGCTTACCTCTGCTGTCCAAACCACTCCAGCGCCCTTGTTACCTCTTCTGTGAGGGGGCAAGAGGGTGCTGCACCCACGGGACAGGCCACTGAGCTTTGCATGTAGATCTCCGAAGTAGCTACCTAGCAAGGCTCTGTGCCCCATCTTTTCAGCCCCTGGATGGTGCCCCCCTCTGCTGAGGGACATAGAGTCCTGTGCCCCAGATGTAGCTTATGCTACCGGTTCCAGTGTTTGGGAGGAGAATTATTGTTCATACTCGCAGAGAGATTTCATCTCTCCAGCAGCCATGGTCTTAGATTCTAGAAGACTCTACCTCTTGATTTAAAAAGAGAGGACTGGCTTCAGTAAGGGCTGGCACCAAGACAACCGGGAGCCAGGTTTGGCCCCTGGGTTGAGGGACTGAGGGGCAAAAGGACTCCATATCTGGCATACTTATAGTCATGGACCCTGAAGTCCCTTAAGTGCTCTCCAGGTGGCAGTGATGGGGACAGAGAAGAACTGTGGAGCAGGGACACATCTGGGGCACAGGACTCTATGCCCCTCAGCAGAGGGGGGCACCATCCAGGGGCTGAAAAGATGGGGCACAGAGCCAAGGACTTCAGGTCCAGGGCAGAGTATGAAGCTAGGCAAGGGCCCATGGAGGAGATTTAACCACAGGGGCCATTCTGTAGATGTTCACAGGATTCACAAAGCCAGAGGCAGGGGCAGGGGGAGGAAGGGAGAGACAGAGACAGAGACAGAGAGAGACAGAAAGGAGAGAGAAAGGGAGAGTGAGAGGAAGAGAGAAAGAGAAAGGGAGAGAGAGAATTGAAAGGATGTGGCCAGGAGGTCTTGGGTTTTAGACAGTTGAGATAAAGGTTGTAGGGGAGGGGTTCAGAGTCCTGAGGTTGATAGACAGGTGGTCCTACATCTCAGGCAGGGATCACGTCTAGCAAAAGTGATGCCAGGAGGGTAATGCCTGGCTCAAACCAGATGAGAACTGGAATAGAGAGAACTCAGCCCTATGTTCAGGACTGGTAAGAACAAACACCTTTAATCTCCATGCTGGTTCTAAGGCATGGTACAATAATCTCTGTTCTGAAGATGAAAATCTGAGACTCAGAGGCCAATGAGTTAGGATAGGGACTGGACTCTCCCTGTGTCCTGGCTAAGATGGAGCAGAGACAGCAGAGGGGTAGACAGGGAACAGGTAAACAGGGAGACAGAGAAGTCCTGGTTAGGCAAAAGTCTTGGCCTTGAGCCTTAAAGTAACCTCTAGGATTTTCACCCTGAACAGAGGGTGAGAACAGAGATCTGGGGTGAAGAGACTTGCAGGGTCCAACTATGGGAAAAGGTACAGGGGCAGAAGCCAAGCTGGTGCTCACAGAGGCCCCAGGGACCCTCTTTGGCATTAGGGCTCATGTGACCTGGACTCATGTGACCATACTGCCTATGGGGCAGGGAGCCTGAACTGATTGCTAAGTGAGAATCATGCCTTCCCAATGACCAAGCAATTGGACAATTGGCTAGCTCCCCGCAGCTGCCCTGTAAGACCAGCTGCAATACAAAGAGCAAAGACAGGAGGTGGCTCGAAACATGCTGGCCACTTGTCCCTTGACCCACAGCCACCTTGGACAGCTGCCAGAAATCTGTGAAGCCCCAGTCTCTCGGTGATTCCAGATTCCACCAGATGCCCCCAGCCTAGGGGCTGGTGTATCACGGGACTGGATCACTCAAGGGTGAGAAGAAAGCAGAGCCCGTTCATCCCCATCCAGAATGCTACAGGGGAAAGAGCTCAACCTAGGAGCTGAAGACCTGGCTGCCAGCCTTGGTTGCCTGGCCATGGTATGACCTTGGACTGGTCTTTGGACTCTTGGGGCCATGTCACACAGACAGAGGGAGGAGGCCCTTCCACCCTAGTGGCTCCCGGGACACCCATGCTTATCACGCCATGCTCCCTGCTATTGCTTACATCCAGCATCCCCAGAGAACCAAGGGGAAGTGTTAGCCAGTGCTGCAAGGCTGAGGGCCAGCATCTAGCCCTAGGATGCTTACATCCATGGCTGGGCCAGGATAATGTTGTGTAGCCCAGTATGGCTTTCTACTCCTAAGGCTTCCACATGCCGAAGCCCCCTCCCAGATGTGGCAAACAGATGGGTGGTATCATGGCGCTCACTGCCTAGAAGGCAGGGCACATAGATAGGCTTAATGGCCATCTCAGCAGAATCTGGCCAGAAGGTTTCATAGAACACTGGATCCCTGCACAGGGTTCCATAGGTATCCCGATGACCAAAAAACCAGCATGAGGACACGCAATCGTACTGCCTACTGGGGCCTGGGGTCTGTTTCCTGCTGCCAGTCCTGCAGATCAGGACTAACACAGGCAAATGTAGATGCTGGCCATGAGCTGGGAGTCCATATTAAACATAGTTCTCTGTCCCTGCAGTCAGATCTACTGGTAGACCCTACCCTGACATCAGGATATCAAGGCTCTATTCTAACCCTCACTCCTGACCCCAACACAAGACCCTGACAAATGTTCCCAAGAGCCCTTGGCCTAGCCACAGCTTGTAAATGAAGGGGTACTAGGAAAAAAGGGCCCTGCAGAGCCCAGCCAGCCCCTGCGTACTCCAGGCACATGACTCCCTGTGCCTGTTTCCCCAGATCGGCTCCACAGACAGTATAGACAGGATCCACAGTCAATATAAACAGGATCCACAGTATCATGTTTACTAAGTCACTTCCAGGCCCAGTACACTGCAGGACCCTGGCCTCAGCCATATTCACAGGATCCCATCAGTGGGGGTGGATGGGTTAACTGATGCCAGGTCATGCTGACCCAAGGGTAACAAAGTCCTTGATGTGCTCTGAAGACTGGAAACTGGCACCAGTTCCAGAGGAGGGGGCTTGGGGCCAAGGTGACAAGCTCTATGGAGCTTTGGTGTGCCTGCAGTATTGGCTCTTCACAGCAGCCCGCACCTCAGAAGGAGGCCCACTGGACTTCCTAACTCAAGAGCTGCTCATATATATCACATACCCTGCTCTGAGAGCAGGGCCTCTGAGAAGATATGTTATCTGTATGCAAATTTGTGGCGTGGAGCTTCTGCAATGGCCTGGCACTGGTCCTCCTCAGAAGGGAGGGGATGGTTCCTCCTCGGAGTTTATGACCCTGAATCTCCACAGGTGTGTAGCCCTGATTGCAAACAGCACGTGGAACTTGGCCACTGAGAACCTGCTCGTATCCCCTGTCCCACCGCACCAACTTGAGCTTGCCACCCGGAAAGCCAGTGGGGACTCCAAGGGGAGGAAGTACCCATGGAACACAGCCACCCAGGTCCATGGTCAGTATCTCTGCCTGAGCAGAGGGGTAGGGATGGGTAATAACACTCCAGAGTGGTCCCACATGGCCACCTAAAAATAGCAGGTCATTACCAGAAGGTTAAGCAGTTGGGGGTCCAGCTACCGATACCTGTCTTGAGCCCAGTCCCATTCACATCTAGGTTCCAACAGGGGATAGATAGCTTGACTAAGGCCGGTTTTCAAGATGCCGCCCAGGGCTGTTAGGGAGAAGGATGAAGGATGGAGGCCAGAGAGAAAGGATCGCATCCCAGTGGGTGGGCGAGGGTGGTGGTGGTCAAAATGTCTCCCATCAAGAAGAGGGACAAGCGGAGGGAGGAGTCTGTTAGAAGGAAGAGCGGGGTGTGGGGAGGTGAGAGAAGCTGATGATCAATCGTGCCAGAGCACCCTGAGGAAGGCTTAGTCAGGGAAGCATGAGATGTGGCCAAGGCCTGGCGGGACAGGGGACAGAGCAGCCTCAATCCCTCTATCCATCCCGTGTGTCCTTGTTACCCATCTATACAGGAGTGTGAGGTATACAGTGTCTCTGCCCTCCCTCAGACCTTTGCTACTTCTGTGCCCACTGTCCCCTTCACAAGACATGCCTCTCTTCTTCTCCACGAACTCCTATTCATCCTTTAGAGCCTAGGCTAAGATTTACCTCACTTGCCTGGGCTCGCTGAGTCTCAGCTCTATGCTAAGTGGGTGCTAGGGGATAGGAGTAGGGAAGATGGCGTTAAAGAGGAGCTCCAACCAGGCCCTATTGCAGGCACCTCCTCCACAGCATGAGTCTCCTTGGCTCTTGCCACCTATGTCCTTGTGATTCTCACTGCCCAAACAGGACTCCTCTGAGACTGCATGGCACATGACACACTGGATCCACTCAGAAGGTGGCAAAGGGAGCTCTGGAACAGAGAGGGACACTCAGTGCCAGGTTCTGGCCTCTCTGGGGTGGTGGCCAGTGCATATGGTTGCACTCTCACCCTGCGGGTTACAGACAGGTCTCCTGTCTGTGACTGGCTCCCCTCTGTCCCAGTAACTCCCAAGCCTCCTAGTGGCAGGACTTGTGGGCATCTGGGTAGAAGAGCTGGGGCAGAGAGGAGGAGAGAGATGGAGTCTGGGAGGCTCCCTGGAGATGAGAAGTCACTCAGGGCAGGTGGCGGCAAAGCCAGGGTTTATGTAATACACAGCCACAAGTGCTTTTTTTTTAAAGATATATTTATTTATTTATTATATGTAAGTACACTGTAGCTGACTTCAGACACACCAGAAGAGGGCGGCAGACCTCATTATGGGTGGTTGTGAGCCACCATGTGGTTGCTGAGATTTGAACTCAGGACCTTCGGAAGAGCAGTCGGCGCTCTTAACCACTGAGCCATCTCGCCAACCCCACAAGTGCTTTTGATGGGTGCCTTGCAGGCTGTAGACCTTAGGAAGGTCTGGCCTCCTTTACAATGCATCCCCTGCCACCCCACAGCACCCCAACATTCTCATCCTTAAGCTGGGAGTTAACATCAGGATGTGGAAACAGATGCAATATCGGAGAGCTCCCAGACAGCCAGGCGATTCGTGTTCACAAAGGCTGAGAGTGGAGGCCGGGAAAAGCTGACCAGAGGAGGGCCTGGTGTGAGCTGAGACTATACACTTGTGGTCCCCTGTGGCAGGGAAGGCTGGAGGGAGAGTGTCACACTGGCACCAGGAGTGAGCACACCAGTGATAGGAGAGGTTGAGCTTTGGCACGAACAGGCCAGCAGGTTCCCCTCAGTGGGACATGGGCCAGTCAGGTTACACAAGGTGCCAGGATTTCCTCCTATCTGTGTCACAAGGCTGTCCCTGAATTGCCTCCCTTCCCTACCACAACATCTTTGCCGGTCCAGAGCTTTGGAGCCTCCCTTGGGGCCTAGTGACCCTCTCGGAGATCACTGTCCCTGATCACTGGCTTCTCTGTCTTGATATCCTCATCTGGGAAGCGCAGGTGAGAGCCAACCTCTACCTCTGTACTGGGGCCACCTCCCACCCACCACCATAGTGGGTGTCAACCTTCCTAATGCTGCAACCCTTAATACAGTAGTTAGTTCTTCATGCTGTGGTGACCCCCAACCATAAAATTATCATCGTGGACTATCTTATTATCTTACCTGTAACTTTGCTACTGTCATGAATCATAATGTAAAGATCTGTCTTTTCCAGTGGTCCCGTGAAAGGGTCGTTCAGCCCCCAAAGGGGTCATGACCCAGAGGTTGAGAACCACTGCATTGCTGAGACCAGTGGTCCGCAGGGTCCCCCCACCTTTCTCTTACTGTTTCACCTCCTGCTGAGTGTGACCTTGAGTCACATGACCTGTAGACAGCCTAAACCTGGTAGCACCCTCCACTTTGCGTGACAGCCCTCCTGGGGACATCCCTCTCAGTAGGGGCTGGTACATGGAAGAGTAAGGGAGAAGATAGGGATGGTTGGAGAGGTTAAACAGGCTTTCTTTGGGGCAATGGCTAGTTCTCTCAAACTAGGGAAGAGTAGGGATGTCTGTTTATGGATGGGGAAACTCAGAAAGGCAGAACACTGTGGTGAGCTGGGGTGGAGTTCTGACTCCCGTGACCCTGCAGAAGTGATGTGGAGGCAGGGGTTCATGTGGGTTGGAAGAGGACGCCACACCTGGAGACCTCACAGGAACCATTAGGTCTCCCCATCTACAGAGAGGAGGCGGCTAAGGACAGCACCCAAACTGCCTGCCTTTTACTATGGGCCTATTAGCGAGTGCAGGGCGCCACCTGGTGGACAGGACAAAAACTGCCTAGATTGGAGTGGCAAATTAAAAAGGTTACCAGTATGTGCCGGTTAGGTTTTTGACAACGTGTCACAGTCATCTGGGAAGAAGGAACCTCAATTAAGAAAATACCTCCATCAGACTGGCCTATAGGCAATTCTTTAGAGCATTTTTTAAAAATTAACGATTAATGTAGGAGGTCCCAGCCCACGACTAATAATGCCACTCCTAGACATTGGAAACGTGGGCTAAGCAAACCGTGGAGAGCAAACCAGTAGGCAGCAATCCTTCACGACCTATGCTTCAGCTCCTGCCTCCAGGTTTCTGACCTGGCCTCCCTGTTATCTGGAAGTATAAGATGAAAGAAACTCTTCCCTCCCCAAGTTGATTTTGATCATGGTTTTGACCACAGCAATAAATAGAAAGCAAGCCAAGCCTGTGCCTTTTTGTTACAGCCTGCAGAAGGTCTGGGAGCTCTCCGACCCCACCTAGGCTCACGATGTAACTCCCCCACCCCCAGCTTCTGCTTGGCTGAGTGTCCAGGCTACAGTGTCTTGGGGATAAAAGAGGCCACTGGCTCAGCCTTACAAGGCCCACAGGCCCCTGTCTCTGTCTCTCATAGTCTTTCTCCCAGTTCTGACCAAACTACAGCTGAGAAAACCCACTATTCCCAGAACACTTAGCAAAGCCAATCAGGACCAGGGACAGATGGGCTACACCTGGGCCTCACACTCGGAAGCCAGACTTCTACATCCCCCAAAGTCCCAGGTACAGGGAGACAGGGCAGCACTGATGATCAAGGGGCCTTGCCTGAATCTGGAAATGGCAAGTACTTCAGCTCTGTGTCTGGAGTCCCTGCCTTGTTCTGCCTTGGGGCCTAACTTAGGGCACTGAGTGGCACCTGGCTCTGAGCATGCACCCGGGTGCCCTTCCTTCTGCTACTCCTGAGCCTCCTCAAGGCTGGATCCCCACAGGACAGGCCACCACCCAGGGCTGGGCAGCCTGAGACTCTCCCTAGATGGCCATGTACAGGGGAAGGGATGGGGGCTGCAACTCCCCTGAGCAGCCACGGCTTCTCACTGGTGGACCACTATCTGCTGTGCTTCGGGGGGGGGTCCACTTTGGTTTGAGGACAGGGCCTGCAACCTCTCAAGACTCTCTGCCCACTTGAGACTTCTGCTGACTAAAGCCCCTGACATAGCTTCTGCTCTGTGGGAGCATGAGGGTACCAAATCAGCTTCCCCCTATACAGACCTTGTCAGAGCCTCCAGTGGCTCACTACTGCATGACTCCAAGAGAGGGCATGTGGAGGGGGGAGCAGAGCTGTACACCTTAGAAAAGTCTTCCCGGGCTGGTGTGATGGCTCAGCAGTTACGAGCACTGAGTGCTCTTCCATAGGTCCTGAGTTCAAATCTCAGCAACCACATGGTGGCTCACAACTATCCATAACGAGATCTGACGCCCTCTTCTGGAGTGTCTGAAGACAACTACAGTGTCTACATATAATAAATAAGTAAATAAACAAGTAAATAAATAAATATTTTTGAAAGAAAGAAAGAAAGGAAGGAAGGAAGGAAGGAAGAAAGGAAGGAAGAAAGAAAGAAAGGAAGGAAGGAAGAAAGGAAGGAAGAAAGAAAGGTCTTTGCTACATTCACTCCAGTAGTGCACTACAGGTTTAGAAACCTGGAAGCAGTCCTGAGACAAAGAGTTTCACGGAAACTTAGGCTCCTGGAACCTCGGCATTCCCATAGCCCATATACTCAAACCCTGTGTATTAGTCTGGTGTATGGATCTGTGTACTTTCTTGCATTATAGGTGCTTCCAAGTAATGATTTTACAAGTACTTAAATCAGGTTGAATTTTACGCCCTGGCCTTCACCAATGTCCTAGAAAGTCCTTGAAGCCAACCCTAAGCTTGGAATTCAGTAAGAATGTTACCTATTCAGTAACACTCAAATTTACTTCTAGCAGAGACAGTGAAGATAATCAGGCATTACAATTTACTTGTATAGAGCTAGGAAAGCTCAGGGCTAATCTGCATAGTAATTACTTAGGACAACAGCCCAGTCACACCCAAACACAGGAATACACAATGGCCTAGGAAATAGGTGGGTTGTAGTACTATACATAAAACAGTTAGTAGAACAGAATACCCCTGGTGCAGGTTTTTCACTAGTCCCAGAGGAATAGCATAATCAGGTATTTACTAAAGGACCCCTGGTGGTGGGTTTAACAATAGACCAGCATTGCCTCAGAACATTCGCCAGGCTCCTGTGTTTAGCTGATCTTAATTAAGGGTTGTTCATATTCTCAGTTGTAAACACTGCCTGGCTTCTGCCATCTTTTTATGTATACATTTTCTTTGTTTTGTTTTAAGAACCAGTGTACCTTGACAGATATATTCGCCTAGCCTTCTTGTTTTTCTTCTGTATTAAAAGCCCGGTGTTCGCTTTGTGAAAATACATCCAGATACAGCACTCCCTTGTGTCTGTGTCCGTTTGTCACCTTTTTCATCGCCAACTCCATGCCCGCCTGTAATGGGAACCCCGAAATTTTTTCTGCAGATTGAGGGAGGCCGACTGGGGCCAGTTCATGGCAGGTCTTGCCACCCCTCCCCCAAACTCTAGGAATCCTCACAATACAAGAGTGTTTCATAAGCCCTTACAAGAGCCAGCAGCTGGGGGCTGGAGAGATGACTCAGCACTTAAGAGCACTGACTGCTCTTCCAGAGGTCATGCGTTCAATTCCCAGCAACCACATGGTGGCTCACAACCATCTGCAATGGGATTGGATGCCCTCTTCTGGTGTGTCTGAGGACAGCTACAGTGTACCCCATACATAAAATAAATAAATAATTATAAGAAAGAAAGAGAGAGAGAAAGAAAGAGAAAGAGCCAGCAGCTGCCTCCTTGCCTTGTTCCAGGCTCCCAGCTGTTCTGCATTCTCCAATGGCTCTGAGCTCACTTCACCCATAACACAACCCCTTTAATTTACTTGCCCTTCTGATTTGGTTTCTTGCTGTGATAAAGCCCTGACTATAGATAACAGGATAAGGTTGGGTTTTGTCTGACAGGTTGGAGTCCATTATCAGGAAGAGTCAGGGCAGGAGCTCAAGGTGGGAATCTGGAATCCTAGGCTAGAGGACTTTGCCAGTACCATTTGAAGAGTGAGCTCGGGGGCTGTTAGTCTGAGGAACTCCGCCATTGCTGGGAGCCACCACTAGGGGAAACCTCCTACTGAGAAGAATCAGCTTGCCTCTCTCATTGGCCCAGCTGCTGCGCAGGGATGGCTAAGCAAGGGGGAAGACAGGCCTCCTTTCCTTAGCAGAAACAAGCAGGGAGAGGATGAGAGGCCTGCCCTGGGAGGGATTTTGATGTCATTACACCTGGCGCACCCTAGGGCCTAGTGTGGATGTTGAGGGTGGGGCCCTGGGGTGCAAATGCCTGGGGCCCTGAGGGGCTGTTAGCAGGCCTCCTGTGTCTGGCTCATGGGTGTGGAGGGTAGAGCACTTGTCAGGGCTCACCACAGCTTACCTCAGCCCTCCTAGAGGCCTGTAGACAAGCCCCTCTCACCCGCTAAGGGCAGTGACACTGGCTGGGCTTTCAGGGCTACTGGGCTATCCCAGGGTTGCTTTAATCTCAGCATTGGTTGTGTTCATTTCCTGTACTTGGTCGACCCTCACCCCCTGCTCAGCATCCCTATGCTCAGTGTTTTCAGTCCACAGGACAGGGCCCCTGTCAACTCCACCCGACTTCACAAAGGCTCCTCCTGACATTGGCCTGGCCTCTGTCCAGTCCCATTTTCTCTCCTCCTCCTGGAGGCTCGGTGGCTGTTCCCGCCACCATATCCACACAATCTCACCCCTTCCTCCTGGAAGGGCCCTTCCCCCTGGAAGGGCCCTTCCCATGCTTCAGGGCCTCGAACACTCCCCGGTCTCCCCCTCCCTGAACCTTCAACGCCATCATATCCACAGTCCTTGTCAGCATAGCCCAGCTGCAGGCCAGCCATTTGGGTCTAACACACAGAGGGAAGAAAAGAGTGTTTCCCTCGAAGCTCTTCTGGACCCTGGACTCATACCAAGCTGATCCAGGGAATGAACGGAAGACAGAGCCAGGAGGGAGATGCTCGGGGTAGACTTGGTGAGTGAGGCCCAGCCGGAGAAGGAGAGAGGAGAGAAGGGGTGGGTGGGAGGCAGGAGACACACCACTTTGGTTTCCAGAGACTGCAAGAGGGCAGTGCCTCCCCCCCAATACTGGTGGCAGTGTGGTCTTAGCTAGAGGTCTGTCCAATGCCTAGGACCAGATGCTAGAGGGCCTGAAACTCAAAGGCAGACCACTTCCTCGTCCCAGTTCAAACCCAGGGCGGTTGCTTCTTTCCTGGGAAGCCAGACTAGTGAGCACTGGCTACTTTCCTCTTGCTAAAGAGGGCAGCTGGGACAGACCAGATTCCTTAGTTCCCTCCCTCAATGCCTGTCCCCTTCACTGTGCCCAGTGGCTGGGCAGGCAAGACAATGACAGATGTGGGTGGACAGACCTGGACTTCCGTACCCACGCTTCCTAGCCTGGTGTGTAGCCTTGAGAAGGTTGCTCCAGCTCTGCTCCTCAGACTCCATAACCAGGAAACCAGCTCAGGAAGGTGGCCTCTAGAGCTTGTACTGTCTGTGGGAAGCAGACCTAAAGGTATGTCGCCTCCATTCCTGTGTTTACACCAATAGCCTGTGCCTCTGCTTCCATCCCGCAGAGAGCCGCCCCTACAGAATAGAGCAACCTGGCTTTCCACCTAGGCTCACACAAAGTGGGGGTTTTGGCTGGGTCCTGGCTGGGCAGGACAAAAGGAGGCGGTCAGGGATGTGTATAATGAACTTGGGCATCTGGGAAGGTATATGGGGGTGGGGTGATTGGCAGTCCCTCCTTGCCCTTGTCCTGAGGTTTGGGCCCATGAGCAAGTCAGAGAGCCAACGGTGCTCTGTTCCCTGGTGTATCTCAGCTCTCTGGTTGTCCTGGGTCTGACTAGTGTGGTTTTTTTTTTTTTTTTTTGCTGTCTCCACTTTGTTCTGTTCCAGAGAAGGACTGGGCTCAGAGAGATCAGCTGCATTCACCCAGCTGGCCCCAGGCATTTCTCCAGTGCTACAGCCCGTCTCAGCAGGTGACACCAGAGACACAGGCCTACCAAATGCCACAGGACAGGTGTGCAACGGGCAGAAGGTCATGGGCGCAGAAATGCAAAGACCCACGGGTCAGCCATCACAGCTGCCTCCTAAGCTGCGGCCTCCCCTCAGCCACCTCCCTCCCTCCCTCGCCTTGGCCATCCTCATCTTCAGGTCTCCAAAGACGCAGGCACCTTCTCCCCACGTCGGTTGGTTCAGTCTTAGGATGGTCCATTTCCTGCCAAGAGCCCCCGTAGGTTGGCTCCCTGGTGCCCGTTGGAGGGGTGTGTGTGCTACTGCCTCATAAGGGGCAAAACTTACCTGATTGGGGTGCTGGTAAGCTGTGACCTGGGCTCACTGCTCTCTCCTGGGATGCGGAAGGACTCCCCAGCAGCCTTTTACACAGCTGTGTCTTACAAAGAACAGAGTGGAGACAGGTGAGACAAGGCAGGCTCAGGGGCATACTGAGAACTGCAGCTTGGCCTCCACATAGGCCTTCCCTGACTTATCCTTGAACCCAAGGATGGCAGAGGCCAGAAGAGCCCCGCCACCCGCCCCCCCCTCCCGCCCCCATCACCACCTGAGTGGAGCAGAGGTTGGGCGGGGCGTGTGATCAGTTTGGTTGCTATGGTCTCCTGCTGCCACACGGTGTCGCTGCTGGGAAGCACACCACCCAGTGGAGGCGGTGGATGGGTCAGGAGCCTGACTGAAACAGGGCTGCCTTCCCAGAGCTGCCTCCAGAAATATTCCCCTGGGCCTAAGCTTGGCTTTTCTACAGCCTTCTGCACACACACACACACACACACACACACACACACACACACACACACACACACACCACAAATCCCCCCTGGTATGTGTCTGTCAGGAGTGGTGTAGGCAGATGTGTACAACCTCACAGGGACTCCTGCTGGGTCACTCTGCACAGGATTGGGTATCTTCCTCTTAGGAAGCAGTGAACGTGTGCCTGGGTTCACTCTATGAAACATAGTATGTATTAATACTGATCATCATACTATATGTAGCATTCATTATATATTACATATCTGATATTTGTGTTCAATTTTCTTTATTTTTAAAGGAAGTAAGGCTGTTTAGGGGCACTGACATCCTCGTGGGTCTCAGCTTCAAGCTGCTGGATATAGTTCTGTGACTCCTGAGACCCCCACCTCCGCCCTCCTGCCAGCTACTGCTGGCTCTGCCACTGCTACGGATGTCACCCCCAGGAGACCCTCTATCTCTGGAGAATCATCCCGGGTGGGGCAAGGATGTGCAAGTCTTGCTTCTGTAAGACTCAGCGAGGCTTCTGCATGCTGCCTGGGTTTCCAGCTGATGTGTGGAGCCCAGTTTCCATGTGTTGGGGCCACCCAAGGTCCAGCCTGCTCTCCTCGCTGGTCTTGAACTACCTTGTCCTCAAAGACACTTATGCACATCGTGATAACAGTCCCAGCCTGCCCGGAGGGTTGTATCCTAGGACCTCCAGCCTGCAGCATCTCCTTGGCTCCTGATTAACAACCCCAGGAGTCACTTCTTAGATTAGCCAGCAGGTGGCAGCAGAAGGCCGGCCAGGGACCAGGACCTTCCTGGGTACTTTCCCTGAGGCACAATCTGGGGTGCCCTTGAATCCTGACTCCACCCTCTAAGTGGAAGTGTTTTGCTTCCTTTGTAGGTTGTGGAAGTGGGGAAGTGAGCACAGGGTCTCCCTGGGCTGAACCACTCCCCTGCACCCCAGAACTTCCACTCTGCTGAATGCTGTGTCGTACCCACCCTGATCCCCACATGCACCCCTATCTCTAGTGACAGTCAGTTGTCAGAGAAGAGCCAACAGAATGTAGAGAGGGGCACAGGACATGTCAGAGGTCATCTTCCAGGAAGCTACCCTGACTGCAGAGCACCTCAGAGCTCTCGGATGCTCCCACGCTACCCCACTGGGTGGTCGCCGTGTGTCCTGTCCTGTGTCCCTAGTACTTGAACTCTGCAGAGCAGAGGCCATCTCCCACTGCAGCATAGGAGCCAGGAGGTGGGTGTGACTGGCCAGCATGTCATTCTGCTTGCACAGACACAGCTGGCTGTGGTAGCCAGAGGGTGGGCCTGTGTGAGGGTGAAGGGTTGGGGGCTGGGCTGTGCAGAAGAGTATGGAAGGTAGGCTGTGTGATGGTTTGTATATGCTTGGTCCAGGGAGTGGCACTATTAGGAGGTGTGGCCTTGTTAGGGGAAGTATGTCATTGTGGATATGGGTTTTAAGACCCTCACTCTAGCTCCCTGGAAGCCAGTCTTCTCCTGTTTGCCTTCGGAACAAGATGTAGAACTCTCAGCTCTTCCTATGTCATGGTATTCTTCTGCCATGATGATAATGGACTGAGCCTCTGAACCTGTAAGCCAGCCCCAATTAAATGTTGTCCTTATAGGAGTTGCCTTGGTCATGGCATCTGCTCACAGCAGTAAAACCTTAACTAATTCAGCAAGGGATGAAGAGTGGGCAAAGCTCTGCACAAGGGAGGGGAGGAAGGACTACTCCTCTAGGGCTGGAGGCATAGCAAGAGTCAACAGACTTCACCACTGACTACAGGATAAAGAGAGGTAAAAAGGTGACAATTTATCATCCACCATCGATGTTCCAAAGGACAGCAGGGAGGAGACAATGGGGCATGCCACGGAGTGTCTGAGTGTCCACTCCTGTGTCTCTAGCTGCCAACTCCTATACAGCCATCAAGACCCAGCTCAGATAGCCCCTACTTTGGGAAGCCATCCCTGTTGCTCTCAGAGAGTACTCAGAGAGTCCCTCTGGGTACTCTCAACCCTGGGGCTAGCACAGTATCAGATCTTTGGAAATGGCTGGCTAAGTTTGAGAGGTCTGGTAGCTGAGGGTGGATATAGAGGGGCTCTAGGGGTGTTTGGTCTGCCTAGGTGCGTCAATGGAGGTGTGTGGATATGCAGAGTTGAGGCAGATTGGGTTCAGGACGGGAGCTGGGACTCGGGGGATTCATTATGGGGAGAAGGCCAGGACATCAGGGTCAAGGTATCCACCCACGAGGGAGGCCTTTGGTGTCTGGTCAGGTAAGACTAGGACTTTACCTTCCTAAGCTAACACTAGCTGAGGGCTGACCCTCACCCCACTACCACCACCTGAATGAAGGCTTGGGGTCCCTGGAAGAAGGGTATATGACCATTTGGCCCAAGATTAGAAAGCTACATCCACAGCCGTCCCAATACTGTCCCAAGGGAGGCAGGCACGAAGGGACAATAGGCCAGGAATTTCTCAGATCTGGTTAGGACCACAGGCTGAGGGACACTGGAAGCCAGTACTGTGCTCTGAGACTTGGAGTCATAGGGTCTGTTGTTCCACTCATGTGGAGGGGCTTGGGTGTCCAGGGCTTGGGCCACTAAGGGGCACATGGAAGATGAGGGGAGGGTACTGTTCACTACCCAGAGCAGCTCTTGCTGGCAATGTTTCATGCATGCAAACGTGTCAATGTGTGGTTGGCGATCTCATGTCCTCTACGGCCAGTCTCCGTATTTCCAAAATGACCAAAGACCAGTTGTAAGTTCATGACAGAACATCCTTTATTTATACCCAGGTCCCACGTCATAGCCCCCACCCAATCTGTGGCTCCATTTAGCTTGCTGAGCGGGGGCCTCCATGTAGCTGTGTCCCTGGGCGCCTCAGGGAAGGCAGTAGGTTGTATAGTTATCTTCGGAGGGGCAACATCACTGCCCTGAAACCACACAACCTACTACCTCACCCTGCGGTGTCCGTGTTCTGGAGGAGGCCCAGCCGCTCCCCACCCACCCTGGCCACAGGCCACTAGAGCCATAGGGCACAGGGCGGGGTGGGGGAGGGGGAAGTGGAGACAGAGGTTCAGTGAGAAAGGCCTGTGCCTACCAAACAGATTGAGGAAGCCTCTGGTGTCTGAACCCATTGCCCCAGGGACAGGGGACAGTGGCCTACACGGTCCATCTGCAGGCTGTACTCATGGGTGTGCTAAGAATGGCTCCTTTTCAATTTCTTCTCGGAAGAGACGCTTGCTCGTCAGAGGCCTGACCCTGCGCTGGAAAGCCTGGGCAACTCTGGAACATAGTTGAAGGTCTAGTCCAGACCCTCTTTTCATGGAGACCTGTGAGCACAGGTCTGATATGGGGCCAGGGGCAGGAAGGCCCCTTCAGTGTGGGCCAGGGAGAGAAGGTGCCCTGAAAATGCTGTCTGTTTTCATCGCTATGCCCCAACCCTTATACAGATGAGTAACAGCCCAGAGAGGTCAAGGGACTATCCAAGGTCTCTGTCAGGCTCTTTTTGCATGGTAGTTATCACCCCCCTGTCCCTCCCTCAGTCTCCCCAGCCAGGGCCGCCGTTGTATCCACTGCAGATATTGCGGCCACTTCAGGAAAGACAGTAGATTGTATAGTTACCGCAGAGCGGGGCAGAGCCCAAAACCATACAACCTACTACCTCACCCCAAAGGCCGTCAGTCAGTCTTGGCGTAGAGCTGGATGTTGTGGCTTCTTGAGGTCCCTCCTAGAGGAAGAAGGAGAGCTGGGGACATGGTGAGCCCCACCCCCCACCCCCGACACAGGCCGCTCAGTGCTGAGGGTATTAATAGACTGGGATTTTCTCAAAATGGGCCAGGGACATTTAAACAAAATCACAGAGAGAGTAAGGGGAGACGGGGAGACGGGGAAACGGGGAGAAGAGAGAGAAAGCACGGGGCACTGAGCACAGGAATGGCCACAATGGGGGAAGGGTGTCATTTGTTAAAGGCCACCAAGGTCCAGGGTGCTTCCAGTGTCCACCTGGCTGAGACCCAGCCTCTGTCCACTCAACTCTAGCGTAGTAGAATCACCAGGACTCCTGCTAAGTAGTAGCCTTGGGCATGTACCCTCTTCCCCTTAGGCAGGAAGAGCCCCCCCCTCGTGGGCTCTGGTTCTGTCCCTCCCTCTTCTCAGGGTGGCCTGAGCTGACCTTGCTGGGGGAGGCTCAAAACAGTCTTTCCTTGTGGGAGGCAGCCTAACTCCCCATGGTGGCCAGCCGGGCGCAAGTGCAGACCCTGGCTGGACACTCATGGCCAGTCTGTCCCTAACGACTAGCACTTCCAGAGGCCAGCAGAGATCGCTGAAGAAACTGAGGCTCAGTCTCTGGTCTCAGGTAGCTCTGCTCTCAGAAGGGAAAAAGACCTGCTTCTTTCAGGCCTCAGACCGGTTTGCCCAGCATGTGGAGGGAAGCCCTGTGCCCAGACCTAGGAAGCCAGGCAGCTTTTGCTCTCTGCATGAGCCCTAGCGTCTACTGTCACGCCTCCTTTCCTCTCTGCCAAGGGTCAAGGGACAAGTCCAAAACTCCTGGGTCAAAATGAAGCCGTTAGGTCTAAGTCCACATTGTGGCCCCAGATCCGGAGTCTATGGGGCAGAGGAGCTTAGGAACAAGGTTCCCAGAGCGCTGGTGTGGCCTGGCCCGTGGTGGGCAGGCCTGTGATGATAGGAAACACTAATCTTCCAAGCCCCAGAAGGAAATCTGAGCCACTGGGGTGCCATCCCCTGCCTCAAGCCTGGACCCTTTCACTAACAGGCAGGTCAAATACCCTCAAGGATGGTCCCTGCAGAGGCAGCAAGGCAGAAGAGGCGTGGGAAGAGAGTGGTGAAGGGCCCCTTTGGTGATCCTATCTATGATGGGTGGCCCAGGTGAGAAGGCTGAGGGGTGTCCCACACTGCTTAGCCTCTCTGTAGGCTTGACTGGCCATGGTTAATCTCGTCGGTTCTTAGGCTGTGCCCGGATGTGGTGGAATAGCTAGAGACCACATTGGTCATCTCCATCTGAGCCCAGCACCTCCCTCCCCCTCTCCGCCCCCAGAAGCACTTTGAAGGAGGAAAGAGGTCAGACATCAACCCCAGGTCTCTCAACACTTCGGGTTCTGCCCTTGGCTGTCAGGATACAAGTACGTGGGCAGGTCTGGCTGGAAGGTCGAGACTGGCCCCTCTGACTCTGGGCACCATCATGCATTTCCGTGGGGTCCTTTTGGCTGGCCCCTGGGGATTCTCAGCCACTCTACTTAGCAGCAGGAGGCCGGTGTATGCCACTGTGTCAGCCCCAAAGCGCCTTTTCTGCACTTGGTGAGCCTCCCTGAATCTGGGCTTCATTGCAACAGAAGCCTTGCAGAGCCCAAGCTATGGTAGAGAAACACCAGGACACAAGCACCCTAGTTCTAGCAAGGACAGTGGGCCACCACGCACTGTGCCTTAGCCCAACACGGGAACAGATGTGCCTCTGTCTCCCTCATCTGGCCTTTCTCTAGGCAAGACCTTCTGGCAGATCCTCCATTGATACCAAGTGGCCTGGCCTGGGGGAAGCAGGATCACACTGGGGGGATTAAGTGATGGTGCCCGGGGTACAGAGAAAAGAGAGGGACCTCATGCTGAGGTCCCCAGAGGTCTCTCAGGGCTCGGTGACCTTGTCCTCAGGTTGGGAGGCTACGTCTCTTCCACTTGGAGCTGGTGATGAATGGAACTGCACCTCTGTTAAGCCATGCCCAGTCTAAGTAGGCCGATACGGGGTCAAAAGTCACCATATCATATCATGGGTAGATGTGTCATCTGGGGTAGATTGCTGGGGGGTGGGGTGGGGCACAATACTGAGGGCAGGGGTTGGGGGGAGCACAAAGCCTCTAGGTAAAGACATCTAAGCTGAGGGCAGGTCCTGGAGCACTGGCAGGGATGTGCCTCTGACCCTAGCCTTCCTTACTCTCAAGTCTCCCTACTTTCCAGAGGAAGGACATTGGGGCCCTACTTACCACAGGGAAGCCATAGGCATGCAGAACTTCCTGCTTGGTTCCACTTCCTGACCACCTTGGGGGTTAGAAACAAAAGCAATGATCATCAACTTCAGAAGGGAGAAAGCCTGGCCCCTGGTGGCCTCCCCTGGCCACTCCTTAAGATCCTATAGCACAATGGCATTTTCATCCAGTCTGCCTTTTGCCTGGTGACACTTTGCATGCAAAGCCTTGGATGGAACGGCCTCTAAGCTCAGCCCTGTGCTGGGCATGTGGGTCAGAGACTATGCTCCAACTTCACCCATGGTGGGCAAGCGTGTTTTTGTGGGTGGCCAGTGGCCCGCGTGCAACTTCCCTAGGACATAGGGCAAATGGGGCTTGAACTCTCCCAAAGAGCAGAGACCCAGAGAAAGGGCTCACTGGACTACAGACTCACACCATGAATCAAGTCACTATCCTACCTCCCTCGGGCCCAAATCATCATGGCAGAGCCATTAGTAAGACAGAAGGAAGGCCAAGCAGGGACATGGGGACAGTGAGGGAGAAGCCTGGCCAGCTGAAGGGCTCTGGAGCTGAGCCTGGGGTACAGAATATGGAGACAAGGATCTGCCCACTTCTGTCCGTCAAGCCGGAGTGCTTTGTTGCAGGCCTTGTTAACACCCCCCTCCCCCAACCACGACTCAAGGATGGGAAGATGAGCCCATTGGCTACTGAGGGTCTGGTGAGGACACACAGGGTGGGAAAGCCCCCTCCCTGACTACCAGCCTCGCATGGGCTCCCAAGACAGCCGAGCTATCTGTCACGCTGACACCCTTTCTCGGATCCTTCCCACTGCGCCCATCAGCCCTGCCCCCAACCCACAAAGCCTCGAAATGCCCTGGGCAAGCCTCCTCTGCCCTCCTTGGCCATCTCCCAGGTCCTTCCCACCTCCTGGCTTTTGCTCTGGTCTGTCCGTCTGCCAGGAACCGCTGACCTGTTTTTCCTGTTTCTTTCCACAAGGCTCCTGCTCCCCGGGGGGGGGGGGGGGGGCAGGGGGGTGCTGGCTCTGCTCTGGTGAGGCTGACCCACAGGTGCCTGTCTTAGGCCGATTCCTCTCACAGTGCCTCTCCACACTCTGGTGGCAGGCATGGCTATCATGGTCTCTTCAGTTCCAGGGCAGCTCTACTCTACCTGTGGGGGACTTACGCTGGTTCCACAAGACTTCAGGGAGGGTCACCCTTACTGGATCTCTGGTCATCTCTAGAGCCATTTGTGAAGGAGAAGGAAAAGGCCCAGTTCCATATTTGGGAAGCGTTCCGATGTGTCAAGCCCACCTGTGAAACAGCCTGGCCTCGGGCCTGGGGCTTGGGACCCACAGAAATGACTCCTTTCTCAAGGGGTAACAAGGAAGGGGTCCTGAAAGAGACTGCAGGGACCCAGTGGGGACAGGCTGGAGGAGGGCCAGTGGCGGGGCGGGCAGGGAGTGAGCAGTCAGCAGACGCCCTGCCATCTGCCAGCCGCCACCTCTCAGTCCTGTCCCAGTCCTGCAGTGTCTGCCTGGGGGAGGAGCCAGGCTGGCCAGGACAGGTGTGCCAAAGGCCTAGGCAGGCAGGTGGCCCTTTCAGGGCTGGGCGGATGTCTGGAGGGAGAGAGGCAGACAGACAGTGTCACCCTGAAGTCACCTCAGGCTTGGCTTGGGGCCACCAAGAGCCAGACCCCCCCCCACAGTAACCCCCCCTCTCTTGGCTTCCCTGATTAGGTTTCTCCCATAAAGCGGCCAGTGTCTCTGCTCAGTAGGCCGTGCCAACAGCGAGTCTGGGAACGGCGGGAGGGGGTTGGCATCCGGCTGGGCAGAAGGCGGATCTCCTTGTGAACAAGGCCCATAAAGTTAAAAAGATGCACGCTCACTGGGTAGGCATGGGTCGACATGCCAGGGGGCAGGCCATGCCCAGTGGGCACCATCTTGGATCTAGCTAGGACAGGCATGTTAGGGGGTGAACAAGAATCTCATTCATCAAGACAAGTAACTTTGTGCGAGGTTTAGAGAAATGGTTAATGCAAAAGCCCCCTAGACACTACAAAGATCACATCTGAGTGAAGATGACCTGGGCTTTGCGGAGTCTCCCCTGGCTTCAGACTGGAACGCTCTGGCAGGTGTGTGGCAGAGTGCTGGACAGGCTTGGGTGCCCTCTTCCAAGCACGGACCAGTTACGCAGGGTCACACCCAGAGCTGGCATTGATATGCCTTCCACCTGGCTCTTGTAGCCTTACACACCTCATGATGGTCCCATGCTGGATCCGATCTGCACTCGGCTCTGTTTAGCTCAGGGTCTGCAGTGCTCTGGTGGCTTGCCTACCCCTCAATCTAGGGTCCATAGCAAAACTCAGGAGAGAAAAAAAAAAAGGAAGATTCAAGGTCTCAGCTGGCTGAGGAGGCCCATGTAGCTGAGCCTAGCTCTCCCCATCTAGAAACAGGGTCTGAGGCAAAGTCAGTTGGCCATGGACCTTCTCTGGAGAGCTAGCGAGATAGCTGTCTGATACGGACAGGATCAGAAGCCATGAGGAAGTTGCTGGCTTATGCCTAGGGCAAAGCACAGAAGGCCTGGAGTACAGTAGGGAAAGGCCACTGTGCAGGGACCCTGGTCCCTGGACTCAGCTCGGAGCTAGACATTTAGGCTACAGGTCACCAGCTCTGAGCACGAAGCTATGTGTTCATCTGTAGATATTCTCAGTCAAAGCCTCATCTGGGTCATAGGAGGGTGAGTGGGAATTGACTATAGACGTGACATCATGGGGACTCTGTCTGCTCTCTGACAAACCACCCCCCCTCATCAACTCCCCCATGGGCCTTGCCCTTCCTTGGGAGCCGTTTCCTGTTCTAGGAAGCTTATATCCCAGGATCCCAGGAGGCTCTGTCCTAGCCCTGCAGTGGGAAGGCATTGATCTGGGCCGGTAAATTGTGAACGTTCTGCTGGGTCTCTGGAAGGAGGGCACGGCCTGAACAAGTACCACTTCAGGGTGACAGAGTTTTCTGCCTGGAAGCTGTAGGGGAAGAAGCTTAGGGCCAACTTCCTAAATGAGACAGCTTGTCTCTCTACATGGCTTCTTGCTACCCTGGTGGAGAGATAGCAGGACCAGGCAGAAGAACAGTTACATAGCATCGAGTAACCCCCCCCCCCTGCTGCCCAAGAAGATTTTTACTTGGAGCTATCTCCTCATTTTTTAAGGGCCCTCCACCCCCCCCCCAACACAGGGGTAGCAGAGCCTTCCAGTCACTCCTGGCCTCCCAGAGCATGCCCTGGATTGTCCTACCTTGAGAAGTTGGAATGTACTGTCATTACGGCAATGACCAAGGCAGCCGGTTGTACTGTGGACCTGGACGGCATCATTATGGTAGCGCTCTGGGACGCGCGCTGCTTCTGATCTCTGGGAAGGCAGAGGAAGACTGTGAGCTTGTGAACAGGCACAGGAAGCTCTTAGGGGGCTTACAGTGGATCCCTGCTGAGCCGAGATGCTGAACCAGGCAGCCACTACATAGCGAGTAGGGAGGTGGGGGGTGGGGGACTGTGTTGGGGTAGTCAGAGCCTTGGTGGTCTGGTCCATTGGCCCTGTGGGTCTGGGAGTTAAGCAGCCTCGTCTAGCAAGCACCTGGACTGCTTCTTGATATCACAGGCTACCCCGGCCAGGAGACTGGCTGGACACTGTAAAACCCTGGCATTCTATGCCATGCTCAGCCAGGGAGGCCCAAGGTCCTTGGGCAGGTCAAGGGTATGAGGGGCATTTGGAGGACCGAGGCTTTCCTCTCCAGGAGGACCTAACTCAAATCTGTGCTTGTTGACGGCTCCACTCAGAAACCCAGTGCCACAATACAGACATTATTTCTAGGCCCATCAGTGCTGACCCCGCCCGTGCCAAAGACATCCTCTCTAAAAGTACAGTGTAAGTGGCCGGCTTTCCGGATTGTGATGTCCGGCCACTCTCTCTCCCTGTCTGCTTGGTGATAAAGCCTCGCAGGGTAGCAAGGCATAAGTGAGCTGGGTAAGGGGCCAGGGCTCCCAGGCTGCCTTGCCAAAAGCTGGCTGTGCCAAGCCCAGGGCAGCCATGGCCGAAGCCAAACATTGTGGGGGCAGGTCCTGGGCTCTGGCCAGGCCACTCAGGGCAGGCAGGAAGCAGGGGTCTCCTTCTCCTCAAGGCTGGATTCAGCTACAAAATGGCCGACACAGCCAGTCAGCTATGTCGGCCATTTTGTGACGCCCTTGGCAGACAAAGGCCTATGGGAGTCAGAGGGTAGGACCAGTGGATGTCTGGCAGAGAAGAGGAACCCAAATGGAAACAAGGCTCTGCCCTGTGCTGAGGCCTGAGATGGTCTGGTCAGAGAAAGTGTGTCAAACAGGCTCTTTCCAGCAGAGCCTTCCTCCTGCCGAAGCTCCAAGCACGCTCAGGGCTTCCAGCAACTTCCACACCTCCCTTCAAGGGGCTCCTGGTGGGCCATGGTGGGCCTGTCAAAGAGCACTGAAGTTCTTACACTTAATGGTAGCAGATGTGAGGCTGCCTAGGCCTGTGCGCTTCGGGGTTACAATTCTCTGCCCTAGTTTCTCTGCAGGACATGTCCTAATCTGCCCATGCTGGGGAGGCCTCAAGCCAGGGGCCTCAGGTGCCAGCCTGTGCTCCTAGAACAGATGGTCCAGGTAGAGCAGTCCTGTCTGGGGCCAATAGGTTGAGGGATCAGTTGCCAAGATGGCCACCAACAGGGATCCCAGGAGTACTCACTTCACGAGTGTGTGGCTGTGCCTGGTCCCCACTCTTGATGGCTCCAGCTAGGATGGCCCTAGAGACGTTCTATCCTGCCTCAGCCACGTTGTAAACAAGCACCATCATTTATCTAGTTAGAGCCCCTTTTTCATCTGCTGGCCAGCCAGCGGTCCCACTGCCCACTCACCATGGCTGCTCTCCATGCCTTTCTAGGCAGAGGGCAGTAGGAACTCAGTGACCACCCACGGAGAGGTGGATCTAGGGGTTATTGGCCTCCTTTATGCTCCTTCCCATTCTTATTCTCTCTCTTATTCAGAATCCAGTTGTAAACTAGAGGCAGAGAGAGTTGTAAACTCTGCCCCCCCCCCCCGGGGACAGGACGGAGCTGGGGGTATAGGACCCACTTCAGGCTGCCTCGTATTGATCTATGCTAAGCAAAACATCTATGTGGAGAACAATCCCACTTCACAGGCAGGTAGTCTGAGGCCCAGGGGGATCAGTGACACTACCAGGGGGGCAGTGACACTACAATCTTATGTTGTATGTTGTAGGCTAGGTCCTAGGAGAGATGACAACTAACACAGCTAAGGTTCGGGTGTCTGAAAGGGACTGTCCACATGAGTCCAGGGCAGGGCTGTGACAGAGTGGAAACTGAGAGGAGTCCTTATCACGGAACTGCCACAGTCACATGGTGAGAACACATGGTCACATGGTAAGAGTGGGTGCCGCCAGTTATCACGTGTGCAACTACAGCTGTCCGGATAACTCTAGAGTATAAACGGTGTGGTGGCCTCTGTTAATTCCTAAGGGCCTCTACTCCGTGAGAAGCCACGTGGTTCTGGGTTCAAGTCCCCACCCCATTCAACAGTACTGTGTTGAGAGAATCCCTTATAAGTAACACCTGTCAATAAAAATGACACTAGCCAATGAGCTCAGGCAGGAAATAGGGGGTGGGACACCGGCAGGAAGAGAGAGGATTCTGGGAAATAGTGAGAGACTAAAAGGAGATGCAGGGAGAGCTACAGAGGGAGATTTGAGCAGGGTGCTAATGAGGAAGTGGGCCTCTCCACGCCCTCCCCTGTAGCCAAGGATCAGGGTGTCGCAGGGGCAAAGTGAACCCTAGAGGGAGCGGTAACTAACCATGTGGAAGACACAGAATAGTTTGAACGGGTTAAATAAGTTACGAGCTAGGCAGGGACTGAGCCAAAGCTTATGGCCTAGCATTTTTTAATAAATAATTAGTCTCAGGACAGGGGCTGGGAGGAAAAACGGATGAATTTTTTTTGACTGTACTGTAAACTCATGAGCCTGTGCTGAGTACACACTCCCCTAAGGACTTAAATGTGTGAACACAGTTGTTGTTTTCTAGAGGGAGGGAGTACTGTGGATTAAACCCAGGCCTCTAGCACTGAATGATATCGCTAGCCCTTCGAAAAAATATTATTTTGAGATCTTACTCAGTTTCCCAGGCTGACCTTGAAATCCACACTATAGTTCAGGCTAGCCTCAAATTTTCTTTCTATCTCTCTTCTCTTCTCTTCTCTTCTCTTCTCTTCTCTTCTCTTCTCTTCTCTTCTCTTCTCTTCTCTTCTCTTCTCTTCTCTTCTCTTCTCTTCTCTTCTCTTCTCTTCTCTTCTCTTCTTTTTAAGACAGGGTTTCTCTGTGTAGCCCTGGCTTTCCTGGAACTCCCTCTGTAGACCAAACTGGCTTTACAGGGATCTGCCTGCCTCTACCTCCCTAGTGCTGACCTCAAATTTTCAAGTCACAGGCTTTCGCCATAAGACCCAACAAATGTGAACACTCTGTCCCTGGAATGTGCCAGGCACTGGTAAGTCCCTCCAGGCTTCACTTTGCCCCTGTGACATGGGACGGACGTGATCCTTGGCTAAGTGAGGGTGGGGGGGGGCTGGTGGGAAGAGAGGCTGTAGTTTGATTCTGCTTCCCACCCCCGCTCCCAGCCACACAGCAACATGGGAGTTTTCATGTTTTAGGGATGAAGGAATGGAAGACTCCGTTGCATTGTGAGAGATCACAACGTTGTTCAGAGGGCTCTAGGAAGCCTGACACTATGGAGAGCCACTGGAACCTTCCTCTAACGACTAAATACAAAATATTTGTATGGTTAAACAAAGATCATGGGGCAGGAGCAATGGCTCAGCAGTTAAAAACACTCTTCATTCCTTCAGAGGACCCTAGTTCCAGTCCCGGCACCCCTATGGTGGTTCGTAACTATCTCTAACTCTAGTTCCAAGAGATCCAGTGCCCTCTCCTAGGCTCTGTGGGCACCAGGCACGAATGTGACATACGCACATGTGTGAGGGTAAAACACTGATACACATAAATTTCTAAAATACCTTTCAAAAACTTATAAGAAAATCTAGAGCTACATAGGTCAGATGGTGGGGTACCTGCCTAGCAAGCACTGAACCCTGTGTTCAGTGCCCAGCACTGTATAAATTGGGTAGGCAGGAAGATTGAGAGTTCAAAGTCACCCTCAACTATATACAGAGTTCAAGATCAGACGAGGCTAGATAGCTTATCTTAAAACATATAAGAGTATCTGGCTATCAGATGAATCTGTGTCCTTTCCCACCCCAGAGAGTCCACTAGTCTGCTCTCTAGGGTGGGTGTGCCAGACCCTGGGAATCTGGAAACCCCATATATAACTTCCAGTGTGCTTCGGGCCCACTGCCCACAAGCTTCCATTTCTCTTTCTAATGAGGGAACCTATGGGATGGGCAGGTCCCTTCAGAAAACAGCCCTCCTCAGAAACTAAGCAAAGCCATGTGGCTATCACTTGCCCGGGAAATCTAGCTGGTGAGATGGCTCAGTGGGTAAGAGTACCCGACTGCTCTTCCGAAGGTCCAGAGTTCAAATCCCAGCAACCACATGGTGGCTCACAACCATCCGTAACAAGATCTGACTCCCTCTTCTGGTGTGTCTGAAGACAGCTACAGTGTACTTACATATAATAATAAATAAAAATTAAAAAAAAAAAAAAACACTTGCCCGGGGCTGGACTCCTGTGGCTGGCTACTTGCTGGGCAAACATTGATCATGGTGGGCTTCGTGGCCAGCTACAGACGTGTAGGTAGGATGTAAGGCCAAGGGCTTGCCTACACTCAGACCTCCCAGGCTCAGATCCAGTCTGGCACATTCAAGGGGTGAAATTCCAACCTTGCCAACTGAACCTTAGAGCCCCAAGGCTCCCCAGTCTAAGCTGGTGTCTCAAAGACCTCGTGGCCCAGTATCTCCAGGCTACAGGTAAGATGGGACTGACTCTCTCTACCTAGAAGCCCCTGGAAAGAAGGATCTTATTTATGGGGAGGGGGCATCCCTGAAACTAACACTAGCACTGAGTAAGCACCTACTGCATACATGCAGCTTCACCTTATGTGCATGGTGCTAAGTAGGGGCTGTGTCATGGACCCAGACTGGCTACTTTGTCACCCTTTTCTAGACTCTTCCTCATATGTCTTGACCCAGAACCCCTCAGGGACTCCCACCCTTGCTCCCACCCAATGTTGGGAGCTCAGCCTCCAACACACATTAACCCCCAGGACTCAGAGACCCAGGAGAACATTCCCAGCCTGAGCCCTTGTAAAAGGTGCATCACTGGACTCTAGAGGTCCATCTGCATCCATGGGACACTGAAGGGATTGTATAAACGGGAGGCTGGCTGCCTCTGGCTGAGGATGGAAGTACCACATACAGGTGTGGTTTAGGGTAGGTACCCAAGAAAGGCCAGCATCTGTGAACCATAGCTACTAGGTCTCTAGGGCTACCTGGAACAACTACACTCTTGGGTTATATCCAGATGCTCTGCCCAGCCTCTCTTCAATCTCTGCCTGTACTCTCTTCTCCTGTGCTGTCCCATCTACCAAGTCCTAGAGCCTCCTCCCTAGCTGTCTACATTTGCCCTACTCTCAGGCAATAACAGCCCTGACCCCAGGTGCAGACACAAAGACAAGGGGAGTGTGTGTGGCAGCCCATACACACAAATGCACAGGTAGCAGAGGGGTCCCAGGACTGAATGCAAGTTGCTCTGACTCGTACGAGACAGCATGGGGCCCTGACTGCAGTCTGGCAGGTGAGGCTGCCTTCGACCATGGCCACATCGAATCCCTGGATTCATCTAGGTGGGTCCAAAGCTATACTTGGGGTCTGCCTCCAAGGGACAGGGACAAGTGTGAGCACAGTGCCCAGGCTGGCCACCACCTCTGAGCACAAAAATCTCAGGTACACAGGTCCCCTGTCATAACTGCAAGGTTTCCATGGTGGCAGAAACAGAACCTTTGCCACTGAGCCCTGAGTGACACTGCATGTGATACAAATGTCCCGGGGCCATCTCAATCTTCTCCCATCTCCTTCTTGATGGCTAGGGCAGAGAGAGAGCCCAGTTTAGCCTTCTGGGCGCACCTGGATATGCTTGGCCATCCTAGAGTCCCCTAAAGAGACAGGCAGGAGTTGAGACTACCTAGCCAAGACCCAGCATATACAGACCTCCAGGCCTGCATGGCTACATGGACCCATAGCAGTATCCAGGAGGGCTGGGGTAGGTGGCCCTGAGTTCTATAAACAACCAAAATGTTGCACTGACCTGAGCTGGACGTGGCCATTGAGTTCTAAGAGTCACCCAGGGAAGTTGTCAAGAAGAAGCCGGTGCCTAGAGAAGAAGCAACACTAATTAGGTGCTGGGGTGCATCTATGAGCCCTTTTCTTGCATTTCTATTGTTTCCTGTGAATCCCAACTGGAGAGCCCCTCAAAAGGCCCCAGGCACATCTTAGGAGCCACCTGGAACTCACAGTAGCTCAAGGCCAGGAGACTAGTTCATCATCTATGGCCTGGAGACACTGGGCCATGAGGTCTTTAAGTCACGAGCTTAGATTGGGGAACCATGGGAAGTTTGGGGCTCTGAGGTTTAGTTGTCAATGTTGGAACTGCACCCCTTGAATGTGCCAGACTGGAACTGAGCCTGGGAGGCATCCTGCCAAGGGAAGAATGGATGCACTACCTTATCTAAGTGATGTATGGCAGGGGCCAGGCCTCCAAGTGGCTAGGTCATCCCAGTTGACAGGGCCTCTTGTGTATTCTCCTTGAAACTATCTTGAAGCTGCAGAGCCCCACAGGTCTGGGCTCCTCCATACAGGGCCCTTCTTAGCCATAGCATGAGAGAAGCCAGCACAGTCCCACCCACTGGACAGAAGCAGACACAATGCCTTAACCTACCACCTCTAGTAGCACCAACGTGCGTAGACTCCAATGGGATGACTCTGAGTGATGGACAGCTGGTTCTGAGCCTGTTGAAGCTGGCTGGGGGAAGGCTAGAGAAAGTGGTGACAGCACCGTGTGCCACCTCAGTGCATGTACTGTTTACCAGCTCTCTGGCGTCTTCACCCCAATGTACAAGTGTTCTAGGGGGTCACTCTACAGCCCCCTGATCTCCACCAGCAGGTATCCCTGGCCATTTTGTGGATGAGTATACTGATGCTTAAAAACTGACATAGCCCATCTGGATGAATGGCAAGTGCAAGGGGCTGGAGGATAGGGCAGGGGTACCTACTGTGTGCTAGGGGTACCTACTGTGTGCCTGGGCTGCAAGAGGCTGTCTCAGAGCAAATCTGTCCCTGCTGGATTCCATCTACTTCAAGAGGACGACTCAGGCCACCTTAGCCTACAGGGCAGAAGGTGGGGCTGGAGCAGGGACCCAGAATCCTTGGCCCTATCTCCTGCCCTGTCCTGGGCAAGGATCTCTCTCCCTGGTTGGAGGCCAGGCTGAGCCCCTTAGGAGCTGAGGGTAGGGTAGATCTGGCACCAGGTAGAGCCTCTGAGGACAGGACTGGCCCTGGCTTCTCTGAAAGAGCAACTCTGGGTGGCCTCCTGTTTGCCAGCACACAATCGTCTCTGGGTCTGTGTCTGATGGAGTGAGCCCTTCTCTGCCCAAGTGGGGCAGACAGCTACCTGTGTGTGAGGCCATAGGGGGTCTTCTGATACACATGCCAGGTGCTTACTTTCCTGGGGGGTCCTTAGGAGCATCCAGGTTCTGCAAGACATAAGGAAATCAAAACACAGGTGTCAACTTGGCAGGTCATGTGGCTCGGATGCAGAGAAGGGTCGGGGATAGTGTGGCCTTCCCTTCCTCAGTCACTCCCAGAGCCATATACTATCTACCGGGACCTTGGCACCTGGAGTTTTGAGTCACAAGAGACTGGGAACACTGAATGCCATGCCTGGCTTTAACCAGTTCTGACCTGCCAGGACCCACATCCTAAACCAACTCCCTGCCATGGCTCCTAGGCAGCCCAGAGTCTTAGAGTCCCTCTGTGACAAGAGGAAGGAAGGGATCATAGGGCTTGGTTGCTGGTGCCTGGTAAGACCCTCCCTTCCCTCCAGCCCCATTAGGGCACCCATAGTTCCCTGTGGCCAGAATGTCCTTCTGCTACCATAGATCACCCCTGCCTGTACTGCCTCAGACTAGGGGGTCCCCCCACCTCACCTCACAATGCCTGCACTGACCCTATAGACCTGAGAACGTTGAGGCAAGAGTGTCCTTCAACTAGCATACACACATCCTGGGCCTGGCAGGGCCTGCCACCCATCAGCATCCCATCACCTGCCTTACTCTGGGAACAGGACTGGATAACTGAGGTTTATGAAGTACAAACAGGACCCTGGGTCACTACCAAGGAGTAAGTTCCGTAGTCATTAAGAGCCAAGAAGGGGGACAAGCCAAGACTGACAGCAGGAAACCAAAGCCAGGAGTCGGCCCTGGCCAGAATGACTCCCAGACTTCTCACCCTCCTCCCTATCTGCCTTGGGTGCTTTGGCCCTGGGAAGAACTACCTGCTTCTTTCCTGCCCTCTTGCGCCCACTGTGCTGCCGGCATCCACGTGTCCATGAACCCCGGTTGTAAGAAGACTCGGGATATCCTCTTAGAATTAGGGCCTTCTCCAGAACTAGTCGCTATAGGACGAGGGGCTACTCGCTCACGGACAAGCCAAAAGCAACAAGGTCTGTCACGTCACTGCTTATAGCATTATCTCCAGAGAGTGATTTTTTTTTTCTTCAAACTCGAGACCTTGAGACCAGAGGGACTTGCTGAGGGCTCCGCCTTTGAATGTGCTGGACCCTGAGACCCACCAGGCACAGCTTGCCTCTCTCCATCTCCAGAAACTGTAGTATCTGCAGGCAAAACTGGGACCTGGATGCTGTTCTTCATCCACACAGGGCTAGAAAGCTTCCCAGAGAAGATAGGGGACAGGAGGGATGAGCCTGGGGCTCTAAGTCCAAGTTTCTGATCGTATTTCTTAAGAGACTGTCCTGTGGCCACACCTTTCCTTACCTGACAGCTAGACCTCTTCCATCTCTCCTTTCTACTTCTGGGCCCACAGTGCACAGAGTCCCCGGTTTAACGATCTTGGAACAGCTGACTGCTGCTCACAGCTACTGCAGCCTGGCTAACCTAGCCTCACCAGGGGAACATGGAACTGCCTCCCTAGGAGAGAACCCTCAGCGGCATTGAAACCCAGTAAAGCCTGACCTGCTTGGCTCCAAGAGAGGCGCTTTCACAAAAAAAGGTGCTGGGGTGCCTACAGAGCCAGCAGAAGAAACCCCCACCCATCTTTTTTATTAAATAGCATAATTTCACGTCTCTAAACAAGGTCTCTGTCCAAACTTAGAAATTCTAGGCTTCACATACAGGGACAAGTGATACAGAATGAAAAAAAATCAGCCATGGGAAATAGAAATGTTGACCAGAACTTGACAGGGGCGGGGGGGGGTGGGATACGGGGGGGGGGGGCTGAGCACCATCTTATAGGAGCAGTGGCTGAGGCTACACAAGATACCTCGGGCCTACTATGGACCCATGAAGGCATGTAGTTCCCACGCTGACAGTACAGAGCTCCTGCCTACAGCACAAGGGTAGCTCTAAGGGACCTGGCTCCACCCTGAGTAACACGGAAATGCACCTGGATGGGCACAGTGGGAAAGTTCTTATGGCTGCTCAAGGGGGACCCTAGATTTGCCCAGTTCCCTCCAACTTCATACATGTGCTCACAGACTTCCTCTTGTCATTCAATTGCTCCTGTGTCTTTTCACCTACTCTGCCTGTGGCAGTTGTGGAACTGCAAAGCCAAGGACAGGGGTGTTCCCCAAATGTTACACTATCTGCCAATAAGGACCTCTGAATAAATCACAGAGGTACACTACTCTCTCTCAGGCTGATGACCCTCCCAAAGCTGTCCCTCTGTCCCTTAACGTTTATGTTCTGTGTGGCAGGGCCACATTTGTTAATGGTTCATGGGCCATCAAAGTTAGTGCTGAATCTGTCAGACCAAGCACCAGGCAGAAGGTCCTGGTGGTCTGGCCCAGTCCTACCTCAACCTCATTCCTACCTGGGCTCACAACCACAATTAGGCGTACACAGGATTCAGAGGGGTCATGATATCCATCTAGGCTGGCAGAACAACTGTCCCTGGGAGAGAGCTTGGGCTCCATCCAAAGCCAAGGAGCCGAACGGAATCTTCCAGGCTGCATGGCCTTCAGGAACCTGTTTACTCTGAGCCAGTACATACAATATACTTTGGTATATTAAGAAGGTCATTTAAACCTGCTACACCCATGGACTATATAGGCAGATTATAAAGCAAATTGGATATGTGCTTCCCATCCCCCCGCCAGCATCTTTCGGTGGAGTGCCCCACAGGCAACCGCTCACTCCCACTAGTGTCCAGTGGATTCTACAGATCAAGCCACCACCAGATACAAAGCCATCTGCATACCTACCTGGGATGCTTAGGTAAGGTTCACAAAAGATGCCAGTGTCTGCGACATAACAGTCAGTCCTGGCTTCATTTTAGGTGTTGTTTTCAGATAAAGGACTTAGAACATCCCAGCACATGTGAGTCCTGCCCTAAACTGACACCACTGCTGTGGTCATCAGCTATCTAGACAAGGGGGATCCTGTCCTCGTATAGAGCCCCTATGGTGCCCGCAAATTGTCTCTGCTTCTGTTAAGAGCCTGGCTGCCTGCTGGTGGACGGTGCTACTTCACGCACGTTTTGGCAATGCCTCTGTTTTGAGGACAAACATGTAGTGGTTAATTTAGGCGGGGTCAGTTTATCTCTGGGCAGATGGTTAATTGTATCACTTCAATATTTTCCTTCCAGTGCAAAAGGAACAACATTCATGAGTCAGAAATCTGAGGCCCAGAGGGAAAAAGCAAGCAGAAGCCAATAGCCCTCTGTCTGGCCCGGCATACAACCCAGCTCTTCGTGTGCACATGTGTGCATGTGTCCGTCTGTCCCCACACCATAGTGGTTCCCATGTGCCAGAAGCCTGCTGGGCTGTGTTGGGCACTGCCTGCGTTTGGCCACAGAGCTGAAGCATCAGGCCTGGGGAAGTGGGTGGTTGGCTCCTAGTTTCTCACTAGACAACAGATACCTGCAACGTTGTGCGTGAGTCCTCCTGGTCTCTAGGGAGACTTCAGAAGCAGGGTCCCAGGTTGAAGCCAAGGAATGCTTACAAGACAGCTGCCTCAAACCTGGAATCTGGAACCTTCCAGGGACCCACTGACATCAGAGTTAAAGTGAGGGAGACAGAGAAGGTGGGGGCCAAGGTTGATAAGGAATGGGTCCCTGGGTGTACAGCTCTTCCCTACTGGTCAACAATGAGTTCAGGGGCACACCTGTTATATAGCTATGATCAAGTGACAGTACACCCACTTCACTGGACAAAATCATATTAAATATGTCGATCACAGACTCCAGAAGGTGAATGGCAAACACAAAGATGGGAGACAAGGTTGCTGCAGTGGGACTGTCCTCTCAGGAACTCTCAGGCCTGTGGTTCTGTGCTCATGATACTGGAGCGAGTCCATGGGAGAGATCCATACACGGAGGCATAGGGGACCTTCCCTCCAGTGCCTTCGCTCTCAGAGTGTTTCCCTAAAATACACCTGAGCCAGCTTGTGAGGAGCCATACGTGGTTATAGCCATCCTGCGCCAGGAGCTCTCAGTGTAGACACTGGTGAAAGGACCATCAGGGTTGTAAGCCCACAGTGTAGGAGCTGAGCAGAAGGCTAGGGGGGCGCTTCTAGGTGGTGACAAGGAATCCTAATAAAATAAAAGAGCGTGGAGACATAAGGCTTGTCGGGGGTTCCACTAACAGGGTGTGGTAGCATACACCTTTAATTCCAGGACTCCAGGAGCAGAAGCAGGTGGGTCTCTGTGAGTTCAAGGCCTACCTGGTCTACACAGCAAGTTCCAGGCTAGCTGAGGCTACACTGTGAGACCCTGTTTCAAAACAAACAACAATAAATGTCTCACAACGGAGATTGTGACGAGAACCCTCTTTTAGGTGGGAAGGTCAGGCTTTTTGGCTCTGTCCACTAAGGTCCCTGCAGCTGCGAACAGGGTACAGGCTAAGGGATATTCTGTAAGTGCCTGATCTCATAGCCCCTTTTCTTTGGTCTAGACAACAGAGCTGGGTAGGGTCAGATGTCTGAGCCCAGCACAATAAAGCCTGGTCCCCTTCACGGTGACTCCTGCCCAGAGCCTACTTGGAGCCCAACTCTAGGAAACAACATAAAGGCTGGGCGTGGGGCCATGCCCACTGCTTCTCTGCTTTCCCCACTGCTGGCCTCTAGGGCATATGGGGGGGGGGGCAGAGGACAGGTGGTAGGGGCAGTCAGAGGAGCCAGTCGGCCTGGCGGTAAATCATCAGGCTATGCTTTATAATTATCTGGGTACTTAAGCTCCTCTATCTCGTCTCTCCCTTCCCTGGGGAGATTTCCTTCATTTCCTATGCTTTCCCAGTCTCCTGGATGTCTAAATCAAGCCGGACCAGGCCCAGCACTCTGCTCTACCCAGCTCCCTCGGCCTACAGCTACGAGGTGGTGTGTTTGCATGTTGCACAGTAGCTATCAGAAGAGGATCCGTCCTCATCGAAGTTTCCTCCCCAGCTGGGAAGGAAAGCTAAAAAATGTTACCACACCCAGCCTTGGAGTCACAGAGACAGAATCTTCATGCCCTACTTTCCCTGACAGAGGGATGGGCAGTGAGCCTGAGAGACCTAGGGGTAGGAGACCGCCACGGCACTTGAATCAGGAACGAATCAGAGAAAATGTGAAGACAGGTGCCTCAGTACCTGGGCAGCAGCAACTAGAATGCAGCAGCAACTGGGATGCGGGGCCTGTTTGGTTCATGAGGTCCCCATGCTGGTCCCACTTAGATCCTACCTGCTGCATGTATCCAGCTCTGGCCCCTCTTTTCCTCTAGCTTTCACACCGAGTCTGGGTCGCTGTCCCCATTTTGCAGATGCAAACAGTGAGGCACTGAAGGCAATGCAAGCGGCTTCCCATTTGGAGGCTGCTCAAAAGGTGCTCCCCGCCCCCAGAGCCAGTGCCAGTGTCAGTGCCAGCGCATACATCCATATTCTCTTCCTGATTCCATGAAGGAGGAGGGTGGTGCACTACCATGCCACCCGCGTAAAGGCCAGGTTGAAGCTGCCACAGACACATATAGCCCTCAGGTGAACTTTGCAAAGCCACCATGTATGTATCCCTTTCCCAGGCCTCCCTAGGGATGAACACACGGGAGGTTTTTTTTTGTTTTGTTTTTTTTTGTTTTTTGTTTTTTTTAAGTAGGATCTCATCCTAGGCCTAGGTTTCTGACCTCTGGAAACCTCTTTGGTCGTTTGCAGAGCCCTCTGGCAGGCCTGGAGCTTCCTGTCGCTGCATTCATAGCTAGGTCACTGGGTGCCAAACAGATGCTAAGGGCTCTGGCTGGCTTGTGTGCGGCCTCTCCAACCACCGTCTCAGACACATTCCACAACCAAGATTCCTTCAAAACCCCCTTCTCTGAAAGCAAACAAAACCGCAGCCTGGGAGCCCAGAGGAGCTCACACTGCTGTGGCTCCGTTTTTTCTTTCTTCTTTCTTCCTTTCCCACCCTCCCTACTTAAATACTACTACAAGGGACATAGAAACCTGCTAACCCTCTCATGTTGAGGATGGGTAAACCGAGGCCCAGAGACTGGAAAAAGGGGTCTAAGGTCCCATAGGTTCTACGATTGGGTGGGAGTTCTGGAATCCAGGCAGGACTGACTTGGGCACATAGCTTCTTTAAGACACAAAATCTGTGTGGTGGTGGTTTTCGGTCAGTCCCAACACCATAACTGGCCCAAAGCATCCCTAGTGATTGGCTGGGCCCTGAACCCACCTGATACTTCCCTGATGTAAGCTGGCTAGTGTGGGCAGGGCTGGGACCCTTGAGCTCCCTGGCACAGACTGAGTGGTGCTCAGCAAATGCAGGAGGAAGTCTCTGGGGAGGCCTAGAAGCTCAGGGGCAGGGCTCCAGAAAAGCAGGCTGCTCTAATGGAAACCAGTCAGTGGCTAACTCCCCCCCCCTGACTTTGGTTTCCATGGGGACAGGATAGGAGGTGGAGCTCTGGCGTGGCTGCTGCAGCAGATGTGGCCTGTTCAGGGCTGGTGGGGGTGGGGGGGTGGGGGTGGCGCCTGGCAGGGAGCCCTGGGACGTGGCAGGAGTAAGACTGGGCGCAGGGCCCTGCAGCCATAGCTATGGTGGTCAGCTTTAGGGAAGAGCCCAGGGCTGTCGGTCCACCACCTCCAGGAAGTCTCCTGGATTCCTCAGGTGCTCTCAACCCACGACCCAAGCCTCCTCCAAAGGGAGTAGGCCCACGGGCATCTCAGTGGGAGCCTGGCCTTCCTGAAGATATCTGCATTAGTCATGCCAGCCATGTGGATGCTCTGTGTGCCTCAGGCCTGCTGGTACTTGTAAAGTGGGGGGAGTTGGGGAGCGAGACAGGGATCACCACCACATGGTCCTCTACTGTTCTCTCGATGGTACCGATGGCTCTCCTCCCACAGGCACACTTGGCCTGGTGTGCTACGGGGCCTACAACCTGAGTGATGGAGGCCTAAAGAATCAAAGGAGCTCCATACCATTGTGATATGCAAGAGACTCTGTGGGCTTGGGGGACACAAGCCCCCAACGTGGGCCACACCAACTAATGCAGCTGGGTGGGACTCTTAGAAGTCCCCCTTGCTCTGTGCTTTGACACACTTACCACGGAGAACTAGCCTTTTATGAGCCCATCATGACCTGGGACACAGCATCCAGGCTCCCAGTTCTAAGTAGCTCCCTGCCTCAGGACTATGGGAAACAATGGGGACACCAGGCTCCCTCCTCATCTCTTGCTGCTACCCTGAGTGTGGTCCACAGCACATCAGACCACATAGGTATAGAAACCCTGAGCCAGGGAAGTATCCTAGACCCCCAGAAAACTCAGAGCTGCAGACTCCAGCAGAGAGGTGATGGTAGCTCTGTCAGAGAGGTCTCCAGCAACCCCAAACCTCCATGGCCTAGACCCTCAGGACAACTCCTTTTTATTGCAGCAGAACTCCAGGCCAAAGGAAAGATCCTTACTGGTGTTGGGTGTCTGAGGAGAAACCGGCCAAAGTCAGCCTCTAACAGGCAGGAAATAAACGGGAGTCCAACGCCAGACTCTGGCTGTGGGAAAGCTCTCCAGCCTCTCTGTACCTTGACCTGCTTATATAGAAAAGTTAGCACCCAGCGCTCACTAGACAGGGGGGTTCTCTCTCGAGGGCAAGAACTATGCTCTATTTATTCTGCAGTCTAATGCATTCAGCATGGGCTCCGGTCAGACATCAAGACAAGACAGAATTGGAGACATTAAAATGAATGTGGAGATTGTTTTTTAAAATGCATGACAATTCCCAGCCTGGGCCTGGCACTTAGTAGGTACTCTGCAAAATCACTTCTCCCCATCACACAGAATAAGACCTGTCTGTGGTGTCTAACTTGCACGGGGGCTCTCTGGGAAGAGCCAATTCCGTCCGAGCTCACGCCTGGGCCAAAGCTTTCAGCCTTGGAGCTCTCTAGCCGGGCCTGCTTACCTGCTCTTATCTCCTCTCTTGTCAGCTGGACACTGACCTCAGTGGCCATTCCTTTGCTATCCTGACACCTAGCTGAGGTCCTAGTCATATGCTTGGCCTTAGGAGTGCTCACTTTCCGGTACCTGGCATTGTCCTCTCAGCTGGATGGTCCAGGGGGTCATCTGTTCAAGAATGACCCTGTCTCAGGGGCAGAGCTTTCCCAGGGTGCTCGAGTATGCTGGATACAGGCCTGAGACCCCCCCACCCTAGCCCTCAGGTGCCAAGTATCCCAATGGACTGGCATTGGGCAATTCAGTCTACATTCACAGAAAAGGCCCGGGATGATTAGAGTGTGTCTTCCTGCCCCTGGGACATCTGACAGCAGCCATGTTAGACTCTGAAAGGGTCTATCAGAAGGTCCCATGTTATAGCACCTGGCATATGGAATAGGTGACTAACTGGGACTTTGAAAGCCCAGGCCCAGGTGAGGTTTGTCCCATGAGCTTTTGGCAGGGTGAGAGCAGGCAAGATCCCAGGATCCCTCCAACCACGCCTGAGCCAGAAGCATAGGCACACCCACCCCAGGAATCCTGGGCAGGGCTGGGCACCCAGGAAACTGGGCCAGAGGTTCCAGTGCATACTGGCGTGGCCAGGCCACCTCTTGAGCGCCCCTGCTCCAAGCCTGCATCCCTTACCCAAGCTCAGAAGCCTAGAGAGTCCCAGGGCTCAACACTAACGACTTTTTTCCATGGTCCACCCACAACTGCTGCCATTCGGCAACCCCACATCTAGCCAAATGCCCCCATGACATCACAGACACTTAATTTATGTGTCTGATGTCCTCCCTTCTAGAGAGGGGGAAATTGAGACTAATGTGGACAAGTACCGCACTTTAAAACTCAGGCTTCCAAGGTCTTCCTACTGGTACCAAAAAGGTTAAGAAAGCCGACGACTCATGAGTTTCTCAGTTAAAAAAAAAAAAAAAAAGAAGAACTCACATGAGCTTCCTCCAGGGTCTGAGGCTGATGTTGCATCCCTCTCTTTAAAAAGCTCCAAGTCCTGTCAGGAGGTCCTGTCATGACGCTTCTGTCCCACTTCATCCAACCCTTCAGTCGTATAGTGTTTCTGACAGGCAAGCCCTGCCCTGGGTCCAGCATGTATGCAACATAGGCACACACAGACCTGTCCGGAAAGGCCCAGCCCTTTTGGTGGCTCCTTATAAGAAGGCCCCTAGCAGCCGGATCAGCAGCAGAAGCAGGACTTCCGGGCAGCTCCCCGCCCTCGGCCCGCCTTCCCGGATTCCCGCTCTAGGCCGCCATTTCCTCTGCTGGGCCCCGAGGCTCACTTTCATTCTTCCAGGTCTGCAAATGGCCGGCGCCTGGAACTGTCCATCCATGTAGGGTGAAGACAGACCAGGCCTTACCTGGGCCTTTCCTGGGCCTGGTGAGGACCTAAGACTACCTCTGCTCTGGGACCAACTGTATCCTACCCTCATCTGCTTCAGCTTCCTCCAGTCTAGGGAAGGAGGCTCATCTGTGGCCCCAGGGATCCTGATGGGCTGTCCACTGTAGTCATTGCAAGGGTGTGTACAAAGGGCTTCACAGTCCACTTGAAGAAGAGAAAGAATAATATCTAAAAGACACTGCCGGCCTTGGTAAAAGATGCCCGTCTACTACTGGCACCTGGGCCAAGCCGGAATGCTAGCCAGTGAGAAACACAGAAATGTCTGTATAGGTCACTCACACATACATTTGTGCACGTACCTCTGCAAAGACCTCCTGGTACATCCATGTTCCACCTGTATATGTATGGGGCACATACTAGTGAAAACCTTAGCTAGCCCATAGGGACCTGGAGAAAGGCCCAATGGGGCCTGACTCTTGACCTAGCTGCTTAGCTGCCCAAATCTCTCTGATTTCCCACCTCTCCAGAGGGAGAAGAGAAGGGAGCTCCCTGCTTTGGGAATGTTCCGTGGCTCCGAAGTACAGCAAGGAAGCAGTGGTCGGTACACTCCATTAACTAAGCTTTCTAGTTTGGGTTTAGGCCTTTGCTTTCTGTTCCCATTCTACAGACAAGGAAACTGAGGCTCAGAAAGGGAATGGACCCAACAGTCAGAACACAAAGCTGGCCCCCATCCCCCCCAGCACGTGCTCTTCCCAAAGTGAAAAGCCCCTGTGCCCCTGGCCCAAACAGTCCTGGAGCCATGTCCACACTTGACGCGACACCGTAGATACCCTCTCATTTTGCCTCCAATTACAGTGCCACACATTCCCCTGTCTCTGAGGCTGTGGCTGACAGACTGACAGACCCACAGGGAAAGTATCAAGAGGTTAAAAACCCAGACTCACCACTCCCAGCCAGCTGTGTCGGACTTCATCAAGTTTTTATCTCCACTCCTCTCTAACATCTCCACCAACAGGTATGAACCTTCAAATAAACAAACCACAGAAAAGGACTTCTATTAACAATTGGTTGCAGGAGGGTTGCCGAGGGAGGGGGGAGGGGGGGAGAGTTCCCGGAGATGGGAGTGGGATGTGTGTGACTAGATACCTCTCCCTGCCTCTCTCCCAAAGCAGGAGTCTCCAATGCTCTCTACAGACAGAGAACACAGCGTTTGACTCCAGAGGTACAGAGGTCAGTGCTGAACACATGCGTAAGGGGGAGAAAGTGCAGCTTAGAGTTGATTACATCATCACATGCACACAATTCCCAAAATAAGCAGCTATCATCGTCTGCAAATTATTGGGGCTGTAAAAGCTCTGGCCTCCAGTGTGTTGATACAGCCCAATAAATTCTGCACTTCCTTATCTCGCTAGTATGTATATGTATATGTATATGTATATGTATATGTATATGTATATGTATATGTATATGTATATGTATATGTATATGTATATGTATATGTATATATGTATGTGTGTATATATGTATTATGTGTGTGTGTGTATATATAAATAAAACTTATACCTGCTCTGTGTTGTTGACCCATTACATTTTTTTTTCAAGTGTGGACTTAAATGTACTTTTCAACCATTTGAAATATTTATTATTTGATTTTTTTCCCCACAAAGGCAGGTCTCAAAATAATTATGTGCATGTAGACCCAGAAGAGCGAGAGGCCCAACCTCCTTCTAGTGAATAAGATATTAATAATTCCATGTCCCCTGGGTTGGTAGTTAAGGGTAGTGTTAGGGTGCTCACACAGGAAAAACAAGGTTAGAAATTGGTAATTAATTACAACTCGGAAGGACATTTGGAGTCTTGAAAGATGGAGACCAGGATGGGTGAGATGGCCCTGCAGGTGACAGAGCTTGCCGTGTCAAGCCTAGCAACCTGAATTCAATTCTCGGGAGCCACGTGGTGGAAGGAGAGAATAGACTCCTGTCTGACCCTCGAGTGCATGTCATCGTATGCAAATGCCTACACGCACCAAGGGATGACATCTACATGTGTATTCGGAGACTAAAACTTAAACAAAATTTAACAAAGTGACGGTCCTCAGCCAGCCCTTCCAGAAGATCGTGGGGTAAGTTTGCTCCTCGACGCAAATGCATCGTGTTTGTTTTGACCTCAGTTCTTCGAAATTGTTGACTCCACAATTAAAATATGCCGTGTGTTCCAACAAGTACCAGGCAGTGGTAATGACAGACCAGCCCATCTGTGCCTCAAGAATGTATAATTTCTGTCTATAGTGGAATTTATATAGAGGCAATGATGTGGAAAGTGCCTTGCGTGGTACTTTCTTTCTATTTTTTTTTAAATACTGTCAAAAAACATTGGGTGCCATGGAAAGTGTTGAGATTTTGCCCATTTTAAAAAAGAAAACAGTATGACGTGTTACATTTGGGGGGGTGGGGAGGGGGTGTCTGATGCTAGTGGAATTCAAAACTTAAGGGGGCAAGTGGACATTTACAACCTTCTCGGACTAAGAAGGAACGTGTGACGGACATATCCTAAAAGCAGTGAGTAGATTTATACAGGGTAGGAGGTACTAATTTCACCATGTAGATGTTTATATGAATTCCTTTTCTGCTGCCTTTCCTTATCTTGTCTGAAAAGAAGGTGATTTTAACACTTAGGAAATTTCACCACACGTCCACCCAGAACTTAGAATTGGAGATTTATTCACCTACATTAATTATTAAAAAACAAAAAACAAACAAAAAAACAACAACAACAGGTGAAGAGTGGGCAGTGATTAAAATGCAAATTCCTCCAAGCTGCTAACCTCCTTCCTTTTCTTGCCTAATTCTCTCTTCGCCAAGCTTTTGCCTTTGAAATACATCATGCTGTGGTTTCCCCCCCCCATTACTTTTATTTTGCCACTAGTGTTTTATTCTGATGCTTGCTAAATATTTGGGTGGAATGAATCCCCCCAGCTTGCGACAGCAGAATGTGGCTGTCATAATCGTGAAAATGTTTTAATTATCTCAGCTATATATGCCTGTCTCCACAGCCCCAAACCCTACGGTATCTACTGCTGCCTAGTGTAAGAACAAAAGCAGCTGGGCTGGGCTCCGTTTTCATATTTGCTGGAGTCTGCTCCGGGCGGGCGGCTGCTGCAGCCAAGCCCCCGGACACATAGAGCCCATGTGGACTAAGGAAACAAAGATGTCTGTACTTGGGAATTTTCCTCTTCTCGAACAGTGGAACTTTCTGTGTTGGATTTCCCAGTTCCCATAAATCAAGACCCCAGCTACCCTCCAACCTAGGGAACCAGGCTGTGGTCGAGGACGCTTTTTGTCAGCCTGCCAGAGGGGTGGAGGTGAGCGGGCAGCTGGGCTCTGCAAATGTCACCTTTTTTTTTTTTTTTTTTTTTTTTTTTTTAAATAAAGGATGGGGCCTGGGACTAAACTCAGTCAGCCACTAACTCAGCTCGTGGGCAGCATAGGGTTACACAAAGATCTTCGGGGGCTTCTGCTTCCATTAGCCACAGTTTAGGCTCTGTGTGCCCAGGCACAACTCTGCAGGTGAGGAGCCACTGTGGAACAGAGGCTAAATAGGCCTGGGGACCACTCGGTGCTCTCCAAAGGTATGCCTGGTGGCTGGTGTCCACAGGCACCTCTTGCCCATCCTGGCCAGGTAGTTACTGGCTGGGCACATTACTGTGAAGTAGACCCTCTCCTCAAAATAAATAAATGATAAGAAGAAAAACCTTAAAAACAAGTGCTTTAAAAGCAGAGTGTAAAATAACCCCAGATATTACCCACACTGCACTGTTAAGCCAAGAAAAAGCTTTCTTCTTTTTAAAATAAAATTTAAAAATTAATTTAAAAATTAAAATTAAAATGAAATGAAACGAAAGGCAGAAAGAACCAAATCCCTAAACTGTGGGAACGGTGGCATTAGGGATTCGGGACAGAATAAAAGAGCCTCTGTTTCTGAACATGAAGGTCCTCCCTCCTGTGTGTGGCTGGCCCTGCCTGCGTCCTTTGCTGGAGGACCCTATGATGGTTCTGGGGTTTCCCTCTCTGCTACTCCCAGTACTGCCAAAAAATTAAAAAAAAAAAAAGCAGTGTAATAACAAGACCCCCTTCAACAACAAAAAACAACACAAGGCATGGAAGGGTGGTTTGCCGACGGATGCCTGCTCCAGCCCTCATTCAGCTCCTAACAGAACACGCAGCCATGGTGAATACCGAACCGTGTGTTTTCATTATCATTTCGAAAGCCCTAGCTTTGGATCTTAAAAATAAATGGCTTGGCTTCTGCTCCTTTCCTGCAGTTTTTTTGGCAGTGCCTGCTTCAGTCAGGATTGGGGGTGGGGGTGGGGTGGGGGTGTCTCTGAAATAGAATTTGGGGTTTGGGTTAAGCCACTTAGAGGGAAGGAGACATAGCAGGCACACGGAGGAGCACAAGATGGCAGGGCCCTCAGCTCATCCCCAAGCAGGAGAAGGCAAGAAGGTCACTTACCAGGAACAGGAGGACAGGGTCACTTTCTCAAAAGCCAGCAAGTGAAAATGATGTCTCCCTTGCCCAGGCTAGGTAAGGGGGCTCCTGCCAGCCAGCAGGCCATGCCCAGGTGCCAGCCTCTGTCGGACAGGCCCATGGACCTCCTGGGTTCTGGCGTCCATCAGTCCGTAGGTCCTGGCCTGGGCCTTGGCCGCTCTGGCACCCAGGGTTAGGGCTGCCAGGAGTAAGTGGCGCTGGGGGAAAACCCTGCTGCCAGCCCAGGAGGACGAAGAAAATACTACTTTTGTCTCCTGCTCTCTCTCAATCTGGCACTGGCTCCCAGGGAAGGGGGGGGGGCAGAGGCGGCCGCTACAGCTCTGCCCCGCCCACCGGGAATTTTCGAAAGATGCTCGTGGGTGCCTGGAGGATGGCAGACGTGGCAGAGGCGGGTGGGCCGGGCCCCCAAACCCACCACCAAAAAAAAAAAGGTGGGGGCTGGACGGCGGGGAGGGGAGGGAGGATGCCACCGTGCCTGACCACTCAGCAGCTAGCCTGAGGATGCCTGGAGCACCAGCCCAGCCTCAGCCCGGGTAACAGCCAGCTCTGTAGAAGGGCAGGGTGGCCCTGGCGCCATGTTGCGACTGCCTGGCTAGCCAAGCCCTTCTGAGGGGCCTGGAGTCCGGGCAGCCTAAACTGCTCCAGATAGAGGCCGCATTGTTCCTAAGCTGGGTTCTACAGAGTAGCAGGAGGTAGCCGGCCCTCCACTGTTCTCCTGTGGGAGAACCAGAGCAGCTCCCACTCCACCAGCTCAGGGTGACCCATCCCGATCCGTCTCAGCCAGGAGTCTCGGTTATGGGTTTGACTTTAGCTAGTGTTCACAAGACTGCTCACAGCCTCTGTTCTCTTGTCTATGTAACGAAAAGGGATACATCTCCTACTTGTCGTAGCTGACTGGGATGCAGAAAGCAATCTGCCTGGTGCTGAGCACTGTACTCCGTACCAATGCCTGGGAGAGCCAAGAGCATCTCAGGGTGAGTGAGCAGCCAAGAACACGGAGAATGGGTGCCAAGGTAGAACTGAGCTACATCACCTCTGTCCTCCCAGATCCTTCCATGTTACCAAAGCCATTCCTTGTCACTGCCTTGGGGACACATTCCTACGTTCCAGCCCTCTGAAACAGCCAGAGGAGCGAAGGACCCGATTGGGCGATTTTGCTGAAACTTATCTCCTACGGGTTGCCCGCCTGTGCTGCGTTGGCTTGGCTGGCCGCTCGGCTTCGTGTCACTCTGTGCCCTTTATGTGATATCAGAGAGCACTCTGTGAGTCTGGAGTATGGGAAACAGCTCATGAGTGGGATGTGCCATCTCTCCTCAGATACCTGGGCACCACCGGTCCAGCTCTGCCACAGAGGATGGTGTGGAGGGACCACTATGCAAGAGTCTAACTCCTCATCATCATGTGGGGCACACTAAGGGCCTCTCTGTATGTAACGATTCCGGTAAAGGATGGGCAGGCAAACCACGATCTGCCCTGGGTAGCCTGCTTGTTTCATACTGCTTTCTGCCTGCTCAGACAGTCACACTGAAGGCCGAGAAGAGGGTGGGTAGAGTGAGCAGGGGGTGGGGGGGACAGCCGGGAGGAGTCTCTGGTCTCTAGCTCTGGCCTCACGTATACGGCCACGTGACTGCTTGCCAGCTGACACCAGAGACAAAGCAGGTAGCATTCCGATGCCATGCGCTCGACCAAGAACGCTGGGAATCCATGCCAGCAATGGCTTGGCATGGCTGCCAAGAGCCTGGCCCTGGGAGGAGAAGGGTCCCTATGCTTTGTGAAATGGGACCTGTTCTGCTAGTCTACAATACAGAGAAGCTACTGAAAACCTACCAGTGGTTAGTTGGGGGTCCTACTGAGACAAGGAAGAAGAGGCAGAACCTGGATTATCACAGGGCCATAAGAGAAGACATCACACACACACACACACACACACACACACACACACACACACACACACACACACACACAGTGTTACCACAGTCAGAAGTGACTACTGCTATGCTCAGCTCACCATCCAGGAGACCACAGCCTCGCTACAGCTACGACAGGCCACCGAAGTTTTGGGACACTTGAAGTACCACAGAGGGTAGTGGGTCCTCATCGGATGCAGCAGCATGCCATAGCCTGACTAGAATCCCCACCAACAGGCTTTTCTCTAAGTGGGCAGGCTTAGCAGTTGACACACGTGGACTATGATAGGCTCTTGGGTCCATTCAGCTCAGAGCCAGCCTTGTCAGGTCCAGGTGCTATACAGCCCAGGGACAGATTGGCCACAGCTTTTCTTACTGCCCAAAGGGATTGGGGAGGAGGCTGCGGCCCTGGTATGATTTATAGTCACTTAAGATGTAATTATAAAAGACTCACTTAAACGTAAATATCTTTTTTTTTAATATACAGAAGGAGATTCTAAATTGAAGATATTTCTACTGAGTACCCTGCTGGCCAAAAATCCCAGTAGGAAGAGCGAGCGGTTCACGGAAAAACCCAGCCCAGTATCAGAAAGCTGAAGCACTGGGGGATAGCATTTCTCTGTCATCTAAAGAGAAAGTATACGCAGCCTCAAAAAAAAAAAAAATGTATCATTGGCCTTTTTAACTCTGCCTGCCTCACGTGACAAGTCCTAACCTTTAACCTTACCCAAGCCTGACGGCCACCTCGGCTTGTAACTCCTCTCCACCACCGTCTGACACTGAATCCCAGACACCTGTGCACACATCTGCATCATAAGGAAAGAGAGACTCCAGATTCCAGGCTCTAACTAGAAAATGCCAAAATCTAACGGCAAGACGGTACTGTAGTTTATGCCTGCTTCCTCTAGCAAGTGAATATAACTCATGTTTTGGGGTTTGGTTGTTGTGGTTGTTGTTGCTGCTGCTGCTGTTGTTGTTTTGTTTTCCTGCCCAGAGCACCGATTTCACTCTTTTCCATGATTTCAGCTTTTTCACACCTACACTCACAGTCTTAGAGGATGGCTGGACATCCCTAAGTCTCTCTGCTTGGCCTTTTGGAGGTGTGGGCTAATATAGAAAGTGGAGCAATAAGAACTCCCCGCATTTAAAATAAATAAAAGGGGCAAAAGCAATTTTAAAAATAAAAGCTTACTCCGAAGACAAATAGTATCACTGACCGACATTATTTTGAGTGGTAAGTAGCTGTCCCCTGATCAGGATCTGTTTCTTGTCTGTCTTCCTCCACTGGTGTGACAGGAGTGTTTTGACTAAGGGTCACCTGAAGTAGCAGGTGTCCTCTGACTAAGGATCTCCCCCTTGGAGATCCCCAGAATTGCACCATGTTGGCCCTCTCCAGCCATCTCTATACAAACCCTGGCCACAGCAATGCCACTCTGAGTCTCAGCTGATGCCCTGAGTTTTAAGGTGGCCCGCCACCAGGCACAGCAGGGGGCTGGATCAGTCTTTGGAGGGTAGGCTGGGCAGACTCTCTTTGGTATAGATGCCTAGGGGCTAAATCCAGTACATTCAATTAATTCAGAAGACAGTCTTCATGGTTCTACATACTGGGTTAGTTTATCCCGAGTTCCAAAATTCTTTCCATAATCGGGAGTATAAAGGAGGGCCAATGTGGGCTTCTCCACTCCAGTCAGACTCCCACAACCTACAGGCCACTCCCAAGTTCATCTGAGAACAGGATGTGAGGAGGAGGAGGAGGAGGAAGAGGAGGAGGAGACATTGGAAAACCACAAATATGGGTCCACATGGTGATGAACCCCCCTGGAAAGTCATCGTCTCATTCAGTCTACTCTGTTCACTTGCATCCTGAAACCCAATGGCTGAGCAAGCTTGGCCCAAGGGAAATCTCACGTGGCTCACAGTCCACAACCTGGCCACCTTTCCAAGGACTGCAGACACACCCCAGTGGCCTTTGAAAAGAAATCACAGGAGGAGAAAAATCAATCAGTGAAAGTTTAACTGCGCTCAAAGACAGACTCGCAGGTTGAAATTTCCCAAGAACCGCAGCTCAGGGGACTTTCATTTTCCCTCCTGTAAACCTCTGGCCCCGACGGTGAGGCCAGGGCCCAACAATACTCAAACAACTAACCCAGCCAAAGGAACACTGGTCAGTCCTCAAAATAAATACCCCACCTAAAAAGATTCTTTGTCTTTGTTTCAAGACAATTGTTGCTTTTTCTTGCTCATCAGCTCAGTAACATCTGAAAGTGTGGCTAGTTTCCTTCAGATTCTGACGAGTTGCCTTGAGAAACTGTATCTTTCTGCCGACATCCTGGGAGAAAAATGTCTCCAAAGCAAGCTATTTGGTAAATGTGCCAGAGCACTTCGCTCGCTCATCAGGATGACAAAACTCTCTTACCAAATTCCTACCTGCATCTACCGCAAGGATGAATGGTAGCTCCCACGGCTCCTCTGGACCACCATCGGGGTACAAAGTTCACATCTGCACCAGTCCCCTGCAGTCATTTTCCAGGAAGATCCCATCCTACCCTGGGAAGGGGTAGCACACTCTGAGTCCCCAAGGGAGCCTCTGTCTCATCTCCTATACCTAATGCATATAATATTTACATTCACACCAAACTCCTGGGACATGGAAAGTTCTGGCTTTGTGAATTCCTGCCAGCCAAACTCTAAGGAGCTAGGGAATCAACTTCTTGGTCTACCTTCTGGATAAACCAGAAGTAGAATCCGTTACCTATAATATAATATAATATAATATAATATAATATAATATAATATAATATAATATGTAATACAATGCACAGAGTATTATATATATACCGCAGCCACTGGAGGCTTCTAGGCAATGCAACCGAAATTGTGCCTTAACGAAAATAATGTTGTCTGTGTCCTCTGAGACTGGCATTATTTATTCCTCTTTGGAATACTCAGGGTACAGGTTTTGGGGAGGCAACAGGATGTGCCTGGGTCACATGGTGAGCCGGAGACAAGGACAAATTAGAACCTGGAATGCTCCAACTTTACTGCCTGGTGTGAGCTTGGGCACTGGGGCCTCCTGAGCACTGAACCAGAGTTATTCCTTCACTCGCTCTCGACACATGCAAATATACCCCTGAAAATTGAACCACAGAAATACAAATGAGGCATGGCCATTTTAAGATGTTTCTTTCCTGGCCTGGAAGGCCTGTCCCTTGCCTATGCAATGTTCCTCTTTCAAGGCCCATAAGAAGTTCCCCTGGACAGACCGGGGGGGGGCACTCACCCAGCAGGGTGCCTGCCCATCTGAATGGGCACAGTCCTCCTCACCCTTCTCCTCCTGCCTCCCTGTAGGACCTTGTCTTTGCTGAGCTATTGGAGGCTATGTGCCCTGCTGGAGACTAGATGGAAACAGACAGATCGCCAGCCAGAGGTGCAGGCCACACTGCTACAGAGCCTGAAGCACGATGCCATGGATGAAGATACTGGTGGGCCTCACTGCCACACATGCCCATGCTTAGCCCAGCCAGCCTCTGCCAGGACCCTGGAGACCACTTGCCCAGGATAGTGTGAGGCATGATGAGGCTCTGGTGTGGCCACCCTGGGCTTGGCCCTAATTTAACAGCAGAAAGACGGAGGTCCATGCCCTCAGGCAGCTCAGCACAGCAGTCCAGTTCACCAGGGGCCCACTTACCTGTCCCTTACATTTAATCCAACAGGGAGGAAAATAGACAAATATCTGTTTTCCTCTCCAGAGCATCCTCTTTTGTGTATATGTATACAAAAATATAAATGTTGCCAAAACAAGCTATTTGAGCATGGGAAGATGTCCTGAATGGCCTCCCTGGAAACAAACACACTTAATCCTGTGATTTCCCAGGTACTAGGGTCTGCTCTGGCAGTACATAAGACCCTGATGTTTGGCAAAATCATGGCCTTGGTTCAAGGCCCTGGAACAGCATCCTCTGACACTCTGGCCTTTCTTAATTGCTTTGGGTTCCACACAATGGCCTGGGGAGAAGTAGAGATGCTCACTTGTTCGGAGGGTTCTGCCTTAGTCTTAAGCACGATGAAGAACTTCGACTAACCACGGCACAATCTCCACCCTCCCGGCCCTGTGCCGTGTGTGGCTCTTCTGTGAACAAGGGGAAACCCTGGCAGCGTTTTCCTGGCAAGGCTACCATGGAGTGTGAGCTTCTGTTAAAGACCCCCAGCTCTGGGTGGGCACATATCTTCTACGATGCACTTCTCCATCTGAGATGGCTTTCAAATGTTTCACCCGGGGCTTGCATTTGCTAAATGCCTCTGATTAAGTAATAAATAATATCTCTAAGCAGGGGCCATGAGTAGTACAAAGCAGACTAACAATCTACATATATTTGGTTAAATATATATATATACATATATATATATAGTTATATAGTTATATACACATATTTGGAGATATACATACATACGTACATACATACATATCTAACTATATAACCAAAACCAACCAAACACATGAAAAAGATGGTCAAAGTTAGCCTCTGGTTGCTGTTCTGACTCTGTCAAAAGAAAGCCTCCTTACTCTGGAGCTCTTATCCTAGATAACTGGAGCAGGCAGCTCTGAATGGTAAGCAAAGAGCAGGCTTGGACTTCTCCAGCCTCGTCCATATTCCCGGAAACAGGGCCTCAAATGCCAGTTCATGGGTCTGAGGTGTAATGGATATAGGTGCCCCCCACTCTGTGTGATTTGAGGTGAATGCCCCCAACAAGGCTATCCAAACCACATTTTTAAAAAAAGTGGGAAGAAGAGCAGTGTTCTCGCACACATATGAAAGCAGCCTTAATCCTCAAGGCTGGAGTATCTTTTTAACCCAGGCTACATACACACATGTAGAGACCCGGTTTTATTTCCCAGATAGACAGACCCTATGTGCTCAAATAAAATGAAGCTATTTCTGGCCTGGAGAGATCACTTAGGCTTTTGAAAATCCAACTTTGAAGAAATTAATTTCAGTGTTACCTGAAAACCCCTATAATTATTGTAAAGACAAATTCTTTTGCCCCTTTTTTTGGTCCCCACAAACCCCTCAAGCCTGCTAGCTGTGCTGTGTGAGCCACCTATAAGAAGGTGCATTTATTAAAGAGGTTATGAACTGGGTTTTGTTGTTATTTGGTTTTGCTTTGCTTTATTTAACCGCCCCATAAACGAGAACTTCCCACCCAAGGGTCTTCCACTGCACTCTGGATTTCGGCTGCTATGCTGAAGGTTCACCCTAAACAAGCTCTCTGAAAATGTCCATCTAGCATCAAAAAATATTTTTAAAGTAAAAAGGGTTTAGTAAAACAGGTCAAATTGTTGAGAAAGGACTTAGGCTTCCAAACAACATTTCCAAACACCCCCCCCAACAGATGTTTTCTCTTTTCTATTGTTTAAAATGTCTGCTATAATATTTTATACGCTCGATAAAATCTCTACAAGGCTAGCAGACCCTACACCTGAGATCAGAAACTGTGTTTCACAAATCCCAAGTTCCGGATGGAGGACAGTGTGGTGTTCTCTGCAAGCTGCCTGGCTTTGGGTTCGAGAGCAACCTACCTGGAATGTGTCCCCGACTCTGAAAGATCCCTGCAGTAGGACCCCTCTTAGAAATCTGCCCATTAAATATTTAAATGCTAAGGAGCTAAAGTGAAAAAGGCTCTTACCTCTCCAACCTTGATCATGCCCGCGGCGCACACGTCCACCGCCCTGCCAGACCACGTCTTGGCCGCCGCTAGCGCTGCGCTGGCATGCCCGCGGCCGCTGGCTGGAGTCCGGGGTGACTTGCGTTGGGCTCCTGGGCGCGCAGAAACAGCCGAGGGCAGTGCGGAGCCGCTCCCGCAACTCTTCGCAGGGTGGGACGGCCTCTGGCCAGCTTACGGCGAGGCCCCAAACCCGGGACCCACCGCTCTCCGGGCTTCTGCAGTCTTACATCCAACGACCCACCACGCAAGAGTGGCCCGAAGGATCGAGTCACGCGTCCACGGCTGGCGCCACTGGAGACCTTTGTCCCGGACGCCAACGAGAGTGTGCGGGCCCGCGTGCGCCCACGCCCTGCCGCGGAGGACCGGGCCGGCGTGCTCCGTGACTTTCTCCAAGTTCACGTGCATCCCGGAGCGGCCAGGCGGGCGCAGCGGGCCCGGACGCTCAGAGCCTGGCCGTCGGGCGGGCTCGGGACCCAGCGGCCCAGGGCGCGAGCGTGGCCACGGTGAGAGCCACCGGGGGCGGCCGGAGGGCACCGGGACGGAGCGGGCCACTCGTCTGGCGCTGCCCGGGCTCCGAATGCAGCGGTGGCTTGGCACAGACGCGCCGCGCGCCCGGTGCATGCTAATGGCCGGCGGGCGCGCCATGAATTATTCAGCAGCGGCGCGGAGAGGACGAGCGCGGCTCGGAGGGCGGCCTGGGCCGCGCGTCCCCCGCCGCTGCAGAGCGGCCGCACCGACTTCCCAAACTTTCCCCGGCCCGCACCGAGGATGCGGCCCCCGCGGCGCCGCGGTCCCCGCCCGAGCGCGCTGGCCGCGCTTCCCCCGTTGCCGCCTATTTTATGTCTTTTGTCTCGGAGTTGGCACCTGTCCCAGAGAGCGCGTTTCCCTGCCCACCCCTTCGCCGCCGGATCGGGGCGGGGGAGGGGGCACGGGGGACCGGGGAGGAGGGGACGAGGGAAGCGAGGCGCCCGCGCGCCCTGCGTCCTGGGGAGACCGCCCGGGGGCGGTGGCGGCGGCCGTGCCCGAGCACCCGGGCACCCCTGCTCCGCGGGGAGGTCAGGGTTGCGAACGCGCCCGGAATACCAACGAGGCCGCTGTGCCCGCTGCGGGCCCGTGCGTCCGGGCGCCGCCCCTCCCGGGCGGCCCCCACCCAGACGGGCGCGCTTGGGCTGGGAGGGCGGCGGGAGCTGCGGATTCGCCGCCCCGGCCCCGCGCCTGGCCCCGCAGCTCCGCGTGCGCGCCCCCGCAGGCACGCCGCCCCGGGCGCTCCCCGCTTGCGCGCGCCCGCCCCGCGGCCCCGCCCGTCGCCTTCGCGCGCCCACCCCACTGGGCACCGCACCGCGGAGACCCACCGGTAGAGCCCCGGGGCCAACGCAGCGGGGAGGGCTGAGCAGGAGCGCGTCCCCTGCCCGCGCTGCCCGCGCCACCCGCGCCGCCTTGGCACGGAGGCGGCTGCCCGGGCGCGCTCCGCGGCTGCGCTCCAAGGCTCTGGCTGCCATGATTGCGGGCAGTACCGGGACGCGCGTGCACGCTCGGGGCCGATTGGGACCCTCGGTCTACAGGATCCCCCTCTGCCCGCCCGCAGCCTGGTACGCGCAGAGGACAGCCGCCAGGGTCACGGAGCTCTAGATAGCGTACTGAGACAACGTTGTGGGCCCGATAGTGGCAGTGGCTTCCCGCAGGAAGGGCGCGCGCATGGGCGACCCAGCCAGTCCAACGGAGCAAGGGGCGCGGTGCCCAGCGGGGTACGGCAGGGAGAGCACACAACCTCTCGAATGGGTATGGGAAGTAATGCACAGAACTGAGCATGCAAAGGGGCCGTGCAAGGTGCCTGGGAAGGCATGGGATTCGCGGAGGCATGTTGCCCAGAGCTGGTGCCCACCTCCAGGCTCGCTCCTTTCCCGCTGGAAACAACTTCCTGCTATTAGGACTGGGGCACGGGAGCTGCGAGGGTAGTTCAAGGCCATGGCTTTGCTCTCAGCCCTTCAGCGACACTGCTGGCTCCAGGCCACCCCGGGCCCCTAAAAGGGGGAATGGGACGGCTGGGCTCCAGGACCTGGTTATTGGTTAGAATGCCAAGGAGGCCGCAGCGTCTTTCAGATCGCTTCACTGGCGCGCACAAGCGTTTTCCAAACACAGGCCAGCCTGGGCCTCAGGCTCTCAGAGACACATGTGAACACAGGGTCCCTAGACTTGGATTCCCTCCTCCTGTCCAGACATGCTCTGGATCACAGCCACTTGGACCTGGCTGGTTCTGGAGGTGTATGATAGCCCGTTGACGACCAGGGCCAGAGAGAACAAGGCCTCCAGGGCCCATCCCACAATCTCTGTGCCTGTCTCCCCCCTCCTCCTCCCCACTGGCCTTGGCATTCTAACCAGTGTCCTTTGACGTCATATCTCGCCATTTCTGTCAACCAATTGAAACTTGCTCGTTGTAATAAAAAATATAATTTTTTTATGCCATTGGTAAATTCAAAAGTTCCTCGTGTGTCCCGCTTCCCAGGAAACTTCATTCCACGTTGTATTGGACTGCCACGAGGGAGAACCTGAACATACTAGATAAAGGTAGCCTGGGCTTGCTGGCTCCGTCAGGGCCTTTAACTACTAGAAACCTGTTAAAGTCTAAGTACTGTAGACCACCATGACCCTGGCCTGTACAACAGCCACACCACTTCAGTGCAGGCAACCCCAGAACATACAGTTTAGGGGGAGGGGGAAAAAATCCAGGACACATCCTGCCCTGATCAACTTTCATTTTCTACAACTGCCAGTAGCTGAAGACAGTCACATCTAGTGAGCTTCATTCTTTTCTGTGGAAGAGTGTATTGTGGACCCAGGTCCTAGGGCTAGAGTCTCAGGGGCAGAAGGGCAGGGGCTCTTCAGTGTTATACCAGAGTGGCTCTGCCGAGTCTTCGCCACAGGGCTGGTGAAACCTATCTTTTCTGGCACTGTATGGTCCTTTACAATTCTCCTTACTGTGAGAGTTCCCAGCCTCGATCAGGAAGTGTGGCAAAGGGTGATCCTGTGCTAGGCAGTCTCCTGATACCACACAGATCCCTAGCAAGTCTCTTCTGCTGTAGCCACAGTAGGGGCTGGGGGGTGGGGTGGGGAGGGGGTAACCTCAACCGTGAGGCCAGAAAACACTAAAGAAGTCTTGTGGTCTAGTGAGGCCCTAGAAGAACAGAAGCTCTAGGACTGAGCTTAACTGCAGAGATACTGGTATTCCAAGCACCAGGCCCTTCTAAACGCCAAATCTGGTTTTCCCAAAATAATGAGCAAGCTCAGGAATGACCAAATGGGGATTCTAAACACAAATATATGGTGCTTATTCTCCCACAAAACTGCTCTCAAGTGCAAAGTCTAAAACGGTTGCATACCTTTGAGATATGCTCGTGAGGGGAAAAAAATAAAAGCTGCATCCAGACACTGCACTATAATAATCAATTTCTAATCACCCTTCCTAAACACCATAAATATTATAGGTAATGTGATATATGTTTTGTGATTAAATGACGGATTAAAACATTGAATTTTTTTAAAGGCAACAAATAAAAAGAGATTTATCTTCCTTTATGCCGCTTACAAGTTTTGTCCCCCACTGGTACAAATAGACTTGACAAGTGTATCATTACTGAGCTCCACGACTAAATGCCAGGATATTAGCTTTGTAATTTTCACCTGAAATCATTGTGTAATCACGCGGGGGTGCTAACCTTTTTATTAGCTGACTCCCCCCTTACTTTCACATGGTAATAAATTAATTTAATGTCTTCTCCCCCCCCACCCCTCCCCCTTCCCAATTTTTATTTGGTAACACAAGAAATTGGGTGAGTCAGAGCAATATTCAGGAACACATACATTTTAAAATTCTACCTGTACTTGGCAAGGGTTTGTATGTAATTTGGTTGCAAATTCAGAAATCAAATTCTGCCTAATTTAGGGGAAAATAATGGCCTTCAGGTAATTCGATTGGGCTTTATACAGTTTGGTTGGCTAGCTTTTTTTTTTTTTTTTGTCTACTTGGTATCATAGTAGTCAAAGGAAAAAAAATCAAACTGTGCTCAATTGATCTAAAGGAAATTTTTGATCTGACACCTGGAAATTTTAAACTATTGATGAGCATTCTGCCAGGCAAGTCTGTGGTAAAAATCCCTTAGCTATCCCCCTGGGCCACGGCCATGCCTGGGGAAAGATGTCTGAAAATGAGTCCCAAGAAGCCTGTCCCTGGACCAGGGTGTTTATAATATTGGCCTTATATAGTTTTTTTTTTTTCCTGATTTCTCCCAAGATCTGCCTGATGGGAATTTAGCCAGCAACTTCCTTCCATGTCCTTCCTTGAGCCGTGGCTTTCTCTGTTCGGCCCCTGGCCCACAGTCCAGCCTCAGAAAGCCTCGGGGATCCACTTTCGATTTGCCTCTTTCCACAAAGGCACGTTTAATGGCGTTAAATCTTCAGTACCCAGGACATTATGAAGACTTAGTAAACAGATGCACTTAATCTAGTTAAAACAAGCAGGATGATCGTGGGGGTGGGGAGAATTCAGGTTTTCACTCGTTCGACTTGCATGTCCAAGAATAATGGTGTTTTAGAAAGCTGGCCGGGAACCCTGGCAGCTCGAGCCTGCAGCCGCTCCTGGGTAAGATGCCACTTCAATCATTGCTGACAATGTGCCCTTCAGAGGAGCTGCAAGCCAGCTTTGAGTGTTCTGTGAAAAGGCAAACCAGGCTTAGGATTTCTTTCTTTCTCTTTCTTTCTTTCTTTCTTTCTTTCTTTCTTTTTTCTTTTTTTTTTTTTTTCTTCCGTCTTTGTCTGAAAGTAGAGTGCAGGTTTGGGAGTCCATTTTACTACGTCTGTATCCTACGAACTTGTGCTTCTATCTTGGGAAGGCAACCTTCTTACTCGATTATTTATACATAAAACCTATCTGAAACTGTGTCCCTTAACTATGTACATATACATATACATGTCTGTGTGTATATGTGTGTGTGTGTGTGTGTATATATATATATATATATATATATATATATTGATATGTATTGATTATGAAGGAAATTGAGAAAGAAGCTCACTGACTCGAATAGAGATAAAGCAATGGGAGAAAATCCTGAGCTTGTTAGACCAACTGCAAGCAAGCAAGCAAGCAGCCATAGAAAGGATCCTTTCCTCCCAGACATAATGAAGCCATTTTCCGAATCTTTTGCTTTGGTTCCCTCCGTTTTGTGTCAAACTTGGCTTTCGTTTGTTACCAACAGTAATGAAACTCCGGCTGTAGCACAAGCTTTTTTGAGGGCAGAAACAGCCCCAGGACAGTGGTAGACAGCCACCAGCGTCTCCACCAAGGCAGCTGATCTCCTCACTATACCCTCTTTCCAATCCTCTTTCTTTTTAATATAAAGACCACACTTAAGTGTGCCTGCAGCTGACCGAGGCGAGGCTCTCTGCTCCCATTGCTGGTGGGTACTTAACTCTACAGCCTTGCACTCATTTGTGCTTGGAGAGCCTCTCGGAGCTACTATGTAGCATCTTTAATGCACTTCAGAAGCTCGCCTGGTCTCTTTTTCAGTTATCTTGTACTGACATCAAAGAGTCTAACCACCCCCAAAAACATCCTGAAGGGGTTATTATCTCTCAAATAGAAGGGGAGCATAACAACTGGGAATCTGTGATAAATGTATTTGGTCATAAATATATGTATTTTTTACATATAATTTACATGTAACATGCATAAGAGAATGAGGATTTCACCTTGATTCAGATGATGAATTATAATTAATATTTTTCAATCCAAAGTAGTAACAACAAAATTTTAATAGTATGTACTGGAGATAAAGAAAACATTATTCCTGATTTAAAAAGAAAAAAAAAAGCCGTGTCTTGATTCTTGGCTTTATATGTGGAATAAAAAAAGCATGGCACAAGTTAAAAAAATTTTTTTTAAATAAAAATTACCTTTCAAAGGGAAGAGGGCGCTGAATTAATTTTAGTTGCTCAATTCTACAATTTCTAAAATGGTACCATCACAAACTGGGAAGCTAATATCCTTCTAAAGAACGTATTGTGTGCTTGATAGCATTTTATCAGCAATTTAGGGTGTATTAGAATTGGTAATTTTACAGATTCCAGTAGGAGGTACAAATTTCCAAGAAAAATGAAAAAATATTCAAAAGTTCGCAAAGCATTTTCCTCCCCCACCTCGATTTCCTAGGAGCACGTCGGTGACTTACTCACCCTTTACTGGGGTCCTTAAAGGCCGTTATCCTAAGATCGCAGACTCCCTTCGCAAAACATGTAAGCAAAGCTTAGCTGTGTGGTTCTAAACTTCGGAAACTGTGCAGCACATACGTGTGTGCTCCAGATTTTAAAATAATGGCTGACGTGCTAAGAAAGCCTGTTGGAAATCTGTCTCCCCCACAGCTGAAAGAAGGACACCAGAAGCTCTTCTGTGTCCCACGATTGAGCCTGCTAGAGTAAAGATTTCAAAGCAAGAGGGGGCACAAGGCTAAGGTAGAACTTCAGTGACTCACTGCTAAATTGCAAGTGATTGCAGGAACTGCTCTAAAACTCGAGACTTTACGGATTACTTTCTTTTTAAGGGTTGGGACAGGACTTAGCCGACTGTAGATCATGCACACACTGGACATGGAAATTTTCAGGGAGGGGGTTAATTACAAGGTGCTTGGCTTTTTAGCACTTTTGCCCAGTGTTCTTATTTATTGAAATACTCTTATTATTTCAAAACGTCAAATATGATTTTGCACAGTGAAATTTCCTCTACGGCTTCATTTCCCTAATTATATCTAATGTCAACTTCAGACTTAAAAGTCCAATTCTTCGTGGATGCCCTTTATGCCAGAGAGGAAATAACTTAACTAGGGATTTACTCAAGGAAAGGGAATATTTAACTGCTGCAAAAGAAATATTCAAAAGAAAAAAAAAAACCCAATGCTTTCATTTTGCTTCTGGCTATTACAGTGATTCCTGCTTTCAAAAGAATATGAAGTTTATTTTCCTTAAGCAAAAGAAAGTGGTCATGAAGGCCACTGGACATGAAAAGGTATTACTCTTAGGAAATACATATATATATGTAATATGTATATGTAATATATTATATATAATGTATAATATATGTGTAATATATTATATATGTAATATATAATATATTGTAGTGTATTATATATGTAACACACACATATATGTGTGTGTATATATATATATCTTTTAATGACAAATGCAGATTTTGAAAATGTACTTTGAGATAACCAGAAACACGAGCAGACATTTCACTGTTACACCCTAGTTCTCCATGTTATGCAGAGGGGAGGATTTGAGTTCACACTGAAAGACTTCACCGTTGTGAATGCCTAACCCATTAACCAGTTTTTCAGCTCGGTACTGGAAATTCTCAGCCTGATCTGCCTCCCAGCCGAGCTCTGCCCAGAAGACTTTCTCTCTAGGGGAGGCGGTGGACATGGATACGGCCAACTCCTTTTCTCCCTCTCAAAATTTTAAACTTGGAAACTTGTCCTGGGTTGAACACTGAATTTACAGCAGGACCCCAAGGCTCACAAGGAAATGTCACGAGCTGGGAAAAAGCCTGTCGGCGCACACCTGGAGCCACAGATTCAGAAAACCTAGCCGGCTGTAGCCAAAAACCAAAACACTCGGCCTGCAAACAGCCTACAAGAAACATAGAGTTCTTTGATGTGACGAGAAGAATTATAAATACAACCAACCGCTCCAAGGCAGACAGGTTGAAAGAGACTTTAAGGCAGTCTGTTGGTGCCTCAAACTTTAATACTGAGGACGTGAAGTGTTAGATTCATAGAGGTAACATACGCGTGTGTCTGTGTCTGTGTGTGCATGTGTGTCCATATGTATGTGCACGTGTGCGTGTGCGTGTGTGCACGCGCGCGTGCGTGTGTGTGTGTGTGTGTGTGTGTGTGTGTGTGTAGCAATAACACTTTGGTTTCCTCTGTGGCCCAACGGCGATCTTAAGCCCTTATTGGATAGCCCTCAGCCAGGTGCAGGGCAGGCCCTATCTGTAGCCTCTCCTGAGTTACACCATTTCTCATTACACCTGTGCCAACACCTCCCCCCCCCCCAAATCGACCTAGATCACAGACAGAGGCCTGATACAGCAGAGCTTTCCTTGCAATAAAAGCTGTGCTTTGTGAATGAGAGCCCAGCTCCTGGCTCAGCCACTCTGAGAGCTTCAAGGTAGAGCCAAAGAGTGTAGCCTATGCTCAGGCTCAGACAGAGGACAATTCCCTTTGCCAGGGTGGGCACAACTGTGAAGGCTGTGGACAGACAAATGGCTATCTGGTACCCCAGAGGACCATCGACTCCAGTCTCCCAAATCGGGGCCATCTTGTTATCATTTTTAAAGGGAGAGGTTGAGATTCTTCATCTATGATCAGTCCTCCTTCATTAGAGCCAGCACAGAGGGGTTCGACATGGTTCAAGTCAACAACGGCATTGCTATCCCATAAGCACTGGACACTATAGGAGCTGCTAGGTGTTTTAATCACAAATGACTCCCTCACTGGGGGGGGGGGCGGGGATCTCAGAAGGTAGAAGTGACCGAGTTGCTGGTGTATACAGCAAGCCCCTCACAACGTACATAGCATGACAGGGATCCCTGTGTATACAGCAAGCACTTATAACTTACACAGCATGCTCCCACCTCCTCTCATCTGACCCTCCCAACTCAAGAGGAACAACAAAAAAGACCAGACCTCTTGAAAGACTGAGGCACAGCAGGCAGAGAATACTGACAGGGCTGGATATTACACAGACCTGGGACCCTAACCCGGTCACACATATGCGCTTAAAAAATAAATAAATAAAGGAAAACATCACCATTCACTTCTTCCAATATAGACTTATTTCACAGATAAAAGGAGTTTCCAGAAAGAAAAAAAACAGCAGCAGCAGCAGCAGCAGCAACAACAACAACAACAGCAACAACCAGAATCCCTTTGAAACCTCAGGCCAGAGCTGCCTTCAGCTGGTTCAGCTTGGGCAAACCTCCCCAAACTGAGCCTGAAGCCAGCTTTGGTCATCTGAGGTTCATCCTGACCACCTCTTCAAAACCAGCCTTGAGGTATAAAAATCTCAGACACGTGCTCCTCATCGTGCTTTTGAGCCTCCTCATAAGAAAGTCACGTGGACTGACCTAAGGGACCATATCTCCAGGGCTCTGCCTCATTCCCCCAGAAACTAGAGCCTTCTTAACCAGTGAGCCAGAGTGGTTCCCAGGGCCATGCCTGCTTACAGTCACTCTGGGGCCTGGCAAGTACTTGTCCCATGGTCTCAGTGTCAAAAGAAGAGCGGTTGATGCAAATGTGTGGGAAACCTGAAGGTCTCCTCTGAGCAGTAAGGTCACAGAACACTTTTTCCTGGGGGTCCTCACATTCAGGATCCTCAGCATCCCACCAAGGCAACCATCAACGGCGGATTGCTAACTGTCTCAGAAAAGAGTAAGGCTAGGTTAATGCCATGGTCACTGGTGGAGTGAAGACTTGGGGAAGGCCTGAAGAACGAGGATAATTTTTCCATATGGTGCCCTTTCCAAGCTGTGGCACATTGAGCACGGGCAAAGTTGCCACGCAGCTCCCTCCACTACTACTGGTCGTGGCAGGACCCCATCCCAGAGCCTTTCCTACAATACTAAGGCATGTCCTGGCAACTCCAGAGTGCTTGGCCTTCCCGGAGGCAGTTTCTACCCTGCAAAAAACACGTTCAGAATGGAAACCCACATCTTGAAAGTCTTCCTGGCAAAGCCTGGCAATAGTTAAAGTTGGGAACAAAACTTTGAAATAACTGAGAAATCAGGCCAGAAGACCTTGCCCAGAAGAGCCAAGGGCTGCAGGACTCTCCGCCATCTTCAAAAGCATCGTCTTCTAAGAGTCCTTTGCTTGTTTTGTTTCTGCACCTAATTACAAGAAAGTGCCTTTTATAAAAATAGATAAAGCCCATTTTCAAAATACAAGGAGTTAAGTCTTAAAAGCTTCTCGGGATAAAAATTATAGCCTTGTCCAATATGGGTGGAAGAACAAAGGAGACAGGCTACGGAGTGATCGGGCCTGAATTCAGTGCCTGCTGTGTGCGTGGCGTGAGATGCTAGCATCACCTGGCATTACCCTCCACTGGAGATGTAATTTGGAGGGGAAAGAAGAGTTGTGTGGAGAAGGGTGAGGAGTCCAGCTTTCTGGACAGAGAATTCTGTCTTTTCCTACTATATAAACAGACTTCCTAGCATTGGTAAAGAAAGGGGCTAGCAAAAGACTAATATAATACTCTCTCATATCTGCATCCAACCACCTGAGATCCTTAATGACTCCTGGGCAAGTACCAAACTAAGAGGACCAATGTCTCACCTGGCCACAGGCCTGCTTGGGACCTTTAAGCAGGACATAGGAGCACCAGTTCATTGAATGAAGAGGATTGGCCTGGCACACCTCCTGCAGGCAGCCCCAGACTTGAGCCATGAGCTAAGATGCCTAGGTACCAGATCCTAAGAGGAGGGTTCAAGGTGCAGCACTGAAGGCAGCTTAGTGTGCAACCTACAGTCAGGCTGGGGACCGCTTGGATGCTGGGACTGTGCCACAGCCAGGCATGCATGTTGTAGGCAGAGACTAGGTCCAAGTCTGTAGCTCTGGTCCGGGTCTAGGTTTGAATCCAGTGTCTGTGTGGGTGCTGAGGATGGACTCTGCAGTCCCAACTGGGTCTGTGTCAATATCCAGGTCTGATTTTTGCCCTGGACAGGGCCCAGGATCCAGGTCCGGGTCCGCATTAGTGTTCAGAAGTGTCCGAAGCTGAGTCCTCGTTTGAACCCAGGGTCAGTCAGTGTCCAGGGTCCTGGTCTAATCTTCGCTTTGCTCAGGCTCCAGGGTCCGTTTGTAGATGTCTGGGGCTGGGTGCCTGTCTGTGCCCAGGATGGGTGTCCAAATTGGGGTCTGCGTCTGTGTCTAGGTACAGACCAGCCGTGCACAGGCACGGGCTGTGAAGGCTGCACGCGCCCCAATTAGCCGCGGGCCAGGCGGCGGGCAGCCCTATTGAGGGCGAACAAAGGGCGCGACCCCGGGGTCAGGAGTCGCGGGCTGCCGGCCGCTGCTTTGTCCCGGTGTTTGCTCGGCGGAGCAGAGCACACACTATATTGACTAAAGCGGATTAGAGGGTCGCGCCCTGACGGTCGCGCAGACCCACAGCCTGGACCTCCCAGGGGCACGGGCCCTTCCCAGGCCGCTGCTCGCTCACGGTGCGCCCTTGGGGAAACTGAGGCTCGGGCTGCACCCAGAGGGCTCAGAGTCGTGCGGCCGCAGCCCTGGTGTCCCTGGCGGTGCAGGGGTCACTCCAGGGAGTCTCACCAAGCCTTTCATGCCAAAGGAACACTGACACTTCTCTGGCTCAACGTGTGACAGAATTTTTCCGTTTTTGTTTTGTTTGTTTTGTTTTTTTTTCCATCCAGCAGGACCCAGGAATTCGGGGTTTATTGTTTGTTTTTTTGTTTGTTTGTTTGTTTGTTTTAAAGGAAGACCTTGCCTGAAGGCTAAGAAACTCTTTAGTTAGACACATGAGCGGATTTCCTCCATATTACAAAATCAATTCTGCAACATTATTGGCAAAAACAAAAGCAAATCAAACTCAAGCCCCTAGTCTTGACACCAGCCGCGTGACCCAGATGGGGATCGAAAGGGGTTTGTGCGCGAAAGAAAACTTTTGAGATATAGAAATTTTTGTAAACCTAGCCTTAAAAATGATACGTTTTCAAAAAAGATGATGACTATGAATAGACCGCTAAGATTATCATTTGACAGCATGAATTTAAGACTCACTTACTTCTCCATTACCCAGAAGTCCTTACCCCTTTAAATTGACTTTAAACACAAAACAGCAACCGTGAAGCACACAGGGCTCAAGGAGGAATGCCCCTTCCTCTTCATGCTAAACTTTAGGGGACACCAATCCCTTCTCCCTAAGTCCACATACAATCTTAATTGAGATTTTTACAGTCTGGTTATGTAAGCACTTGTGTTTGACTAGGGACCCCATGAAGTATTTGATTGATAACCTATCAATGGAAACATCTTCTACTGAGGAACAGATAATATTTACTCTCCGTAGGGTATATGTTGGCCTAACGAATATTTCTGCTGCCTGCCATCTATTCCCAACAAGTAAGAGAAAACATGTCATCTGTCTGTATTTCTACTCCTAAGCCTTTAAAAACAATCATCCTGACTATGAAAATACCACGTGTTTAAGGAATGCAGGGAAAAGCTTAAAGTCTAAACAGCGAGAATAAAATATAAACATGTTAAGATATAGGTAATTTAAGTAGAAACTATACACACACACACATGCATATATGTGCAGGTTAAATACAAAATACATAGAAAAAGAAAATCTTGGTATAGGTAGATCCTAATATTCTGGATATTTCCTTCTCCACTAGTATTTAATGAACATATGTAATGAACATATGCACACAATGACATAACTTACATATGTACTTACTGCTAGGGAACGGTCACATACTGAACTTCCCCAAGCCACCACAAACTCTTTGTCGACACCATTTTTAGGGGGACACACTATGCCACTACTTCATTCTGTGATAATTTACTGGGTTGACCTTTCTATTGCGAACTTCATCTTTTTGCTGTTTCCCCCCTCCTCCCCCCTCCCCCGATAATTAGTGCTGGGACCCACGAACCTGACTGTAAAATCTGTGTGCAGTGTGAGCTACTGAGAAATCTCTAAGGGCCGGAGAGGTGGTTCCATGATTTAGAGCGTGAGTCGCTCTTGCAGAAGACCCAGGTTCGATTCCCACCACCCACCTGGTGGCTCACACGAAGCATCCTAACTTCAATTCTGGGGAATCTGGTGCCTTCTCCTGGCCTCCAAGGGCACCAGGGGTGCCGGTGCACACAGCTATGCACATTAAAGAGAATAAATAAATCTTTTTAAAAAGTTTTTTTTAAGAAAAGAAAAAATAGGGAAAGAAAGAGAAACATAAAGACATCTCTAGTTCTCAGCAAGGAACTCAAAATTTAACAATTTTGAAATTTCTTTTTAATTTAGCTGACTCCATGTATACATTGTATATACATTTGTTAGCTCCCTTTCTAGAGGCCTGGTTCTGTGGAACTTTTTTTTTTTTCTAATTTGTAGGGCCAGCTGAGGTACATGCCTAACTATGATATGGCATCTGGGGACTGGATCCCTACATTAACCTTTCTGGTGTTTCCCTGCTTGCAAGCCCCTTGTCCCCATTGGCAATCCACTTGGTAGATTTAAGTCAAGGCCATAAAATGGACACCTTAGAGGCAACTATCTCAACAGAGCCGACGGCCACTTCACAGCTAACAAGAGGCCTGCTTTATTTGGCCCAACTGTTTTACTCTGCCCAGGATCCAAACACCAATACTGCTGTTTATCATATCGCCATACTGCAGGTCCCTGTGCTGACCGCCATGTTCCCTACCTGCCTCTACCCCTACCCCAAGGAAAGCCTCAGTTTCCCTTCTCCACCTTAATAGCAAGGTTCTGGGCCGCTCTACTCCCATGCACCCAGAGTTTTTGTACATCCTTAGCTTTGCAGTGTGGCTGTCTGCTGCTGGAATGATTAAGGTCCGGCTGCCAGATCTGGGCTCACAAAACCTCAGGGAAGAAATCTGGTATCAGGGAGCCGGAGGCCTTCTCCTTGAATACCTAAGGGCCAGAGCTGGCCACTTGGAGGAGACAGATCGGGTTCGCCTGGGAGGAAGAAGTGCCTCTGGAACCAAATGGCAAAGAAACGGGGACAACGGAGCAGACAGGCATCGTGCAAACAGATACTGCAAGAGTCAAGAGGGAGGAAGCCCAGGAAAACGTGAGGAGAGCTTGTCTCTTTGTAGAAACCACAAACCACCTTTCCTTGCATTCATTTCTGTAACCTCTAAATTGTTTACAATGTATCCATGATGCGTTCAGAATCACAGGACTATGTTATATCACAAAGATATAATTCACATGGAGAATGAAGTGTGTGAATGGCTACTGTTTATGAATTTAATGCAAATACTGATTATCACCCATTGCCTCTTTTTAAGAAAAAGTTAGTTTATAGCTATTCCCTTATCTCCAGCCCTTGACCCTGTAGGGAAAGCTTCTGTTTCTCAAATAGAAACTGAAACCAAGAGATCCGCCAACACTGGCTGCTGGTGTCACTGGCCTGCAGTAGCCCCAACAGCTACAAGCGAGCAGGCTCCTGTTTATACCAGGAGTGAAGCACCTTCAAATTTCAAGGAGCCTTTCTATACCCCTCTAACAGCTTCCAGACCATTTTCCTTGGAGAGTCGGAGAGTCGTTGTATTTCCTATAGAGTTTGGTTTGTCTGTCTGCTGTTTTCACAGTGTCAGTAGTAGCGCCTGGAGCCAGGGCAGAGCTACAGGGAACAAAGACCGTCTAGGTTCGCCTTAAAGTAATGGTACTTACACGGGTCCCTTTATCACTCAAAGGGCATGATGCAGCTTGTGGGTCTGACTAGTGACTCTGTGGAGTGTGACAGTGTCTCAGCTGGGTTGGTAGTCTCCCTTCTGATAACATGACAGCCTTAGAAGGAAGATCTGTGCACAGACCAGGGCTCAGTGTATGTCTAAGGACACTCCAATCCCAGGACCCTGACCCCTGTGAGAGTGTATCTTGTTTCTCACTTGTTTACAGTGGGCTGTTTCTAGATTCCAGCTGCAGGGATGGGTCTCCAGATCCAATGAGGGTGGCTTAAATATCTTCCTTTAAAAGTGGGATAAAAGGAGTGCCCCTGTGCTGTTTTCTACTCTAAAAGGCAATTCCTAAATTTGGATTGGAAAAAAAAAGTACTTGAGCTTGAAACTCCAATGGTTTTCAGAACGTGAGTGAGATCCGCCACTCTTCGTGCTAACAGCATCTTAAATGGCCTAAAATAAATCAGAACAAAATGCTGTGTGTAGAGCATATGTCTCCCACCACTCCTGGCTTTCTGAAGGCAGTTTGAGCTGCCGCACACAGACATGTGTTGACCCATGAGCTGATGGCCCGGACTCCTGCCAGGCCCAGGACCTGTGAGGCACCAACCTCTCACAGACCATACAGACCCAGCCTTGCTAGACATCTCGGTGCTCAATGGGGATTAGACTATAAAACAAATAACTTAAAAAAAAAAACAATCAACAGGTGAGTTGCATGAGTACACATTTTTATTTCCTCCAACTCAATGAGAGAAAGGAGAACAAAGTCTGGGACTTGGAATTTTTAAGCCATGAATGGATGGGCACACTTTCAAAAGATTTATTTTACTTCCTCTCCTTAACACTGGGCATAGAAAAAAAAAATCCCTGCTTTCTAAAACAAAAACACATGCCATTTTAATTTAGCAAACAAAAGCCAGGATGAAAGAAAAAAATCTCTACTGAGACAATTTTTAAATTAAAAAGGCAGGAAGGGGTTGCTTTTTTACCTTTCGGGGAGGATTACCTTATGCAACCATCAATAATTTAACAATCAAATAATCAAATCACAGCAAAATGCCAATTCCATCTGAGGCTTTGAGACCAAGGCCTGGGAGAGATTTTACTTGTAACTGCCAACTAGCTGAAGCTGGGGTTAACTGCGAGAGCGCTTTAGGGAGTCTCCAGACAGGGCGGGGTCATAATTAATTTATTTTATCTTATCCATCTATCTACACACAGGATTAAAATATTCACCTCAGTCCGCTCCCTTTGAAACATACACCCACTCCAGGGTGACTTCTACAGCCTTCACAGCTCTGACTGCCTTCCTCCCCCATCCTTGGAGGACACCTTCTTTCCAATTCGGGTGGGATCTTACAAGTTGGGAGCCTGGCACGCTAGGTTCTCTAACATGAAAATCCGGGCAGTGAGGTCACAGTGACAGAGACCCGGCCAATAGTTTTCCCCCAGAGAGGCCAACGAAACCTTACAGGTCTGAACCCAGCTTCTAGAAGGAGTGTGACTTGGCCAAGGTAACTTGATGGCAACCCAAGCTTGGCAAGAGTGCACTACCAAAGGCTGCCAGGTAGGCATTGGGTAGTAGAGGGTTAACTTGGGGAGCTGGGTGGGGTGCAGACAAAGGCACACAGGCAGGGGATCAGGAGCTATAAGGGCCCAGCCTGACAGGCACAGACACAGGGGGCTCTGTCTGCCTGTCTGCTGCCCTGGCACAGTGACTAACCGCCCCACCATTGTGAGCCTGAAGCCAGCCCTTTGTGTGGTCCCCTGGCGTCTGGGAGCACAGTGGAAGAGCCCTTTCCAGCAGTTCGTCTTTGCCCTGGAAACCTGCAGCCCGAGTCCCCTTTTATCCGTTTTCAGGGTTGCTGGGGGCCTGACAATCCAATAGAGGAGTCCCCTGCCCTAGCCAGGAAGGGACACCCAGCGGGGGGGGGGGGGGGAAGGAGGGGCAAAAGAAAGCTTCCAGCTTTGAGAAACCAGCTCAACTTGCTTTGCCCCACTATAGCAAGCTGCCCACCTTCTGGGCCCCCCCCCCCCCCGACCCCTTGAGAAAGATCAAAGTCTGGACGCTTGCATAAAATATGTTTAGAGTATTGAGGACTTGGTAGGGGGAAAAGATGTCTCTCATTAGTAATTCCGTGTGGCATGTTGAGATTACTATTTGGGATCTATGTTAGAGCAAATGGATTCTATTAGCTAAGTGGCTTCTCTTGCTTCTGCCGTTCCTTTTTAAAACCATGGCTGTGAGGAACCGTACAGTTACTGTTAGGCCTGTGACTGGGGCTCACACTGTTTCTACTGGATAGGGCTGGGCCAGGAGAGGGCCCCGGGATCCAGGAAGAAGACTTGACAACTGTTTTCTCTTAGGGAGACAGACTAGGACTCCCCCCCACCCCCCTGCCCAGAATGACTCCTCTCTTAGGATTCAGGGGAACCAGGCACTCATGGCCACACTGCCTCTTGCCTCAATGTGGCATTTTCCTGTATTGAGGATTGCAACTTATACCTTCAAATATTGGGGAACATGGGTGCACAGGAGCATGTACATATGCACACACACACACACAAACACACACACACACGGCCACCAGGCTCCTCTCCATGACCTGTCCTGCCAACCACCGGAGAAGCCAGATTCATAGAGGCTCCAGATGGTCCCCCAAAGTACCCCCTAGAACTAGACATCAGACCATCAGACCCAGGAAAGACAAGACTTGCTCTCTTATCCAATCTCTGTTGCCCTCCTGGGGCCCTTCCTGCATAACTATTAAAAAATTTTTTTTCTGTTTTATGGACGCACCGGAGATGGACATAACACAGGCTGGCCTCAATATTACACGTTCATTATTTCATATCCATTTTTTTTCTTTTAATTTTAGAAGGAGTTGAAATGAAAAAAAAAAAAAAAAAACGAGGGACCCAAGCCACCCTGGGAGCTCCTGACACTTGCAGCTGTAATCCCTATAGCTTGCCAGTCAGGTATCACTTTCCTCTGACCACCGTTCCCTAGAACTTATTCCCTTTCTCCCTAGATAGACAATGGGGGAGGCCCCCACCAGCCACCAGCAAGCATTCCAGAGGATTTTTAATACACACAAATCAGCCAGGAGAAACACCCAGTATCCCAGCGAGGGCCCAAGTCAGTGGGAACTGAGACCTCCGACTTTCCATCCGATTTCCAAGAGGAGCTGGTCAACACCTTCAACCCCAAGAGCAAAGCCCAGGCCTGGTAATAACAGGGCCAATGACTGGCACCCTGCCACCACCCATGATGCACCAGGCCTGTGCAGGAACCAGACAGTATGCCCCCCAAATCCACACCCTCAGCGGGTGCTCCAGACCCTGGCTCTGGAAGGGATGCTGAAGAAGCCTTTGGCTTCCCAGTATCTCACAGAAAAGGCATGTGGGTTCCCCACAACCCCGTTCCCATAGTGCCTCTGCCTAGTTCCCAGCAAACTTTGCTTGGGGAAGGCCTGGTTGATGCAGGAGATGGTTAAAATTCTGCATCCGTTTGCATCCGCCTCTAGAGGAAGCACTGCTTTTTTTTTTTTCACCCCCAGCAGGAGAAGGGGGGGGGGAGCTGAGAGCAGCAATTTGCAGGCCTTGGGATGTTTTTCTCCTTGACAGCCCTGGGCCCCGCCTGCCTAGCTTGGCCTTCTTGGGCTGGGCTAAGGCGGCTGGCCCTGCAGCGGAGGCTCCACTCCGTGGCTGCTGCTCCTCAAGAGGCCCCATGCACACGCATTCACGCTCCCCCCACACACACAGGCTGCAACCTCCGGCTTGGGGAGGGCAAGACACGCTGCATGCTGACGGCCTGGTACTGCCATGGTTCTTCCGCCAGCCAGCGTCTCCCATGAGGCCTGTTCCCAACCAGGTTGCACTGCCTGCCCACCCCCATGGCTCACCCTACTCCCATCCGGAGTGCCCTCACCTTCTGGGCCCCTGGCCCCTGGCCTCGGGTCCTGCTCGTGCCCGGGGCGCCCAGCCACGTCCTCCGTGCCTCTGCCGCTTGCCCCACCCTGCTGCCCGCGCTCTGAGGCGAGCCTGGCACTGTGCCAGGCTGCCTGGGAGCCCAGCCCGGGCAGGGCGAACTTTCCAGCGGAGTGTGTGTAGGGGGATGCTGGAGTGAAGCTGGTGCCAAGGGAGGGAGCGAGCCCCAGGTGCCCGGCGGCCAACCCCCCTCCAGCCCTCGCCACCCCCCACCCCCACCCCCAACATCCCACTCCCTGTCTCCTGAGTCCCATAAAGGCGCAGACAACACGAGTGATTTAGTCAAAACAGTCATGTGCAGGAGCCCGCAAACAAACAAAAGCCCTTATTTATTTATTTAGTTCACACACCCAGATAAGGAGCTGCCTTTGTGCACATAATTTCACAGAAAGAAGGCGAAGCCATGATGCTCCCCGCAGCCCAAGAGCCTGGACAGCAGGCCTGGCTTCATGAATAATTGCAGAGCCTCAGCCTGGGTATTTCCATATTTAAATTGGGCAGCAGCGTATGATTAATTAAGAAGGAAAAAGGCAAAAAGGAAGAAAAGCTGTGGGGGTGGGGAGCCGGACATTCTGGTCAGAGCTACGGTGCCAAGGTGCCCACGGCGGCTTAACTCCTCCCATGCCAGGCCCAGAGGGGGCACTGCTGCAGATGGTTTAAAGGGACCCTGCTGGTGCCCACACTGGCCACCTTCCTGTGTCCAGGGCCACCTGACTCCAGATGCTGCCCAGGAAGTTTCTCTGATATTCCAATATAGCTCACACACACACACACACACACACACACAAAATCTGCTATGTCCAAGATACCCAGTGGGACACTTCAGGCTGAGACAGCCTTCTCCGTGCACATCGCTGCAATGGGGCTCCGTTCACCGACCCCCAAAACACACACAGGTCCCTTCCAAACCCAGAAGCTGCTCCAGAGTCTGGCCGTGAGAGCAGGCAGCCTGGTTGCCAATGAGACAGGAGGCCTGTGGCCCTTCTGGATGGAGTCTAGGGCTGTGGGCTAAGTGAGAGAGGGAAGACTATATACCCAAAGGTCACAGCCCTGGGGTTGGGCCCAGCCATCACTGCAAGTCAGTCCTGACCTTGCCAGCTGTTTGACTTGAGGTAAGTTATCTGGCCTTCCTTAACCTCAGTTTGCACATCTGTAAAATGTGTGCCCCCTTAGGGTTGAGACAATATAGTATAGTTTCTGGCTGACCAAGAGGCCTTCTTGAGGTCTATGGGCATTAATTTTTGAGATGAGTGACAGTGGGGTCAGGGAAACCTCCAGCAGGAAGCTTGCCCCCCCCCAAAAAAAAAACAAGTTTGGAGGACCCAAACAGCAATCAGTTTGCTATGAAGTTGACCTGACTGCTATGGCCATGGACACCCATTGCCCTTGAGTATGTACAGATTGTCCTTGGGCAAGGGCCTCCTGGAGGGGTGGGAAGCTCTGGGGTGGTCTATCTACTACGTCCGTCCAGTTGCAGATAGGCAAATCTAGATATACAATGATCAGTTGCCCCAAAATAGGGTCACTAGATTTGAACTTGTGCCCCACCCCTACACCCTTGCTTGTAATCACGAAGTGGGTACGGTGGGCTGGTGCCTGTCCAGGAGGTAGAGAGGCAACCAGACGCCCCTCAAAGATGGACCAGCCCGCCCCTAATAGAATGCTCCTCAGAGCCAGCAGCCAGAGACTGCGCATGTGCAGTGTGCCTGTAAAGAAAGGGGAAAAGGCTGACTAGGCAGGTGACAGCCTGGGCAGAAGAGCACCCCAGTGATTGTGTCTTTGGGGAAAAAAATCAATATTCCTCCCTAAGCCTGTTTCTCGGGTGTCATCATGAGAGGTCACTCTGGGTCCTTCCTAGCCTTCAGCGAGCAGACAGGTTCTGCTGGGATGCAGAGACACTGTCTTCGTGATCATGGGACAGTCGCAGCCAGATCTGCTACTCTGCCAACTCCAGGCCTGGGGCGGGGGTGGGGGGGAGGGCATCTCTGCAGGAGATGAAGCCCCTCTGAGGACAAGCTGCTGCATTCTGAGAGCCCCGTTGTCCTTGTTTGCAAGTTGAAGGGGGCCGTTCCTTCTCATCTCACAGAGCCTGGGAGATGAGGTGGGACCTGATACACATAAAACACTCCATAGTGTCCCCCCCTTCCCCCCCCCAGGTACTTTTGAAGGTACTGAGAAAGTTTTGAAGCTGATGTCTCTGAAGCCAGGGCATCAAGAATAGGGAGGGATGTATGCTTTGGGGCCAGGTTTCTGTGTCCCTGACTTCCCTGACCGTAAGTTCGCACTCAAAGCTTGAAAGAAGAGAAGGAAAAGGAGCAGGAGGGGTGGGGAGGAGGGGGAGAAGAGGGAGCAGATGAGAGTGACATCCCTTAGTGCTCCAGGACACATCAGCTTACTCCTGACCCCACCCTTGCTGGACAGGATAATGGCCCCGGGATACTCGGAGCTCAGTTTCTTGAAGCTACGTATGTGTCACCTTTCAAGACAAAGGGGACTGAAGGGACGATGAAGCTAAGGACCTAGATTAGAAGGTTGGCCCCAGAATACCCACAAGCCCTTTAGTCAAAGAGAATCAGCAGCATTGGAGGTAGGGGCAAAGGTGTTTCAGGCAGCCATCAGAGGATGGAGAAAACGAACAGCAACAACAAAAACAAAAAAACAAACAAACATGGGGCTTCATCGAGGGGTCCACTCCTTCCATCCCATAAGGTTGGGGTCATGAAGAACCTGACACTTAGTAGTCACTCCGTAAACGTTCCTCCACTCCCTCAAAGTGGGGATGCAATGGCTTTCCCCTGCAGAACAGCCAACCAACACCCTACTTTCAGCCCAGCAAGACCACTACCTGATTTCTAACCCCATTGGCTGTTCTGGCTACAACCTCAGTGGCCCTGAGGGTGAAGAATAATGCAAGGACCCAGGTAGACAGGGTGACCACTCCACAGACATAGCTCATTTACCTACTGAGCACTGCCTATGAATGGCCACCAAGCTAGTTCATTCCAACCCTATCCAATGAGTCCCGTGGTCCAGGCCACCTATTTCTCCATTTGTGGTCTCTCATATCTCCTCCATAGTTTGATGTTATGGGGCAAGGGGCGGGGACTCTGTCAGCTCTGTGAGTATTGCCGTGTTCTCCTACCATAAGAGCAGCAGCCAGCATGGGATTCCTAAGACGATGGATAAAAGGACCACTGTAGGTGCCAGAGCTATGACATCAGTCTGTCACCCACAAAAGTCAAGGGATTGAAGCACTTGAGCCAGATGAAACTCCAGATACCCCCAAGAAGCTTCCAAAACTAAAAACGCTCCCTTAGCAGACTGACAGGGGCTCTTGAATGGGCTCACAGCCTTGGGAAACAGGGCATGTTTGCTTTCTGTGCTGTGGTAACAGCAAAGGAGTCTAGGAAGAATCTTCATGCCCAGTGATGAGGGGACTGGCTGGGGAAATGCACCCAGGGATCTCCCCTTAGCCAAGAGCTGAGATCAGTTACTTAGTGGGGTACACATGAGGTGAGGTACGAAACAGACACTGATATGTTTAGTTCTTGTGGACGATGGGTGAGTTGTTTCCAGTAGGTGCAATCTGTGGATTCAAAGGTAATAAATAGATGGTTTTTCTTCTTTAGGGAGGATCCAAAATAATCTAAGTGTACCATAGAATGCACACACACACATACACACTCACACACACATACATGCACACATACAGAGGCAAGCACATACACATATATATGCACATGCCCCCCATGCACACATGCACCATACACATGCCCACACACATACATGCACACACACACATACATGCACACACACACATACATGCACACACACACATACATGCACACACACAGAGGCAAGCACACACACATATATATGCACACACACACATACATGCACACACACACATACATGCACACACACACATACATGCACACACACAGAGGCAAGCACACACACATATATATGCACATGCCCCCCATGCACACATGCACCACGCACATGCCCACGCACACCTAGGAAGAGGAATGGTGAGACTTCAGAATGAGTGCCTATGCTCTCCCCAAGCCTCAGCAAGAATGGGTACAAGCCACCAGTCTGTGCCTTGGGACCATCTGCTACCACACAGGCCCAGTATTCAGCAGGCACCTGAGTTTGGAAAGGCCCTACATTCTGTTAAATTTGTCATTGTCACCATCTTGAAATTCTTAATCCACTTTTGAATACACTTCCTTGCTCCACTGCGGTGTCACAGTATACAGAGGCTGAGACAAAGCACACAGGCCTCCTCACAGCTGGACTTTGATGTCCCCTCTCTGCGTGAGGCTTCCAGATTTGCCACTTTGCCACTCCACGACTCCCCCCTTTTTTTCCCCTTATGTTTCATCCAGATTTTTCCAAAATTGGGAATCTAACTGCAGAAAACTAGAGTAGATAAATATCCCCAGGGAAAGAGACTTCCTTGTTAGCAGATTAGTGGAGGTCACCAACACAGACCTGGGGTGTTACTAAGTGGGGTGTTAGCAAAAACGGGAAATGAGGCTCAGGTTTGTAAATAATAAGTAATAGAGATGGAAATGAGTCTGTGTTCTCAGGACCTTCTTAGGAGTGCTTTCCCCAGTGAAGCATAAAGCTGTTATCTGCCCCTTAACTTTGTCCCCCCTCAAGTAATGCTGAAGGGGACTTGGATGGTTTCCTTCAATAGCAATGCAACAGCATCCACAGGGAAGTAGAGAGTTGCCTGTCTCTGCAGGCATTCAAGAGACCCATAGGGCCAGCAGCCTGTGCACTATCCAGAAAAGAGATTCTCTGATTGGGACATAGGTGTAGAGAACCTGGTCTTGAGGCTGGCACTACCCAGGGCAGCTTCTCCCCTGCCTCTCAGTCCCCTCAGGGATGGGCTCAGTAGAAGGAGAAAGGAGAAGCAAAAAACCCACCAAAAGAGAACTTTCTGGACCCCCTCAAAGACAGATGACCCAAGAGAGGAGGCAGGAGCATGGGCTCTTGACCACCAATCCGGTATCAGGGGCTCTGATTCCCGAATGATTGGTGGGTACTTTTGGGGGAACTTAGCAAGGAGATGCAAATATCATCTTGACCCTCCCAGAGAGCATGAGTCAGAACTCTGTAACCAGTGAGGATGTGGAAGCTCATGCAAATGCTATTCTGCTAAGATGGGGTAGTCCTGGGATGCAGAGAGGCAGGCTCTGTGTGTCCAGAGATGACCCTGTCAGGGTAACAGTACACAAATGCCCAGGCATTCAACACCATGTCTCTTACCACCTGGGATAGGAACAAAGTTCAAGTTCAGACCCGCTTCCTGCATCCTGTCTCCCTTATGGCATCTGACCATCATGGGCGTTGACTGAACAGAGCTCTGGGGCCAAGATAGGTCTGGAGTCTTTTCTTTAAAAAAAGAAAGAAAGAAATGTTTTTAAGTGTGTGTGTGTGTGTCTGTGTGTGTCTGTGTGTGTGTGTCTGTGTGTGTGTCTGTGTGTGTGTGTGTGTGTGTGTGTGTGTGTGTGTGTGTAGGCCAGAAGAGGTGCATCAGATCCCCTGGAGCTGGAATTACAGGTTGTTATGAGCCACCGAAAGTGGATGCTAAGAACCAAACATTGGAACCCTTCTTCTGGAAGAGCAGCAAGTCCTCTTTCTGCTTGTTCCGGTGTTTTGAGACAGAGTCTCCCTACAGAGCCCTGGCTGTTCTAGAACTTACTATTTATAAAGTCTGGCCTTGTACTCACAGAGATCCGCCTACCTCTGCCTCCTGGGCCCTAGGATTAAAGACATATTGGCACCATGCCCAGCCAGTAAGCGCTCTAACCCATCGAACCATCCCTGCAGTGCTGGGAATCTTGTTGGGGCGTGGGGCAGATTCTAACTTTGGAATCATCTCACACCATCAAATCTAGCCTGAGAGGGCAACTCAACTTCTCCACGAAGGATAGTGAATGAGCACACATCTGCCTCCCAGATCTAGGTGGCTTCCTCCTCAAGGCTCTGACTAAGTTGCCAAGGCACCAGGAAGCCTGCTCTTTTAACATGAGCATATTCACACGAATGTTCAAGAACCTGGGCTGGGACATGATGTCTCCTTATCCTGTAAATCTTTCTTTCTGCCTTTCCTTCTCTCATAACTTCTTTCTTTCATTTGGTTTTCAAGACAGGGTTTCTCTGTGTAGCCCTGGTTCTCCTGCAGCTCACAGAGATCCACCTGCTTCTGCCATCTGAGTGCTGGGGTTAAAGACACATGCCACCACCGCCTCAATTTTATGAAGGTCTGGCATTCTTCTTTCCAGACCCTTGTATGAGAACCTACTAGAGGGTATGGGGTATTGAGGACAGGTAGCCTAATGGGACCAAGGGTGCCACACCTCTAGTTCATACCTGGGTTTCCCCCACCCCCAAAGTCCCTAGAGCTTCTGTGGTCCCAGATGCCCAAGGGACATCTGTGGGTTATGGCTGACCTCTAGACAGCTGGGGACTTGGCCAACATCGGGGCTGGGGTGCCTGGTTATAGTCTTGCTGGCCCAGGGCAGATCTCTGGGAGCTTGCTACAGTCTGTGGATTGGGGAGCAGAGTTCAACCTCATGGAGACTCCTCACATACATATACCAGGTCGTTCTTTAGGCAAGTACTTATTTCAGGTAAAGGGGGATGGCGCTGAGAAGTGGAGTCCTCAAGTGGTCTCAGAGGCTGAACCAGGCTCTGTAGGGTCCCTATGTGTCTCTCCCCCTTAGACCTTCTGTCCACCACAGCTGCCTGTGTTGCTAGCACTGGCCATGCCCACTCACACCCTGGCTGACCTCGGGTAGCATAACGGTAACCACTGTTCTACCTTTCAGGCTACAGGGAAGTAGCTCAGGTCTTTTCGCCGGGAGGGGGAGGGGGGCGGGGGGGGGAAGGAGGGGGCATCCGAAACAATGCCTGCCACTCTGGCAGTGAAGCCCCCGGTTGACTCTACTGCCTCTGGCCAGACCAGTCTAGGAAGGCTAACTCCTCCCCCTCCCCACTATGTCCCAAAAGGGGCCATGTGCAACAAAAACACCCAGCAGAGAGCCTAAGTGCATAATCTTTTTCTCTCCCCTTTAAGAGCCCTGGTTGCAGGAAGGAAACTGTCTCAGCGGAGCAATCCCGGCCTAACTCTGAAACCTTCCTTTGTGCGAGGCTGGGCTGCACAGGCTAGGACCCAGATTGCACCCCAGGGCGGCCCCAACGCGAGCCCCTGGCTGCCCCCTCCAACTTCAGCCGCTAAACCCACCCCAGACCCCCAGCTTGGGGAGAGCAGAGGGCGGAGCGCTTTACCAGGTCAACCGGAGCCCCGGGGCGATGCAGGCAGGAGGAGCACGGGGTCAAGTTCATGGCCACCGCCAGGACTGTCTGGAGGTCCCTAGAAGTAGGCTCTGCCGTAGTCCGGGTCACGAAACTCGGCCAGCTCCGGGTACTAATGCCCCTCTCTCTGGCCTCGCTGCTCCAACTTCGTGCACAGTCGCTGAACTCGAAGTTTCCGGGCTTCGCGGAGGCTGGGCTGGGTTTCAGGAGCGACGTCTGAGCTTGGCAACAAAGACAGCAGCCTGGCCGGCCGGGAGACAGGAGAAAGAACGACAGCAGCAAGGACAGGCGCCGCTCAGAAAGCCTTAGAACTTGAAATGATACCCGAGAGGCCTTTTTTGTTTTGTTTTGTCTTTTTCCTAAGGGGAAAATAAGAAGGGTCCAGACCCCAATCTGGACGTGGGTGAGGGTGGGGTAAGGAAGGATGCGTTCTTTTCTTCCACAAAAGTGAGTGGTGGTGGCCTGTCCGCACCTCTCTGCCAAGTGGATCTCTTCATTTCAGTTCTTTGTGAAAGAGTCAGTTTACACAGGTCACTTAGAAGAGCTTAGCGTTGGAGCCTGCGGTGATACTGGCTAACCTACCTGGCATGGGACTAGGGACACAGTGGGTGGAGCCAGGGGCTAGTTAAGAAAGCGAGGCACCTATCTAAGAGCTCAGAGACACTTTGGCCTCCACAGGTTTACAGTATGTTCCCAGCGTTCCCAGGGGCTTCATGTGTGGAGGTGGGGGGTGGGGGTGTTATTGCCTACCAGCGAAGCTGGAAATCCTGTTCTAAGAGTGCAGGATGACGTGTCCCACTGTTTTCAAAGTAACCAGTTGTATCCACAAGTCCTGAGACAGTTGCCGCAATGACTCCACCGCAGAGCAGGGGAAATTCCATGAAAGCAGGGCGGTCATTTCAAGAGAATTCAGTCTAAGTTATGCTCTGTTTTAAGGGGGAAGCCTGCCTGCTTTCTCTGCTGGCATCCTTTCGGGAAACCCCATTTGATATTTTCATTTCCTTTTTCCCCCTTATTTAGTTTTTATCCATAGTCATAAACTTAACTTTGCAGGGGACTGTTAAGACTCGGAGGCAAATGAGGAATATATGGGACCCCGTGGGAGCAGAGACTATGGGGTAGACATGGTGGGGACACCCTCCTGAGCTACAGAAGGAATGGCCTGGTGGGTAAGATGCCCAAAAGTCAGAAGAATCAGAGTCGCCCACAGTGGGCAATGGTGACCTTCTTGCTGGTCTTGCCGTTCCTAAACCGCTCTAATGGCTTCTGTGACGTTCAGGTCTACTTTCAGCTTCCCAAAGCCCATATGTTTGCCATCTAGCTACCCGAGCCTTGCAGTGCAGATGAGGAACTGGGCACTGTTTGTGTATTGTTCAGTGCTCGCCACGGACAAGATGTCAGGACCCAAATGCTTCAGGACAAAGTTCTCACCCTCAAATCTCTCCCTGCAGATGGATCCGCTGCCATTATGCGAAGTCGCCACCCTGGCCTGTGAATCCTGAAATAACGCCGTGAAAGGGAGCTCTTACGGCCTAAGTTTTCTCTCTGGTGCTCAGATCATGAATGGTTTTTTGGTTGCCTTTGGAATTTTGTCAGCAAAGGCTCACACCATCAGCACCGAAGTGGGACTGACCATGGCCGTGGCAAGCGACAACAGGGACAGCGGAGTCTGTGAGCCCACAGTGTATTTTTCAATGCATCCAAAATGCTCAGTTTGTCCCAAAGGACCTGTAACCTAATGTTTCAGAATCAAAGTAGAAAAGCTGTGACTTTGAGGCACTCTGAGCTGCGTGGTGAGAAACTCTCAAAACCAAAGTGGGCTGAAGAAAGAAATGGGTGAAAACTGGCACTGCTCTTCTAGAGGACCTGTGTTTTCCCACCAGGCAGATCACAACTGCCTATAACTCCAGCTCCAGGGTATATGACATCCTCATCTGGGCTCATCAGATGCCTGAGTGCCTGAGCGTGCTCGAGTGCACATATACACACATACACACACACACACACACACACACACACACACGTGCAAACACACACACACTTAAAAATGAATCTCCAGAATAGAGCATGATGTCACATACCTTTAATCCCAGCACTCAGGAGGCAGAAACAGGTATATATGAGTTTGAGGCCAGCCTGGACTACACAGCAAGGTTCAGCCCAGCCATGGCTATTATCTTTTAAAAAGATAAAAAAAAAAATCTTGAGGCTGGAGAGATGGCTCAGTGGTCAAGAGCACTGCTGCTGACTGGCTGCTGCTCTTTCAGAGGACCTGAGTTTGATTCCCAGCACATACATGAGGGCTTATGACTGTCTGCAACTGCAGTTCCAGGGAATCTAACACCTGACTCTGGTCTCCAAGGGGCACTGTACACACATGGGACACAGACATACTTACAGGCAAAATGCCTATACACATAAAAAATTAAAATAAATCTTTAAAAACTTCTTCAAAAATAAACAAAGGAGGAACATATAAGAGGGACGAAATAATGATGATGGTGGTGGTGGTGGTGTTGGCTGGAAATATGCTCAGTTAGTAGGGTATTTATTTGGTGTGCTTGAAGCCCTGGGTTTGATCCCTAGCACTGCATCAAACAGGAGTGATGGCCACACCTATAATCCCATCATTTGGGAGGTAGAAACAGGACAGTTAGGAGTCATTCTTGGTTACATAATCTGTCCAAGGCTAGACTGGGTTATATAAGAACCTGACCAAAAAAAGAAAAAGAAAAAGAAAGAAAAAGAAAAAGGAAAAGGAAAAGGAAAAGAAAAAGAAGAAGAAGAAGAAAAAGAAAAAGAAAAAGAAAAAGAAAAAGAAAAAGAAAAAGAAAAAGAAAAAGAAAAAGAAAAAGAAAAAGAAAAAGAAAAAGAAAAAGAAAAAGAAGAAAAAGAGTGGGGCTGGGGAAAGACCACAAAGATGGAAAATAATTACCTACCCGGGCTGGCCACGCAGGGCTGCAGCATACTCAGTTCCACAGGGCCACGTGCACAAAGGAACCTATACTTGTCAGCCATCACCTGCCCAGGAACCTGAATCACTTTTTAGCTCAGAGCTGCCTTTTCATCTTGTTCTGGGCTCTGAGAACTAAGCACCCAGCCCTGACTGTGGCTGTAGGTTCACAATGCCACAATGCAAGTGCATCTCATTGGTGTTTCTGTTACTGAGTTCTGCCTACAGAAATGATTTCAAATCCTGGGTAGATGAGAAAAAAAAAATTCCGTGCTAATTTACTATGTTTTCAGAGAATACGTGTCTTACAAGGGAGAGGCTGTGGTGGCACTGGTGGGACTATAGGGACTGAAGCCACACGGTTCATTCCTTGCTCTCCTTGTGGATGCTCTATCTCAGGGACTCACGTTCCCTTGGGGAGGTGGAAAGATGAGAGTTTCTGCCTGCAGGTATTCTTAGGAGCCAGTGGGGGTGTGGGTGGCAGTAGATCAGCAAGCAATAGGCACTCAGTAAGTAACCAGCACCCTTGACCCTCATGGTTATGTATTGACAGTGAGACCCAGGGTCAGTTGCATTCTTTTTTAATTTTTTTAAGATTTATTTCATGTATGAGTGCACTGTAGTTGTACAGATGGTTGTGAGCCTTCATATGGTTGTTGGGAATTAAATTTTTAGGACCTCTGCTCACTCTGGTCAACCCCACTCGTTCCAGTCAGCCCTGCTTGCTCTGATCAACTCTGTTCGCTCAGTCCCTGCTTGCTCCGGCCCAAAGATTTATTTAGTGTTATAAATAAGTACACTGTAGCTGTCTTCAGATGCACCAGAAGAGGGCAGGGCATCAGATCTCATTTTGGGTGGTTGTGAGCCACCATGTGGTTGCTGGGATTTGAACTCAGGACCTTCGGAAGAGCAGTCAGTGCTCTTACCCGCTGAGCCATCTCGCCAGCCCAATCTTTTTTATTTTTAACATATGGTCTCACTATGCAACCCAGGCTAGCCTAGATTGAGTGATCCTCCTGACTCAGCCTGAGCGCTGGGATTATAGACACGTGCTCCTATGCCCTGTTTCATTATTTCCAGTGAATTACACATTCACTTCTTCTTTCTGTCGCCCCTCCCCGCACCCCCCCTCCCAATACACACACACACTGGCTGCCCAGACAGTCTCACTACACGGCCCCGGCTATCCTGCAGCTCCCCATGTCAATCATCCTGGCCTCAGATGCAGCATAGCTTCACTCCTGGCCTCCCGCGTGATGAGGTTATAAGCACAAGCCAACACTCCCAGACATCCCTTGTTCTCACATGACAGCAGCAGTATGGGTCCTCCAGAGAGTTGACCTGGGGAAAGTGCTTGCTGCCATTTGAAGCCTGAGGCTCGGAGCTTGATCCCCTTGGAACCTACATGGTACGGGGAGAAAAGAGACTCCTCCAAATTGTCCTCTGACCTTCCGCACACATGATGCGACAGGCACGGGCCTGCACACATACGCACACTCATAATAAATAAGTAATGGATTAACTTCAGCACCACACACCGATGAGAGACTAACTCAGAGAGGGTTGTTTGCCATATAAGGGGAGTGAGATGGGGAGGGAGAGAGAGAGAAAGAGGAAGAGAGGGAGGAAGGGCTGGAGAGGGAGAGACAGAGAGGGAGAGAGGGAGACAGAGACAGAGAGAGACAAAGAGAGAGAAAGCAAAACATAATGGGACCTCATTGGAGACTCTGAGCAGAACCAGTGACCAGCCTATACCCTTCAGGGACACCTAGCTGAGCATACTGTGGGCTGTCTTCACACTAGGCATAAACCTGGCCTCTAAGGCCGGCTGTTCTCCAGGACTAGACACCGTGGCATTTGCTGCTGACTAGAGACTCCGAATCACACTGTGTCCTTAACCTTCTGTGCCTCAGCTTTCCTATTTGAGACTTGGTTAAAAAAAATTATTTTTAACAGTTTCAGGCTCTTATTTATACTCACAGGCTGCTAACAGAATCTGCTCCAACAATCAGGGAGGGGAGGGAAACCAGAGCCACCCGGTGTCTCTCCCAGCAGCCTTGTGAGACCAGCAGGCAGGAGAGGGTGGGTGGTGAACACTGGTCCCCAGCAGCTTTTAATAAAGGCAGAGTCCTGTTCCGAGAGACGCTCACAGTCAACTTCAAAGCCTAGCCACAGACCCACAAGAATCCAGACCCTAAACCCGAACCACCTTAATCGGCTACTGGATCCAGAGATTCATGGGAACTGAAATTATAAGAACTGGAAGCCCAGACAAGGGGTTAAGTTCACCAACTGCAGGTCAACATTCTCTGGGCCAGTTACCCCTCATCTAAAGCTTCAGGTGCCCCAAACAATAGCCTTAAGCTTTCAGGGTTACAAGTGGATGGGCTTATGCTCAGTCACTGACACAGGCTCGTCCCACCTGTGTTGTCAGTGCTATTGCCTCTAGCCCTTGAGGTGTCAGGGTGACCAACAAGATCTGAACCCAAACCCTATGCTGGGCAGGGCAATACAGAAGGCAGCTGTTCCCAGAGAGGTGCACATGGCCGGAGGTCAGCCCTGCAATCAGAAAGGTCTGCCTGGGACAGGGCTCTCCGGGCTCCCCTTGCCCACAGAGCACGTTAGCTCTGCAGGGCTCAGTAGGGACAAAGCCAAGGGCAGAGGGTTGGGTGTTCCAGACCAAAGCCATTTTCCCTGCAGCCATCTCACTTTGATGGAGTTGGGGTGTTCTCTGAATCCCATCTCGGAGTCCAGTTCCACCTCCCAGATCTGCTGGAGTTGGCAAAACAGGAAAGGAGATATGCTTGATTTTATTTAATTTGTTTGTGAATATAAAAGTGTTCATTAAGGAACATCTGGTAATATAGAAAAGCATAAAAAAGAAAACAGAAATTGCTCACAAGGTAATTACAGGGTACATTTTGTTCAAACCCTGGGATATTTCAAACAATACACGTGTGTACATGGAAACATACATGTGTGTGTACATGAAACCAGATTACATGATAATCATATGGTTACACATATTCTACATGTGCACATGTAGTTAGATCATGGAATAAATTATCTTAAAATCTTGTTTAATATGTTGTGGAATTTCATGAAAATATTATTCTCTATGGTATTTGAACATATAAAAGGTAAATAATTTCTAAAATCAGTATGATTAGACTAGGATGTGGCTCGGTTAGTAGAATGCTTGCCAAACATGCACAGAGCCCTGGATCTGACACCAAGCACCACACAAAATGCTGTGTGGTGTGATTATGTTATCCCAGTACCTGGAAGAGTGAGAGTCAGGGGTATCCTCAGCTACATAGCAAGTTGGAGGCCAGCATGGGATACATGAGACTCTATCTCCATAAACAACAAAGCAAATGCAGTCAGCATTTGTATGCCTAGGAGTTCAGGTACACTGTTGTGTCAATGCTGCCTGCACCAAGAAAGAAAATATCTGTAACCACCTACTTAATGTTCCCTGGAGCCTCCTGTAGGGAGGTGCTGACCCCAGGCCCCAGGGTCACATGCCTGAAGCCTGTCACGCACAGTGCTTTCACCTTTGCTTGACTAAACAGAAATGAACCTAGAGTGTGAACTCCTGCTTGGCATATTTGACACTCACCTCTGTTGGTCAATCTGCCACAGCTTGTGCCTTTTCACTAATCTGTAATATTCCATTGCATGCTGACTGAAAGCTGTGTTTGTCTACTGAGGGACCTCTGGATTGTTTCTTGAAACCGAGGAATGAAAAAAATGCATGGGCAAACCAGAAGCCTTGGAGTGGGTCAGTACCAGCTGGGAGGAAACCCAGCTTCAAAAAAAAAAAAATCTAAAAATCCCACTATCGACAGGACAGATGCCTCCTCTCACGACATGCTGGTTAGAAAATGTGGTGGTTTGTACATGTTTGGCCCAGGGAGTGGTACTATTAGGAGGTGTGGCCTTGTTGGAGTAGGTGTGGCTTTGTTGAAGGAAGGGTGTCACTGTCAGGGTGGGCTTTGAGACCCTTCTCCTAGCCACATGGGAGCCAGTCTTCTCCTATTTGCCTTGGAACAAGATGTTGAATGCCTAGCTCCTCCTGCACCATGCCTACCTGGATGCTGCCATGTTCCTACCTTGATGATAATAGACTGAACCTCTGAACATGTAAGCCAGGCCCAATTAGATGTTGTCCTTATAAGAGCTGCTTTGGTCATGGTGGCTTTACAGCAATGGAAACCCTAAGACAGAAGTGCTCCAAAATTATTCTACAAGGACAAGATCCTATGAAAACCAAACTGCATAGGACACAAAGGCAGCCTCACGTTAACAGAGCTGCTTCAGTTTCATTCCGCCACCAAGCTTAGGATTGTGTGTAAACATTTCTATGGTTTTCTACACATCCAGACACTAACACTAACCATCACCAGTGGCGGCCAGTTTAGACTTCTAGGACACACCGTCTTTCCTGAGAGCCAGGATGATTGCTGGCTTTACAGTCTCAGCATAGCCTGGCCCAGGGCAGGAAGCCTGGACTTGGCTACTGCAAAACCATTCAGAAGACTCAGCCCAGAAGTGTCTAGTGGATTCTACAAAGCCAGTCTCCCCATGAGAATACAGATGCATCTTTCAGGGACTTCTGAAGGATGATGAGTCATCAAGGTGGATGCTTCTAAAGAGATTGATCACAGCCCATGGAGCTAGCAGAGTCCAGGCAAAAATGAAGACAAAGAGGTGTTCACTAGAGAATTCCATGTGAGTCAGAAAAATGATTCTCAGCCTTCCTAATGCTGTGACCCTTTAATACAGTTCCTCATGCTGTGGTGATCCCTGACCATAAAATTATTCCATTGCTACTTCATAAGTATAATTTTACTACTGCTATGAATTGTAATGTAAATCTCTGATATATGACCCCCAAAAGGGTTGAGACTCACAGGTTGAGAACCTCTGCTCTAGAGCTTCCTTGGTTCCTCCACAAAGTCCTGGAGGGCATAAAAAGAACTTAGCATTAAAATTGGGACCAAGTTTGGTTTTGCTCCTGAATTAATCATATTTCCACATGTCTATCTGATAGAGCTTCTCTGTATCTTTAAAGACTTACTTTATTATTTATTATGTATATATATATGCACATGACTGTGTATGTGCACATGCATTCAGATGCCTGTAGAAGTCAGAAGAAGGTGTTAGACCCCCTGGAGCTGGAGTTACAGACAGTGGTGAATAGCTGGAAGTGGGTGCTGGGAACTGAACTCAAGTCCTCTGGAAGAACAGCAAGTGCCCTTAACTGCTAAGCCATCTCTCCAGACCCTTAATCCTTTTTTTCCATTTTTTATTAGGTATTTAGCTCATTTACATTTCCAATGCTATACCAAAGGTCCCCCATACCCACCCACCCCCACTCCCCTATCCACCCACTCCCCCTTTTTGGCCCTGGCGTTCCCCTGTACTGGGGCATATAAAGTTTGCAAGTCCAATGGGCCTCTCTTTGCAGTGATGGCCGACTAGGCCATCTTTTGATACATATGCAGCTAGAGACAAGAGCTCCGGGGTACTGCTTAGTTCATATTGTTGTTCCACCTATAGGGTTGCAGTTCCCCCTTAATCTTTTTTAATTGACATTTTATATTTATTCTTTGAAAAACTCATACAAGTATACAATGTATTTTGATCCTATCTCTTTGTCTTATTTAATCCCAAATAACAAATATGGTTTTCCACATTTAACAGATGAGAAACCTGAGGCTCAGAGAAGTTAAGAAAGAGGAGCTGCCTCAGTCAGTAAAGTCCTTGCTGTGCAACCATGAGAACCTAAGTGTGATCCCTAGAACCTATATATAGGAGCTGAGCATCATGGGCAATCCCAGCCCTGGGCAGGCAGGGACAGGAGGTTCCCTGGGGCATGCTGGCCAGCCTAGCCAAATCTCTAAGTTCTAGCTTAGTGAGAGACTCTGCCTCAAAAGAACGAAGTGGAAGGGGGATGGAGAGATGGTTCAGTAGTTTACAGCACTTGTTGCTCTTGCAGAGGACCCAGGTTTGGTTTTTAGCACCCATATGATGGCTCACAAACGTCTGTGACTTCAGTTCTAGAGAATCTGATGGCCATTTCTGACCTCTGTGTGCACCAATATGCATGCAGGCAGGCATACATAAATACAGGCAAAATACTTGTACACGTAAACAAAAATTTAAAACTCAAAAATAAAAGGAATGATTGAGAAGGACACTGTACATAGACTCTGGCTTCCACATACACACATGCATGAATACCCACACTCATGGCCCACAGAAACATATACACACATACAAAAAGAAAGAACTAAGGGGTGAAAAAAGGTTTAGTGGTCAAAAGCACATAGTTCTTTTCCAGAGGATCGAAGTTTGCTTCTCAGCACCCAAATCAGATGGCTCACAACTGTCTCTAACTCTTGGTTTTGGGGAATCCAACACCTCTGGCCTCCTTGGACACCTGCACTCTTATGAGTATAATCACATGCACACACACACACAGACACACACAAAATTTAAAATAATATAAATCTTTAACAAGAAAGGAAGAAATAAAGAAAGGATGGAAGAAAGGAAGGAAGGGACGGAGGAAGAGAGTGAGGGAAAGAAGGAGATGAAGGGCTTGCCTGAGGCCTCAGAGTAGTCTGAACTCCCGGGAAACCTTAGTTCTTTAGAGGTTTGGAGCTGAAAGCCTCTTTTGAATCAGCGAGGCCTCTCTGCATTGTGGCTAGCATGCCCTGAGGAGTAAATACTCACCCTATACTGGCTTAGGTGGAACCCAGAATGATTTTCTGAGCACAAAAGTAGTCTAGACCCTCCTACTAAGTCCTGTTCAGCTCCAAGAGTCCTTATTCCTTGGACCACACCCAAGACACATTTATTCTTTTTTTTTCCCATAAAAAGGGGGGCACTGGTCTCTGAGTTGAGATTCCTCGACTCACTTGAAATTATTGGGCTGAAGTGTGCCTCTGTCCACAATTGGTGGGAAAAAAACAAAACAAAACAAAACAAAAACCAGAGAGGCCATTCTCTTGGAAACCATGTGTTTTCTTTTTATAGAGGTGCCCATCCAGTTCCCAAGCTTTGTCTTCTAATATGGAGAAAGAAAAAAAAAAAAAACCAAAAAACCAAAGCACTGTAAGGCTGCCTCTCTGAGGCACATTTCAGTCTAGAAAATCTGGACTATTGCAAACAAATGAGGTAGAACCTCAAGCCCAGGGCTAGGTACCCACTGCTGCCAACAGCCACCACATAAGACCTGGAAAGACACTATGGAACCAATAAGATACCTTAGGCTATCCCAAGGAGAGCAGTAGGTGCAGAAGAGAGAGGCACTCTCAGTGCACAAGGCTGGTTTCTTCAAAATTATATATGAGAACACTGGGTGGTCTCTTTCATACACATTCTGTCCCTGAGAGTGGCTTGGCAGGCTTGGTCCAACAAACCAGATGCTTGGAAATCACCTACTTTTCCATGTTCTTCAAAGGCATCATAGAGACCATCTTCTGCAACCCACTCCTGACTCCGGTACAAAGAAAGACAGCGCACAAATGATGCACAATCTACAATGTTTCATTTGGGGGTTGATCTTGTAATGGTGCAGAAGCGACAGGCATCAGCAGAAACACTACTTGGGATTTTGAGTTTGATCTCTTCCATGCTGGTGATAATGCGATATAAGCACCCTTTCTCAACGCTGGCCATCACCAGGGGAAACCACATGCTCCAGTGTGCTGAGTTGATAAGCCAGGACATTTAGTAGATTAAGCAACCCCATGATGTTTTAAGCCACAGTGGGTCCTCTGTATGAGCCATTATTAAAGGTTAAAGAACCTTTATTTGATGGTCTCGGTGAACAAGTTGGGGTGGGGACATCAGGCACCTCCAGGATGCTTAAAGTCTTCTGGCTAGGAATAAAGAATGATGAACGGGGCAGTGCTGGCGACGAGAGGTGACCACGGAAAGGAACTATGTGCTCCAGCTGAGCAGAACAGATTAAACCAGAGAATCAGAACCAGGGTGTGGAAGGACTTGTCTCTCTGTGGAGGGACAGTGCTGGCCACAGTGGCTAGGAGCCCTGCGACAGCACATCAGAAGCATGTGCGGGCCTTCCTGAAAAGTGGCTGTCAACAAATAGGCGCTCTCGTCTCTGGGCCTGCAGACCTCCAAAAGGGGCGTTCACACTGCGGGGCTAGCCTGGGCTCTGCATTTCTTGGATAGGGCTGAGCACCCGGCAGGGCCACGTCGCTCCTGGTACAGAGGGAGGCTACAGTCTAAAGTAGGAGGGGCCTCGGGTTCCCGGTGCCAGGACTCCGCCGCCAAGACGGTGCCGTGGCCTGCCCCCTCTAGGGACCTAGAAAGCTCCACGCTCACACCTTGAGGGGGTACAGAGGGAGCAGAAAAGGCAGAAGTGCGCCCACGGCGCCCACAGCCCTTAAAATAACACACAACTCTCACGCTCCACCCCGGAAGCAGACTCGCGGTAGACGTAGGGCGGGGCCTCTCGAGTCTGGGGGCGTGACTTCTAAGTAGCCTGCGCCGGAAATGAAGTCCAGGGTGCGGCATACTTGGAGGCCGCGGTTCGCAGCTGAGAGGCGGGGCCCTGTCTAGAGGCGGAGCCTTGCCCAGCTGGAGGTGGAGCCACTGGGCCACCATCTCCGACTTCCGGGGTCGCGGGCGGTGCGGGCGGAGTGAAGCACAGAGTGGGCGGGCCCTGGGTCGGCCAGCTCTGAATGCAAATTTACGGCCTAGCAGGCTGCGGCTCCGGGGCGAGGCCTGCGTGTGGGGCGGGGCCTAGGTATGTGGGCGGGACCTGGCGCCGGGCACGCCCAACCTTAGTGCGGGCAGGCGGGAGGCGGAGCCTCTGCGCGCGGCCTAAATGAGTTTGCGCAGACTCAGGGCGGGCTCTCAGCCTGTCACTGTGAACCTTAGGGCTGCATTTCACTTGAATCAGATTTTCGTTTTAGTCAGACTTTTCTGTTCTGAAAGCTTTCCTGCCCTTGGAGTTTGTAAATCTTGGCAAGGAGGAAGAAAACGGGTAACCCTCAAGCTCCTCGTGAGATTTTTCCTTTTTTGAGGCTGTGTACGTGATGTAAAGAGTCTTGCAAAATTGCAGTAACACTTGAGAATACCTTAAAAATACCCAGTTCTTGATCTAAGGGTGTACCTCAGTTGGTAGAGTCCTTTCCTAGCAGACAGGAGACCTTGGCTTCCATTCTAGTATCAAACAAACAAACAAACAAAAACTTTATAATTTTCCAACTCAAAAATCATACGTTACTGGAGAAAATTTAGAAAGTTGACAAGAATTTTTAAAAACCTGATCAATATGCCAGGTAGTGGCACACTCCTTTAATCCCAGCACTTGGGAGGTAGAGGCAGGTGAATCTCTGCTCTTGAGACCAGCCTGGACTACAGAGCAAGTTCCAGGACAGTCAGGGCTATATCTCAAAAACACCAACAACAACAACACAAAAAACAACAACAAAAACAAATAAACACTCTGATTATTTAAGATCACTAGTGTTAACATTTTGACGTTTCTATTTTTATAATTCTATGTATATTTGAAACAGAAATAGGGACAATACTATACAGTACTACCTTGCCCTTTGTCTTTTTGTGGCTGGTGTTGCTGTGAGGGTCTGACCATAGCCCTATTTGTGGCCCCACACAGCCCTAGATGGGAAACCCCTTTGTTATTTAACTCTCATAGGCCGTCTTGTTTCCATCTCTTTTGAGTTTTCCTTTCTTTCTTTCTTTCTCTCTTTTGTTTTTGTTATTGTTTTTTGTTTGTTTTTGTTGTTTGTTTTTTCGAGACAGGGTTTCTCTATATAGCCCTGACTGTCCTGGAACTCACTTTGTAGACCAGGCTGGCCTCGAACTCAGAAATCTGCCTGCCTCTGCCTCCGGAGTGCTGGGATTAAAGGCTTGAGCCACCAAGCTCGGCCCTCTTTTGAGTTTTCTACATTTAAAAGGTAACAATGTTTCAACAAGTGATAAATCACTTGTAGCCAAAAAATAGATACCTAGTGTCCAGATTACATAAAGAACTAAAACTCAACAATGAAATCCCTAATTTAATTATAGGCAAAGGACTTAAATGTTTTTAAAGACTAAGTAGCTAAGACCCATACAGCCAACAAGATACTCATTGTGGCCAATCAACAGAGGGGAAAAAAAAAAAACCAAATTCACAAAACACTTCACACTAAGGTTGCAAGTACAGAAAAAAAAAAAAAGCACAAAAATGGAAAAATGGAAAAAGTGTTGGCAAGTATGTGGAGAATCTGGAACCTTTTCACATTGCTGGTAGGAATGCAAAATGACGTAGTTGCTACAGAAACCTTTATGGAAAAGCCAGAGCTACCACAAGGCCCAGCAATTTCTCTTGTCAGTATGTAACCAAGGACTTGAAAGCAGGAATGCTGTCAGTCTGCTGTGCACTCCTGCTCCAAGGAGAGGAAAGGTAGAAATTCTAGAAACAGCTCCCAAAGGGTCATGGATGGGTCAGTGGGTGAAGCTGATAGCATAAACACAAACAAAGGGGCATCAGCAGGCTTAGAAAGGAATCAAGTTCTCCAATCAGCTACAACAGAATTGAACCCTGAAAACAGGGCTAGGTGAAGAAAGCTAGACACAAAGTATCCAATCATGAGGCCCATTCAACAGATCCTCAGGCGAGCCCATAGACAGGAGAATGGCGTTTCTAGGCTCTGAGGCCAGAGGAAGTGTAAAGTTCTTAGTGACCAGATGAGTTTCAGTTTAGGATGAGAAGGTGTGGAAATGGATGCTGATGGCTGCATAGCAAGGAGTGGATGCCTAATGCTGTGGAAACAGTACATTAAAAAAAAAAAAAAAAAGCTTATTAATATTCATGAGGAAGTCTGAGGACGATTTTTAGGAGTGTCTCCTTCCACCTCCTTGAGGGAGGGCAGCTCATTTCTGCTGCGCAGTACAGGCAAGCTGACCCTTGTGCTTGCAGCTGATTCTCCCGTTTCTGACTCCCATCTCGCCGAAGTGCTGAAATTAGATACATGCCTGACGTAAATCAGACTTTTTATGTGGGTTCCAGGGATCAAATTCAAGCTGGCGAACGTGTGGGGCAAGCACCTTTACCTCCTGAGCCCTTTAGCCAGCCTCCTCAATAATACCCTTACAACTATGTTAACACCCCCTAAAGGCATTTTTGGGGTGGGAAGACTTTTTGGAGTGTGTGTATGTGTTTATGTATACATGGAGGACAGAGTCAGACTTCGAGTGATTTCTTCAATTATTCTCTGCCTTATTATTTTTTCCCACCTTATTTTTTGAGACAGAGTCTCTCATTGAACTGGAGCTCAACTTTTGGATCAGACTGGCTGACCAGCAAGCCCAAGGAATCCTCCTCTTTCTGCCTTCATAGTACTAGATTACATGCTAAACCATGGGGGAGGGATAGGGTCTTTTTCTCAGATGCTAATCCCAGTTCATAAATCTCAGGCCCATTGAGGTGCCCCTCCAGGTGGCTGCGGATGGCGTCATTCAGGCTTCTCTGTACTAATCTCCAAGCAGGAAAGCAAGCCTGGTTTGGAAAAGCAGCAAATCACTGGTGATCTTTATCTGAACTTGATCTTTTCTGTTTGAACCACCACCAACACACACACACACACACACACACACACACACACAGAGAGAGAGAGAGAGAGAGAGAGAGAGAGAGAGAGAGACATTTTCTTCTCTAAACACCAATACATTTATTGCTGACAATTCTGATAAAATAACAAACAGAGCTACAAGTTGGAGAGGCCGCCATTGTCAAGGCCGCCTCTGTTCGTGGCACTGTGCCCATATAGCCACTGTGACTATACACCATGTTGTATTATCTTTGCCTTTACTAACAGGCAATTTTTTAAAAAAGTCTCATGTTTCAGTGTTTCTGCAGCACATTTTATGCCATCCACTGTTCGGATGTCTCGTATGTACCTCCTGTACTTGATTCTTCACTGTTGGCCATATGGGTGATTGACACACAGACTGTAGTGAGCATCCTTGTGTGTCTCTCATGTTCCTTAAGTGCCCCTAAGAGAGGCTGAAACTTCACAGAAAACAAGCCCTTTCTTGTTCTGTTTTAATTTTTTTTTAATTTTATGTGCATTTATATTTTGCCTGCATATGTGTCTGTGTGGGTGTCAGACCTTAGAGTTATAAACAGTTGTGAGCTGCCATGTGGGTGCTGGGAATGGACCCTGGGTCCTCTGGAAGAACAGTCAGTGCTCTGAACCGCTGAGCCATCTCTCCGAAGATTATTTTGGTTTTTGAGACAGGGTTTCTCTGCGTAGCCTTGGCTGTCCTGGAACTCACTCTATAGACCAGGCTGACCTCATAGACTCTATAGATCTGTCCGCCTCTGCCTCCAGAGTGCTGAGATTAAAGGTGTGCATCACCTCACACAGTGAGAGTCAGAACTTTCAAAGCTCTTGAATGTATCATCATCCTAGTACCCAGGAAGGGCAAAAATTGTTTCAGTTGCACAACATGTGACAGAAGATTTTGTTTTGATTTTTACACGTTTTCTTTTTATGTGTATGGATGTTTTGCTTGCATGTATGTCCATGCACCACGTGTATGCCTGGTGCCCATGGAGGTCAGAAGAAGGAATTAGATCTCCTATAACTGGAGTTACGTATGGTTGTGAGCTGCCTTCTGGGTACTAGGAATCGAACCTGGGTCCTCTGGAAAAGCAGCCAATGTTCTTAACCACTGAGCGGTCTCTCTGGTTCATTTTGTTTTTAAGACAGGATTTTGCTCTATCGCCTTGGTTGACCTGGAACCTCTGTATGGACCAGTCTAGCCTCAAGCATGTGGCGTTCCCCCTTCCTCTGCCTCCTCAGTGCTGGGTTTCCATGCCAGCTGATCATGTGTGTGAAGCACCTCACCGTGAAGAGAGCTTTGAGAGCAGAAACAGCATTGTTGGAGAATGGCCCTGCCTGCGGCTGTGGCCCACTGTGGACCCCTGCCAGCTTACCTTTGCTGAGCAGGCCCTGAAGACAGGTGGCCAAGGAGAATTGGGGCTCTGAGCTTCAAAGAGCTTGGTTCCACTCCTTGCTGCTCCCAAGGCTGCTGAGCCTGTCACTGCTTGTCCCGATTGCTGTCAGTCAGGTAATGGGCTGGCTCTCAGGTCTGAATTGTGCAATGCTCCCCTACCCTCCCAGGTCCACCGAGTTCCTACTCTCACTTGGAGGGTGGCAGAGGCAAATCTTGGCTATATCTTGGCTAGTAGGCAAGACTTCTAAAAGAGTGGGTGTGGCCAGAAGGCAGCTTTCTTCATCACAACTGCCACATATCACATCACCAACGAGTCCTATGAGACTGACTTGTGCCATCTGTCCAACCTGACCATGAACAAAGCCCTGGGTATCCCTAAGAACAAAGCGTGGGCCTTGCTGGAGCCCCGGTCCCTCTCATGTAAAGCTTCCTCTGAGCAGCAACTAAAGCTCCCCCCATCCCTCACCCACCCCACCCCACCCCCCAAAAAAAACTTGTGGCCCTTGTCTGTCTCCAAATCCTCTGGTTTGGGACTTGAAGCAAGCTGATCTCTGCTTCTCTCTCTGGCCTCCTCAGCACCGCTATTTCCTATCTCCCAGCAGTAACGCACCCAGTGCAGAAACTCCGCTAGAGAGAAAGAACCCCTGGCTTTGGAGGATGCTCTTCAGAACCCCTGGCTTTGGAGGATGCTCTTCAGAACCCCTGGCTTTGGAGGATGCTCTTCAGAACCCCTGGCTTTGGAGGATGCTCTTCTCTCTCAGGGATGAGATTCCCAGCTCCTCCTGAGGATAACAATAGCAACGCAGGCCGTTCTTGCTAGCTGTTCCTTCAGCCACCATGTCCTCTAAGAAGCTCCCCAGGAAAATGGGGGTGCATCCCTCAGCCACGAGAAGCCACACTGACACTGATGGTTCTTCCTGCCTCCGCCACAGCCTATCTCTGCATCGAGTCCCACCAGGCTGTGAGTTTCCTGAGAACAAGGAATGGCCTCAGTGTCCCCAGTGTCCAGCACAAAGCCTACTGCCTAGGTGTCCAGCTGTGGTCCAGGACCAGCCTGTGACTGGTAAAGAGGGTGACTTGATAAGACACTTGATAAGCAAGTGGCTGAGTATAGACATCGAAAGCAACACAGCTCCTGTATTAGTTCTGACCTCTCAATTTAAAATTCATAGTCATTTGGAAACAGCTTGAAATTCGAGATGCCATGGTAGGCATTAGCCCATGTAGGTCAGCTGTCATTCCTCAGGCAACATCCGTTCTTTTTTTTTTTTTTGTGGTGGGGTCTCTCACTGACCCAGAACTCACCAAGTAGGCTAGGCCAACAGTCCCCCAGGGATTTGCTTAGTCTTCAATTCCCAGCAGTAAGATTACAGGCAGACACTACCACATCCAGTGTTTTTGTTTATTTAAGACAGGGGTCTCACTCATTATGTGTCCCCTGCTGGCCTGGAACTTGCGATACACACCAAGCTGTTCTCCGACTCACATCCACCTGCCTCTGTCTGAAAGCTGAGAGGACGAAGAGTGTGTGCCACCATGCTCAGCTAACACATGGCTTCATGTGTGGGTTCTGGAGATAGAACTCATGTCCTTGTGTTTACGGGGCAAGCGCTTGACCGACTGGGCTCTCACTGCAGCCCTCCGAGGCAGAGCTAGCCTGGCTTGGGTGGTGGCACATCCTTTACACAAAAAGAAATCGCCTCGCCTGTTACTTTTACTTTCTGTGCTTCCTTGAGACTAGTTGCTTCCAACAGGCAAGAGGTCACCAGCTTAGGACAGGAGAGCTTCAGGCTCATGATGATCATGTGGGGATACACACAGACAGACAGACACACACAGACAGACAGACACACACATACACAGACACACATACACACAGACACATACACACACATCTTTCAACATCTGGTACAGACAGCCAGGTCACATGAATTGAGACTCTGACACTCTCATTCTCACATAGACCTTCCTTCTTATAAGCCAGTGTCCTCTGCTGCCCTGTCCAGTCACAATGTTTAGTCATGTTCCCACCTGGGTCACCCTCTGAGCATGGCCATGTTGGCGGACACAGCGGACCCAGGGGACATTGGAAGAGTCACTTGCTCTCCTGGGGATCTGGAAAGCCAGTACCCTAGGTAGGAGTAGACCACCTAAGGACTCACCTTCTGATGGACACTTGCCTCAAACACACGGTGGACTCACGGATTCGTGTCCAGAGTCTCTGGTGGCTCCCTGCTGTTCTTGAGTTTAGAGCCAAATTCCTTAGTGTGGCTGCAAAGCCTAGGCTAAGAAAAGGGAGGATAGGACAGGCGTTGCTGCCTTCAAAGACATAGCATCATAGCCCTTGGCAAAGGGTGGATGGGGATGAGGGAGACCATTTAAAGAGCAGTGGTGGTCAGAATAAGAAAAGCCCCCTCCTCCACAGCCTCGGGCATTTGAACACTTGGTCCCTGTTGATGGTGCTGTTTGGAGGAGTTTGGGAAGTTTAGCCTAGCTGAAGGGATCCATGTCACTGATATCTCTCTCTCTCTCTCTCTCTCTCTCTCTCTCTCTCTCTCTCCCTCCCTCCCTCTTCCTTCCCCTCCCCCATCCTTGTCCTCCTCCCCTCCCCCCCTCTCTGCTTCCTGCCCCTGCCCCTGTGCTATGCTTCATCACCATGATAGATTCTTACCTTCTAGAACCTTAAGCCAAAATCAATTCTTGCTTCTATAAGTTGCTGTGGGTCAATGGTGTTTTATCACAGCAACAGAAAAGGAGCCAATACGAGGGAACTCCATCTGCAGGGACCAGGAATGAGGTAAGGGACATTTTAAAAAATGGATTGAGCACAATGTCCAGGCTCCAAAATGTACACTTCATGGACAAGGCTCCAGGAAGGGGGGACCCCATTCTGAAGTCACATGGGACAAGCAGTGCAAGGAAAGAACTAGATTACGGATCTGACTCCCAGCCAGACTCTCTGACACCAAAGATCTGGGGCTGGGTGGCCTCTCCATGATGCCCTTCCTCACCAGCCCACCTTGGCCCTTCTTTCAGAGCCTGGCTGTAGCAGCAAGCCCATGGACATCATCCCAAAGTATGGTGCTCACAGGGTGTTGGCTGCCTCTGCCCTCCCCTCCAAACCTGTGGTTTCACCTGGATGCACAGGGACAGGTGCTGCAGAAACCTGGGATCACTGACATCGGTGGGTACCACCCACACAGCCACACAGACCTTCTACTTCCTGGTACCTCCAGAGGCTGAGGTGGGCACCTTTCTCCAGGCAAAAGAGAACCCAGAGTTAGCGGGGCGTGGTGTCGCATGACTTTAATCCCAGCACTTGGGAGGCAGAGGCAGGCAGATTTCTGAGTTCGAGGCCAGCCTGGTCTACAGAGTGAGTTCCAGGACAGCCAGGGCTATACAGAGAAACTGTCTTGAAAAACCACAAAAAAAAAAAAGAGAGAGAGAGAACCCAGAATTGTGCGTGCACACACACATATACGTGTGCACACACACACAAACACTCGTAAATACCTAATGTCATGACCTGTCCCCATCTGCTACCACCCAGCACCACCGGCGCCGGCATTCACCCATCCAATTCTACAATCAGTATTTCTGTCCTGAGTTCTGCTGAGTCCCGTGGGTCACAAGTTCCTGCCCCAGAAAGGAAATGGGGAGGATTCCAGGACAGCGAGGATAGTTAAAACACTCTGGGACCAAAGCTGGGGCAGGAGGTATGATGACGGTGGTGACCAAAATCAATTTGGGGCCTTCTCTCACCCTAAACACTTGCTCAGCACAGTAGGACAGCAACACAACCCCACCTACAACAAGCCTAGATTTTAGAGTTCCTGTCCCTGGGCCTCCAGGCTAGGAGGCAGGTTCGATCTAGAAGTGCATCTGAAGATCGGAGGGCAAACTGAGGTTTAAGGGAAACTGAGGCTAAGATTTGTCCCAGGCCCCCTCTGCTCCCTGGCCAGCCGCTCCCCCCACCATGAGCCTGCCTTTCCCACGGGGCCGGGGCACTCCTGGCAGCCCAGAGGTCTCCTGGCACAAGGCGTGGAGGAGGAGTGCGGTGGAGGGCATCTGGCAGCTAGGGGTGCGGGGGGCTCCTGGCAGCAGGGGGACCCTGGGGGAGGGGGCCTGGCAGGGGACGCAAGGGGCTCCCGACGGCGGGCCGCCCGCCCAGACGCGCTGCCAGGCTGATTAGCATGGGCGAGGGGCGCTGGCGCAGGGGCGCCGCCGGCCGAGCTGGCACGTCCCGCGCGGGCCCAGCTGGCCGAGCCGAGACACAAAGCGCCTCAGACGGCGGCGGCTCTCGGCCATTCACGCGCTGGGGCGGCCGGGCAAGGGGTTCCCGCCGCCGGGGCGAAGAATAGCGCCTGGGCCAGGCGGGGCTTGGCCGCCCCGCGCTCCTGACCTTGAACCTTTGTGACTGGAGCGCATGCAAATCGCGGCGGGGCCGCGCCAAGCCCCGAGGGCGCTGTGCCTCCCGGTGTGTCCCGGGGAACAATGCGCCGCTGTCCCCGTGCGGTGCTTCGGGCTGGGAACAGCGCAGGCAGAGCCGCGAGGAATGCCGATGCGGACTTGCGCAGTGCCTGCGTGTGCGTGGCGAGCTGCGTGGGCTCCCGGTCCAGACTTTAGCCCACTCTCCGTCCAGTAGGAGGCTCAGCCTCGCGCTCTGATCGCGAGCAGATCCAACAGGTTTAAGACCAGGTCCCACACCTGCCCACTTTCCTTTAATAAGAATGATATTTCAAATCCTCCAATGATAAGAGAAGATAAAAACCCCGGACCAGAGCTGAGCTGGTTATGGCAAATGCCACTAAACCTGGGAACTTGAGTTCAAGCTCCGGGATCCACAGGGTGGACTCCTGGAAGATGTTCTCGGACCTCCATGCATTCACACCATGAACATTTGCATGCGCGCACACTTATTAATGTGAAAAATAAAGACTGCTACCCACCTCACACAGAGAGGTCTTGGTAGGGTTATGCCTATGTTTTCTCTCTAGGGTGTCCCCTCTTAACATTCACTATCTTAATTTTGAGGCCCCAGGTTACAGTTTTGTTGGGCTGCTGGGGGAGGTCCCCATCACAGAAGTAGCCACTTGTTAACAGGCTTCCCAGTCCTTTAAGTGGCTGTACAGGAAACAGACAAAGACCTCACCAGGAGTTGCAGGGCACAGCCCAGGAGGTTGTAGCAGGATCTCCTAGAAGCGCTACAGCACCTTTCCAGACCGGCTATTGTGGTCACATGACTAATTAAAGGTAGCCTGCCCTCTCGTTCATGGGCACACTCCTGGCTAAGAGATTCCAGCATGTTCCATTGGTTTGAAACCCAGCCTCAGCCCAGCTCATCCTGCAACTGACTAGTGACCCTTGTCTGTCCGAGTCTTGGTGTCCTTGTCTGGCAAGGGTCTGTGAACCCTGTCTCCCGAATTGCAGAGGTGCAGAGTGAGGGCAGGTTCCCTGGGGCTACCAGGCTGCCTAGTCTTGATGTGCCTTTACCCGCGCATGGGAGTATATGCTGGAGCTCTGCTCTCCCATGACCAGGGGCCAGGATAGGAGCAGTCGCCTGTTTCCCCGTGTATTGAGTGAGGGATTGTATAGAAAGTCTGAGAACCCTAAAAAGCACCCCCCCCCCAGTGACGCACCTCCAACAAGGCCACACCTCCAAATCCTTCCCAAACAATTCTACCAACTAGGGACCAAGGATTCATATGAGCCTCTGGGGACTATTCTCATTCAAACTGCCACATGGGGTCTCACTATCTGGCTCTGGCTCTCCTGAGAATCTCTGTGTAGACCAGACACAGACCAGACCAGCCTTAAGCTCACAGAGGTCTGCCTGCTTCTGCCACACGAGTGCTGGGATTAAAGGTGTGTTCCTCCACACAAGGCCCTACTAGCTTCCTTAGAGACAAATGGCAATGAAGGATCTCTCTATATATAAGGGCACAGGACAGGGTTACACATGTCATTGGCTTCCTGTAGATGATCTCCTGAGGTAGCCTTGGGAGCAGCAATTATGAAAACCCCTTAAGCCATGCATGGACCTTGCTGGCCCTTGGAGCGTTCAGACTTTGGGAAGAGGATGGCTTTGAGAAGTAAGGAGGTATGGTGCAGTGGGAGAGCATTGTCAGCAATGGAAGGTCCCAGAAGTCTCCCGAAAGGCTGAGTAGCTTCTACCAAGATATGAGAGAGTGGCCAGCATTCAGTCTGAGAGGAGAAAACTGCAAGGGAGCACACAGAGCATTCCAGAGGAAGGAGCACTTGGGAAAAGAAGATATTCAGGAAAGTACTATACAACCCCAACCCTAACTGTACAACCCCAAGCCTAAGCTTAGCCCTAACCCTAACCCTACAATGCCCCTAATCAGATTCTAGCCAAATCTATAGCCCTACCCAATCCTACATCTAGCTCAAGCACTGAAACTAGGATGAAAACTAATTACAAAAACCAATTTCTGACACCAACTGTACCTCATACCCTAATGCTGCATCAGGCTCTATCGCTAATGCCAGTCCTAAGACGAACCCTAGCTCTCACCATAATCATAACCCCAACCCCTATGAAGCCCTATGTTTAAGTTTAGACCTAATGCTAATCCTAACCCTAGCTCTAGCCTTACCTTAAACCTACAACTAGCCATACTACAATCCTAGCCATAATAACCCTTGTCCAACCCCCAATCATAGCACTAACCTTAGTACTAACTATAACCATCACATAAGCCAAGCCCTAACCCTACCCATAACCATAAACCTAGCATAAAACAAAGCTCTGCCCCTGATCCAGGCACTGGCTCTAACCCTAGTCTTAACCCTAGAACAAATTAAATGTAGTCTAATTCTAAACCCAGTCCTAACCCTAGCCCTAACCCCAAAATTAAATCTTCACTCCCTAACATTAAACACAGACACTGAACAGTTGAATGCCCGAAGAGCTTGCATAGATACACTGAGTTATGTGACCTGGAGTGTCTCACGAGATCCTTAGGGCTTTGGTAGTGCTGACATCATGGGTGGAGCCCGTGGGGAGGCAGCAAGAGGCTCTGGCAAGGCCTTGGCTTCCATGCCCAGCCGTGCAAACAAGAGTCCGTAAAGGCTGAGGGAAAGGGCAAGTTCAGGATAGACAATAGGAAAGGAAAAGAACGGGTGAGTGGCTCACTTCCCTCAGAGACATACATTCGATCTCAAGATTCTTGGCTTTTTCAACAGAAGGTAGGGGCTCACCCTTCTGATCCCAGCACTCAGGAGGCAGAGGCAGACAGATCTCTGAGTTCAAGGTCAGCCTGGTCTACAGAGTGAGTTCCAGGATAGCCAGGGCTACACAGAGATACCTTGTTTTGAAAAAAAAAAAAAAAACGAACGAAGATTCTCAGCTTTGAGGAACAGCAGGCTTCTTGGGAGACGGGCAATGTGATTCCGACTCCCAAAGCCGAAGGTGGAGGCCAGTGAGCTACATGGCAGTTTGTGATCATGACTCTGTCCTTGTGATATGCTGCTATGGGGGACATGTTATATAGGGCATTGCTAGGTGCTTACCTAATTCAAGTGCCAGGCTGAGTACTCGCAGTAGGCACAGCCCTGGGGGGAACCCCGTGCGTGTGGCTGGAGACATGGGTAGCCTGTCCCAAATTCTCAAGTCCTTTGTCATCTTAATAGAAGCGAATTTTGCAAGCCCGGAAGACCTTCGCTATAAGCCAGCACTAAAAGGCTGAGACCGGGCTGTCACCGCAGCTGCTCCGGTGCCCCTTAGTCTCACGACCCTTGACTTTTCACAAGGCAGAACTGGATGGACCCTCCGCATTGCAACGCCCAATTCCTAGCACACAGAAATGGCAACCATGGATTGGTCTGAAGCCAGGACAGCCCAGCACGAGAAGCGAGTCTCCCGCCTTCTAGGTCTTTCCACTACTTCACCGGATTCCTTAGAAATTAGCAATGGAAAAGCCATCCCACACTTCTGCTCTGGGAGAGTCAGTCTTTCCATCCTGGCTCCTTGAGAACACCTGGGGCGAGTTGGGGGCGGGGGGGTGGGGGGAGACAGCCTGCAGATCTCATCCAATGCAACGGAGCTGTGTTATGTCACCTGGGTCAGTTCACAGGATGCTTTGGACTGTGGTGATGTGGCTGCAGTGGTGTTGACATCAAGGGTGGAGCCTGTAGAGGGAGTTAGCATGACTTCTCCCTTAGTTGCCATACCATCGGGTTGTGTATCCTGCTCAGCTGCCCCAGGGGCGGCAGCAGGAAAGCCCTGGAACCTTTCCTACCCAGGAAAACATGGACACACAGCTGTGCCCACAGCAATCTCCCCTTGTTGGGAAGTAGTGGGCTGTGCTTAGCCCTAGGCAAGCTGCCTCACCTGCCCAGCTCCCGTTTGCTTCTTTGCAGACCCAGATAACCACCATAGGATAGTGAGGACTCAGTAGGCAGCACAAGGTAAGGGTCTGAGATGGTACCAGGCGTGCAGTAAGTGCTTCGAAAATGCTTCAGCCACCTGACCCTCAGCCAGATGCCTGCCTCCCCCTTCCCTTCCTTCTTCCCATTAACTGTACTTTCTATCTGGCAGCTGTCCTGGTTGTTGGGGAGAGAGAGTCAAACTGGACAGATAGTGATGCTAGTACTTGCAATCTAGCAGGAAGCATCGGGGGACCAGTCCAAAGTGTCCAGAGTAACTTGTCAGAATGTTCTGTGATGACCCAAACTGTCTTTATCTTTATGCTGCCCCCAACATAGCCATAGTTAGTTCATATGACTACTGAGCCCCAAAAGATGGGCGACCAAGGACATTAATTGCATATCTTATGCCACTTCATTTTTAATTAAGTTAATGTGTGTATGTGTGTGTGTGTGTGTGTGTGTGTCTGTGAGGGGTGGGTGAGAATGGTAATGGTGTATGTGTGTACCCACAGGCCAGAGTGCACATGCAGAAGTCAGAAGACAACTCTAGAGAGTTGACAGAGACAAGGTCTCCTTGTTTTTTCCGCTGCTCTGTGATACTCCCAGCTATGGATTCCTGGGCTTTCAGTTCACGCTCCTGTGTCTCCCTCCCATCTTACCACAGGAGTGCTGGGATTACAGACTCATGCCATGACACCCAGCTTTTTGCTGGGTCCCAGGGATCAATCTCGGGTTTATGTGACAAGTGCTTTCCTGTTGCTCCATCCCCTCCCCTCCCCCTCGTTTCACCTTAATGTAAATCACACTGAAGTCCTCCTGTGTGGCTGGCTAATGGCTATGCAACTGAGCAGCACAGCCACAGACAAGACAATTCCTTCACACAATGACAGCTATCTAAATTCACCAGGTCACATTCCCTGCCCTTTCGTTCTAGGATGGCACCTGCCTTACACCTCTTTCTTTGAAAGCAGAGCTTGAGACAGAGACTGGGCCCTGGGCTTTGGGTTGGGAATGAGATTCCAGGGGAAGCCAAGGCAAGATGCTTAACTATGTTAGTTCCTGAGGCAGGAGAATTGCTTGTTTTATTGGTTACTTTTCTCATCTTTCTGATCAAATACCCAGCAGGAAGCACATTGACAGGCTGGAAAGATGGGTCAGTCAGCAAACTGTCTGCCACACAAACCTGAGGGCCCGAGTTCAAATCTCTCCAGAACCCGAGTAAAAAGCTGGGGGTTGGGGTGGATAGATAGCTTAGAGATTAGAAGCTCTCTCAGGGGGCCCAAGGCTCTTCCCAACACCTATGTCTGTTCAGCAGCTGACGTTATTTCCAGCTTCAGGGGGATCTAACAACTTCTTCTGACCTCTGTAGATATCTACACACACACACACATACACACACACACACATTGTATATGTGTGTGTGTATGTGTGTGTTTTCACATACAAAACAAATTAACAACAATGAGGTGTGGTAGTTAATGCCTGTAATCCTAGCCCAGAAGAGACAGGCACAGGAGGATACTGGTGATTTGCTATCTAGTTAATTTAGCCTAGTTTGTACTAGTTTGTAAGCTACAGGTTCAGTACAAAACCTATGTCTCAAAAACATAGATGGAGAAAGATTGAAAAATACACCTGATGCTGACACCCAGCCTCTGCATGCATATACACACACACATGCACAGATATACATACATATTCACACACATGAACACATGTATACACACACATACACATGAACACATGTATACATACAAACACATGTACAAACATATATACATATTCACACACACATGATAGCATGTATACGTATACACATACACACACATGAACACATATATACACATGTTGACATCCCTACACTCCCAGGCTAGGTGAGTCTAAGTATTATGCAGATTCATTCCAGGAGGGGATACCAGAGATGGCTACTACAGGGACAGTCTAGTGGCACAGGTCCTCAGCTAGCCTGTCACTGTGAGACTGGCTTGGAGGCTATAGCCAAGTTAGGGTTAAAAAGGCCCAGGTAAACAGGATCTGTCCTCCACAGGTCACTTCCTTCATCAATCTCATCTGCTTGTGCTTTTGGGAAGGTATTGTACCATACCTTAGAAGTGGTGACCAGCAGCTACAGTTACCATGACGACACCAGACCAGAGGCCAGTATGGACGCTCAACACTCCCTTTTCCACACATATTCCAGATGAGCAGCTCAGCTGGTTTGGGGGAGTAGCTGGGGGGGGGGAATCTGTCCCTTTGTCCCAGGAGGATCCCATCTGAAGGCTGGACTTCAGGGCCCTGTCCCTTTATCACACGGTGATCACATCTAGTGACTGGGCTGTGGGGCTCCAGTCCTCTGTCTCACAAATTCTGAGGTCTCTATCAAATTTACTTTTACTGGCCATGGTCATGCTTGTCTCCATCTTGAGAACAACACCAGGAGGTAGTGATGTGAGTTCCTGGTTCCAAGACTGACTCTTCCCTGCCCACGAGCCCGGGTCTTACTGTGTATCAGGATCAGCACCCTGTGTCTTGACTTGTTTTTCTGCCTCATGCTACACAGGCACAAGGAGGCCAGAATGATCAAGAGATGGTGTGGGCCGGGCGTGGTGGTGCACGCCTTTAAATCCAGCACTTGGGAGGCAGAGGCAGGCAGATTTCTGAGTTCGAGGCCAGCTTGGTCTACAAAGTGAGTTCCAGGACAGCCAGAGCTATACAGAGAAACCCTGTCTCAAAAAAAAAAAAAAAAAAAAAAGAGAGAGAGAGAGAGATGATGTGGACTCTGACATGCCTGTCACCTCAGAGTGTGACCTTTCCTCCTGACACGTAAGGTTGTCTAAATCCAAAGAGCTCATCTCTTGACATATCTCCTGGAATTGAGCACATGAGACACCTCTTCACAGCTGTAGCTGAGGCCTCAGATGAGTGGAGTAGTGTAATCTACCTCCTGATAGTGAATCTCCCTGCTAGACTTGGGACCTCACATCCATTGGGATGGAGAGAGGAGCAAGCTAATAGCAATCCCTGGGCCTAAGTACCCCTCTTGGTTCTTGTAGAGGTTTGAATGTGAATGAACCCCACAGGCTCCTATGTTTGAATACCTGATTCTCAGTTGATGGAATTGTTCAGGAAGGATTAGGAGGTGTGGCCTAGTTGGAAGTATGTCCTGGGGGGGAGGGGGATTTGAGGTTTCAAAAAGAATCATGGCATTCCTAGTGTGCTCTCTGCTCCCTGCCTGTGGTTTTGAGATATGAGCTCTTAGCTGCTCCTGCATGAGTCTAACCCTTTAGAATTGTACATGCATTTAAATGCCATCTTTTATAAGTTATCTTGTTCGTGGGATTTTTATCACTGCAATAGAAGTTAACCAGTACAGTCCCTTCACATAAGGACACAGTTTCTCAGGTCAGTGCTAACTTCCCACCCTTTGGCAGCCAAGATCTAGTCTGACACTCACTGTCCACTGACATCTGAAGAGATGAGTCAACTAAGTCTGGACACAATGTAACTTCCACAGAAGCAGTGCTGGTATCCATCTTGTTTGTGACTGGTCTTCCAGCCTCATAAGATGACCACTAGACCACAAAAGAAAGCCACAAAGGATCTACTACCAAGTAGTAAAGTGAATTTTAAAGCAATGTTTAAAAAAAATGATTGGGCTGTCACTGGAAAAGGTGGTTCTATAATCAGAATAGAGAACCAAGAAGAGGCAAAGTTGTGACTGAAAACCATAAATATACTAGGGAAATCTATAAGAAAATACCTGCCAAAGGTTGGGATGGAGAAATACCTGACTAAGTAATGAAGCTCATTCAGGTCTCTAGAAGAACTAGCAAGGAATGTATATGTAGGGTCACTTTTCCCTGGGGTGGGGGGCTCTATAAGAGTCAGAAGATTGTCTCTTGGGGGGAAAACTATGTGACTGAGTATGCAAGAATGCCTTTGCTGGCCAGTTAGATGTTCTCAGAGGACATGGAGGAGGGGGAGAATTTGATGAGACAAAACTCAAACTTCCAATATAATTATGATAAAGTCTAATTTCTTTCTCTTTCTTTCCTTCTTTCTCTCTCTTTCTTTCTGTTTTTTTGTTTGTTTGTTTGTTTTGTGAGTTTTTTTGGTTTTGTTTTGGTTTTTCGAGACAGGGTTTCTCTGTGTAGCCCTGGCTGTCCTGGAACTCACTCTGTAGACCAGACTAGCCTCAAACACAGAAATCTGCCTGCCTCTGCCTCCCAAGTGCTGGGATTAAAGGCATGCACCACCACTGCCCAGCTAAAGTCTAATTTCAAAGCATAGAAATTAAGCTTGGATAGAGATTGACAGGAAAACCTCTTCATAATAAAAGACAAAAATGTAAAAGCCCAGAGGGAAAGATGTGACAGACTTGGAAATAGCCTTGCTGGCTGTCCTGTTGGGGGCATTGAGGGACGACTGTCCAGTAGACCCTGCTGAGAATGTTCCAGCCCCATGGATGTGTCTTTTACTCTACCCCATCTGCCAAGCATCTTCTCAGCTTTGCGGGAAGCAGAACTGTGGACGGAGGGCTGACTGAGGCAGCCGCCTTGGCTGGAGCAGCAAGTGAGTGTTTTCTATAGAGACAGAATGCTATTCTGTGGCAGAAACCATCATCCTAGATGGCAGCAAACCTTCTCTTCCTAGAAAAAAGTAACAGGTTCTGTGTGCACATCAAACTCACCTATACACTATCCTTCCAATGCCCCATGAACTGGTTCCAGCTTCCTGTTGGCTCCCTTGATTAACAAATTAAATCTAACCGTAGGTGGATTTATTTTCTTTTTGCATGAGAATCACGATTTGTCCTCCAAGACTCTGGGTCTGTAAGAATTTACATTCATAGTATGTAGTATAGACGTTGCAAAAAGAAAAGGACAAAAAACAAAACAACAACAAAATTAAGCACAAACCCCAGTCTTTAAATAAAAGAAGTGGCCTGCCTGATGAGGAGAGAAGGTGAAATCAACAGTAGGACGGACCAGTCAGCCTCAGCAGGTCCCTACTGGCTCAGATTCTGGTCTCTGCTCCTAAGGGGCTGGTCAGGGGGAGGATTATTCCCCTCCCCCAGCTGCCTTGGTCTTAAGAAGGATCTTCTGGGGTTTGGGGACTGGAGGAGGCTGCATGGGATATTGCCAGTGGCCAGGAGAGCATGATGGGTGTTCAGGTCTTGGTGTTAGCAGATATAGCATTGGTGGGGGTGGGGGTTTGGATGGGGGGTGGGTGGGAGGAAATGGGTGGGGTAGATGGGGTGGGGGGAATGGGTGAGGTGGGTGGGTGGGGAATGGATGGGTAGGTGGGTGTGGTGTGGTGGTGGGGGATGGGGGTGGTGGGGGATGAGTGTGATGGGTGTGATATGGTATGGTGGGGAAATGGGTGTGGTGGGTGGGTGTAGTGTGGTGGGGGGATGGGTATGGTGGTATAGATGTTGAGTATCTAGAAGTGGTGTACCTGGGTGCTATTATCTACGCCTTCCTTTATGCCCGTAATTCAGTTTCCAAGTGCCACATAGTGAGTCAAACCCCAACGGTCACCAAGTAATCCTTAGTTCAGAGTAATCTGTCACTCAGCTCAACTCCAAGAAGCCCTAGTGACAGGGAGTGGGACTCTGGGGTAGCGTTGCGGGGCGGGGGGTGGGGGGGGACGACAACGACGACATACTCTCAGTTCCAGATGTGTTGCTGCAACCTCAGGATGCTGGAGGCTGGGTGGGCCCGGGTCAGATGGAGCCAGCATGGTGCTCTTGGTAATTCACAATACCAGGGTTCTAGCAGCTCAGGCCTTCCTCCTGTGACTCTCCGTGTCCTCTCCCCACATTACAGGAGACTTGAGGCTCCGACTGTACAGAGCTAAACATTACAATTCTCTCCAAAGACGACATGGTTCTTGAAGTCTGGGGTTGAGTACAGAAGCAGGGGCACACGGACAGAAAAAACGGGAAGCTGGCTTCATCAGGTTGGAGCTCACCGCTGTCCTTGACCGGAGCCAACATGTGGAGTACAGCAACAATCCCAAAGGGTCTGAAATGCTTGTTAGGCTGGCCAGTTTAGACGGGGTCTTGGGCTGTTTGGTGGTGGCAGGATGGGGAAGTGGCTAGGTCTGGATTGGGGCGGGGCATTAGGCGTGCGCCCCTTACTGCGGAGACTTGGGCTGCGGACAGCCGGAGGGGAGGGCGGATGTGGGGAAGGAAGGAGGAGAGAAAAGAATAGGTAGGTCCTGAGAACAGGTGGGAACGCGCAGCGGAGGGCGTGGGCTCAGGTCCTAGGAAGCTTGTGGCAATAGCAGGAGACGCCACAGAGAAGCCGGCAGGCCACTGCAGCGACTTGCCCCAGGCCAAGGGACAGCCCCCACCCCACCCCCACCCCTAGTGACTCATCTGCGTGACAATCTGATGGGCCGTGGCAGCCGTGGGAAGGCGGCTGGAAGGACACCTGAGTTCCCCACACAAGTTCCAACACGGATCAGCGGGCGCAGGGGCTGCTGGTCTCAGCGGGGGCAGCAGCATGCGAGGGCTGACTCAGGCGCGCCCTCCTAGAGACAGGCAGAGTCCGGCAGGGTGCTACCTGCCCGGGTCCGCCCGGGGTTCCTTTTGTTGGGACTGCTAGAACTCGAAGGCATTAACTGGTCCCAGGGCCTCAGAGTGCAGGGTTAATCCCTTGTGGACAGGCTATAGAAAGGCCTATGCTGAGTTCCTTCGCCATGCCCTCTCCACTGTCACCGTTGTCACCCACTCACTCATTCCTACGTCAGCACGCTTATTCCACGTGCGCTGGAATGAGCACGCATTCCCTGCACCCCGCCTGTCCTCTGCCCCGGAACAGCGAAATCAAGGTGACAAATCTAGCGGCCAAAGCAACTGGGCAGGTGGAAAGGTGAGTCCCAACCTGGGGAAACCCTAGACTGACCTGGGCAGAAAGAAGAGTCCCAGCAGAAGACCGTGAGCCTCCCAACCCTTGTCCTGACTGGACACTGCCGGGTGGGCCTCTGGCTGCAGAAGCTGGCCTAGGCACCAGGCCATGGTCCCTGTATCAGACCTGCCCAGTGACTGATGTGACTAGGGTTCACTCTGGCAGGCTGAAGACAACTCTGGGTCATCATGGAAGGTTCGTTCTACAGTGTCCACCCCAGCATCCATCCTTCTGCTCCTGGCCCCGGTTCCAATCGCAGGCCATATCTCCACGCAGCAAATCATTAAGCATTGGCTTTCTCGGTCACACTAGGACTGGGGTTATAAGAGCACCAGTGGCAGCTGCAGCGATCCTGCTAGAAGGTAGTCTAGCCTCGAGTGAGGAAGGTGCCAGAAGTTCTTGAATCTTGGAGCCTGTGGGGGCACAAGCCAGGGGCAGAAAGGGTCTTCTGTGGGGCCTGTGAACTCCGAGGGCTGCTGTCTGATGCCCCCTTGCTCCTCAAATATAGACCCCTTTTTAAAAGGGCCCAGTCCAGTCCCTAACCCTTTGTATATCTTCCACACTCAACTGGCCTGAGTGTCATTTGGCTACATGTTCCCTGCTGAAATGAGATGACATAGGGTCAGCCTCTCTGTATCCCAGGAAGGCCTTAGTTACTCATAAACCAGCCTGCTGCTGAGACCCTTCTGTGAATGAGTCCCTACTTGTCCCCGTCTTCCTACAAGCTGGCCCCCGAAGCACAGGTGTCCACATACAAGCTGGGCTCTCTTGTGGGAGGGGATTCAAGCCGTCAGAAGAATGGCGCTCTAGCCAGTGCAGAATGTCTATCTGAGGGCAGCCGGGGTACAGTACTACAGGATGTTGGGAGTGCTGTCTTGGCGAAGGGTGCTTCCTTCCAGCTCAGGGTCAGGCCTGTTCTCTAGCACTCTGGCTGGCACTTCCAGCTCAGTTGGCTTGTGGCCAAAGCTGCATCTGTCCCAGTGGCAGCAAAAAGTGCATTTCCCACACTCTCTGCGACGCCCCTGGGGGTGGTGGAGGGACTCTTGGGTTGCTGTGGGGCTGCTTGCCCAGGGACTTAGACGGGCATCCTGCTGTTCTTAGTGCCCTGAAAACCCAGATGAGAGACCATGATGCCAGAGTACATATCTAGGGTGCTGCTGACCCTCTTCCTTCCCCCCTCCTCCAGCCTCCAGCCACAGTACCAGCTTGCACCCCAGAGGTTAAGAGCCCGGACACTGCAGGGTGTGGCAGCTCAACCCTGACTGGCCTAGTCTAAACCGATGTTCCGCCAAGGAGGCCCTTTGGCTGCCGCAAGCACCTAAACAGCCCTGCCTTTGTCCTAGTGGCCACAGGCACTGTTTGCTCTGTGCCCAGCTTGTTTTTCCCAGGCTGAGCTGGGCAGGCAGAGCCCGGGAGCCATGGAAACAGCACAGGCCACCTGTCTTGCCCAGCCCCGCTCTCTGCCCAGTTGCTTTCTCAGTCTCTTCAGACCTCCTGCTGTACTGGCCCTGTACCAGCTGCCCCTGTCCCGCCCCCTCACTAGCTAGGCTGGGTGCAGAGACAGCCAAGGGTTTCAGGGGCCCTGGGGTCACACAGATCCTGGGGTCAGCTCGGCCATCCTTAACACCCAGGCGGTTGTCTGCTTGCTGCCTGCAGGGAAGCCCTTTACCTAGCACCTCTGCCCTGCTCTGGCAGGACTTTCTGTGCACAGGAGGAAGGGTGTGGGCTCCCTCAAGAGCTCCTCAGCTGTCTTAAAACTGCTGGGGGGCTGGAGAGATGGAGCGACAGTTACGAGTTGTTCCAGAGGACCCAGGTTCAATTCTCAGCCCCTATGTGCTAGCTCACAATTGCCTTTGCCTCAGTTCCAGGGTATCTGGTGCCCTCTTCTGGTCACTATGGACACTGCACATCCATGATGCACAGATATAAATGCAGACAAAAATCAATCAATGAAACAAACAAACAAAAAGCCTTCTGCCCAGCCTCTGGTTTTCTCCTGTCCTTTTGGAATCTCCAATCATTCAATAAGATCAGTCTGACGCCCCAGGCTCAAAACATCTAATTCTTGTCCCCAACGACACTTCCTGCCTGCTGGTGTGTCCTAGGTTTTTCTCTAATAAGTAGCCAGAACAGCTCCGCATGTGATGGGCCTGACCTTGGACCTGTGTCCACAGGCTCCCTCAATGGGTCTCAGTGTAATCCGGACAGGGCCAGTTTCTTCTCTATTTATTTTCAGGGTGCATGGATATTCTCCAGGTAGGATTTGGGAAAAGATAGTGAGCCCGGGCAACTCTGTGGTTGGGTGGGTGGAGTTGGAGGACAGCGTTTCACTCCCTCTGGGGCAAGGTGAGAAGTGTGTGCTCATCTTAGGAGGGGTCCCCTGGCCCAGGCAGGGGAGGACCCACCGATGTGGCCCCAAAAGCACCAGTTTGTCAGTGCCTGTGTTCTCAGACGTCTTTTGGACGGGAAGCTTAATTGCTCCATTCTCCAGATGAGAAAATCAAGGCTCCAAGAGTGCTCTCTAATACTGTCACTGGGTCAACGGCTAGGGAGCTCTCCTGGTCACCTTTAGTGCATCCCCCCACCCCAAGCTGTCCTTACAGTTTCCCGATCATGTGGCTGATCAAGTCATCGAGAAGCCCAATGCTTCTGGACGGGTGCCATTTGACAGCAGGGTACATCTCAGTGTGCCTAATGCTTCTGTATTTTGCAGGAGGGGACATGGGCTGGAGAGGGTCAGGGCTTGGCAACTCTGCCCTTCATTTCTCCGGCCTCCCTCACGTCTGGCCATTTTGTTCCAGCTCTTGAAATATCTGCTCTGCCCTCCCGGAAGCTGCTGGCTTCAGGCAGGACCGTTCCTCCTATCTGCTCAGTCCAATTCAGTCTTGTCACCTCCCTGTAGCGGTCACTGGACAGAAACTGGGATGTGCTGTCCACCCTGGCTGGGCTCCTGGGTGGCCAGGAGGCTCTTGGAAAGCCCTCTTCATCCCCACTCATGGAACTCTTGCAGCTCTTTTCCGGAATGGCTTCCCGATGAGGTAATGCTTCTTGCAGACGGGAGGAGGTCCTGGAGAATGGCCGCCAGTGGCCTCCTTGCCTGGGCGACCTGCCCAAGGCACAAAATGAGCCCTTTTTGGTGGCTGAAAGGAAGACCAGGCCCTAGACTCCAGACCTTCATTCGTCACCCAGCCTTGAGCTGAGACTATCCTAGTCCTGGGCTGAGCCTGTAGCCTCAACCAAGGGGAAACTAAGGCCTGAGGGGGGAGGGGCCGGCTACACTCAGAGCCCCAGAAAGAATCCACAGCTACTCCTGTTTGACACTCTGAGGGACAAGGAAAGCCTCCTGGTTCACCCTCTTGGGTCTGAGGAGTCTCTCTGACTGTTAAGCTTCTGTTAAGGAGCTGGGTGGATGCTCGCCCAGAGGACGACTGCTGGGTTATCCACTATCCGCTCTATATCCTGGGAGAGAGAGAAGCTGCAGAGAAAGCTACAGAGAGAAGCTGCGGTATGCCAGGAAAGTACTGAAGAGGCTTGATTCCTCACTCCTGCCCTGTGCCTGCCAGGCCCGGCACTGGTGATGAGGTCCCCAGTCCCCACATAGTCCAGAAGCACCCACACCTCAGGCTTGGAAAACAATATGAAACTTCTCACTTCTGAGGCTGGTGGCCGCAGTGCCTGGCACCTGGGGTTGGCACAGGAAGACCTTCAGGACTCAATAGCAGCACAACTTCAGTGCTTGGTGGGATTGGGACACGGGCTAGAAGATGACTCTGTGAAGCACTCAGGCCTAGTGTCTGCAGGCCCAGCTGGCCCTGTCCCCGATTTGAATTTATTGTGCAATGTTATCCAAGCCCCCCATCCCCCACCCCCTTCCCTGGCTGGGTCTCAATTTCCCCATCTGCAGACAGGAGGAGGGCAGGAGAGGCCTCAACTGGACTCCAGAGCGCCCCAGGTCTGGCGGCCCAGACCTGCAGCTGTGTGGGCGCAGCCTCTCTGGGCAGGAAGTTAATTTCCGCGTTGGAGGCGATGCCTGAAGTGGGCCCAGTGCTTGCTGCATGTTCAGATGAGGGCCGGGCTGGTGAAGTCATGTGGGAGGTAGCAGCAGAGGCAGGATCCAAGCCAAGATTTCTCTGCTGGCCTGGAGTGACCTTGTTCAGCCTCCCTTGCTCAGCAGCCCCCACCTCTCTTGCCTACACAAAGCTCTGGCTCTACAAGGGAAGACAGGTCCTCTTGGAAGGTGGGCCTGCACCCTCTTCTGCCCCCTGGTGGCTATGAGGACATATGGCAGTTTGGTCAGGACTTTGAAGGCTACAGGGCCATCATCCACCCAGAACCAGACACATGATCACCATCATCCCCCCACACAGGGCCAGACACCCACAGGGTCTCAAGAATACACAGGGATATAGACACCCACAAAGGCACAGACACCCACAGTACCAAGAACTCACAGAATTGGGAACCTACAGGGTCACTGACAATCAGAGCCACAATGGCCCACAGGACCTCAGGCACCCACATGATGGGCACCCGTAGGGATGGGGTACCGTCACTGGGAGGCCTGGTTATGACACACACCCCCCCCCAGGAGGAGGTCACTGCCACCTATGTCTCTGGAGTGTGCAGTTCAGGTCGGGAGTGGTTAGGGCCTACAGGAAATGCACAAAGATGGGAACAATGTTGAGAGGAAAAAAGTGCTCACCCAACCTGGGATCAGCCCTCTGGTGCTTCTGGCTGCAGTGTTGGGGGATGGACGAGAGGCCGAGGCACATGTCCTTTTAGCTCTCAATGGTGACAGTGAAGGGAAGGGCTCAGTGTGTTGTTCTTCCCATTGTCTCCTGACCCAGCAGCAGCAGCACAGGACAGACAGGCACCCACTAGCCTTGGCCTGATCCTGCAGCAGCAGGCTTTCAGAATGATGGACAATTTCTCTGAGGCCCTCCAAGTGCTGAAGGCCGTACTACAGTAGGGCTATATAAACCAGGGCGGCCAGCCCAGTCTGGCTCCTAGGAACTTAGTGCCTCCAATATCATCATCAGGGATAGGGGTGGACTGGTCAGTCTTTAGAATGTGCCAGAACGCTGGGGAGTTGGCTCAGCCATTAAGAGCTGCTCTTCCAGAGGACCTGGGTTTGATTCTTAGCACACGTATGGCCTCTCACTACTTACTACCTGTAATCCCAGTCCCAGGAGCTCTGACACCCTCTTCTGGTCTTGTCAGGTACTGAACATGCATGGTGCAAAGATCTACATGCAAACAAAACACCCACACACAGGAAAAAAAATGAAATCTTTAAAAAAAAAAAGAATTTCCAAGGTCTGCTCAGCGGCTTCTCCAGAATGCCCCCTCCCAGCACCCCTTTTCTTCTCCCACCCCCCAAATCCTGCCTGGGTCCTGTGGCTAAACCTCTTCCCCACCCCTGACCCTCACCAGGATACCTGGCTCAGGGAATGACAGGGTCCCACCAGTGCCATCACATTAGAACACCAATGGTCAACGCCCACGGGGGCCAAGCATCCATTGCACTGGCAGACAAACTGAGGCTACAATAGAGGATCTGGCAAGGCCAAGGACTAGCTAGACACAGACCTGGGGCTGGGGTGGATCTAGAGTCCAGGGATAGTCACCAGTCCAGAGTGATACTGACACTGTGACACTGGACCCCCCCAGAGGGAGGTTTCAGCCATCAACCCAACTGGGACCTCCTCCATATCTCCCACCCTGGAGTAGAGGAGGAAGGGTCATATCATGACGCCCTGACTTATGAGACAGGGCTGATAGAAAGAGAGGACCAGGGTGAAGACCTAGAACTTTCCATGTTCAAGTCCAGAAGACTGGGAATCTGATACTAGTGTCTGAGGGCACTGGGAATAAATCTCCATTACCCCTCCCCCCACCCCATTTGATGTCCCTTCTTCTCCATCTTCTAAAAAGGAGATACTTGGAGATTGAGAATGTCATGATTTGGGTTTATAGAGGAGCCATGACCCCCAGCAGATGCTCTGGTGGAAAAAGACAGCATGGCATGACCAGGAGAAGGAATTGGCCTACCGTGACTGGTGGTCCAGTGGCCTGGTAGGTTATCCAGTATACATCAGGGCAAGGTGCGCAGTGATGGGGGCAATTGCTCAACTCCTCTCCAGGCCTCTGCCCTCTCAGCTGGGCATCAATGAACAGCCATCCTAACCTCTCTGTATTTCATCAGGACAGTCCTTACTTCCCAGAGGACAATGGATTAACACATATGGAGAAGGGGCAGGGGATAGTCTAGCAATCCTAGAAGAGATGGTACATTGGTGCTGAGGAGAGAGATTCTAGATGAACAAGATCTGACCCAAGCTCTTGGGAGTTGACTGGGATGAGGGATGGCCATGCCAGCCCTCCCAGGAAGCCTGGTATAAGAAGTGACTCATATCAGGAGCTTGGGGAACAAGGTTCCTAGACCTTCATTGTATTACCAATAAGGATAGAAGATGGAGGGGAAACTCTCTCCATTGGAGCATACCAGGGCCTTCACGTGGGCTGGATCAGGCAGATGCAGTGAATAGTCTTAGGGCTGGTGGCTGACAGAGACTTTGTGAGCTTTGGTCTATGGACCTGGAGCAGGCTCCGAGCAGCCTGTGGAGTATTTATTATCATGCCCTGGTCTCTATCCTTTAATCCAGCCCAGGGCACCCAACAGAACAGGAACTACATAGATGTCAGAGGACCTAAGATGCTAGATGCAATTCTAAAAGCCTAGAAGTTATTGTCTGAGGGTTAAAATAAGTCTTATAATTCATCAAGGGGGTGGTGGTACACACACATTTAATCCCAGCACTTGGGAGGCAGAGGCAGGTGGATCTCATTCTGGTCTACAGAGTGAGTTCCAGGACAGCCAGAGTTGTGCAGAGAAACTCTGTCTTGAAAAACAAACCAACAGAAACAAAAAAGAAAACAAAAACAACAGCAGCAACAACAACATAATTCTAGGGCTGGAAGATGGCTCAGTGGTTAAGAGCACTGGCTGTTCTTCCAGAGGACCTGGGTTCAATTCCCAGCATGCCTGGGAAAGCCAGTGCAGCTCACACCTGTCTGTAACTCCAGTCCCAAGTCGTGTGACCCTCGCACAGACACACGTGCAGGCAAAACACCGATGCACATAAACATTAAAAGACTTCATAATTCTAAGATGATAACCAGGACCCCTTAAAGGAGGGCTTTGTGGTGCTGCTTTCCGGTTTGCTCCCATGGCTCGCTCAGCCTGCTTTCGTATAAAGACCAGGACCATTTGCCTAGGGTTAGCACCGCCCATAGTAAGCTGGGCTGTCCCACATCAATCAGCAATCAAGAATTCAATCCAGCGGAGGCATTTCCTCAGTTGCGATTCCTTCTTTCCAGATACTCTAGCGTATGTCAAAGTCACACAAACTAACCAGCACAAGGTCTCACTAGGCAGCCCGAGCTGGCCTTGAACTCAAAATTCTCCTGCCTCAGTCTGCCCGGCACTGAAATTACAGGTATGGCTTCTACACTTGGTGAGGAATAGTCTTTTTTATTTTTCTGATTTTTAAATTTTATTTTATGAGCATGAGTGCTTTGCCTGCCTGCATGTATGTGCATCAAATGCATGTCTGGTGCCTGCGGATGTCAGAAGAGAATGTCCGATTTCCCTGGGATTAGAGTTATAGAAGTTGTGAGATATTGTGTGGTTCTAGGAACCAAACCTTTGCAGGAGCAACAAGTACTTTTTTTTTTTTTTTTTTAAAGATTTATTTATTTATTATATGTAAGTACACTGTAGCTGTCTTCAGACACTCCAGAAGAGGGCGTCAGATCTTGTTAGGGATGGTTGTGAGCCACCATGTGGTTGCTGGGAATTGAACTCAGGACCTTCAGAAGAACAGTCAGGTGCTCTTACCCGCTGAGCCATCTCACCAGCCCCGCAACAAGTACTTTTAACCAGCAAACCATCTCTCCAATCCCATTATTATTATTATCATCATCATCACTAATTATCATTATTATTTGTTTTATAAGACAGAGTTTCTCCATGTAGGTTTTTTTTTTCTCTAAAAAAAAAATGTGTCTATTTTGCCTGCATGCATGTCTGTGCACCACATGAACGCCTGGTGCCCAGGGAGGCCGGAAGAGGGTGTGACTCTTCTGGAACTGGAGTTACAGGCAGTTGCGAGCCACCATTTAGGTGTTGGGAGCTGACCGTGGCTCCTCTGGAAGAGCAGAAAATACTCTTAACTGCTGAGCCCTCGCTCCACCCCAAATGTTCTTAAATAGAAATGGTCTGTCCTTAGGCATGGGAGTAGCCAGGTTTTCATGTAACCTCTGGGGCTTCATCAGCCTGGTCCCTCACTGATGGCAACTGCCCTGTTTGTTTTTAGACAGGTATGGATGTCATGAGTTCATTCTCCAACTGGAAATACTGAGAGACAGGGAGGTCATCACGGGCAGGCCAGTGTGCGGCTGTCGGTGAGACAGCAGTGGGACCTGGGGCAAGGGGTGTGGATGACACCAGGAGTCCTGACTGAGGGAGGTCTCGAGACAACAACATCGGAACTAGATCTGAAGGGGCCACGAAAGCAGCTGGCCCTCAGCTGTGTGCCCTGTAGACACTCTGTTGTGGGATCCAGGAGCAGAACTGGGAAGTTAAGGGGGAGGGGACTGTCATATTCGCAGAGGGTCATGGTTGCCCTCGGCCTTGAGTGGCCTCCAGTCTGGTGAGGCAGCCAGACTGCAGGGTGCCGGGAAACAAGGCCCACACTGTTTGTTCAGCTGTTGGGCGGGCACCCGAAGTCCTAACCAGGACCTGGTCTTTCTGGAGTTAACACATGCACGCCTGCCCTTCCTCACAGAGCATGCTCAGACAGTGACGACTCCTGAGGGGACAGAGTTTTCTCCGGAAGTCATCACGGGCAAGCCAGTGCAGCTGTAGGTGAGACCGTACTGGGGATCTCTGGTGGAGGAGGGTGCTGACCGAGAGAGACAGGCACTGGCCAAGCACAGAGGCCTCTAATAGAGGAGGGACCTTAAGCTGCCTCCTCACCCACTGGCTAGGACCAAGCAAAAGTCTGCGTGCAGAGGTCTGGAGGACTGCTGAGGCCAGCCTTCAGGAGCTGCCTGGGTGGGTGAAATGGGATCTGAAAATCCCAGAAAGACAGTTGCCAGGTTCCAGCCTGGCCACTAGAGTGGGCCTGCCCAGGGAGAATATCAAGGTTATTCTTCAAGGAAGCCATAGGAAGGAAAAGACACCGCTGAAGTCACACCAGGGGGCTCCAGCCTCCCCCGCTTCACACTTCATCCTCTGAGTCTTCTGACACTGGCCACATACCATCAAGAGTGGTGTCCAAGCCGCTGTTCCCAGGTAGCTCCATGGTGCCACAGAGGTGCCACGCGGGCTCAGGATTGGACTGTGGGTTCTTCTGATTGTGGCAACCCAGCTCATGTGCAGTTGCCCGCTACTTGCCAATCCTGAGTAAGAATATCCCCAGACTCCAGCCTTGCCCACCAGGCTGATCACAGCTGAAGTTCCCAGCCAGGAAGACCAGAGGCTGCCTATTGCCTCTGTAACCCACAGAGGTCATAACAGTGTGGCTGTTGGGGGTCAAGTGAAATGTTTGGTACATACTAGAACCTATGTAAAAAGCCAGGCAGAGCGACTTAAGCCTGTAATCCCTTTGAGGGAGAGGGAGAGGCAGAAGGACCCTTGGAACTTGCAGGCCAGACAACCTTGCTTACATGAAATGCTCCAGGCTGAGAACCCTTGCTCAAAAAAAAAAAAAAAAAAAAAAAAAAAAAAAAAAAAAAAGAGGTGGACGGCTCCCAAGGAAGGACACCTAAAGTTGACAGCTGGCCATTCCGTGTACACATAGACACACGCACCTGGACCGGAATAAATGAACTCGCCCGTGTTCCTTCCCACAGGCACATAACAGCTGGCTATTGTAAGGGTCTGTTTAAGGGTTCCTTCTTACACAGCAGGCACAGTACCTAGAGCAGCCCCTATGGTACAGATGAGTGCCAGGTATTTTGGCTGCTACCGAGAGAGATGCGGTTGCTGTGACTCTGAGCTTGAGTGAGCACAGAGTAGACTAGAAGCCTAGGTCGTGTGCTGTGCTCCAGGCAGAGTCCAGTGCCCTTGGCTTTAATGCCGCCAGGGTCCTGGGTCCTGACTTGCAAGCTATCCCTTGAAAAAGGTGAAAGGAACAAGAACTTCAGGGAGGATGGGGGGGATAGAGAGGGGTCATTTATCATCAGTGGGAGAGGCCTGAGCCATGCTCTGCCAGCAACATTAGGGTCACTGTGTGGGCGGGGACAGCTACACTGAGAGAGGCTTTCAGGGACTCATGTGGCAGCTGCTGGGACCACAAAAAAAAGGCTGGGACTTGGGCTGCCTGTAGCAGGGGCTTGGGGAGACAGAGGTGTAGTATCAGGACAAAGGACTAAGGGGGACATCTGGCTGAGGTTGTAAAGGTGACAAGATGCGTTCCAAGGGCCCCATATTCCTGTTGCAGGCTTAGAAGCAGCATGGCCATTCCCTTCCAGTATTTGCTACAACTTCATCACTTTATTCGTCAGCTGGAGGAGCAGCATCGAAAGTCTCCACCCTCAAGTAGGTGCCCAGGTGGTTGTGGGCATGGAGGGAAGCTCTGGAACAGGCATGGGCTGAAGGCCTGGCAGGCCTTATTTGGGGGTGTACCTGGAGTATCCCAGGCCAGCCCTACCAGCCCAAGCTGTAGTTCAGAATGGAAAGATTCTATAGAGCAGTGGCCCTCAACCTTCCTAATGCTGAGACCTTTAATACAGTTCCTTGTGTTGTGGTGACCCCCCAGCCCAACCGCACAGTGATTTTTGTTGCTACTTTCTCACTGCAATCTTGCTACTGCTATGAATCATAATGTAAATGTCTGATATGCAAACCCAGGGGGTCGTGACTCACAGGGTGAGAACCAATGCTCTAGAGGAACAGAAAGCAGAGATAGATAGATAGATAGATAGATAGATAGATAGATAGATAGATAAGATATGTGGGTGGCTGGATGATGGATAGATAGATAGATCATACATACATACATACATACATACATACATGCATGCATAGATAGATAAACTATAGATAGTACTGAAAGGATCTCTAGGGATCTACAGTGCAGTTAGTGGTTGCTAAGTGAAAGAGAGAGATTTTCTTCAGTGATGTCTTAGCTAAGGTTTCTATTGCTACAGCAAAACACCATGACCAAAAAGCAAGTTGGGTAGAAAAGGATTTGTTCGTTGGGCTTAAACATCCACATCGTAGTCCATCACTGAAGGAAGTCAGAACAGGATCCTGGAGGCAGGAGCTGACGCAGAGGCCATGGAGGGGTGTGGCTTACTGGCTTGCTTCCCATGGCTTGCGCAGCCTGCTTTTTTATACAACCCAGAACCACCAGCTCAGGGATGGCCCCACCCACAAAGGGCTGGGCCCTCCCCATCAATCACTAATTAAGAAAATGCCCTACAGGCTTGCCACAGCCCAGTCGTATGGAGGCATTTTCTCAATTGAGGTTTCCTCCTCTCAGATGACTATAGTAGCTTGTATCAAGTTTGACATAAATCTAGCCAGCACAAGCGGCATAGCCATTGAAGGGAGAAAGACAGACAGACAGACAGACACACACACACACACACACAGAGAGAGAGAGAGAGAGAGAGAGAGAGAGAAGAGACTAGTTGAGAAGAGGAAGAGATCTGGTGGGCATGGGAGCAGAGGAGGTGAGAGTCATCAACATATAGTATATGCATGTATGAGATATCAACATGAAACTCATAATTAACACATGCTAATAAAACTTTTTTTTTAACGAAAGAGATACACTGGCTTAACTTACGCTAGAGGGGCTGGGTAGTCCAATAGTAACTGCCTGGATCCTGGAGAGACAGACAACTCAGTCCTGGCAGCAGAACCAGCAGAACGCCTGAGCAGATCTGACCTGGGCGCTCCCAGGAGAACGCTGGTGTGATATGTGTGATGAGGGGCTGAGGAGGCTGGAGTCTGACAGTCGCAGGTGGTGGCAATGGTTCACGAACTCCTCAGGGCAGAAACAACGTTGCCAGCTCACACTAACTTCCTCACCCAAGCCCTTTCTTAGCTTGAAGGTCTCCCTCCTGTTCAAGGCAGGTCATGCCCCACCCCTAGCCACTGGCCTGTATGTCAGTTCAGGCTGACCTCAGACTTGTTACATAGTTGGGGATGACCTTGAACTCAGGGTCACCAACTTCTTCTCCCTAGAGGGGAGATTACAGAGGCACCCCACAGTGCTGGGCTTAGCCTATTCGTTGATGGCTGTCTCATCTATCCTAGCAGCCTGGACCCCATATACACCCTCCTGTTCAGTGATGCCCCTCCCACAGGGCAATGGCCCTCAGTTTTGGGGGGGGCGGGCAGGTGGAGACGTTCAGGAAAGGAGAAGCCCTCAAGGCTGGGTTCAGGGGAAGGCATCAGAGTTCAACCGATGGATAGGTCAATAGCCTCCTTGATTTCTGAAGGCCTGGTGTTGAGAAGACCCCTGGCACCTGGGTCTCTGAAACAGTTGATGGAATAGGGAGGCAGAGGGCAGGGGAAGGTTTCCGGGTCCAGGGAAGGATATAGCAGGCGTAGAATAAAGAGGCAGTACTCAGTACCAGCTTGGGGCCGGGTGGAGGTGGGAGTGGGGGGCAGAGCTAGGCCTTCAGGGAATGATGAAGGGCATGAAGGGTTATAAGGGAGGGCCTGCCAGGCTCACTGGTACCCACAGTGCTCACACAGGGGAAGTATTCAGGGAGCCAATGGCCTCTTTGTCAGGTGGGTATATCCACCTGGTGTGGGGGATGGGCCTCCATACCCAGGACTGGTATCCCGCACACTCTTGCTATAGAGTCTTCGATGTTCCAGGAGGCAAAGCAGAGAATCTGGTTTGGTTCCCCCCCACCCCCACCCCCACCCCCAAAGAACCCAGGGCCTTATACACTGCAGGCCAGTACTCTGCTCCTGAGGCACACCCCCAGGTCTTTTAAAAGATGAAATTCAGAGGTAGTGCCTGACTATGTAGCTCACACTGGAGCTTTCTGCTTTGAGATCCTGAGTATTAGGATTTTCAGCACATGCTGCCACAGACAACTCGGGACAGCTTTTGGTTTGGTTTTGTTTTTTTTGTTTTTTGGTTTTTTTTGTTTTGGTTTTGGCTTTTTCCAGACGGGGTTTCCCTGTATAGCCCCGGCTGTCCTGGAACTCACTCTGTAGACCAGACTGTCCTCGAACTCAGATATTCATCGGCCTCTGCCTCCCAAGTGCCATGTGCCACCACTGCCTGGCCTGGGACAGTTTTTAATCCTAAATGATACTTTGAAAAGTGAGACAGACAACATTTGAAGGGAAATTAACAGAAGATTCTAGAAACAAGGTCCCTAGCCAGAGTGAGCCCAGACCCCAGTAATGGCTGTATATGAAAGTAAAGAGTCAGGGCCTAGGCTGGTACTGCTGAGATGCAGCTCAGACCCTCAGAAAAGAACAGCAGCATTCTGAGGAATGAGGGGCAGGGGTGAACGACAGCTGTAACCACACAGAAGCTGTGACCATGTGACCCAGAGCATCCTGGGCCCTTAACAGACACGGTATCCAGACTGGGGTCCTGGATCATACCTGCCAGAACAGGTGGATGCCAGTCCAAACACATGTGTGCAGGTGCTAAGGACCGTACTTTACCTCATGAGCAAGGTCATAGAGTCAGCTGTGGACAGACGAAAATGGTTTCTTCCAGCTGAGACACACCATTTTTCTCTATAGTTGTCCACACAGGAGGTGTTCTTTGAAGCTTTGGTACATGGGCTGAGGAGGGAGAGAAGGAGGGGGCTGGGGGTAGAAAGGACCTGGTTCAGGGCAGGAGCCATGGGATAAAGAGACTTATGAGTTCCCAGGCTGGACGGCTGCACCCGCCATTGTCTCCTGAGAGTATAGGGTCCAAATTCCCATGGGACTAGTGGTTGGACATGTTCTTCTCAGATGAGGAGTTGGCCAGGACCAGGGTCATTTCTCCTTGGATTAGGACTTGGCTGCTCCCTTGGTCTTCTCGACCTTGTCCAGGCAAACAAAATCCTCTGATTGGTTACTGTCAGAGGTGCTGGGATGGTGCCCTGGAGACGGAGCAAGTGTGTAGACGAAGGAAGGACGGACGGGACAGCACCAGCCCCCCTCTCCCCATATCCAGCTTCCACATCCCAGCCCCCCCCCACCCCTGACTAAGGAGCACCAGGGCTCAGGCTGCTTCTGTAGCTTTCCCAGTCCCTGCCCCCCCCCGCCCCCCCCGCAGGCCCCACCCGCCCTGCGCAGCAGCTGCTTCCGGCCAGACTAGCAGACAATGTGTTGGCGGGTGGCCCGGGGCCAGGACCATCCATCCCCCCCAGCCCCACAGGAAGACAGAGCACAGAAGAGGAGCCACTGTGTCCCCGAGTGAACCCACTGCCCAGGCACTGGGATTTAGAACTTCAGATTCCAGGGGGAGGAGCCTCTCGGGTGACTCAAACTGATTCCTCCAGCCTTGAACCCGTTGGGACTCTGGAGCACTGCCTTGTGGGAGGGGGGTGGAAGAAAGTAAGAGGGGGTCAGAGAATCTTGGCTTGGACTTTCTTTTCTTTTGGTAGCCTTGGCCTCAGACTGGGCAAGCCTTCCCTACCATGGTGCCCTTGCATGGCTGTGTCCTTGGCACTGTAGATCTGTTGAGATTGTGCCACCCAGGTCTACTCCAGGGTCCACACTCTTCTCTACCCGCCCTCCTGCCCTTCCTGACAGCGTCCCTTCCGGTCAGGCGTTCCTGTTCAGATGCTGTCTGTCCTTCCTACAGGCCCCGCCCCTCTCCTGTCTCCTCCCACCTCTCCTGAGCCCACATCCCTCATCTCATAGCCGCAGTGCTTGCCTGTTTGTCTCCCCGTCCCTCATAAATACCCCGGAAGGACAGACCCTACCCTTCCTAGGTCTTAGCATAAAACCCATGCACTTAGTAGGTCCTCACAGAGGACTGACAGATTGCTGAATAAGTTGTTTCCTGAGTGTGCTGGCTCCTCCCTGCCAGGCCTGCCCTCCCCAGTGGGGGCCCATCTCTGCCTCCCCCCTCCTCTGGCTGGCTGCAGGGTCTTCCCTCAAACCCTGACAATGAACTCAAGGAAAGAATGCAGTCCACTTGCCCAGCCTTACAGAGGGGTGGAGCCTAGTGACTGACGGACCGCTTGCCACGCACATGGATGTTATAATAGCAACAGCGATGGCCCAACAGTAGTAATAAAACGTCACAGAAAGAAAAGAAGCTAGCAGGGGAGAGGAAGGAGGGTGACCCTCACAGGACACTACAAGGCTGTGGAATGGCCACACAGGTAACCCCCTCGGAAAGGTCAGCATGGCAGAGCACGACTATCTTACCTGCAAACCCACTTCCAGACCTGAGTCTTGGAGGATTGACAGTAAGGCCTGGATTAGATTCATGAGTACCCAGGCTCACAGCAGCCAAAGGGACCTGGGTGAGCCAAGTGTCTGGAGACAATTATATGGATCGCCAGTTCCTTGGTGGCCACCTGGGGGCTGGGTTGGCCACTGATGTTCCCATTCCAGCACCCTGAACCTCAGGGGGTGACGTCACAGCGTACAGACCCCTTGGTCCCCAGGGCTGTAGCTTCAAATACGCACCCTATCACTGTTCACGGTGATTCATCCCCGTTTCTGATATCTTTACAAGCCAGCACCAATCTGGTCCCCATGAGTCATCCCTAGAGCCTTCAGGAAAGCACGATGCCACAGAGGCAAAAGCCACACAGCCTTTGGCCTGGCAGCCAGGCCCCTCGAGAGTCCAAAATCTGCCCCTTCCCCTCTGTATCAGGAGTGTGGTCCAGCTTCATGGTTAGGACCCAGTGTGCCCATTCCCGGCTACAGAGCGCCCTCTGGTGGAGCTACTGGGAGTTGTCAGGCCATAGAGAAGGAATCCAGAACTGGGCAAATTCCTGAAGGTCAAGGACATTTGGAGGACCACAGGGTGGGGACTGACTGGCCAGGAGCTGGAGCTGCCTGAGATCACCAACTGTCCCCATGACTTCCATGGAAAATGGGTCCAAGCTGTGGCTCTTTCCCAGGGACTATGATATGGTGAGGACAGTTTGCAAACTGGACTCCACAGAAGACATTGCCAACCATCTCATTCTCAAAAGCCCTGCGACTATCTTCCTTATCACCGCCACCATCATCATCATCACCACCACCATCATCATCACCACTATCATCGTCATCACCATCACTGCCTGTGCTGGATAGTTTTATGTCAACTTGACCCAAGCTGGAGTCACCAGAGAGGAGGGAACCTCAATTGAGAAAATGTCTCTGTAAAGGGCTACAGGCAAACCTATGGGGGCATTTTCATACTTAGTGATTGATTCATTGGGGGTGGGGCTGGTCCTGGATTCTATAGGAAAGGAGGCCGAGCAAGCCACGGGGAGCTGTAAGCCAGGAAGCAGAGGATGTCACACTTCATTCCTTTGCTCTGGCCTTCCTATACTGTCTTAGACAAAAGTTCTTTATAAAATTACCTCATAGATCAAATATCACACAAAAGGGGAGTTACAGAAGGATGTTGATAGTAAGTTCAAAGCAGCGCTTCACTCTGTAAGCTCATTATAAGTTCAAAGCAGCAGTTTCACATAGCCTGGCTTTATCATAGTGCGCACTTGTGGCCTCATCCTTGGACAATCTGACGCAGACCCATATCCCACACCTGGGATTAAAACAAAAACATAATCACATTACACAAGTGGGTTTTTAAAGAAGCCCAAATTCTCGCTATGTAGGTCCTCTGTGTTGGCCAAGCTCACCTTTGTCCCTCGAAGCCAGACTTCTCTCACCGGACCTGCCTGGCTCACTCTTGGAGCTCGGCACTGAGAAGTGAGAACCCCATCTCTAGCCATGTGCATCTCCTCAGGCTCTCAGGGACCAGCTGTTGTCAGTTTCCATGGCATCTCCAAAGGACAATGGCTTCTGGCCACAGCCAGCCTGGCTGTTGAAAAGCCAGAAGCGTGTCCATACTCTCCCCTGAAGAGGAGAGTGGCACCTCTGAGAGTTCCTTCCCCAGCCTCCTCCAGGAGCCAGAGGCACAGTGGGCAGTGTGGGCTTCAGGAGTCTGCGTCCATTTCTCCTGATTATAAAACATCCACCAGGAAAGGCCCTAAAGATGGCTGCTTCCGTCAGACAAATCTGGTCAACAGATTTATTGCTTCATGAACTACAGAGATAGTTTTGTGGTTAAGAACATTGGCTGCTCTTCCAGAGGACGTGGGTTCAATTCCCAACTTCCATATGGCTCTTCACAATTGTCTGCAACTCCAGTCCCTAGAGATCAATGCCCTCTTCTGGCCTTCATGGGCATTACAGGTACATTGTACACAGGTATATATGCAGGAAACACACCCCAAACATATCACACACACACCACAACACATAACATACACCATACACAGCACATACATTCACACCATACACACCACATACACTATACCACATACGCAGCACACCACATACACCACACACACCACATATCATACACACACCACACTATACCACAACACAGACACATACAATACACACACACACAAATACCACACCTCACACAATATTACACATACTATACCACACACAGACACACACACACATACACACACACACATACACCACACAAACACATACACCACATACACTACCTCTCTCTCACACACACCACACCACACACATACCACATACACACAGACACCGAAATCCCCCATACCATAAAGTATTTGCATTGATAACTCATTGGCCAAGCAGCAACACCAGCTGTCCACACTTGTAGGAGTGAAGATTTGCTTGATTAACTCAGAGTCCACTAAGTGCCACTCAGGCCCCCTGTAAGCTCTTGCATGTCACACTTCACTTTTCTTGTGTTTGCACCTGTGGCAGTAGTGGGGATTGAACTGAAAGCCTCACGCAGGCTAGGCAAGTGCTCTGCCAATGAGCTACATAGACCAGCTCCCGAGGGACCCCTATGTGTCTAACTGCCTATCTGGTGAGGAAGACAAGTGTAGTGGTGTGTCTCTGCTCAGCCCAGGGAGTGACACTATTAGGAGGTGTGGCCTTGTTGGAGAAGGTATGTCACTATGGGTGTGAACTCATCCTAGCGGCCTGGAAGCCAGTATTCTGCTAGCAGACTTCAGATGAAGATATAGAACTCTCAGCTCCTCCTGTCCCATGCCTGCCTAGACACTGTCATGCTCTCACCTTGATGATAATGGAGTGAACTCTGAACCTGTAAGCCAGCCCCAATTAAATGTTGTCCTTTATAAGAGTTGCCTTGGGGGCTGGAGAGATGGCTCAGTGGTTAAGAGCTCTGACTGCTCTTCCAAAGGTCCTGAGTTCAATTCCCATGGTGGCTCACAACCATCTGCAATGGGGTCTGATGCCCTCTTCTGGTGTGTCTGAAGAGAGCAATGGTGTACTCATATATATAAAATAAATCTTAGAAAAAAAAAAAGAGTTGCCTTGGTTATAGTGTCTGTTCACAGCAGTAGAACCCTAACTAAGGCAACCAGGGTACCCTGCATGTGGAGAGATGGTTCAAGTCTGAGTGGAATGCAGTTGAACAGAGGCATTGTGCTTGTGTTGCATCTTCTTGTGGTCTGGAGGGCTAGGGCTGGCATGGGCCTGTAGATTCATTCTCTCAGAGGCCAGACTTCATGGACGCTCCCTCTGCAACATCCATCCAGAGCCTCTTTGGGGACTCTCTGGCCTCAGAGGAGAGCAGTGTGGTCCCTGAGCACACTCAATACCACCAAACCTCTGAAGAGGACCCAGCCCCCTCTCAGGCAGGGTCATAGATCAGTTTCCACCTTAATAATCTTGGAAGTGTCCCCAGAGCCACCAAAATTGTCAGTCATGGGGACAATGACTGTGCTGGAGAAGAATGGTCCATAGATGCCAGGCCCTACCAAGGGCTTTCTGCATCTGAGAAGGGCAGAGGCAGGCGCCAAGCACAGAGAGGGAAACTGAGGCTCAGTCAGGACTAATGGCTCCATTCTCATCTGCAGTCCTGTCCTTGAGAGTACCATCTGCTCTCTGGACCCAGGAGCCTCTGTTTCTACACTTTGCCTCTCGGCTGCATGGACTTCTGTGGCCCTGTGGATTAGGTGCTGCGGAGAAGAGTGGTTTCCCACAGGGTGTGTACTGGGTTCAAATCTAGCTCCCAGTGTAAACCATCACTTGGAGTGTGCCGATCAAGAAGGCACTTCCCAGGCCAGTACAGGATGGAGTCTACCCTGACACCTGCATGCTACTCCTAACAGCCTTGGACCATCCTCAGGTAGAAAGGAGGAGCCCTCTGTAGAGGCTGAGGAACTCAAAGCTAAGCCTACTTCCTGTATGCGCAGTGGGAGAGGAGCAGGTAGGGCAACCAGGACAGACCCCTCCCCAGCCATGGTCTGAGCATATGGGGGCTCAACTCCCTTCTCAGTGACTATGGAATCACAGTGAATCCAGGTACCCCTGCTCTTTGGGGCAGTGATTCTCAACCTGTGGGTACCAACCCCTTTGGGGGTTAATGAGCCTTTCCCAGGGGTCCTGCAGATCAGATATTTACATTATGATTCATAACAGCAAAATTAGTTATAAAGTATCAACTTTTATGGTTGTGTGGGGGGGGGGTCACCACAGCATGAAGAACTGTATTCAAGGTTGAGAGCTACAGCTTTAAGACAAGGGGGTCTGTTGTTCATGAGTCCTGTGTGGTGGCCATGATGTGAGAATGTAGGGTCCCAGGCTCAAGTGCTACCTCTGGTCAGCCTGATGCTGTGGCCCTTGGTGTCTGAGATGAATAAGAGCATCTGACTTTTCAAGGGTGGGAATGTATCTCAGTTGGTGCCATGCTTCCCAACACACACAAACGCTATGGGTTCAATCCCCAGCACAGCATAAACTGTGTGGTGGCACATAAGGCAGAGGCAAGATGATCACAAGTTCAAGGTTGGGGCTGGAGAGATGGCTCAGAGGTTAAGGGCACTGGCTGCTCTTTCAGAGGTCCTGAGTTCAATTCCCAGCAAACACATGGTGGCTCACAACCATCTGTAATGGGTCTGATGGCCTCTTCTGGGGTGTCTGAACACAGTGATGGTACATACATACATACATACATACATACATACATACACACACACACACACACACACATACACATATATACATATATATGTGTGTGTATATATATGTGTATATGTATGTATGTATGTATATGGGTGTGTGTGTGTATCTTTTTTAAAAAGTTGAAAGTCATTGGCCTGTTTACATAAGATCTGTCAAAATAAGGAACCTATAATTTTGTTTATATTTTAAAAGTTATTATTTTTATCATGTGTGTGTGTGCGCGCGCGTGCATATGTCATGGCCTGCATGTTAGAGTCACAGGATAACTTGTGAAGCTTGTTCTTTCCATCCACTTTTATGTGGGTTCTAGGGATTGAACTTAGGCTATCAGGCTTGTGCTACAAGCACCTTTACCCACTGAGCCAGCTTGCCAGCCCATCTACAACTTTTACACCTACTTGAAAAAAAACGAGATCACAGCTACAGTCTACAAAATGGTCAATTCACCTTCCAGGGACAGTGACAGGCTCTGGCTCTGACATGAACCTCCTTCCTCACTGGGTCAGTCAAGGTGGACAGGCTGAGACTTGAGGCTCCCTTGACCAGAGAGGCAGGGAATACACTGAGAGCCAACGTAGTCACAGAAGCAGAAAAGCGTTAGCATTGGGTCATGAGCTGCACCCCCACACCCACAGGGTCCACGTTGACAGTATTGACCCAGCACTCTGGGGTGACAGAGGAGGATGGTGCCTTTCTACTCCCTCACTGCTTCGGGAGGGGGAGGGACCTCTGGGTCCCCAGCAAGGAAGTCTGAGAAATGTCACCCACAGGCTTCCTGGATCCAGGACCATGACTTCAAGGAAAGTTGCAGGGTACAGAGAAGTGGACACGGCAGGGATTGTCCATGTATGCCCCCACCCTGATATCCGCCTCGCATCCTCCTCTGTAACAGCTCCAGTTTCCACTGGGTTTATCATGCTCAGCTAAAAGGTGACCTATTCTAAACAGGCTTAAAGCTTGATGTGGCCATGTGGCCAACGTGGAGAACATGCAAAAGTGTCAGGGACATTTAGGAGTGACAAGAGACTGCACTCTGCCCTCGCAGGGTTTTCTAAAAGAACAGAAGGCATAGAATGAGTGCATATTACTAAAGGGATTTATTAGAGTGACTTACAAGGCAGAGCCTGGGTAGGCCACGTGTAGCCATCTGCAACCAGAGAGGCTGGGAACCCAGGAGGCTGGGTGCCTCAGCAGGCCCAGTCTGGTGCCACAAGCTTGGAGAACTTTCTGGAGAGCTGCTGGTCTTTAGCTCACATTGGAAGGCCAAAGAAGCTGGGCTCTGATGATAGCAAACAATGCTGGTGGTGGTGGCGGCGGCAGCAGCAGCAGCAGGTAGATGTTCTCGCCTGCAGGAACCAAAGGTGGGCAGGAAGCACTGCTTTTCTCTCAAGCCTCTTCATATCTGGGCCACTGGCAGGTAAAGTGTTGCCCACTCTTGGGGAGGGTCTTCTCCCTTCAGTTAATGCTCCCTGGAAATACCCTCCCAGACTTACCCTGTGGCATGTCTCTTAGTTAATTCCATATCCAGTCAGTTTGACAACCAAGACTAACCACACCCCTTCTTTGGTCTTTCATCCAACATCCTGGAAGGCAGAATGTGATGGCAGAACTCTCCTGTGGCCATTTTAATCACTCTGAAGTGATTAGCTCCATGTTCAGGATGGCAACCATGTCCTCAGTGATCCATGGAGCCCTGATCTGGTGTTTAATCTATAACTGAAGTTCTATGAGAAAGAAAACCTCATGCTCACTGTTTAGACTCTTCTGCGGTGAGCTAAGACCTACTCACAAGAGGCATAGTTAAGAACACTGGAGAATGAGGAAACTTTGAGAGAGCCAGAGATGGGTCAGCTTGGGGAATGGTGTACAGTTTGCCTGAACCAGAGGAAACCATGATTGACATGTGGTCACAAAGTTCCTATCCTACACTCCGGAGCTGGGACTATCTACTCTGGGCCAGGAGATAAGAGGAACCAGTGGAAACAAGATGACGAGCCCAGAAGGGTGTCAGCAAGGAGTAAGCAGGTCATGGTGGGGACTGCATCTAAAAAAGATGGCAAGCTGTCAGATGTCTTCCAGAATCCGTTGTTCCTTCCTCCCTGGGTCACTTAGTGTTGTCTGGTCCTAGCCAGCAACTGAACCTAGGCTCCCAGACTCCCTTGCAGCTAGGTGTAGCCCAAACCCAGTTAGCATCAGTGGGATGTCAGAGGTATAAGATTAGTGTCAGTCTCTTTTTTTTTTTTTTTTTTGGATGTCTGTGCTTCCTGAAACTGAAAACTTGCTCTGACTAAGCCTTAGCATAAGCTTCGTTACCAGTCTATGTACTGGGCACACACAGTGGACCTGGGTTCCCCCACCCTGAAAACACTATACTTTATAGCTTAGAACACTGGCATTTAATGGTCCAATTTTGTTCCCCAGGAAGACATTTGGCAATATATGCAGATACTTTTGGTTGTCATGCCTCACAGAAGGGGCTATGAGTGTGTGGTAAGAGGGGGTCCAGGAACTCTGCTAAATCATACAGGACACAAGACAACTGCCTACAAAGAACCCATTCACCAAAAACATTCTGGGTGCCTCGAGCAATCCATCCTTAATAACACAGCTGTGTGTTGTGTGGGTGCCCTTAGGCCTGAACCAACACTTTACTCAAGGCATCAGGAACTCAGGTCTTGATTTGCTCAACCAGTCATTTGATGATTTTTAGATTTCCCAACACCTATTGGGAAGGAATGTCTCCAGTTCTAGGTGGTAGACCCCTGTGGGGGAGATGTTTCTCCAGAATGCTCAGGTCTAGCCTTGCATACCCATTTATTTTCTCTGAGGAGCCATCTTAACCTGCTTTCTATTACTGTGATAAAGACCATGACCAAAGCAACCTGGAGAGGAAAGAGGTTATTTGGTTCCCATGTCCCAGTCCATCCCTGGAGAAAATCAGGGCAGGAACTCAAGCAAGGCAGGAACTTAGAGGCAGGAACCGAAACATAGGCCATGAGGAGTGCTCCTCACTGGTTTATTCAAGTTCATTTTTAAATACAACCCAGGACCACACGCCAGGGGTCAGGGAGCACAGCCCACAGAGAACTGGGCCCTCCCAAATCAATCACTAATCAAGAAAATGCCCGTACAGACTTACCCACTTAGTCCGGTGTGGTGGAGGCATTTTCTCAATTGAGGTTCCCTCTTCCCAGATGACTCTAGCTTCTGTCAAGTTGCCAAACAGCACAGGAGCCTAGTAGGAGATTAAAAGTGTTCTCCAGGGATGAGCCGGAAGGGACCTTTGTTTCTTGGAAACCCTCACACAGTGTCTCCATGGCACCCATCACCAGCAAGGAGAGGGATGGAAGGGTGGGACCTAGTCATCTTTGCCAAGGAGGGGGAAGTCAAGGATTGGGAGTATGGGCTGAGCATTGCTGACTTTTAGGAGCATCAAGCCACGACAGACAAACTCCCTTATCAAAATAGGCCTTGCCTGCATCCTCACTCTCAGAGAGAACAGCCCAGTGCCCTGGTCTGCATACACTAGAAGAGAGGCATCTGGTCCTAAGCCACTATGTTCATGGCAGGTCAAGCTGGACCAGGGTCAGGATCAGGGTTCAGCTAGACTGTGGCCTGCCCTCTGAGCCTGAGAAGGGGCTTCTGTTGGGAACACAGATCACCTGTTTTAAAGGCACAGCAGGTCTGTGCGCACACGCGCGCGCGCGCGCACACACACACACACACACACACACACACACCCTAGTGGCCATATCCTCACAGTGCAAGCTCCTGGAGACTGTGGTCCTGGCCAGGGGCAGGCTCCCTCTCTTGCTCTTGACCTGGCAGACTCCTGGTCTTGCCAATGGAAGACTCATCATCATCCCCAAAGAACCAGTATCTCGGCCTGCCCATCCCAGCGATGGCTCCCCCACTTCTTCTCTGGGAAGAGCCTCAATCCCTTTTTCTCTCTCAAGGCCCTGCCCTTCGCCTGATAGAGGTTGGAGCAGGACACGCGCGCGCGCGCACACACACACACACACACGGTGGGGGTGGGCAGGGCAGCTGTCTAAGCTGCCAGGAGCTAGAAAGTGACTTATCGATGTTACAGTCCAGGATCCTTCTTTCCTAATCAGATTTTGTCTCCAGAACCTCCCAGCATGCATTTAGGTCCCCCCCCCACACTACTACGGAATCTGCCCCTGGGTGAAGCTAGACCTGGCTGGTCAGGCAGGTAGGGGTCACCTCATATCCAGGGCCTACCTCTGATACTCTTCTCCCCAGAAATCTTCAGTAGCTCCCCGGTGGCAGAACACAAAGCCCCTGCTCCGCAGGTGTGACACCCTGCATTTTCCCCAAGTCATCTCTTACTCTGTCCATGCTGGGGGCCATTGCTTATGCTGCCTTGGGGTTTGAATTTCTGTCTCCTTCTCTGAGTATCCAAGTCCTGCAACACTGGTCTTAGGTTTACCGTGAAGTGTGTGACTTCTAACCGCCGCCCCAGCAGGAGTTCAGCCTGGCATGGCATGGGGCTTCTATGGGGTGGGCGAGGTTCTCCCTGGGGGTTTACAGGTCTAGGTCTCTGGGTTAGCCCTGGTTGCAGGCACAGAACTCTGTTCACGGCTGTGGGAGACCAAAGGCTTCCATTTTCTATAATGGCTTTCAATTCCTAGTGTCCAGGAGCCTTCTCCCTGGAAGGCTGGTCCTCCTCAGGGCTGTTGCTACTACAGAGGTCAAACTCTCCTGTCCTTCACTCCCACAGCCTTTCCGGCTACAGCTGCTGCAAACTCAGCATTTAGAGAGCTCAGGAAATGGGATCCAGCCTGGGAGGTTAGCTCTGATGGAATCAGAAGGTTGTGACTTTAAGTGCACCTGTCTCATAGGTTACCAGTGTCTTGGGCACTACTGGAACCTGGGCAGGGCATCTTGAAGAACCCACCACACCTTCCCTTTTCCTCTTCCTGTTCCCATCTGTCCCAGTCCCTCTGGGAATCACCTAGTCTCCCTTAACACCTTACTACTGACCTGTGGCCGTCCTTAGTGACCCTTCTCTTCCTGGACTGGGGTTTCCCAGCAGTGGCCGCAGGGACATCCCCTCTGCTTCTGCCCCATGCAGAGGTTGAGTGTTGCATGGGCAAGAGCCTAGCTCTGTTTGACAGACATGGGTGAGAACCCTACCTGTCTCTTAGTTTAAGGTTTCTATGACCAAAAGTAACTTGGGAGGGTGTGTGTGGAGGGGGGTAGGGTAGAATTTATTTGGCTTACACATCCATCACTGAGGGAAGTCAGGACAGGAATACAAGGCAGAAGCTGAAGCAAGAGGTCACAGAGGAAGGTTATTGGCTTCCTCAGCCTGTTTCTAAGACCATCTTGGATGGACCACCTGCCCAGGGGCGGCACTGCCTACAGTGAACTGGGTCTTCCCACATCCATTGTGAATCAAGAAAATGCACCTCAGGCTTGCCCATAGGCCAATCAGGTAGGGGGAAAGTTTCTCAGTTCAGCCTCTTCTTCCAAAATGACTCCGCTTGTGTTGTAGTCTTGGCATCAAACAAGCCAGCACACTGCCCCAGCAATGTGAGCTTGGCCCTGTCCATCGGTATTTACTCCTGTTCCTTCGACAGCCTGAACTTAGAGGTCCCCAGTTGCTTGTCCAGCATCAGGGCAAGCCCAGGGCACTCGGGCTGGAGCTGCTGGATCTCAGGAAATGCCTGTGACCATGTCACGTGGGTGTCACTCACGGGATGCCACACGGAAGCAAGGAAGGAGGGGCAAAGTAACAACCAGGTGTGACCGATGCTGGAGATGGGGGTGTTTAACCTCTAGGGTCAGGGGAGTTGGGTCAGGTCCCTCTCTTTCCAACAGGAAACACTGCAGGTCATACATGCCTGTTGCTTCCTGCAAAGTCATTCATTCACCCCTTAATTCATTCAAATAATTACTGAATAGAACACTTAGTCGGTGCCTTCAGGGTAGCATACTAACCGAGGTAGGCCTTGCAATGGTTCCTGTAAAGCTGATATGCTAACGAAGCCAGACAGATAAGACCTGGCATCTTTCTTCAGGAGAGTAGCTAGTGTCACAATAAAGAATGCCAATGGATATATTTGGGAGGAAAAGTGTGTGTGTGTGTGTGTGTGTTTTGGGGGGATCTCTGAGGTGTAACACTTAGCTGAGGCCAGGTACAAACCAGAGGAAGAACATTGCTGGAGGGGACAGCATGTACAAAGGTCCTGGGGCAGAAATTAGCTTGGAGTGTCAAAGTGGCACAAGGGACAAAGATAACAGGAGAAATGGAGGTGGCTTTTACTTTATTCATTTACTTTATGCATCCACCTGCTCCTCCATATCCCAGGTCTGTACCTGATTCTTGACTGGACTATCCAGGCCAACATGTGAGTCCAGACTCCCTTGGGAGTTGAATGACCCATTTTTTTTTGTTTGTTTTTTTTCGAGACAGGGTTTCTCTGTGTAGCCCTGGCTGTCCTGGAACTCACTTTGTAGACCAGGCTGGCCTTGAACTCAGAAATCTGCCTGCCTCTGCCTCCCGAGTGCTGGGATTAAAGGCATGCGCCACCACGCCCGGCACTTGAATGACCTTTTCACGGGTGTCGCCAAAGACCATTGGAAAAACACACATGATTACATTGTGATGATGTAACAGTAGCACAATTACAGTTGCAATACATGAAGTAGCAAAGAGAACAATTTTATGGTTGGGCTCACCACAGCATGAGGACCTGTATTAGATCGTTGCAGTGTTAGAAAGGCTGAGAACCACTGCTCCAGGCACTCAGAAATGACTCCAGGGCATGGGGATCAGGGAAAACCTGTTTTGTAGGGTCCTTCGAGGACTCAGAGGGGCTGTGCAGTCATGGAGTCCAGCACACAGCGCCTGTCCACTAAATGTGAGTTGGTATTGGCTTTCACAGCCTTCCACCCCCAGAGCCCAGCCCTCTGAGGCCACTCCCAGAGAAACGTCCCAGAGTACGTCTTGCCAGTGTCCCAGAGAAATCACTTGCTTTAGGGGGATTCTGATTTCTTCCCATTGATTTTAGATCTGAGGTGATTGGCTAGGACTGATGAATTCCTAAGATGGGAAACTTTCAACGCTTAAAACTTTCTGCCATTCACAATGTTATATGCCTTTAACCCCAGTACTCAAGAGGCAGAGGCAGGCCCAACTCTGTGAATTCGAGGCCATCCTGCTCTACATAGTGAGTTTCAGGACAGCCAGGGTTATGTGTAGATGCCCTCCCTGTCTCAGAAACAAAAATTGGACCAACCAGACAAAAACAAACCAACCAACAAACAAACTACCCAGGAATGTCCCAGGCAAAGCACCTAGAGTTGATTCCATCTCCATAACCCACGCTGGTCTACATGAGGATGGTGGGTACATCTTTCCACAACAAATTCACCCATGAATTCACCCTTATATTCATTTAGCCACCTATTCATCCATCCATGCATCCACCCTTCCACCCATCCATCCATGTGTTTATCCATCCACATACCCATTATCCATCAATAAATCCAATCACCCTCCTAGCCACCCATTCCTCAGTCTATCCGTCACGTACCCATCCACCCACATGCCTACCCATTCATTCATCCATGCATGTCTACATCTGTGTCTCACCTACCTATCCATCCACATATGACTTCATCCATCTATGCATGCACCCAAACATGCATCTATCTACTCACCTACTCACCATCCGTCCGCTGCCCAGCTAGTTTTATGTCATCTTGACACAAGTTAGGAAGAACTTATTGAGAAAATGCCCTCACTAGATTGGCATGTGGAGGCATTTTCTTGATTGATGACTAACATTAGAGAACCCAGCTCACTGTGGGCTGTGCCACCACTGGTGGTCCTGGTCACTATAAGAAGGGTGAACTGGCATGGGGAGCATGCCAGTAAGCACCACTCTTCCATGGCTTCTTATGCTGAATCCAGGTTCCTGCCTTGAATTCCTGCTCCGACTTCTTTTGATGATGAACTATGATGTGTAACTATAAGCAACTCTGTCTCCAAAGTTGCTTTTGGCTATAGTGTTTTATCACAGCAATAGAAACCCCAACTAAGACAGATATTGGTACCAGGAGTGGGGTGTTGCTGACTGTGTTGTTTTGGAAAGGATTGTGGAGGTGTTAGGAACGTTGGGCTAGAAAAGTCATTGAATGCTCAGAGCTTAATTGGCTTTTGTGGGAACTTGGAGCATAACACTGAGAGAAGAGCAGACAATGGAAACCCAGGTCGTGAAGTTTCAGAGGGGAACAAAGATACTACGAAGGCCATGTATGTGATATTTTGAATTAAGAACCACTAAAGTGAAAACTTTGCTTTGCCGGGACAATTGATGCTGGTCAGGTGGAGATGAAGAATCAGTTGTGATTAAGAGGCCGGCATCACTGAGGGTGGATCTTCTGGGAAATGTTTTCTCAGGGTTAGTACACAGAAGCTGTGGTCCAGAAGGAGCCAAAGCTGTACTTTGTGCTGGCAGCTGAACTTGATAGTGTGTAAGAGTCTCCCTAGTGCTACTGGCTTTGGATGTGTGAAGAGACTTGGCACCATGAGAGATCATAAACTCATCCACTGATGCACACATCCACGGATGCACACACTCACTGATGCACACATCCACGGATGCACACACTCACTGATGCACACATCCACGGATGCACACACCCACTGATGTACATGCCCAATGATGCACACACTCACTGATGCACACATCCATTGAAGCATGCATCTACCCACCTACCTGCTCATCCATGAATGCCTCAGCTGAAGTAAAGCCCCAGGGTTGAATTGACTGTGGAGAGAAGTTGAGGCTTGGCATCATGTGGTAGACTCAGAGTTCCTGAAGAGAATCCAGAAGAGGCTATTGGTAAAGGTACATCCCAGTTACAGAGGAGACCCTAGCATGTTGGAGATGCCAGTACCATGGGAAGACCATCAAGGACAACAACAGCTTTGGAGTGGAGCTGGTCTGAGTTTAGGAGACAAACTGTATGTGCTATAGATGGCAGAGCCATAGAAGTGCCACGGGTCAGCTGGCCTCTTGAAGAGTCCCAAATGACAAGCGTTGAACTCTTTACACCACTGGACTTTGGTTTGGCTTTGCTTTGATTGTGACCGTGCCCCAATTCCTCCCTCTTGGAGTAAGAAAGCATTTATCTTGGGTTTTGATTTTACAGGAGCTCACAGCTACGAGACCTTGGGTATTTTAGAGAAACTTTGGAATTTTAGAGATACTTTGGATATTTTAGAGAGAGACTTTGAACTTTTAAAGAGACCTTGGATATTTTTAAGAGACTAAACTTGTGTTTGAACTTTCAAGGACTGTGGGACTTTTCAAAAATTGGAATGTTTGCCAAGCGTGGTGGTGCATTCCTTTAATCCCAGCGCTCAGAATGCAAAAGCAGGTAGAACTCACAAAGGTGAGTTCAAGGCCAGCCAGGGATACATAGAGAGACCCTGTCTCAAATAAAAACAAAGTTAGAGCGGTTTTATATTGTGGTATTAATATTACCATCCTATCTTAGGGACAAATGATAAAGGAAAAGTTCTAACCAAACAGCGATGTCTTTGTGTGTCAAACAGAGAAGGAACCAACCATTCTGGCCTGTTTAGTTAACTTGATACAACTTAAGAGTCATTTTGGAATAGGGAAGCTCAATGGAGAAAATGCCCCCACCAGACTGGCCTGTGGGTAAGATAATGGGGCTTTTACTTGGTCAATGATGGACGTAGGAGAACCCAGCTCACTGTGGGCAGTGCATGTATGCTCCTGGGATAGTGGTCCTGGGTGCTAGAAGAAAGCCTGCTAAGCAAACCAAGAGGAGCAAGCCAATAAGCAGCATTCCCTTCAGGACTTCCCTTCAGGATTCCTGCCTTGACTTCTTGCTCTAATCTCTTTTGATGGTTGACTGGGGAAAAAACAAAACAAAACAAACAAAACAACTTTACCAAGTTTTTTTTTGGTTATGGTGTTCATCCCAACAGAAAACCCACATAAGACACCATCCATCTATGCACTCTATGAATGTACGCATCCATCACTCCTACCCACCTGCCCATGCATCTGTGTACCCATCAATCCACTCCCCATTCATCTATGCATTCATTACCAGCACCCATGCACCATCGACCCGCATACCCATTCGTCCAGATATACATCCACCCATGACTGTTCACTCATTTTGGGGTGGATATTTCAGAAAAAAAAATCACTGTATTAGTCAGGGTTCTTTAGAGTCACAGAACTTATGGGAAGTCTCTATATAGTAAGGGAATTTGTTGATCGCTTACAGTCTGTAGTCCAGCTCCCAACAATGGTCAGCAGCAGCTGTGAATAGAAGTCCAAGGATAGAGCAGTTGCTCAGTCCCAGAAGGCAAGCAGGCCAAGGAGAGAGAGAGAGAGAGAGAGAGAGAGAGAGAGAGAGAGAGAATCTTCCTTCTTCCAATGTCCTTATATGGTCTCCAGCAGAAGGTGAGGCCCAGATTAAAGGCGTGTGTCACCACCCCTTTAATCCCAGATGACCTTGAACTCAGAGGTCTCCCTGTCTTAATCTTCTGGATTTCATAGCCACTATGCCTCAAGATCTCCATGGTCAGAAACTTGTATTTCTCAGCCTCCAGACTAGGATCATGGGTGAGCCTTCAGATTTTGGATTGTAGTCCATTCCAGATATAGTCAAGTTGACAACCAGGAATAGCCACTACAAACACCATGGAGTATAGGAATGATGATGGTGGTGGTGGTGGTGGTGGCGGCAACGACGACGACAAGGAAGCACAGGCAAGGATAGCGGAGCCTGGCTGAACCCACAGATAACCAGGTCCTCAAACTGTCCTGGCTCTGGAGCCTTCTGTCTTCTTCATACCAATCCCAACCTAGCCCTTCGGAGAGAAGCTTCCCGGTAGAAGCAAGTCCCCACCGTATCCCACAGACAGATGTGGGGGGTCTTGGAGCTAAGCTTTAACCCATCTTCTTCAAGCTGCAAGGTCAAATGACGGGTAGGAGGCCCTCTGTGATTCTAGGTCTCCTAGGACGCCTGGGCGGTGCTGCTTCCCACCTGCTGTCGGCAGGGGGCAGCACGTCGCTGTGTTACAGACCCTATGCAGTACTTCAGACAACCCTGCATTCTGTTTTGGGGAAACTAAGGCCTAGAAGCAGGTCGGGTCCCATCTACCAATAGAATTACCCACTTTTCTCTGACATAACCCTCCTAGAGAATCCCAAGGCCAACCCTATCTTGGGCCTCCCGATCTGACAGGTCTGGAGATGGGCTAGGAATCTTAAGACCCCAGGATTGTTTGGTGTTTGTTTGTTTGTTTGTTTGTTTGCAGGGAGGAGGAGGCACGCGTGGATGCTGTTGCTATTCCAGCCCCGATGCAGCCACATAAATATTTTGTCTCACTAACAGACCCCAAGACAGGGGTTGTTGGTGGGGACGGTGGAATAGCCCCCAGACTCCAAGGCAAAGTGAGGAATCCCTAACCATTTCAAGTCCAGCTCTTGTGGCAAGCGTTGCTCCCTGTCGCCACGGGATGGCAGCATCCACCTGCCAAGCTACCAGGCTGTTCTGCTTGCTCCCAGCCACCTGGCCCAGCTCAGCTCCCTGCCTACCAAGTTGTGCGACATCCAGAGTTCTTGGTTTCAGGGGACAGTGGTGTGGGACTGCAACTACCGTTTGACATCTGTGCCTTAGTTTCCCTGCTTGTGATGTCCAAATTCTCCTTTCTAAAGAGTCCTCCAACTCAAAACGATCTGCACAGCTGCACCTGCCGGCTTCTGGACCTGGGGTTCAGGAGCGACTCTCTCTCTCCCGGGTCGGGTCGTGGCAAAAGTTCAGAGGATTTGGAGAGATTAAGAGGGGATTAGGGGCAGGGACGGTAGCTTTTGAGCTCGAGGTTCCGGGCTGAGGACAGCGCCCCCTCATACCCCTCCTCATTTCCACACCAGGCAATTGGGTGTTGGCCAGTTTAAAGACGAGCGCCCTCCGAGTTCATCCCCTTGTCATAAGGGCGCCATTTGATGCTGCTGTCCGGGGCTGTAGACGCTTGAAAACCTGGCACACACCCCCCACCCACCCACCATGTGTCTGGTTACTAGCTGGTCCGCTGTGCTAAGACAGACCTAGCTGTGACAGGCAGTGTCCCTGTCACCCATTTATCCAGGATAGGATCAAGCGAGACACACCACAGGATGTGCCAGGCACCTAGGCCAGTCTGACTTCCCACTTTAGCGGTTCAACAAGAATCAGATCTGACACCCGCCCGCATCGGACAGGCCTGCAGAGTGAGACAGAATCCTCAGACTGGGACTCTCCAAGGATGCCTTTCTGAGTCTCTCTGTCATGGTGCCACTTTTAATGCTGGGCAGGCTGGTGTGTCTACCAGTCTCAAGTCCCACGCTCTGCTTGCGCTCTGCAGTGCCGGGCACTGGAACGAGTTTTCCCCGAGTTTGTTGGGCAGGTAACAATGCCTGATCCGGAGTTGTGGCCCTGGAAGCACCCACGTAGGTAACGTCTAGGGGAAAGATGTCTGCACATAGAAAGGAGATGGTGGTGGGTGGTCTCTCTCTCTTTAACTAGAAACTGGAAACCAAGTGACCACCAAGCCCTGAGCGGGTAGTTTCTTAGCCCCCGCCCCTACCCCCACCTTCACTGTCTCTGAGGAGCGCAGGTGTCTCTTTGGAGCCGCACCCTCTCCCCTCCCTCCCCTCTTCCCACGCAGTCCTGGGAGGGCGATCGGAAGGGAGCTGGCCTGGGGAGGGGGGGCGAGGGGTTAGATGCGTTCGTGTGTCACGGGGGAGGGAGGAGAAAAGGGAGGGGAGAGCCAGGGAGCGCGCGCGAGAGAGCGCGCTGCGAGCGAGGAGGGCGGGCGGGAGGCGGATCCTCCTACCTGGGGCGCGCTCGCCTGCTCGCGGCTCGCTTGCCGGGGCCGCGAGTCACCTGGGGAGGCGGACAAGTGCGGACACATTGGCCGCCCCGGCGCACCGCGAGGCGCGCACGGCCCCAGGCGGCTAAGCCCAGTGGAGGCAGCGCCCGCCCGCTGCTCCTGGCCCCGGCCTGCGCTCGCAGAGTCCCACGGTCACTCCGCTGGGCTCCGAGGTCGCGGTTCCCCGCCCGGGTCACTCCCCCGGGCGCACGCGGCGGCTGCGGCGCCCTGGGCTCACCATGGTGGCAACGCGTGCCGGGTGCCCACGCGTCGCCCGCCTCCCGAGCCGAAGCGCCGGCTGAGCGTGGTCCTACCGCAGCTCCCTGGCTCCTGCCCGGCCCCTGCCCACCCGCGCGTCCCCTCCGGCCGCAGCTGTCTATGGCGCAGCCCCCCTCCCTGGATCATGCACAGAAACTTTCGAAAGTGGATCTTTTACGTGTTTCTCTGCTTTGGCGTCCTCTACGTGAAGCTCGGGTGAGTATTTCTCTGGGCGGGGGGCTGCAGACGGGGAGCCGGCAGCCACCAGAGCCTCCTCCAGCGGACCTGGGGATAGGAGTTGGTGGGGGAGGGCGTTTCTTGAAGTGGCCAGGCTGGCTGGTATCTCCGGCCCTCAACCCAGCCTCGTTGAGACTCAACCGAGCCCCCCCGGAGCCAGAGATCCTCCGGAGGGGCGCGGAGCCAATACGCAGCAGGGACAGCGCGGTCCGCGGACGGCCGCAGCGGGGCTCGCGGGTAGCGGCGAGCGTGCCGGGCGCGTACTTTCACCTGTTTGGGCTCCAGGCCCCGGGGGTGGGACGCGCCTTCCCTCCCCCGGGCTGCGCTGGGCGCCGAGCCCGGGCCGAGCGCTAGCCGCCGGGAGGGCGCGCCGGGCCGGGGGGGGGGTGCGTGGGGCATCCCCGGCGGGGGAGATCGGGGCGCGCACTCGCCGCGAGCGCGCAGGCCTTGCACCCGCCGCGGCCCTTCGTCTCTATCCATCACCCGGACATGTTGAAATTACCTTGACAACTCGTCCGGCTGGCTCGGGATGGGCCGTGGGGCTGGCGCAGCAGCCTCGGGCTCCGTCCCGGGCCCGCGCCCCCGCCCGCCCGGGGCCTTGCGCCCGGCCCCCTCTCACCGAGCTCCCCCTGGCGCGGCCGGCCGGGCGGGCTCCAGGCGGGCCGCGCTCGCTGCTCGCCGCCGTAGCTGCTCCGAGTCGTATTTCCACATTCCTGAACCCAGCCGAGTCCTTACCTGTTGAGCCGCGATCTCCTTTAGACGGAATCTGTCTCGGCCTCCCCGGATTGGGGGTGGAGGGGCAGTGTGACCGAACGGAGCGCACCGCACCTCGCGGGCGTTAGTCACTCTTGGCGGGCCGGCCGGGACCAGACCCCCACCCCCACTCGGAGCACCTGCGGACATCTGTGCCCGCCTTGCCCGGCGATCCTACTATGTGTCGCCCGGCGCTCTGAGGCCAGCCTCATCTTGGCCCTAGGAAGGCCAGTGACCAGACCTGTAGGAGGGGCGGGTTCCGGTACCTGGGAGACCGACTTTCCAGGCGAGAGGTAGAAACAGTCGCTGAAGATCAGCACCCTTCCCAGCTCTCTGCACCTCCGCCATCTTACAGGTGAAGAAATTGAGGCCCAGAGAGGGGTAGGGACCAAACCTGGTGGCCTCAGAGGCAGGATTGAAAGTCTCTTCCTTATTCCTGCAGACCTGGGCGGGAGTGTCTGCGGCTGAGAGTGGTTGTGTTTATTGTAGGTTTGTGAGGGTAGGCTATGTCCCTGGGTGTTTGTTTATGAAGGTGAGGGGTGCCGGGGCTTTGAGCTTGCTGGGATGGGGGCAGGGTGGGCAGGCCACTGCTTCCTGGACTCTCAGCAGCCTGTAATGAATCTCCTGGGCCTGTGAAGGGACCCACCGCCCTTTGGGAGGAGGATCCATGCAGATCCCAGCTACCTGGTTCTGGCGCCAAGGCCTTTGAGTTGGGCGCTTGACTGCACCGGCCCTGGCTTCCATTGCTGACCATTCTTCTCAGCAAAGTCCTCTTATCATCAAATGGGAAAAAGTGTCAGCGGAAGGACCTGGGTGCCCGAGGTTGGGGGACTCCCTGGAGTGGTACCTGGGTTTCATGCCTTTACCTCATCTTTCATGGCTGGGAAGGCTTTTGGCTGTGGTGCTCTGAACAACTTGGTGGTCAGTCCTGAGTAGAGAGGGGGGTCTCTGTTAGCCCAGCCTGGGCTCCTAGATGCCTGTGACCACTATCTGGTAGGACTAAGCAAGCTTTCCTCTGCCCAAGAGCCCCAAGGGAGAATTTGTCTTCCTCCATAAGCTGCCCCCCCACCCCTCTTCTTGAGTTAAAAAAAAATCCCAAAAATCAGGGAATCTCTCTCTCTCTCTCTCTCTCTCTCTCTCTCTCTCTCTCTCTCTCTCTCTCTGTGTGTGTGTGTGTGTGTGTGTGTGTGTGTGTTCCCTCAGTTGAGCAGGAAAGGTAGCTGGGCCTTCCCATGGGACCTAAATGGGTCGGTGCTATGAACACCATCTCTTTGGCAGGTGTCTGGAGCAGCCTCTCACCCTCTCACTGTCATCTGAAAAGAACAGGGTCATGGTAGTATGCCCCTTGGGAGTGCTGAGGGATTAGTTCAGATGGCTTTTGCCCTGACCTTAGGTGGTGGGATATGGTGGCACCTACGAGTGAAGCCTTTCTCATTGCCAATGGTTGTGAGGTCCAAGGTGTGGGAGCCATTCTGGGGACTCCTCTGGATAGTTTTGGGGGGAGGGACTATTTTGTGATGGAGGCCCCAGAACTTGCCCCTCCCCCATGTTTCTGTATGTGTGACCGGACCTCCAGAAATCCCACCAGAGCATTTATCCCCCCCCCCCACACACACACCTCTCGTGTTAGCAAGAACCAGAATCCAGCTCTCAAAATCCAAAAACAGGAGTACTTCTGGTTCTCAGCAATTTCCAAGCACAATGACATTGGGGAGTCACAACACTTAACCTAAGGCCGCTATGGATGGAGCTACTGTCCTGGAGGAGAGGCCAAGGTGGAGTGGGGAGCAGCCAAGGTTACTGAGGTGCCAGGATCAGCCCTGTGCTAGGCTTGTTCCTGCTTTTGTGGTTGGGAGAGGCAAAGGGGCAAAGGATAGGGAGGTTCTGACTCCTGGATGCCCAGGAGTCTCCGTGCTAAGTCCAGGAGCTGCGGATCTAGTCTTTAGGAGCACGACTGTACCACACACAGCTCCTCCTTTCCTGCTGTCCTCCCTGCTCTGAGACTTCCCCCAGCTGACATATACCTCTATACAAAGACATACCGATACAGCCGGGCTCAGCAGAAATAGGAGATGGGACCCCAATCTGTTTCTAGACTATATAAAAAAATTAGTAAAAAAGGGAAGGCTCTTTAGAAGAATTTCTCCTTGCCAACAAACAAACGTTCCTCAGAGAGTAAAAGATTAGAGATGTAAAAGCGAGAGGTGATGGCCCTGTGAGATGAAAGCCTTTCCCTGCCTGTGTCTCCGAAGAGGTGCAGAATAGAGTTGGCCCAGATGCAGTGAGCGGGACCCACACCCAACCATCCCTAACCAAGCTCCATGTAGACAGAGGGACAGCACACACGGGGCATCTGTGCACACACACCTGCGGGCTCCCATACCGCCCATGCTCCTGCAGAAACATGCAAGCACACGCATGCATACAGAAGCACACGTTGCTGAGCACAGCCCCTAAGAGGCGCACACGCCTCCGCGCAGTGCCTCCCGGAGATGCGCTCTCCGTAGCGGTGTTTCTCGCCAAAGGTTGTGGCGAGGGTATCCCGGCCAAGGCAACTTGGGCAAACCCTGGGGGCGGCACCCGCCGCACACTCTGGTCAACCTCCCCTTTAAAAAAAACCCGCCCGCGGAGGAGGCGGATGTAGGGGCGGCCTGTCCAATGGCAGCTGCGGCGCTTTGGGAGACTTGGAGACTTGAGCCAGAGTGAGCGACAGAACCGGTTCGCACCGACAGACGGACAGAGGACCAGACAGCCACTAAGGAGCGCTTACTGCCCCCCTCCGGGCCCCTGCCCCGAACTCCAGCCCCAGCGCCTGTTACTGCCCCAGATACAGCAAGATGCGCGGTCCTGGCAGCGAGACACGGGCGAGCACTGTCCCCCGGTCCCCGAGCCCTGGCCCCTAGCGCCCAGCGCTGCTGCCCTGCATCAGGGAGGGCCGCGGAGACCCCAGCCTCAGTTGGCGCAGGAGCCCTGCGGGTGGGGCCTGCCCAGCCCAGCCAGGCGCGCCAGCCCACCATGCTCCTCCTGTCGCCGCGCAGCGCGCTGGTCTCCGTCTATTGCCCGCAGATCTTTCTCCTTCTGTCCAGCGGCAGTTACCTGTGAGTGCCGCGGGTGGCGGGCAGGGTGGGAGGGAGGAGAGCCCCTGGCTACCACTGCTGAAGGAGGGAGTGGGGAGGTGGAAAGATGGTCCCCGGTGGGGTGCTGGATGCCCTGCGCGCAAAGAAACTGGGGGCCTTTGGGTCACTTTGCTGGCCTAAGCCGCCGAGGTAGATCACCTGAGGGACAGCTGTGACAACGAGAAATTTTAGCTTAGGGGTCGGAGAAAAGGTGGCCGAAGAGCGGTCTGACTGCCTTTGCAAATTAGGCTATGTGCACTGAGCGCGAGTGTCAGAGCTAGCCAGTCGCGTCTCAGCGTAATCCTGGACCATCCAGAGACCCTCTCCCTAGGCCGTATTAACCCACGCGGCACGCATGGCCTTGCCACACTAAGGAGAGCTACAGGCACACACTCACTTTCCAGCGCATACACTGGCAGACACGTGCATGCTGCGCCCCACCAGACAGCGTGCCCAGGTTGTTCTCCGAAGTCTTGTGGCCACTTGTGCTGTCCTTCCACACCGGGAGGCCTTGACCTCTCCTCTGCTAGACGCCTCTCCAGGAGGCGAGGAGGGAGCACAATGTGCGCGCAGGTAATCAAGGTCTAGAGAGTATGCGGAGCATCGCCCACCAGGCTACGGGGAAGCTCCGGGCAGGGCCCGAGTCCGCCCTGCGAGTCGAGGGGGCGCGTCCGCACAGCGGTGGCTTCGCCCGATTCCTAATGGGACGCATATGCTCTGGCCTCCGATTTAAAAAGAAGTTTGATTTATGGAACCGCCGTTTGGGGGAATTGAAGCTGGATGCTACTGATTAAACCTCAGAGCCAGCGCTCCCTCTCCTTCTCCTCCCCTCCCCCGCCCCCTCCTTAACACGCGGGCCACGTCCGGGGTCGCCTAACGCGGCCAGAGGCGGCAGCCGCCTTCCCGCTCCCTGCACCACCCCCTCCCCTCCCCGCGGCCACAGTCTTGATAAATTGCCCCGCCCCCCACCCCTTTTAATAAAGACGCGGCCAATTTCTCCTCCAGCTCCTAGGAAATTACTATCCTACCAGTTTTCCTTCTATAAATAGTTGCGCATCTTGAAACAAAAGTTCGCAACCGCAGCCAGATGCTGCGAGGCCCGCGGTTTCCCCGGCTGTGGAACATAATTACAAGGTCCAGGCAGAGGGAGCGCTCCAGGCCCGGCGGGCAGCCCTGGCTACGGAGGCATCGCCTGGGGTGGAGAGTATCAGGCCTCCCCAGGCAGGGCGCAGGGCCCGTGGGCACCGCCTGATCTTGGAGACCTGGCCAAGAGAATTCTGCTTCTGTTGTCTTTCCTTGAAATGGATCAACCAACAGGGCCTCTGAGTCGAAGGCTCCTGCCTAGGTCGGGAGCTCCGAGGCTCCCCTTCCCCAGATCCTGGCACGTCAGACTTAAGCCTTGCGGAAGAGCCAGCAGTTATTCTGTCTGAGAGATCATATGGGGAGGCTAGGAGCTGAGGTTTGGTGTTCCTGGGGAGGTGTCCAGGGGTGGAGGCCAGAAGTTGGGTCTGAGAGGATAGGATGGCAAACATGGTTTACCCCACAGCAACTGCAGGGCTCTCTCTGGCAGATGGATGGTAGCCAGTGTACCTCTCAGCCCCCCCCCCCCGTTTTCTCCTGGAGGGCCAATTCCAGCTTACTGGGGTAACTTCCACCGACTGTGCCCCACATAAGTTGGTCTCTGACTATCCTGCCAGTTCTCCGGGCTGCTATTCTTTCAAGGGAGAAACTTTCCAAGTGTGTCCAGGCCAGTGCTGGGGCCAACATGGATGGTGGTAACTGGGAGCAGCAAGGGGTCACTTCATTATTAGCCTCGATTGGTTCAGCCCTCTATAAGCCCTGCTCCTGGGAGGGAGAAAGGGCTAATGATTGTAGGGCTGGATTTTTATCACCTTGCTGGGTATCAGAGAGTTGGCTGCATTAAGATGCCTGGGAGGGAACAGGCCTATATAATTATGACGAAAGGATGTTGAGTCCCAAGTCCTGGCTTAGGCACCCCCCCCGCCCCGGGCAGTGGAGTTTGGCTAGATAGCCAGCACAGAATTCTGCTAACTGAGGAAGGTATTTGGGGGTCAATGTGAGACACCCCCCTCCTCCTAGCACTGCAGGAATGTCCCAGAGGATGCCACAGTGAGGAGGGGCCCTGAGTGGAGGCTGTGTTCTGTTCCAGAGAACTTTCCAGAAGGCATCCCATTGCTAGGATCGCAGACACTAGCCAAAAGTTGATCCTGCCCCTTTCAACTAGGCTGTTCTCCCAGCTCACCATGCTGGGTTATCATCTGAACACAGTGAATCCCAGACACATGCCTGGGCCCCTGCTGCTGATCATATTGGACGGGTGTGCTGGCCTGGAAGGGCCCTGAGCCCCTATCAGACTCTACGTGTGACCCAGCTGTGAGAGGCAGCTCTAGCCACCTGTACCCCTGTGTTGCAGAGTGAAGGGGTTGGGGAGCAGTGGGGAACCAGCAAGGGACCAAGGAAAGGCAAATGGGGGCGAGGCCACAAGAAGTGTTTTAGTGCTGGGTCAGCTGGTATGAGGGCCTGGCTCAAGTCTGGAACCAGAACCAGTCTGGGCTACTGTAAGGGCAGGTCCCTTCCGTTCTTGGCCTCCTTGTCCTAGATGTGGTAGTTGAGTGTGATGACCCCCCCCCCATGTCTTCCGGTAGAGCCTGTCATGGTAACCGCCTGCTCTGGGGAGCCGAGTGAGTCATGAGTGACGGGATGGTTACTCACCGACCACCTGGCTTGGGGGTGCAGAGGGTGCTCACCACTGTCCTCCCAGGCTCAGGCAGACCTCTTCCTGGTTCCTGCTGTGGCTTTGCTGGTGGTGCTGACCACAGTCCTAAAAGCCCTGTGTGTATGACCCTTGGTGAGATGGGCGCTGAATCAGTCTGCTACTGGGGCATCACAGTCGGGGGTGGGGGACAGTGTGGGCCACAGGACTTCGACATGAACAGGTCACCTGGAGGGTGGTGTCCGTCTGGTCCTCAGACTCCTCATAAGTCAGTCGTAGGGGAAAGAAGACTCAGGTCAGGCCCAGGCGTCTCTGGGTTTGAAAGCATGTGACACCCACTAGGACAACTGGCACACCAGGGTTAGAGCCAGAACACCGGAGAACAGCTTAAGCCCCAGGAAACCTTCCAGCTGGAGCCCCCGTAACCACAGAAAACTACCCCAAACCCACTGTGGTATGGTAGGACTCACCAGCTGAGAGGGGAGGGAAGTGCAATCTGGGATGGACCTTTCCTAGTCACTGCATATGTGTGTGTGTGTGTGTGTGTGTGTGTGTGTGTGTGTAGGGCTTGCCTCTTGGTCTCTGATTGTGGAGGAAGCTGGAGGGGTGGAACCCGTTCTAACCTAGCATCCTTGGAGTCCTGGAGAGCACCAGGTATGCCAAACCTGGGGTCTCATCCTAGGATTGCCTCTTTCCTCTTTCTGCATGGCCAATTCTAGCTCACTCCTCTGCCCAGGGAGAATCTATGGAGGGGACACAAAGCTCACAGAGTGACCTGGAGCACTCAGAGAGAATTCAGGGCCTGTGCTTAGTTTAGATTCTGGTGTCAGGGACAGTTCAGGAGACAAGTGGCTCTTGAGGTAGCAGGAGCAGGGAACTTTACCTTTAGTGACCCAGAGGAAGGTCCAGAGAAAGCAGTCACTCAGGAGGGGATAGTGTGTACCTTGGGTGCCTCAGAGGGCTTCCTTTAGGGTCTAAACAGGATTTTGAAAGATGGAAGAGTTTTGGCCAGACTAAAGAGGAAGACTACTGAAGGAGACTATGACTGTCAAACATGTCTGTCCAGGGGACCCCATGGAGACACAGACACAGTACTGGGGTTCTGAGAGATGAGATCACTCAGACTCCAAGTCATCTTGTCCTCCTGGCTCTAACCCCTACATGGCCCTCCCTGGGGTGACCCATCCAGGATGGGAGAGGTGGCACAGCCAGCTGTTACAAATGATCACACAGGTGATCACCACTAAGGGAGACAATTAAAAATGATGCTTCTTCCTGCCTCTGCCTCCAGCTCTCCTGCGGGACGGCCAACCCTCGGGCTGGCCTGGAGGGGCAGGTGGACCAGGGTTACATCGCTGCAGGTGTCCTGGTGGACATGGATGCCCTGCTGGGGTTTGAGCCAGTGTTCTGGCCATGGTGGTGGCAGCATGGCTGAGATGGGAACCAGGATTTTGGACGGAGGTTGCCTGTCATCAGAGGGTCAGGGGGAAGTGTCCAGAGAAGGGTCCCTCTGTGCAGCCTATCCCCGGCCCACTAACCTCTGCATCTCCCAGGCAGGTGGAACAGCTACAGCAGGCTCCCTGGAGACCTCCATTTTGCACAGTCCTGAGTCTGGCTGGGATAGGGCTCAGCTCCCTCCCAAGGGGACAAGAGGCTGGCGCCCTCCCTTGTCAGATGAAACCCCGGCCCAGGGCTCCCTCAGCCTGATGAAAGGGTCATTGTGTACTACAGGCCGCCCGCTGGCCAAGGACAAAACGGCCGTTTGTCCTCCCTCCTTGGTGTGGGGCTGGGGGCCTCCCCTCAGGCTGGCTGATGGGTGGGGGTGGGTACAGGTGCACTCTGGGCTCCCTCTCTTTCCTCATCTTCCAACTCAGCCTGCCCCTCCCCCAGGTCCCCTACCCACCCACCGTCACCTTGCCCTTGAGTGTGGATCCCCAAGCTTGGGCCAGCATTGTTGCTCTCTGGGAGGCACTGAGCCTCCTGGCCCTGGAGGCATCCAAGCAGATGTAAGCATGAGAATCAGGAATTCTAAGGAAGGGCTTGGGTGGACCAGGGAATGCAGTGCTCTGGGGCTCAGTGTAAGCCTCTAGGTGGGTGGCTGAGGTGTGTATATTGGTGCAGATGTGCAATAACCATGGCTGACACTGGGGGCAGAAGATGGTATAGGGCTGTATCCCTCCTAAGTGGCCATGGCACCCATCTTAGTCAGCTTTTATATGGCTGTGATGAACACCATCACCAAAAGTAACTTAGAGAGAAAAGGGTTTATTAGAGTTACATATCCCAGACCAGTCCATTGCGGTAAACCAAGACAAGAACCTGTTCTCAGGAATGGAAGCAGCAGCCATGGAGGAGTGCTGCTTACTGGCTTGCTTGCTCCTCATGGCTTGCTCAGCCTGCTTTCTTATAGCACCCAGGACCACCAGCCCAGGGATGGCACCACCCACAGCGGGATGGAAACCACCCTTATCAATCCTTAATCAAGGCAATGCTCCCACAAACTTGCCCACAGGCCAGTCTTATGGAGGCATTTTCTCAATAAAGACTCCCTTTTCCTAGATGACCCTAGCCTGCCTCAAATTGCCATAAACATACAAACAAATAAACAACAACAACAAACTAGCTACACTTATATGTTGTGAAGCCTTCCAAGGACTGGAGCATGGCTGGAGGAAAAGCCAGAAGTCCCATCAGTTGATACCAATGACTTCCATCACTGGGCAGAACCTTTTCCCATAGCGCTTTCCGATCCGCCCTCTCTTTGTGTTCAAAAGTCCCACCAAGCAAACCTAAGTAGTGATGTGTGGCCCACTCCTTAGAAGGAAGAAGACAGGCAGGATTTCAGATTACCCCCAGCAGGAGGCCATTGGGTGTAAAGCAGACTTTAAAAGCCCTGGTTGGGTATTTTGTGTTGCACACCTGTTACCCTAGCACTCAAGGCTGAGGCAGGAAGATCATGGGTTCAAAGCCAACCTGGGTTTCATACTGAGGCCCGTTTCAACATCTTTAGAATGAGAATAGACCAGCTGTCTTGTTGGCTCCTGACTAGGAACATAGGCCCCAGGGTTCACATTTCCAGAAAGACCTGTCTTGTGAACCTGGTATGCACAGCCTGTCTGGAGTCTACTGTTGAGTCTCTTTCCTCCCTGGCTGCTGTCACAGGGGCTAAACCAAGCCACCTTAGCATAGGACCCTGAGGGTGGGGAGACCAGGGCTAGGTGTGTCCAAGGTCAGAGTGTCTGAGACTGGATTTGAACCCAGGTCTGTAGGGCTCTGAGGTTCATGGTGCCTCCCAGCCTCTAACTAATACGGTTGCCTCTCTCACATTCGGTACAGTTTATAAGGGTTGAGAACCCAACTAGGGCAGTAGGTTGCAATTGGTCCATGGACCAGGAGATCCCAGGCCCTGAGCACAGGCTTCCTCTACAGCTTGGGTGCTAGTTTTTGCTTTAGTTCTGGGGATAGAGATGTGATGCTCTTGTAGGATGTAGATGTCGCTGCCTGGCTTGGCACTGCTCTAACAGCTCTGAGGCCAGCTTTAACAGGGAGAAAGGTAGGTAGATAGGTAGGTAGGTAGGTCTGGCCAGCCACCTTGTGACCTGTATGGAGGTTCAGTGTGTTCGTCATGATATACTCTTGGGTGCGGCTGGGCATGGACTTGAGGTATCCTTGGCTACTTGAGATCTTGGTTTTCCATCTGGGCGTGGCTCTAGAGCCCTTCTGGCAATTCCTACTGCGTTCACTTGACTCTTCACACTCCTTTAATTTACCTCAGCCTTTCCTGCCCACCTTCTTCCAAGTTCACACAGAACCCTGCAGCTCCCATAGCGGAGACCCTGACCTCCTGTTAGTAAGGATGACCCAGGGAAGGTTTTCCGGAGTAGGGTGACCCGAGATGCTTCAGAAGTCACCTCTATCAGTCTGAGGTTGAGGCAGAGACTGAGGGCTGGGCTGAGTCTGAACACCTTCTGGGAGGTTCACCTCTAGCAGGAAGTGCTGGGACTTTCCAAGAGCTGACCCTCCCCAGGAGCCAGATTTGTCAACCTGCTATCTCTGTGTTTCTGTGGTCAGGTAGACCAGGTTGGCCTGTGGGGAAAGGATGAATCTAAGCCACCGTAATGTTCCAGTAGACCGGAGTGCTGGAGTGGCCTTCTTGTGGACCAAGCAGGGCTGACATTCCCTTTGGTGACCCTGCCACAGGGTGGAGCACCAGATTAAGCCTGCCAGCTTCTCGGGGTGACCTTTTGAACCTTTGGATGGGCTTGAATGTACCATGGCCAAAGCACTGTGCAAAATGAGCGAGCCTGAGGTTGGTTGGGCAGGCAGGTGGTGTAGAGAGAGTGCTTGCCAGGGGCTCACAATTCTAGCTGCTATTTACCCTGTCACAGCTCTGGGACAGAGATGCATAGCATGAGGGACTCCAGGGACACAGCCCTGAAAATGCTCAGGAAGAATAGTGCTTAGATGTCTGTCCTCTTGCAGAGGGTGAGGTACAGGATAGATAGAGCTGGACAGCTTCCTTCCCTTCAGGCTGTGGCGCCTGTGGCGGCCATGCCTGAGGTTCTGCGTTTCCTTCCTGGCATGGTTGTGGTAGAGTATGTGACAATGACTCCACCTGAGGGAAGTCCTTTTGTGTGTGTGTGTGATAGCCCTGCTCCAGAGGCAACATAGGTTGGCGGCTTGTAGGTCAGTGATGCTTTCTGGACACCTCCCCCCCCCCCACACACACACAGACAGAGCAATGGGACAGGGTGTGTAGTCAGGGCTACAAGGCCAGACCCCTCTTCGCCTGTGCCTTCCAATGCGGGGACTCCTGTAGCAGGAAGGAACAGGGTAGCCACAGCTGCAGCGGGAAGGTATCAAGGAGGCAGAGACAAAGCCTTTGGTTTTATTGCTGCCAAGCTACTATTCAGCCTTGGACCAAACACAGCCCTTCTTTGAGCATCCTCTGGAAAATGGGAATAATGGGCTGCTAGCCAGGCTAGCCACTGGGATTGAGTGGCCCCCTTCCCAGGGCATTCATTCTGAGGCTGCTGACTGGGGAAGCCATCAAGGTCATGGGGAACATCCTAAGGTGAGGGATCATGGTACAGTCCCCAGGGGGCTTCTGACTCAGACAGGCCCCAGCTGTGATGACAAAAGATGTCAGGAATGGGCAGGCTCCTGGCTGAGGCTCACACTGCCCTGGGTGCTTGCTGTGTGGTCAGGCAGGCCCCACCCTCTCTAGGCTCTGTCTCCCACCTGATTCTGCATAAGAACTCAGCCCTGCCTTGAGGTCTGTCTGTAGAGAGATGGTGACTTGCTGTCCTCCATGTGTGGGACTTGGTCCCCAGACTCACAGCTCAGAACATACTCAGTATCCCAGGAAGTGCTGGCTCAGCCATCCAGTGTTTAGACTCCCAAACTGGCGGTAGGCCAGTGGGGCCTGCCAACTCCCTCCCACCGTTTACACCCACCTGTCCTTCTGTCCCTATGTCTCAGGTTGGTGTCTTGGCCAGCCATGCCTTCAGGGCACCTTGTATCACATAGGTTTTAAAGCAAGTGCCATGCTGGGCTTATGGGGGGGTCTCAGCACCAGTTGGGCTTCAGCCAGCCTCACAGCCTCGGGGGGGCCCTGGCATCTCTGAATGTGGCTGTCTCCATTTGTACTGTAGGAAGCAAAGAGTATGGGCCAGGGGAGCCACCTCAGCCTCTGTGCTGGGCCTGGCACACACACACACACACACACACACACACACACACACACACACACACGGTGTTTTCAAAGTGAGAACTGAGCAGGGTCAGACAGGCTTCTTGGAGGTGGAGGCACAGTGGACCCAGGAGTCCCATCTGACTGCTGGAGAGACAGGGTACCCTTCTGAGGGCAAAGACCTGATCCATTAAGGCCAGGACTTGGTATGTTATGTTGGGCCCTGCGTGCCAGGAAAGGCCCTGAAGTTTCTGAAGTCAGAGGTCAGTCAGTGAAATGACAGTGACCCCCATGAGGACTCAGTGAACCCATTAGCCCCCTTAAGCTCTTTGCCCATGTCGCCATGTGCCACTGGGTGGGCGTGGCTTTCCCATCTTCAACCACCCCAACCTACACAGGCTTCCTGCTCACCACCCCGCTTCTCCCAGACTGCCTTCTTTCTCTCCAGGGTGGGGTCCTGGGATGCCTGGCTGGAATGTTAGCTATGTGGAAGGGTGGGAAAGCCCTTAGCAGAATCTCTACTCTCTTGCCTGGGAACACCAGGAGCAGCTGAGGGGAGCAGTGGCTTGGAAAGATAGGAGCAAGTGGGGCCCAAGCTGGAGGGGAGGGACTGCCAACCATGGGCAGACTCTGTCCCCCACTACTGACAGATGGGTAGACTAAGGCCCAGATGGGTCAGAAAGAGTCAGAGACTTAGCAGAACTGGAACCTAGTTTCCACAGCCACGAAGACCCTCTTTGGGGGAGGGGGGTCTAGCCACAGGTACCCTGACTTTCGTCTCAGCCCCCTTGATATTCAAATGGGAAACTGAGGCCCAAGCAGGCCAGGGAGGGGTTTTGGAGGTGTATGAATTCCCAAGAAGAGGCCTAGAGTTGCCCACCCTCAGCCATCTGCAACCCCTGACTGCCTCCTTCTGGGTCTCTCTCTCAGTCTGTTTTCCCCTCTGTACATTTAGGCTTCAAGGTCCAACCCCAGAAACTGCTATAGGGATGAGTAGAACAAGCAGGAAGCTGAACTAAGTGTATGCTCTTTCAGCACTGTGGCGATGGGTGTAGACCATGTGCCAGGGCACGCTAAAGGGCTAGTTGGATGGCCAGGCTGGACCTGCCCCCTCTGCTACTCCCTCCAGGGCCTCACCTGGGTCCAGGTACTCACTATTGGGGTGGTGCTGCAGTGCCAGCACTTTGAGGTAGAAGCAGGAGGATCGGAAGCTCATGGTTATTCTTGACTTCTTAGTGCTTTTGAGGTTAGCCTGGGCTACATGAGACCCTGAAAGAAAGAAAAGGCAAAGAAGAGAGTAGAGGAGGGGAGAAGGGAAGGAGGGAAGGGAGAAGGGCCAAGGAACAAAACACAGCTTGGAGCTACATGCTCTGCCCAGGTTTCTGAGCTGGGGTTACCAGCCAGCAGAGGAAGACTGAAGGAGGACCAGAGGGAAGACAGGTAGCCTGAGGGCAGGGGCCTTGGCACCTGCTGTGTTCCGCCCTGACCAGTTCTGTTCCACAGACCTGCCAAAGGGACCTGCTGTGCTCAGTTCTGGCCTAGGTGAGCTCTCCTTGGTCAGTCTAATCAAATTCAGATTGTAGCTAATGTCTCTGTGTGTGTGTGGGTGTGTGAGTGGGTGGGAACTCTGATCTGGGGGCTCAGGCCAATCTGCACTGCGGAGACATTCCCAACCCCACTTACCTGGCAAGAACATCGAGGTTCCTCTAGTGCTGGCTCCCAACCAACCGCCCACCCCCACCCTAAGAGTGATCCAGAGCCTGGGAAGAGCGCCTGGGCCCCTCAGTGCCTGGAAAAGTCCCGGACACACCTGCCCACCGGAGGGAGAGCTCAGCCCACCCTCCGGGGGATTTGCTGGGTTACTTCCTGGATGAGTGGACCCAGGCCCGCCTTCCTGGCCGATCATAGATAATTAGAACATTCTTCAAATATTTTACCGGAGGATGCCCAAGAAGGAAGAATTACAAAGCACCCTGGGCCAGGAGTGTGGGCTGGAGTTGCTGGGCAGCTGGGTAGCTGTCTGGGCCAAGGCTGGGGGGCCCAGAGGGAAGCTTAGAGTAGCCTGACCCTACTTTCCAGAATGGGAACTGGGACAGGAGACCTAGTGACCTTGGTTACATTGCAATGGTGGGAAATCCTTGCCCTGGGGAGTCAGCATCAGGCAAAAAGGCAGAGCCTTTGGAGAGGACAGGGGTCCCACACTGAAGTCCAAGGGCTCCGAGCTGGCTGAGAGGTCGATACCTGTGAGGAGATGTGTCTGTCTGCAGAGGGAGCAGATCTGAAAGTCCAGCACAGCAGGAGCGAGAAGAGCGAGGCCTAATCCGGGGTAGGTAGAATGCAGCAAAGAAAGATGTTCAAGAGGCTTCAGCTGCAGCTGGGAGGGCTGGGAAAGGCCCTGGGGTGGGACAGGGCCAGTGCAGTGTAGACTGAGCTCTGGGCTAGGCCAGGCAGGAGCTGGAGCAGTTTAAGGGTGGTGGCACCAGAGGGCTAAGGGGCCTGCCCCAGGGAAGGTTTTTTTGTTTTTTGTTTTGTTTTGTTTTGTTTTGTTTTTTAAAGGTCCTGCTTTCCAGAGAGGATGCTTCATGTTTTTCTCCAGGTCCGGATGGTCTCAGTTCCAGTTCTAAACTGTCTTTGGGTCCCGTGCTTGTCTTTGCATTCTGTGACTCTCCACACATGTGTTTGTTCCAGCCCAGCAGCCTGGGGGCAGCCTGGTCCCGTGCGGAAAGGGCTCCGCCCAGAGAAAAGCCAGGCAGAGGTCACTGCTCTTAGGGGCCTGTTTGCTCTGTGGGTAGAGATTTAAAGGGAAGAGCAGGGGGTGCAGAGGCTTGGTTTTGTGATCACCTTAGGGCATATCCGTGGATTTCGAGGTGGCTGGAGGCTTCCTCTGGGTGGGAGAGGCTACTCTGTTGGTCGCCTCTGTGTCGAGCAATGACACCATTTCTCTTTGGCCATTTAAATGGGAAAGGACAAGGTAAGTGACATGGCTTTCACTGACTTGTCTCCCAGGATGAAGAGAGGGAACCCCATGACTCCCCTGGAGCCATCTGCCTTCCAGACTGAGGCTACCCCATGTTTCACTCAGCTGGTCATGTGAGCCAGGAGCCTGGGCACTCTTCTGTGTTTCAATGTGTCTGAGCGTCCTGACTAGAAGCCTTCATTTGTTAACCCACTGAGGGGTTAACAGTCCCTGATTCTCTGCCTGTCTGCCAGCCCAGGGCAGCCAAGCCTCTCTGGGGAAAAGAATATCATTTGTTTTTTGTCTTGTTTTGTTTTACTTTGTTTTTTTTTTTTGTGACAGGGATTCTCTGTGTAGCCCTGGCTGTCCTGAAACTCACTCTGTAGACCAGGCTGGCCTCGAACTCAGAAATCCGCCTGCCTCTGCCTCCCGAGTGCTGGGATTAAAGGCATGCGCCACCATGCCTGGCTAAGAATCTTATCACACGTTTTTTACATAGGGACGTTATGTGGGTCTTGGGCCCAATCTAGCACACAGTAGGTCTTCTCCGGCTCAAGCACTGAAAACACTAGCAGCATGAAGGATTTAGGTTAGATTTCTACCCGTCTCTAGGGCAGACTTTGGAGGGCTTACTTCCTGAAGGAAGCAGGTGTGTCCTCCACACCAAGTAAGGATGTGGCGACCTCAGTCCTGGGCATAGGGGACACCCTTCCACCAGCCTTTAATGTGAGCTAGTTCTCTCCAAAGATGTCAGAGAAGGGGGACACTTGGAGGACACCCCAGGCTGACCTCAAGCCTGACCGGAAAGAGGGGTTCTGTCCCCTAGGCATGGCCACCGCTCATCTGGTGGTTGGTTACTGTACTGGCTGGGGTCCCTTGTCTCAGACACAGAGTGAATTGGCAAGGTTGGAGGAAGAGCCTGAGGATGGCCCCTTGGGTTGCCATGGAGACAGCAGTGGGCATTCAGTGAGTGGTTCAGAGTTCCGCTATAGGCATGGTGCCTTCTTGGTCCCAGGGGGAGTGTGGGAGCCAGGAGCACAACAGCCATGTATGTCCAGTAAATGCAGAGTCAGAGTGATCCCAGCCTCAGGCCTGGAGGGTATTGCTGGCCCAACACGTGAAACGTTACCACACACTAGCTGTGGTATGAGTGCATGTGCCACACAAGTCTCTCCCCATCAGCTCTGCCATATGTCCAGTATGCTCTCACACCACTTTTACCGAGGAGGAAGCTGAAGCACAAAGAACTTAGGAAAAGTGCTTGAGCCCGCCCTGTTCAGCCATGAAGAGGCATGTCCCGGGGCTCCCACGGATCGTGTCAGCACCACAGTTTGTGGCCCTAGCCACTGCATTAGAGGTCTGGATATCTACCATTGAACAGTGCTAGCAAGGTTGAGGTGTTTCCCACTGCCCTCCACTCCCTCCTCGAGCCCCCCATCATGAAGGCAGTCCCATTCCCTTAAGCTTCTGGTAGGTAGAAAGGTCTTCTTGTTGTCCTGGGAAGTCCTCCTGGCACAGTGCCCAACCTAAACCCAGAGCTGGGCATCACAAGACTCAGGTCCTCCTGGCCTCTGCCGGCCTCTGGTGTGAGCCTGGCGGGCTTGCCCACAGCTCCTCAGGGATCCTTTTTAGGACCTTGATCCAGGCAAGAGGTGAGAAAAGTTTGTAGGCTCCCAGTGTGGCCCACTGTTCCTGGCTCTCTGCCCACGTCCTAGGGCCCCTGAGCAGTTTGAGGGACAAGCCCAGAACAGAATTTTTCCGCGGAAAAAAAGTCAGCCACCAAGGCACACGCACCCCTGCCAGGCTTCTCCGCTCGAGGGCCCTCCCTGGTCTGGTCACTTGGACACTTGAGCAGGCAGCTGCTGGCTGGGAAGAGGGTTTTCCCACTGTGGGATGAGAGCTGGGGCCCACCTGCAGGGTGGCCTGGTGAGGGTGCCAGCCATACTGTCATCCCACTGCCAAAAACCCCAGCAAGGCCCCACATGCCACTAGTCTCCCGCTGGCACCCGCTACTTAGCTTTTAGGATTTTAGCCATGTTTCCCACTCGTAGGCTTTAGTCCACTCCCCTCTCGCAAAGCCTTGGTTGTCCACGGTCTAACCTGTTCTAGGTACTCGGGATATGACCACTTGGTGTCTGGGAGTTAGTGTGTGGAAAGCTGTAACTAGATCTCTGTACCATAAGCCCAGATGAATGAATGAATGAATGAATGAATGAATGCTTTTCAGCAAGGAAGTGACTTAGATGGGTTTTGAGGACAACAAAACCAAACCCTACCAGGCCTAGTGTGACAGGGTGGCACTTACTCTCCTACAGCCCCAACTGAAGGAGGCTGAGGCTAGAGGAGGGATTATAGCCTGAGTTCAAGGTCAGCTTGGGTTACAGAGTAAGACCTGTCTGAGAGAGAGAGAGACAGAGACGGAGACAGAGAGAGAGACAGAGAGACACACAGAGAGACACAGAGAGAGAGAGACAGACAGAGAGACACACAGAGAGAGACACAGAGAGAGAAACAGAGAGACAGAGAAGGACAGAGAGGGACAGAGAGACAAAGACATAGAGACAAAGAGAGAGAGAGAGACAGAGACAGAGAGGGACACAGAGAGAGACAGAGAGACAAAGACAGACAGAGAGACAAAGACAGACAGACAGAGAGAGAGAGAGAGAGAGAGAGAGAGAGAATATAGAAGAGAAGGCTCCATGAATTAATGGTGTTTCTACCAAGCCTGAGTTTGATGGTCAGGTCCCATCCGGTGAAAGGAAAGAATTGACTCTCATAAGTTGCCTTCCGACCTTCCACACGTGCGCTATGACACAATTATGTGGATACACACACTAAATAAACAATAAATTTTAAAAACCAAATTATTTGAAAAAAAGAAAGGAGGGCCAATCCGCATCCTCACTCCACCCCCCCACCCCCCACCTCCCACCTCTCTCTGGGCTTACCAGCTCTATCTGGTTTCCCAATGCCCAGTTCAGCTCTGAGTGGGACTGGAGGCCTTCCTAGTCCCCTCCCCCAGCCTCTCTGAGTACTCACCTCCTGGTACCCCTACAGAGCACTCAACCCTCCATCCTTGCAGAGCAGAGTCCTTGCAGGGTTGAGGCGCAAGGGGGACACCACAGAGGCTGGCTTCTGAAGGGAGTGTTGAGTACTGTCCATGGAATGCCCTCTAGTGCAAAGGAAGACAAGTTTGCTGTCAGCTTCAAATTGGTGACGGTACCTGGTCACTTAGGCGATATCCTTTGTAGGCTCTGATTCACACGCTGGCCAGGGCATGTGGGCTGAGGAGGTAGAAGTCCCATCTTGGCAGCACCAACACCCATATCTGGTGAAAGCCTCCTTCTAAATGGATCCCTTACCTTGAGGTGTATAGAGTTGTATATAGGTGTATTGTAGTTGTTTGTTTGTTTTGTTTTTAAATGCGGTTGAGGGGCACATAAAATGAAATTTGCTGTTCTGTCCATCTTAAAGCACAAAATGGTGCCATTGCATGTTTTTGTAACGTCGCAGGGCCATCAGCCTACAGAACTCCATCACTCAGATGGGAATTCCACTGTTAGTCAGCAGTCAATTCTCTGCCCCATCCTCCTCACGTGTCTTTCTTCTGTCTCTGTGGATTTGCCCATTCTGGATTTCACCTTTAAGTGCACTCAG